>NW_021703777.1:67936587-68588162 GCF_005190385.1 Monodon monoceros
GAGAGAGAGAGAGAGAGAGAGAGAGAGAGAGAGAGAGAGAGAGAGAGAGAGAGAGAGAGAGAGGGAGAGAGAGAGAGAGAGGGAGAGGGAGAGGGAGAGGGAGAAAGAGAGAGGTGGACTGGAAGAAACAGTTCAAAATGCATGTTTTATATTGTGATCCTAATTAGGTTTATATATACTATCTCCATCCATCAGTTTATAGTTTTCCTTCAAATGCATAGACAAAGTAATTAAGGTGAATATATACGAACAACAACACAGGATGGTGTTCTAATGCTACTTGGAAATAATTTTGTTTGTGATAGACTGCTTCTCAAAAATAGTTTCTCAAAGATTATAGAAAGGTAATGTCACCAAAATATTTTCACTCTTCACTTTTCCTTCTTAAAAACTCTTTCAACCTATACCATCTGCTTAATTGAGCCGAGGGCTACACATACAACATCCAAATTCACTGAACTATTCAGATGCCTAATGAGTTTTGTGCAAACATTAAAAAAATTTTTAACCCAGAATATGTCAGATTTCTGACACGTATTGTGCCTCACTAATTACATTATTCTTTTCCTACATTTCCCTTGGATAGACCAACATGAAAAACTATCTGTCTCTAATCTGTCAAGGAGAAGGAATACTAATTAGGATAAAGTTTTCAACAGAATAATTTATAATTTCTAAAAATAAATTATGATTCTTCATCAAGTCACTCTTTTGAGAAGTTAAAAGACATACTTTATATAGAGTTTTAGCTAACAGACTAATTTAGCACAAGAATCCTTTGTGAAGTCTTCTCCAACTCAGCTGTAACTGGCTCAGTATAAGCCCTTCCCAATTTGGACTCTTACGAAACATTTATAGGGCTATATTTCTACTATTTTACTTACTACAGTGCATTGTATTTATTTGTATATTTTCCTCAACAACAAACCTTTGGAACTCAGGAAGCATTTCTTTTTTTTTTTTTTTTGCAGTATGTGGGCCTCTCACTGTCGTGGCCTCTCCCGTCGCGGAGCACAGGCTCTGGACGAGCAGGCCCAGCGGCCATGGCTCACGGGCCCAGCCGCTCCGCGGCATGTGGGATCCTCCCGGACCGGGGCACGAACCCGTGTCCCCTGCATCGGCAGGCGGACTCTCAACCACTGTGCCACCAGGGAAGTTAGCTAACTTACCCACACTTAGCTTACCTTACAACATAGGTAAGGAGCTATACCATGGATGGCCCAGATGTTTGGACTGTGTGTGTTAGCTTTATTCAAACCCAGTCTCTGAAGAATATTTTACCTATTAAGGTCAATTTTGCTAAAAATTTATAAATGCTTTGAAAGTAATTACAGAAAATTCCTTCTTATCTGGCCTCTTGACAACTGGCTTGAATGTTTCCCATTCTCTCCTTAAAATGCACTGACTCATGACCCTAGTCAGCAATTGCTCCCAGCCATAGTCTTCTCTTTATAATGTCTGTGCCCTTCTGCTCCTTCTTGGATTAAGATGCTTCTCAAGATAGCATTTGTTCTCAACCTGTATGTGCCAATTGTATTTATCAGGGCAATAGCTAACTT
Organism: Monodon monoceros; assembly: GCF_005190385.1. Classification (NCBI taxonomy): domain Eukaryota; kingdom Metazoa; phylum Chordata; class Mammalia; order Artiodactyla; family Monodontidae; genus Monodon; species Monodon monoceros. The sequence goes on from NW_021703777.1 coordinate 67,938,147, forward strand.
GAAATACTTGTAAATTGATATCGTATGAAAACAGAATATACTGCATTGCTAAGTGTTGATGAATGTGGGTTGCGAAAATAATTCTGATAATTTGATGTTGGAGAGATTGAAACCAAGTCCCCCCAGACTGAGTTCCTTTGCCGAGTTTATGATTAACCTCTCTACCCAAAACTTTATTCCCTTTCTTGTCTCACTCCTGTTCCCATTAGGATTGAGGAGTATCAAAGAAAAGAGAGGATTGAAACTGAACAGGACCTTGCTGGGCTCTCTCAGGTACAAAGATCCCTCTGTGTCCCCCGTTTCTTGTAGAAAAAGGCTTTACTCTCCTAGACCTTCCCTGAGTTCCAAAGAGCAGTTACTAATTCGGGAAGTGAAGTAATGATAGCTTAAACAATAGTTCAGGGATAAAACAGAGTCCTAGTTTCTCTTCAAGGGATAGACATAATCTGATACATATCTTTGAGTTGCTCTGCAGAAACTAAGACTCCCACCCAGTTGGAGGATCGTGACTACATGCTGACCATGAACATGTAGACTCCAGACTGGTTGGAACAAGAAGGTTGATGATTAAGATCTCAAAACATTACCCTGTTACCTCACCACCAACCAATGAGAAGAAAGTCTATGAGCTGTAACTCTCACTCCAAATGTTGTCTTTAAAAATCCTTCCCTGAAAGCCACTGGGGAGTTCAGGTCTTCTGAGCATTAGTTACACATTCTCCTTTCTTGGCACCCTGCAATAAACACTGTACTTTCCTTCACCAAAACCAGTAGATTGGTGTCAGTAGATTGGCTCTGCTGTGCACAGGCAAGCAGACCAAATTCAGTTCAGTAACAAGATAACTAAAAACTAGGGTGAAAATATAAAGATTAATGAAGGATTATACCCAAGTCCTGAATGGTAATCAAGTTTTGAATCCAATTGCTTTACCTGCCTCTTCAAGCTCTCATTATATTGGGAGGAAGGAAAAGAGGGAAGTAGGAAGGGATGCAAAATGAAATCCATAAAGAAAGAAAAATAAATAAATTAAAAAGAAATAAGTTGGAACTGTAAATGGTGTATTTGGGATATGATTCATGTTAGAGGTATAATATAAAACTTTAAATTCAAAGAAAATGCCACATCAGCCTCTCTATATCAAAATATTGGCAAGTAAACGCACATGTATTTTTTTAAGTTAAAATGTTTAAGAATTGTATGTATCTTTTTTATTAGATGCACTATAAAACTGACTTTTATATCTACTACTGATTTTCTTATTAAAGTGGTGTTTCTGTGTATGTATATATTTGTGGTTTACAATAACTGATTATTTTTTATTTTAAAAGGGCAATGTTGCTGCAAAACAACCCAGGCAAAAATAGCTTATTATGATGAAAGAGTTAAAAAATCCGTTACCCTATCTTTCCAAACCTTTCATCCTATTCTTGTCATTATATATTTTTTTAACTAAAGTTTTAAAATATGTATGGTACACTTTACAAATTTGGCTTTAACAGTATAAAATCAATAATATTTATGTTTCTTATTTTAATTTTGAAAAACATAATATAAATAATTTAATTTAAAGTGCTTATTTGGTAAACACAAAATGAAACCGCTGAGTTTAAAAAAAAAAAAAAGAGAGAGAGAGGGAGAAAATCTACTCAGAAGAAGAGAGAAACAGCAGAAAGAACTAAAAGAAAAATAAATGGCCGCTGTTTATTTTCAAATTCTCAAAATGAAACGTATTTGTGTCTAGTCATGTAGAGAAGTTTTTTTTTAATTTGAAAATCTGTTAGCCAACTTTTATGTGATTTAGTGAAAAGAGAGTAGTTCAGCTCTAAGCTGAGCTTTATCATGAGTCTCCTGTAAAATAGTTAGCATTTTTGAATATTTACTCTAAACCAGGCACTATACTAATCCCATTTCATCCTCCTATCAATCCTTCCAGGTAGATATCCTGCACTGTCTCACTACATCTTTTCATGTCTCAATTTCTTCCTCTGTAAACTGGGAGTAAATTTATCTGTCTTCCCTAGAGTAGGTCAAATGAAATGAAAAATGAAAGAAAAAAAATTCTGGTTCTTTGCAAATGTCAGGTAGTGTTTATTGTTGTTATTAGTTTTCAAAAAAAGTTGGAGAAGAGTTGGAGAAACACTGAGTAGAGGAGCTTGTCCTGGAGAAATGGAGTCGTGTTCAGCCTTCAGTCCTGGCCAGTGGCTCCAGTCTGTCCTGTCTTGTCATGGCCCATGCTACCAGCAAGGGCTCCATCGGGCTGAACAAAGTGACATGCATTTTTCTGCTGCTTATCTGTGGGTCAGAGAATTATCAGATTAACTTTCTTAACAACTTTCTCTTGTAAAAGGGAAGAGCTAGAGGTTGCATAAGTCCCAAATCAGATATTAACAGGGGCCAGTGACCAGCTACCAGAAAGCATGGCTGTTTCTTCTCCCTCCTAAGTTCAGGAGAAATTCCTGATGAAAAGAAATGATAAAATGAACACTGCAGGGCTTCACTGGTGGCGCAGTGGTTGAGAGTCCGCCTGCCGATTCAGGGCACACGGGTTCATGTCCCGGTCCGGGAGGATCCCACATGCCGCGGAGCAGCTGGGCCCGTGAGCCATGGCCACTGAGCCTGCGCGCCCGGAGCCCGTGCTCTGCAGCGGGAGAGGCCACGGCAGTGAGAGGCCCGCGTGCCGCAAAAAACAAAACAAAACAAAACAAAAAACAAAAAAAAACACTTCAGAGAGTCATTTTACTGTTTATTAGGTAAAAGGTAGGTACACTATTTTGAAAATACATGCCTGGTTTTATTAAAGTGTGGCCTCTTTGAGGAAATTCATATAACATTCCTGAAAACAAACATACAAAAACAAAACCTGGATTTCTATAGAAAAAAAAAATCCTGAGTGAGAGATAACAAAAATTTAGTGTCTTTTTCAATAATGTTGAATAAATTAGTTTTTAAAATTTGTCACTGAACTCAATAGTTCTTGATTTTATTGGCAGCAAAAAAACACCAGGGATTAGAAGTTAAAATGAATGGCCGGATAGAAGTGTCTTAGGGGTAATTAAAACTGACATTTTACTGAGCAGCACTGAAGATGGGGGACCCCAGGAGTGAGTTTTAGGGCAACCAGTGTGAGCAGCAATAGGATGTAAGTGTTTCCTGAGAAGAGACTTAAGACATTTGTCCAGAGCAGATCCTTCAAGAAACTCACTAATAAAGTAAATCTTCATAATTTTTTTTCAAACATAACATGCTAGCTTTGACTTGATATCTCAGCAAACAGAGGGGCTAGAGGAAGGTAGGAGAGAGGTAAGAAATATATTAAATAAATCATTAAAAAAAAAAAAGAAAATGTTCAAATTCCCATCCTGGGTGCCTGATTTCACAATGTCAAAAGATGGTGTTTCTTCTAGTTTCCCACAGTGTCCTAAATGAGAAAGTTTTTCAAGATACTTAGCTGGAAAAAAAAAAAAATCAGAGCTTTTCAATCTAAAATGCAAGTCAAATCACAAGAGAAAATAAAAACAATATTTAGAGGTGAACTTTTATTATGTTCCTGGGTTTGTTACAACAGCTAATGTATGATTTAACTAATGTCAGTTGGTGAAAAATCCAAGTTTCAAATCCATGTCTTTTCATAACAAACTGTGTTCCTTTAAACACTATGCTGCCTACCAACCAGATACTAATCTGGGTTGGCCAGGCAGTTATTGATGGAAGAGCTTCTTCTCTCTGAAGTCTTGAATTTAGTATCTTGTATTTGTGAAGCTGGTTTGATAACTCAACATGAGAATGGCAATTTTAATAATGATAGTAGTAATGTTATCATGCATTTTTAGCTCTATGTAGTTGATAGAGTATTTTCTTATATAGCTCATTTAATCCTCATAATAACCCAGCATGATATGTAGAAAATTGTCCTAACTCTTTGTTACAGGTGATGAAATGAAACTTAAATAAATATTTTTGTCAAAAATCCTATCAATCAGTGTAGAACTGATGAGGAGAATAAGGACTCCAGCAGGGAGGTCTTTAGGAGAAAAAAAGTGTTAAGGGGAGGGGAGATTACAGGAAAATGGTCAAAAGGTTCAAACTTCCAGTTATAAGGTAAATAAGTACTAGGGATGTAATGTACAACATGACAACTACAGTTAACACCACCGTATTATGTTATAAGAAAGTTATTAAGAGAGTAGATCCTAAGAGCTCTCATCACAAGGAGAAACTTGTTTCTCTTCTTTTTACTGTATCTATATGAGATGATGGATGTTTAATAAATTTATTATGGTAATCATTTCACAATACATGTAAATCAAACCATCATGCTGTCCACCTTAAACTTATACAGTGACGTGTGTTATTTCTCAGTGAAACTGGAAACACCTAAAAATTTTTTTAAAAGAAAGAAAAAAGAAGTAGGGGCTTCCCTGGTGGCGCAGTGGTTGAGAGTCCACCTGCCGATGCAGGGGACACGGGTTCGTGCTCCGGTCCGGGAAGATCCCACATGGCACGGAGTGGCTGGGCCTGTGAGCCATGGCCGCTGAGCCTGTGCGTCCAGAGCCTGTGCTCCACAACAGGAGAGACCTCAACAGTAAGAGGCCCACGTACCACAAAAAAAAAAAAAAAAAAAAGTAGATGACTTCAGTAGAATTTCTGACACCATGAGTGACTGAAAAAACATTTCAGGATATAGTCAAGAACATGTAAGATAATTAAAACTTTAGGGAAAAAGAAAATACTGTAAAAGAAATAAAATGGAATAAGAATTACTCTACTTGGCTCTCTAGGGCAAAATATTTACCTAGCCATAATCACATATGCAATATTTATTCATTCAACTAGAAATAGTGATAAAACTAAATAGGACCAAAAAAAAAAAAAAAAAAAAACTAAATAGGACCAGTGAGATAGAAAGTTGGGTTGAGTTTTAAGAGACCTAAAATCGTCCGAGCAGGAACTCTGTAGATAATATTTGAAATAAAATAACCAGAAAATATGAATCTATGCATTTTGCCTGAATATAGAGGAATATTAACTGTTAGAGAAATCAGTTAAAGGGTTAAACATTTTTGCCTTTGAGATGGAGCAACTTAGGGGTGAGAAGCAGAGTTTAAATTTTCAGTACAGATCTCTTTAATATTGGAGTTTTAAATATGTATATATTACTCTGGCTGGAAATACCATTTATTTTGAGTGACTTTAGAAAAAATGAAAAATGCTGAAAACTGGTCAGAATGATATATATATAGAGAGAGAGATCTGGGGTCCACTCCTTATCCCCTGAGGGCTAGTTGTACAATTAGCTTAGCTTCCAAGTGGCTGGGAGGAAAGCCGAAGCACCTCTTACACAGAGATGTGGGTGTGTAGGGAATAGGCTGTAGAGAGGCCAGGATAGATGTAGAGAGAACACTTATCAGCAATTTTCATAGTCCGAGTAACAGAGTTTAGTTTGGACTAAACAGTAGAGCTAGTGAGCATGGGAAGAATTCTAGATATTTTCAGGGTAAGAATAGAAGTTTTGCAGATAGATTGGGTAAAAGAGAGGAGGCAACAAGGACTCTGCAGTTTGGATCTGAACAATGTAAAGAATGAACTTGCCATTTACGGAGCTGGAGAGGACTATGTGAAGAACATATTTGGGGGATGAATACCAGGAGTTCAGTATTGGATGTGATCAACTTTTCATGTAATATAAAGACCTTACATTTAGGTCTTTAATGCCATAATCAACTAAATATCCAAACGGATATGTTAAGTAAGCACATAGATATATGAGTCTGGAATTCAGGAATTGTTCTAAGGTAGAGACATAGACTGGAGGTTCAGTGTATGTATAGATGGTATTTAAAGCCATGAATGGATGAGGTTACCTACAGAGTGAGAACAGAGAGCAAGGAAATACAATCTGAGGATGGAGTCTTGGCAACTCTGAAGTTTGAAGGTAGAGAAGATGAGAAGCATTCAGCAAAGGAGACAAAGAAGTGATGGCCAGAGAAGTAGGAGAATAACTAGACAAAGTGGTGTCCAAGAGGTCAAGTAAAGATAGTATTTCAAGGAGACAGTTGTGAGCCACTGTTTCAAATACTGTTGAGGAAGGAAGTGAATTCTGAGAAGTAAGTGATCCTTACAAATGGTGACATGCAGGCCATTGGTGTTATTAACATGAGCTTTTTGTAACTGGGGCCAAAATGAGTCCAAGAAAAAAAAACTGGAAGACAAATAGTGGAAAATTTGAATATAGAATTTTTTCTGAGGAATATTGCTAAAAGAGAAGGAAATTGATTAGGCAGTAGCTATAGGAGAATACAGGTTCAAGGGAAGGATTTTGGCTATTGTTTGTTTATTTTTAATGAAGTATATTATAGTATGTTTGTCTGCTAATGAGAATGAGCCTGTAGTCATGGAAAAATTCATGCTGTGAATCAAATGGGGAAAATGAGCGAAGTTGTGCCCTTGAGGAGACAGGATGGAACAGAGGCCAGTGTACAAGTAGAAGACATGAGTACACATAGCATTTTAGATTTGTTGGTGGGAGCATGTAATATCTCCCTGTTATCTTTTTGCTTCTATTTTCCCTGAGAAGCAAAATAATCAGCAGAGAGAAAGGCAGGAAGGAGTTGTGGATGTCTGAGGAGAGACAAAACGGTATGAAATATGATTTATTTTGCTGTGCAAAAGCTTTTAAGTTTAATTAGGTCCATTTGTTTATTTTTGGTTTTATTTTCATTTCCCTAGGAGGTGGGTCAAAAAGATCTTGCTGTGATTTATGTCAAAGAGTGTTCTGCCTATGTTTTCCTCTAAGAGTTTTATAGTGTCTGGCCTTATATTTAGGTCTTTAATCCATTTTGAATTTATTTTTGTGTATGGTGCTAAGGAGTGTTCTAATTTCATTTCTTACATGTAGCTGTCCAGTTTTCCCAGCAACACTTATTGAAGTCTGTCTTTTCTCCATTGTGTATTCTTGCCACCTTTGTCATAGATTAGGTGACCAGAGGTGCATGGGCTTATCTTTGGGCTTTCTATCCTGTTCCATTGATGTATATTTCTGTTTTTGTGCCAGTACCATACTGTTTTGATTACTGTAGCTTTGCAGTATAGTCTGAAGTCAGGGAACCTGATTCCTCCAGCTTCATTTTTCTTTCTCAAGACTGTTTTGGCTATTCGGGGTCTTTTGTGTTTCCATACAAATTGTAAGTTTTTTTGGTCCAGTTCTGTGAAAAATGCCATTTGTAATTTGATAGGGATTGCCCTGAATCTGTAGATTGCTTTGGGTAGTATAGTCATTTTCACAATATTGATTCTTCCAATCCAAGAATATGGTATATCTCTCCATCTGTTTGTGTCATCTTTGATTTCTTTCATCAATGTCTTATAGTTTTCTGCATACAGGTCTTTTGCCTACTTAGGTAGATTTATTCCTAGGTATTTTGTTCTTTTTGTTGCAATGGTGAATGGAATTGTTTCTTTAATTTCTTTTTCTGATCTTTCATTGTTAGTGTATAGGAATGCAAGAGATTTCTGTGTATTAATTTTGTATCCTGCAACTTTACTAAATTCATAGATTAGCTCTAGTAGTTTCCTGGTGGTATCTTTAGGACTTTCTATGTATAATATCACGTCATCTGCAAACAGTGACAGATTTACTTCTTTTCCAATTTGGATTCCTTTTAGGAAACCATAAACAAGATGAAAAGGTAATCCTCAGAATGGGAGAAAATATTTGCAAATGAAGCAGCTGATAAAGGATTAATCTCCAAGATATATAAACAATTCATGCAGCTCAATATTAAAAAAACAAAGAACCCAATCCAAACATGGGCAGAAGACCTAAATAGACGGTTCTCCAAAGAAGACGTACATATGGCCAAGAGGCATATGAAAAGATGCTCAACATCACAAATTATTAGAGAAATGCAAATCAAAACTACAATGAGGTATCACCTCACACTGGTCAAAATGGGCGTCATCAAAAAGTCTACAAACAATAAATGCTGGAGAGGGTGTTGAGAAAAGGGAACCCTTTTGCACTGTTGGTGAGAACGTAAATTGATACAACCACTATGGAGAACAGTATGGAGGTTCCTTAAAAAGCTAAAAATAGAAATACTGTATGACCACACAATCCCATTACTGGGCATATACCCAGAGAAAACCATAATTCAAAAAGACACATGCACCCCAATGTTCACTGTAGCACTATTTACGATAGCCAGGATATGGAAGCAACCTAAATGTCCATTGATAGATAAATGGATAAAGAAGATATGGTACAGATATGGGAACATATGTATATGCATAACTGATTCACTTTGTTATAAAGCAGAAGCTAACACACCATTGTAAAGCAATTATACTCCAATAAAGATGTTAAAAAAGTAATAAAAGAAAAGAAAAAAGAAAATAAGATATGGTACATAAATATAATGGAATATTACTCAGCAATAAAAAGGAGCAAAATTGGGTCATTTGTAGAAACATGGATGGACTTAGAGACTTTCATACACAGTGAAGTAAGTCACAAAGAGAAAAACAAATATTGTATATAAATGCATATATGTGGAATCTAAAAAAAATGGTATAGATGATCTTATTTGCAAAGCAGAAATAGAGACACAGACATAGAGAGCAAACGTATGGATACCCAGGGGGAAGAGGGTTTGGGATGAATTGGGAGATGTGGATTGAGACATATACATTATTGATACTATGTATAAAATAGGTATGTATAAAACTAAACTATGTATAAAACTAATGAGAACCTACTGTATAGCACAGGGAACTCTACTCAATGCTCTGTGGTGACCTAAATGTGAAGGAAATCCAAAAAAGAGGGGATATATGTATACGTATAGATGATTAACTTTGCTGCACAGTAGAAACTAACATAACATTGTAAAACAACTATACTCCAATAAAAATTTTGAAAAAAAAGGTATGAAATAATCATGCAGCAGAGTGAGAGAAAGCTGTCTAAAGAAATACAATAGGATTACCCTGGTGTACTATGGGTCCACTTGAGGGTTTTGATCATGACATTTTGTGTTTCTCTATAGGCACATGCAGCTACTCAGTTGCCGGCACCAAGTAAGTCTGTCGAGAGTTGGATTCAAAGAGGATTGGGGTTTTCCCAAATTAGTTCAACAAAGTAAGAGAGGAGTAAGTGAAGGGGTCTAGGTAGGGCAATGAATAAGACGATGCATCACGGAATCTGAGTCAGGTAAGAAAAGTCAAGAGTGTGTTTGGTGAAACGGTTCCAGTGTCAATAGTTCTTACCTACCTACAGAATGATGGGTATTGAGGTACTAATAAAAAGGGGTGAAAGGTAGGAAATATTAGCAGCAAAAGTGGATAAGAGGCTACATACTGAAGACAGTGGCTTCAAAGAAGCTGGGTTTTTTTGATAGTAGGGAAGAGAATGGTCTGGATGTTGCAACGAGTACCAAATAGGAGTCCTATCCACCTCCAAGCTGAGTGGTACATGGGGTATAAGAGAAAACAATGCCCACAGTTTACAAGGGCTTTTGGCAATTTAGCCTTCTCTGTGGGTGGACAGATTTCAGACTGCCTGACAAGAGAAAGAATGACAATGTATCCTAGAGTTTCTTTTAGAATTTTTAAAGAGTATGGCATAATAAACATAAACACATATATGTACGTATATATATTTTTTCTAGGAATAAAGATTTCCAATGTTTTTCTAAGTGTTTTCTGTAAAGTAGAAGAAGTGCAATTTATATAACATGTGTATTTTTATGTATGCATTTGTTCTCTTCTTATTTAACAAGAAAGTAATAAAAGGAAAACAGGTCCCAAGAAATATTAAGTACACCATTTCCTGATTGTGAAGCATACTTTTTCTCTGAATTTCCTTATTTAAATTAAATCTTAATATACATTAGCACAAGTTTAACATATTCCTTTTGTCACTTGAATATTCACCACTCAGCATTTTGCAAATGACTTCATAGTATTTTGTTAGCAATAACTTCCTTTGGATGCTTTGCCAAGTAGTTGATATCCAGATGCTCATAAGCACAATAATGTGTTGGCATAAACTAATTATCTGCCATGTGCAACTATTTATACATCCTCACTACATTAGTAAGATATGAAAGCGATTTACAATTCCCTTTAAATAGCCACATGCACCTGCAGGCAGTTTTGGTTCAATAACACAGAAATGAATGTTAAAGATAGGTTAAGCATCTTTGTTCTTTATGGCTTGAAGAGTTCATATGATTATGAACAAAACATTTCCTTTCACTTTGCAGCATTACAAATGTGGTGACAATTTTCTTTGTACATTCCCGAACTAATTCTGGAGTGTTCTATCTTGGAAGAAAAGAAACTGGAATTCTACAAACTCATAGAATTTAGCCTAAGCCTGTTACATTAATATACATTTTTTTTAAAGTTTGGAAGAAGTGGAAAAGTAGGTGACGTTGGTGACTTAGGATGTAGTTTTTTTAACTTACTCCATAGATCTGAGTTTGAATCCTCTGTCTGCAGGGCCAACTTACTTCTTAGGCATGGTGTCTATTTTAATTTTAAATTCTCTTAAAATCAGAAAGAAACAACTTAAGAATAATGAACATGTAACAGTGAATCCAGCCTGGGTAATAATAGTCCTTATACTTATTCAATTAACAAAATATTCTTTTATTTTAATTTATTATTATTATTTGAATTTTTTTTTTTTTTTACAAAGGGGCCCACAAAGGAAAAAATGTCTAGTGCTTCTGAAAGCCATGACACAGCTCTGAGTGGCCCTGTCACCTTGAATGAATAACTTAGCCAGGTTGAACCTGATTCTCCTAATCTTTGAAGCAGAGCTAATATCTGAAAGGGCTGTTATGATAGACTGGTGAGATGCTGTATCTGAAGTTTTCTGAGCAGTGTCATGCACAGTGTAGAGGTTTGATAAATGTGAGTTATTATTAAGTTTTACTAAAAATGGAGAACTTGCTTCCATTACTGCAGCCAAAATGAACTAAGGATCTCGCTCTCGCATTTTCTTTCACTTTCTTTTAACAATGCTCGCTACATGGCTACTGCATGAAGCTGATTGAGAGGTTTGTCAAATTCAGTAAGAAAAGTTCTTTGTAAAGATAGTTGATAATGCAATAAATTAACTGCTTATTTTAATTATTTAGCCATTAAATGGAAATATCTTGGGCTATACAGCCAGCTTCCTTCACTTATGCAGAGCCCATGTACTACAAGGACTAGGTGTCCATTTACATTTTTTTTTAATTTGGATGGTTTATAAATGAGTGAAAAATTACATTTTCCCCCAAATTCTTTAAATGTGACTATAGACTACTTATTTTAACTTGAAAAAAGGCTGTTTATAAGCTCTTTACTTCTACCATATTAAATGTGATAGAACTCTTATGAAAAGTAATTGACTAAAGAAAATAAAGTCTGTCATGGTAGCTCCCCTTCCCTGGCACCCAGTGGTTGCAGGCAGGGTTTCAGCCCAAAAGAAAGAAGCAGAAGCATTTCTTTTTTTAATCTGCTGCTTTTTGAGAAAGAGAAGATGGGGAATGAGGGGAGAGAGGGGACTGGATGTTAATTTTCTCCAAATAGGCTCTGATATAAATGTCAATCTGTGAGTGGGGGCAGTATAGACCTTCCCAAGGCCAGATGGTGTAAGGCTGTGCTTGGTTTCCTGTTCTTGCAATGTTCTAGCCTTCCCAACCCTGGTTATTAACTCATTAATCATGCCCTCCCCCTAGTAGAGAATCTAATAGAATCTAATGACTTTTTTGGCTAGTTTTAGACGTGCTAAACTTTCGTCTTTCTCTTGAGCTCTGATCCATGGCTATAAATCAGTAATCTTTCAATTCCAGTCGTACCCATGCTAGCATGGTGTGCTTTCTTTGGGGAAGGAAGCTAAGACCTAAAATATCGCTGGCTCTGATTTATATACCAACAACCATATTCAAGAGTTGCTTTCCACTATCAGTAAGTGTTCTAGAAATAAGGCATTTTTTCTGCCCCAAGATCTCCTACCTATACTATAAGTTTCTTTTCCCAGGGAGGCCTTGTCCAAGTTCAAGAGCCTAGGCTCAGATGTGAGTAAGCTTTCTGTATCCATTCCAGCCAAACTGTGTCACTATTGCTACCTTTAACCCTACGCCAAGTATAAAGCCCTGGCAACATTTTTTTTAATATCAGCTTCTCACTCCTTGTTTTCTCATTTTCAAACTCTACAGTTCCCGTGAACAGTTTCAAATCACCCAAGTGTGCCAGAACCAATTTGGTCCTTTAGTAAAGTCAGGTTCTTCCGGCAAACATCAGTAACCACCCCTGGTTAGAGGCAGCCCCTACCCTGCAACCTCTCTATCAGATGTTAAGTTACAATGAAAGTAATTCTTAAGCCAAAATCTGCCCCAAATAAAAGGTATTTATTAATAAGCAGGCACAGTCATAGAACTCCTTTTAGTTCAATTCAGAGAGGTTTATTCTTTTGCCCACAGGTTCACAGACCAGCATCATCCATGAAAAACACTCTCTCTGAAGGGGACACAGGAAGTTCTGATGGCAGGATCTGCAGTATTTGTAAGTGGATCCAGTGGTGAGGTGTCTCCAGGTCAAAGGATTTAGACATGGCCTGCTGCACCATGGACACCGGTTGCTGCTGAGCTTCTTGCATCTTGTTCATGCAAGGACATTGGATCCTCTTAAACTCCTCTTAACTTTTCGCATATCTCAAATCCCATTGCTATCACCAACAAAAGTTATTTTTCCTAAGGCTTATGCAAATCAATAACCCAAAGGGGTTGATTCATATTGAGACATTTCTTAGGCTAATTAACTTCTTCTAGAATGTTAGTTAAATTTAACTTGTCCATACACGTATGTCATACCACTGATACTGAAACATTTAAAGTTAATTACAACCAGAAAATATAATGAACAAACCAGCTTCTGGGGTGGTGGTAATGAGAGGATTCTTCCCTGATTTCCTAGATGACTTAATAAATAAAATCAATGGGATCTTGAAGTTATTCAGCTTTATAGATCAGTCATGGTCCTAGGTAGAAGGGGATGGGAGGATAGGTTTAGAGGGCCTTTAAGGTCCTTTGTGAACACTTGAGTCTATGATTATCTAAAGTCAGAACACTTCTTTATCCATTAAACTTTGTCAGCCTTCTCCAGGATAGTGCTGTTTAAGGGGCCAGGTCCTTTTTCACTGTTAGATAAAACCCTAAGAAAATGTAAAGGAAGAGAATAAACAAGGAAATGAGAACAGAGCTAGAGGGACAGAGTTCACAACTCTGATTGAGGTCCCAGGAAGACTAGGAGAAACGAAACAGTAACTGATTATTTAAAGAGAGGGGATATTAAAGATGGAATCAGAGCAGGAGTCAGGTGTGGAAGAATTAAGTGCCATGCCACTTACCGAAACCAAGAATTGGTTGGAACTTAATCTCAACCAAAGGACTCTGTTACTACAACTATAAAGACAGACAGAATGGAACCCCAACAAGACTGACTTGAGGTCTTGTAATTAAACTGGTCCCAGGAGACTCTACATTATTTTGTTCTAGTTATTTTCAGAGCTTAGGGTGGGATCCATCCTTGGGAGCTGTTATAACCGACGAAAAATATTACAGGAACAAAATGGCACCATCTTGCTTTATATTCCTCCAAAGTTTTGTTAATTCTTAACTAGTGTTAAGAATAGTTAAGTCATTGCACTGATATTTTCACGCAGTAAATCAATGTTCCTACTGTACATTTAAAGGAGATCTCTCTCTCTCTTCCCAGAGCCACCTCCATGTTTTGTTCGGATACCCATAATTTCTACCAAGTAATAGTACAAAAGTCAGTGCCCAAGGGTTCACAATCATCTGTAGAGAGACCAATACGTTAGAATTTGATTTTGTAGACAATTGCTTGATCATTGGCAGGCAATGATACCTGAATAAAGAATCCAATCTCTTCTTAATTAAATTCAATTTCATTTTATCTCTGCTTTCAGGTACTTTGATAAAACGTCAATGGATGTAAGTTGTGGTTGTTATCTGTGGTTGTTTAGTTCAGTACATTTTGTGAGTTAAATAGTAGAAATGTTTAGGACAATCCTGCGACATAAACTGTGCTGATACACTGGGAAATTCCTCTGCTAAGTAACAAGAACAGGTAACATCAACATGCGTGTTCATAGAATCATCAGTAAGAAGGTGTTTATCTCCACAAAACACGTTTTCACCTCTCTAGCTCAACCTGCTTCAGTGTCTTATGACCAATCACTGGTATAATCATGCAGAATAACGATGTTTATTTGACTAGCCATCTATCCATATTTCATTTTATCATTTCTTTCAACAAATTTTTATTGAGAACTCATTACTGTGCTACCCAGAAGGGGGTACAGAAATACATCATTAGCTCCTATCCTCAAGGAGTTCACATTCCACTTGTGGAGACAGGTGAACATATTTTTGCAATACAGTGTGGGCAAGCAGAGGATGGTATGGGAGCACAGGGGAAGAACACTCGCCAAAATGGAAGATGCACACAAGACCTCTTATTTTAGATTTTTGGTGCAGATCTCATGTTCTTTTATCAAACTGTTTCTTGAGGGTGTTCACATTGTTCTTTTTTGTTTTGTTTTTTTAAGAATCTTATTTTAAAAATTAATTTATTTTTGGCTGCATTGGGTCTTCGTTGCTGCACGTAGGCTTTCTCTAGTTGTGATGAGAGGGGGCTACTCTTCGTTGTGGTGCGCAGGCTTCTCATTGCGGTGGCTTCTCTTGTGGCAGAGCACAGGTTCTAGGCGTGCGGGCTTCAGGAGTTGTGGCACGCAGTCTCAGTAGTTGTGGCACATGGGCTTAGTTGCTCCACGGCATGTGGGATCTTCCCCGACCAGGGCTTGAACCCGTGTCCCCTGCATTGGCAGGCGGATTCTTAACCACTGCGCCACCAGGGAAGTCCCGCTTTTTTCTGGTTTTAATTTTAAATAGGACCTAGGGTAGTGCTTTACATTCTATAAATTGTATATTTAAATATCTTTCAATTCTTTCAGAAAAATATATAACTACTTGATTCACCAAGGCATTTTTTGATACTAATTGAACTTATTCCCATGGGAGCTAGAAAGGTGCCTCCCAAATAGAAATTGTTTAAGGGAGGGATGTAAGAACCATCCTGTTATATGGCCCAATTTTTCTAAATTGCTGCTCAGATCATATGTGCAACTCTGATTTAATTCAGAGGTTGGAAAACTTTTTGTCTTAAAGGGTCAGATAGAAATGTTTTAAGTTTTGCAGACCACATGGACTCTGTTGAACTACTCCATCTGCCATTGTAGCACAAAAGCAGCTCTTAGACAATACCTAAACAAATGGGCATGGCTATGACCCAGTAAACTTTTGTATATGAAAACACCTGGCAGGGCAGATTTGTGCAGTAGTTGGTTAATTTACTGGCCCCTGAGTCTTAATTGATTAGTTCAGATTGTGCTATAAATATATATATATATATATATGCAACTATTAATTTCATTTTATATTTATAATATGTAAAATACATTCCTCTGAGCATACACTTGGATTTATAGGGATATGGGACAGATAAACAGTTCATTTGACTTAAGAGTTAGGAATAACTGATACAAAAAGAAAATTCCCATTTGTAATAAAATTCCTAGGGAAATTATTCTGTTAGTAGATAAGCAGAGTTTTCAGATATAAGAATATATAAGAAATAAAAGGTATCTTATATTCCATCCACTACAACTCCTATATGGCAAAATTCCTTTTAGAATACTTATAGATCCCACATCCAGATAGTTCATATGGGGCTGCTAATTAGTCCTGCATTCAAACTAAATAAGGATAAATCACCCCATTCCAGGCAGAATATACTAAGGCCAGATAAGTTGGGATGATGAATTCTTGAAGACTGGAACCTAGGTATTGCACATTCTTTGATGTCTTATTCTTTGACGTAAGGAAGCCACTGGCTTCCACCATTACCAAATGCTACTGGATGAGCAGAAACAACTTTCCTCATTGTGAACCAATACACCATTATCTTTCTTATCGTTTCCTCTTGCTGGCCTGCCTTGGTTGAATTAATTCTCCCAGCCACTCCACTTCCCCTCTCAGTCCCAACACTGTGTCCCTTCTCATTTTTCATAAACGCAGAGAGGCTGTGACCTGAAGTTCAGCTATTAGTTCTCCATAGACTCTTTATGAATGTGGCAACAATCCAAGTTACTGAACTGCAGATTTATGTATAAGGATATGAGATGCTAGTTTTGAAAGCAACATTTATACATCTAATCCTGTGTTTGTTACACATCTGTTTATCCCTTTATTTGTTTCAACAACTATCTCTGTCAGGCAGTGTACTAATTGCAGGGGGTACAACATTAAGTAAAAATAAGCATGGCTCCTGAGCTCATGGAATATACAGCATGATTGGTTAATAGATTTTAACCAAATAGTGACACACAATCATATATCAATAAAAAAACTGAGACAAGCTCTCTAAGAGAAAGCACATATAACAAAGGAACCTAACAGAGACAAGTGGGGAGGCTATGTCAGAGAAGCCTTCTTGAGGAAGAGCTTCCTATTTTTTTATATGAATATGAATTGGTGCAAATCAGGTGAGTGGAAGGGGTAAGAACTTTCCAGCAGAGGAGATAGGTACTACAGTGACCTATGGCAGGAGGAGAAATAGCAGTAGGAAGCCTGGTACATTCCAAGAACTGAAGAAGGCTGTGGTTGATGAAGCAAAGGAAACAATGGTTCAAGGCCAGGCAGGCGTCAAGGCATCTGGGACTAACTTTGGCCATGATAAGGATTTTGGTCCTGACCTTATGAGAAATAGGAAATATGTGAAGGAATTTAAGTTAGGCAGTGACATGAACAGATCTGTATTTTGGACAGACAACTCAGACTACTGCATGGAGACCAGGCTGGTGAGGGTCAAAATGGATCAGGGGAGAACAGATGAGCTACAGTGAACAACATATATGAACTCCTTGACACAGCCTTACATTCTTCTATTAACACTTACAGAGCATCTACAATATGAGAACTACAGTGAGTGATAAGAAGAGAGATAAATCATAGTTTCTGGGTCTTTCAAGAGCTTATTCAAGACAAGTATATTTTTCTTCTCATGTTACATTGTTGCAATGGTTTGTACTTGAATGAAGTTGATTGGCTAAAAGAAATTTGAATCTAGAAATGTTTGCTCCTGTGAATTGTATAATGACAACAATAGAATTAAAGTTCGTGACTAACTTGCCTTTTCTACCTGGTTGGAAATCTCTGCAAATGGCTTTAAAATTTTCTCACTATATTTAGGTCAGAGTCAATTTCTTTTGTTTTTTCTTTATGTAGTAGAGACACAGAGACATATTCCTAACATGAATTCCTCATCAGGACCAGTTTTCCTATCCACCTCTCATTCACTTTAACATCTAACCGTCGTTGTCCCAGTCATCCTCTTTTTCTTATCCCTTCTCTTTTTGTCATTTTTCCGTCCCATTTCCGGAACCTGACCGGTGTTTCGGTTATCAGAGCTCCTGCTGGCGCTCACTGAACACCATGCTCTGTCCTCATCAGCACCACACCCAGTGTCTGTGCTGCTGTGGGGCAGGACGAAGCAGAGGCTCAGAGAAACTGTTTGTCAGGAACCACCTTAGACTTTGTCTCAACCCCTCTGGGTGTTTAGGTGGAGAAAGAAAGCGAAGAACCGTTAAGAGATGGAAATAAAGAACAAGTGTTACCCCAAATCAAAGAAATCCATTGGTTCAGACTTCGGTAAGCAACTATTTATACGCTGTGATTTCAGGATGTTTAAGAAAGTCTCCCTGCCAGAAAATATTTTGTATGCCACTCCATCATTCAATATTTCGTATTAAAAAGAAAACACAACAAACCCTCACACTGTTGACAGGAATGTAAATCGGTACAGCCACTATGGAGAACAGTATGGAGGTTCCTTAAAAACTACCATATGACCCAGCAATCCCACTCCTGGGCATATATCTGGAGAAAACCATGATTTGAAAAGACACATGCACCCCAATGTTCATTGCAGCACTATTTACAATAGCCAGGACATGGAAGCAACCTAAGTGACAATCAACAGATGAATGGATAAAGAAGATGTGGTACATATATACAATGAAATATTACTCAGCCATAACAAAGAACAAAATAATTCCATTTGCAGCAACATGGATGGACCTAGAGATTGTCATACTGAGTGAAGGAAGTCAGACACAGAAAGACAAATGTCACATGATATCGCTTATATGTGGAATTAAAAAAAAGGTACAAATGAACTTATTTACAAAATGGAAGTAGTCACAGATGTAAAAAACAAACTTATGGTTACCAGGGGATAAGATAAGGTGGGGGAGGGATAGATTGGGAGATTGGAATTGACATATACACACTACTGTATATAAAATAGATAACTAATAAGAACCTGCTGTATGGCACAAGGAACTCTACTCAATACTCTGTAACGGCCTATATGGGAAAAGGATGTAAAAAAAAGAGTGGATATATGTCTATGTATAACTGATTCACTTTGCTGTACACCTGAAACTAACACAACATTGTAAATCAACTATACTCCAATAAAAATTAAAAGAAAAAGAAAACACAACAAAACTTCCTTTTCTCTTCATCCTTCAGTGGTCAGGAGAGGCCAAGTTAAACACCATCCTAAATTTTAGAGGCTTAAAACAACAAATATTTATTTCTATTTCATTCTGTATGTCCATCACAGGTCAGCTAGGAGCTCTGATCTTAGCTCAGAGGATGCCCTCCTCAAGGAACCACTAAGGTACCATTTGGAGCATCTCTGGCTACGACCAGATGATGGAGGAGACAGCAGGGTGAATGAACACAGGCTCACCCAGCCTCCATCTGGAAATGGCCTGTGTCCCTTCTGCTCAACTTCCACTGGTCAGAGAAAGTTCCATTGTCACCTCTAATTTCAAGGAAAGTAATGAAATTCTGTCTATTCATACATCTAGGCTGGAAACTGGCCCTATTTGCCAGACAGCATTAATGTCTGTCATAAGCCACTTTTACAATAGCTTCCCCCAAAAAATATTCTTTAAAGATAATTTGTTAACGCCTAACTCCTAACACAAAAATGTCTCTTACTTTTTTCTCTTCCAGCTGAGTAGCATGGGAATATTAGACACCTGGAAGTCACAAAAAAGGAATAGCAACTTCTAATCATATTTTAATCTAGGGTATGGCTGGCAGGGTGGCTGAAAACTTCTACATTGATTAGTGTCTTTGGCTCTCTGGATGTTACAGATATGGGCCTCTTTTAAACAAATGATCCAACATGTGGCAATCTCTTTATTGCAGGAAAACCAGTAGCCAGTTCAAAAGAGAAAGTCACTTGACTTTTCTATTCAGTTCCTATAATGAATCACACAATGCACTTGAATAATTTAATAGCATGGTTTATAGAGAGACCGACAGACAGAAACACAGACAGGGTTGCCCATACCTTTGTAGCAGAGACACTCACATTCCCACTGGACAAAATAGACACTTCCCTGCCTGTATGCATTCTTATAAACACACCTTCATCCATATGTTAGACAAGTGTGTGCACAAAAGCAGACTTATGCTATATATAAATATCAAGAAAGAGGGAGGAAAAGGGGACATTAGGGAACTAACAAAAGATGGAAATGCAGGCCGAGCTGGAATAAAAAGGAGGGCATGGTGTACTAAAAGGAGGACAGGGAAAAAAGAGCAGAAAAAAAAGAGAGAGAATGAGGGAAACCATGTATTCATAAGAACAAAAATAAGGCAACATAAGAGAATGTAGGTATATGAGGAGGACTCTGCCTGATTATTCTGTGAAGGTGGGAACCTGAATGTTAGTGAGAAAAAGTGGATGGGAACATACAGTGGAAAGATAAGACTAAAAAATGCAATAAATTCAAGGGTGAGGAGTGTAACTTCATCTCACCTACTAAATGCCGAGGCAGTGAACTAAGGGCTTTCAAACATGTCAGTGATACCAGCAAACACTGCAGTGTTGTCTGTGATCCAGTTTCTATTCTGTGCACGTGTGTCAACTCAGAGCACTCACACAAGACCTGTGAAGTTGGTTTTACAATTCTCCTTATTCTATAGGTAAGAAAACTAAAGCACAGTGAGGCTAAGGAATTTATTCATGGTTGCATAGTGATTACGCCGTAGAACCAGGATTTGAACCGAAAGGCTTAGCACCAGAGTCTGAGCACTTAACCACTACTCTCTTGCATCTCATTTCCTCTGAAGAAATATTGTCTCTCATATACATATGAAGGCACAGATGCTCATGTGTTCTTTTATTTATTCATCAGGTTGTTCATTCATTCACTGATTCATTCTTTCATAAATTCCTCAAGAATTTCCTGAAAGATTATATATGCCTGGTTTTATGCTAGGCACCAGGAAGGTAAAGATGATTACGATGAGGCTCACAGGTGTGAGATAGAAAAGTTAATACATAAGTTAAATGGGATATTCCAGGTTTCATGTTAAATGCCTGTGCTAAGTTCAGCAGGCGCACAAAAGGACAATATGAACAATTGTATCTAGACGGGTAAGAAATAGTTTATAGGGCTGAGGCGTGACGTGCTCACCAGATAGACAATGTGAAGATGGCATTCCAGTTGAAGGGGCAATGATAACCAAAAGCATAGCGACATGAAACTACTGGCTGTTGAGAGAAACAGAAATGTAAACACTTTCCTTTGTAGGGAGTGTAGAGAATGGGATGATGTTGAGAAATGAATGCTAATTATGGATACGTGTGCGTGTGTGTGTGTGTGTGTGTGTGTGTGTGTGTGCACGTGCCGGCATGTGCATGTGTGTGACAAGGTGTCCGTGGAAAGATCACAGTTGAGGCTGGAGATATAAACAGGGATCATATGTGATGTGTAAAAGTTTGCACCTTATACTTTTATCAACAAAAGATTTTAAATGATTGACAGACACTATCGAATTGGTTTTGGAAGACTCTTTTCTTGGTCCTGTAGAAAACAAATTGAAAAAAACTGAGATTGGAGGTAGAGAAACCAGTTGGCTACTATGTATTGGCATTGCAGTAGCCCAAATGAGGACAGAGCTCAGGAGATGGGACTGGCAATGGGTAGAATGGGTCAGATGATGGGGATAGATAGGAGGTATTTTCTCAGCAACAGTAAATGTGTGTGTGTTCGGGGAATCCATTTTTCAGAATTTTGGTGGGAGGATGGTGGTAAGATAGAGGACACCAGAGAAGAGACCTTTTGAGGAAAGAAGGTGACTTCCAGTGATGTATAGGGAGCGGTGAGAGATGGTGAGAGCTTCAAGAGTTACCATATATCACAGCTGTGACTGCCAAAGGTCATAATATTTTAAACTCTGGAACCAAGGCTCCCACTTTGTGTTCCAAAGTGCTTAACTCTACAAAGAAATCAGCAATTATTTACTGGGCATCTATGAGCAGGTCACTCTGGCAAATAAAAGAGGTCTCTAGAAAGTAGAAATGGTCTACATATTATTGTTTAAAATTATTTGGTATCCATATTTAATTTGCCATGGTATTATTCATTTTTTCTTAGAAATAATTGGTTTCTATTTTCTCTGTCATGTCTCTCTGACTGACCATGAAATACTCATAGCCTGATTGTATTTCACTTATTTCTTCACAATATGTATATTCTCTCTTCCTCTCACGATGGAAGAGCTTTGATGCTAAAAATAATGATATTGGAATAATCCTTCGTTGAGACCAATATTATCCTACCTGAGATGTATGTACATAGGTTCAAATTAGGTCCTGGACTTCCTCTGTCCTCTGATTTTGTTGTTGTTATTGTTAGTGGTTTCTTTTGCATGATTTTTCCTGATGAGGTGTTATTATTCAGAAAATATCCCCATAAACTAGATTATTTTTTGTCCTGGATATAAAATTTTCCTGGACCTAGGGGCTTAAGTGTTTTTTTTTTGTTTCATAGAAGGTACTTAATCATGTTCTTAATAATAAGAATCCATTTATTAATTGTTACATGGTAACATCTAGATTTGTAAATTATTAAAGGAAACACTCCCTATGTCGCATTCTTTTTCTTATGCTGTATGTTACCCTTAGTAAAAGTAGTATTGTTTTAGAAACAAAGTTTTTAGGGTACATGTATAGGCTTCAGTCGTTAATTTGTTTACAATTAACAACATACATTATTTTATGCCTTTTCAATTTGATATAAGCTCCCATGAGGGTAGGGACCATGCCTTAGTCATAATTATATCCTGAGTAGTGGTATCTAATGGGGTCTTGTACATACACAGCAGACACTAAATAAGACTTGTTAAATGAATATACGGCTGTTATTAACAGACTTATACTACTCAGACGACACCAAGACATCAACAGTTAAATGTTTTGTCCAAAGTTTCAATAGTGAGACTACACATGAGAAGCTAAAATTTTGGCTGTCAAGGAATAATGTAGAGGTAATACAGAATAATAATTAAACATGGAGACTGTGGAACCATATCGCTTGGGCTCTACTCCTGGCTCCCCAACTGGAATACCTGAGCTAGCTTAACCTTTCTGTGCCTCAAGTTTTGCATCAGTGAAATAGGAATAATAATAACCTCTTGCTTGTGAATATTAATTAAATAAATATGTGCAAAGTATTTAGAATGGGGTCTAAGCTTTTATACTAATGAAGACATTATAGGTTTACATTTATTATTTTCATTACAATGATTATTATTTAGGGAACGTGCCTCACAGGCAAAAGTTGCCAATCATGTAGCAGCTTATCCTTCAATGAAATGCACAGTGTATTTTGCAGTGAGGGAGTTTTTGGTTTGCATTACTGAAATGTTCTCTGTTTTAGGAAGCAACTGAATAACGTGAAAATATTCTGCCTATAATTTCACGAAGTAGGATAGCAAAAGGATTTCCTTTCAAATTACTTTGTATATGTGTTTGATGTAAGTAGTTTTTAAAATCTTAGAAATCACTAGGATTTTAGTTTTTAAGCTTTTAATATCTTAGAAATGCACTAGAATGCATGATATATTTGATTTGCAAGTTGGATAAGGGTTTGTAAAATTATTTTATAAACAGAGAGTTATTCTGTTTGAAGAAGGTAATGTGCATTAGTGTATCCAAGTTAGTGTATGTGATATATTTAGCTGTAATGAAATGTGACCTAGATACATTAATGTAACAGAGTAGTTTTGGAATTATTTGTTTATAAGGCTAGTTACTCCCACTTTCCAGCTGTCTCTTCTTGCAAAATCTTGGAGCCTAGTGGACATATTAGAACTATCTATCTAAATTCAACTTACAGGGAAAAATGGAGCTTCACCAAGCCATGGTTTCCACTTGAGAATTAACAAATGGGTATTTGCTCCAGTTTTTTTTTTTTTGAATGATAATGTGGTGAATATGTGAGAACAGACTTGCACTCCAAGCATACTTTGAAATTAGTAAAGTATTCTGGGGAAAAGTACAGAATAATATTTAATTCTGTGAAAACAGGATAATCTATGCTTTAGTTTCTATTTTTTCACAAATATATATTCTCATTTGAATGAATGACTCATAAGAATGTAAAGTGTATATAAATTTATTATATGAAATATATGCTGATATTTAAAAATTTGTAAATATGGTGAGATGCTATTCTTGTTGAAGTAATTCTGGTACTTCTCTTCAAGGTATGTAAACATCACTAAGACCAGTGATGACTGAACTCACTAAGACAGTGAGACTGAAAGCATTTTGTAGAAATGTATTATATAAATGCTATTCTCATTAAAATCATTATGCCTATTTTATTAGTTCAGGTATCTGTCTTTCTACAGATAAATATCTGTATATCTGTATGCATGTATGTATGTATATAATATATATGTACATATATTATATATACCTATATACACATCTTATAGAACCTAAAGATTCATTAGGTCCCCTATATATAGATTATGGAGTAGTAGTTCCCTAGAGCAGTGGTGCCAAGTCTCAATATAACTGAGCCCTAAAAAAGGAAGCTCTACAAAATATCTGCTAAAAAACACGAACAGTTTTGTGAATTTTAAATTTTAAATGAATTTTAAAACTATACAATATTGTGAGATATCAGGAGACAAAATCATGATCTCCCAATTCTTCATTTTCTTTTTTTCTTGGTCCTCATGTGGAAATCTCCTTAGGGACTTGGTTGTTAGGGATGGGAACTATATAAGAAGTGACGCCCCCCTAAATCCAATTTGTGGGAGAGTAATTCAAACATGTTCAAACAGAAGGTTTTGCACTGCTTTAGCCTGGGTGGGATTGGATTTACTGGTAATCGACTAGTTGTCAGTTCTTCTACAGGATTGGTTGCCTTAGGACCTGCTCCACAAGGAGTGGGTAGGAAGAGCTTAGTCATGACCTACGCAGGCTGGCTCTCAAATCACAGGCAGTTCGCTGCACTCCATCACAGAGAGGAAAGAAGGATATCAGGCTGGATTTTTCAGATATTTGCGGAAGCTGGACAATCCTAGAAGAAATTTGACTGGACTAGTAACACAGCGAAATATCAGTGAAGATATAGCAATAAAAGTGGAGGTCCGGTGCTTGCAATCGGCTTTTCTGATTTCCATTTCCTTTAATGTACTTTGAAGTTTAAATCACAGCTATCCGGCTTCAATAAAATTGCAAAGCATTTTGTGGGGAAGAACTAAAAATCATGGTTTTATAATGAATTTTTTGAATCTAGCTTTTACTGAGTCTCTCTCAAGTAAGTGTATATCTAAATCTATAGATTGTTCTAACATAGTTTTTTAAAAAGCAAACGGTGAAAATCATCCAAAACAGCTTGAACTTTGTGAACTTCCACATAAACGGGTCATACGGCAGTGAGATTACAAATTTATTAAGGGTGCTAATGGTAGAGGGTTTTTTTTTGAGAACAAATTCCAATAAATACAAATTTTGAGATAAAACAATTAAAGCTACAATCCATAATTCGTCATTAGCACCCAAGGAAAAGACTATAGTGGTAAGCAAATAATCTATGAAGATATTTACAAAAATTGTACATCCATGAAGGAGAAATTTTCTAGCATAGCAATTAAGGTTGGGAAGAAACCATGGGCTGTTCAACTTTCATTATCAAAATATAAACTTAGTAGTAATATAAATGGCGAAGTGTTAGAGATCTTAATAAAGATTGACTCATAGAAATGGAAAATAGGAAAATACAGTAGGAAGTGAAGTGTTCACACTAAGTAGAAGATGTTTAGATTCCCTAGTTGCAAGGTTTTAAATGGCATGCCTTTATCTTTGTGAATTTCAATTAGACTCTGCAGTGGGCAAGTCAGGAAGGGAATATTAATGATGGAGGAGAAAGCTGGGTGGTGTTCCATTCTTCACAGAGGCAGCTAAGTAGAGCAAATGTTTGTTTAGGTTGTAGCTTATTAAATGCTCATTTAGAAAGTGGTGATTAATAGGTTAAAAAGAACAGCTTGAAAAATTTGCAATGTAAAGGTTTTATTGTCCTCACATAATCTTCAAAGCAAAGCTAAAATTTACCGGCGATTAGAAGTGCCTGTTATGAAAACTGTACCATCTAGGAAAAATATCTGAATTTGGGTTCATATCTAACAAAATTGAAGTGTTTGGCATATATTGACTCTGAATGCAAAAGGACAGAAACATATCAGCATACTTTTTGTTTTTTCGTTTAAAATGTCTACCATTTATTACAACTTCTTGAAGAGACAAACACCCGTTCTGCTTTGCTTCAGAAGGATATGCATAACGTTCTGTCTTACCTGCAGTACCAAGAGGAAAATGTCTCTCTTTTTGTTGTTGTTCAAGTTGCACGTTTGGATTTTATCGCCTCGGATAAAGTAGAAGAGAAATGAGACAAATTAAGCACAAGGCTGAAAGTGTACGATGGGACTGAAATTACAACAGGTCTCTACACCAGCAAAAACCCCTAAAGGGGGAAAACCTCAAAACATGTTACATACCCCGCCCCTACCCCGCCCCGCTGCGGAAAGAATTTGCAGAGGTAGCAGAAGCACAGCAGGTTCCTTTTTGCTGGGGGTGGAGGTGGGTAGGGTGGGGAGTACGTAAACTTTTTTGGAGCGGTTGATTGAGTTTGTCCTCCAGGTAGGGAGGACGTTTGTGAAAAGATATTGGGGAAAAGAATTGCTGAGAGTGAGCGGGTTTCCCAATAATTTGCAGATGACTTGACTGACCAGCTCCAGGGAAGTCTCCAGCCCTCAGAGCTTTGAAGGGAAATTGGTCCTGATTGCAGGAGTGTGAAGGAATGAGTGGTACATCAGAAGGGCTCAGGAAATCAGAGAAACTTCCTGCTGTCTGATTCCACGCAACATGCCTCGAACTTGGTCCTGCGTGGATGCGCTGACGACCAAGTACAGGCGTGATGAGTCCCCTCGCCTTCCAGCGGGAGCTGTACCTCTCCTCGGCAGCCACGTCGCTCCGGAGCCAGGGCACGCTGGGGGGCGGGCGGCAGGGAGAGGTCCCGGGGATCTAGGGCCGCACAAACACACCGCGTCCCCGAAGCCGCACCAGCACCCACCAGCAGCCCCCTGGAACCTCGGGGCCTCCAGGGAGTCCCTGAGGGCGGCCGCGGGGCGCAGTCCCGGGCGGCGAGTGGGCTCCGCTCCTCCGGCGCGGCGTAGGCACGGGGAGAGGCGCTCGCCGCCGCTTGGGGATGTGCCCTGGCAGGTGCCCGGCGGGCGGCGGGCGGTGGGCGGTTACCCGGTATCTGGGCGGGGGTAGGGGGGCGTCCCTGCGTTGCCGAGAACCTCGTTAGCCCTCCTTTCGGGCCTGGCTCCTCCTCCTCCAGGCGTGGGGCTCGTGCCCGCCGCTGCCTGCGCGCACCGCGCCTCTGCTCGCGTCCCCCCCGCACCCAGCCAGCTCCTGCCAACGCTTTCCCCTCCTCCTCTTCCTCCTCCTCCGCCCATCACCGCCACTACGGACGCCTTCGCCTCCTTCTACTCCTCGCGCCGCCGCCACTCCTCGCGCTCTCCTTCGGCTGCTACCAGCCCATCGCTCCCCGCTCGCCGGGCTGCTGCTGCAGTCTGTCTGTCTGTCTGTCTCTCTCTCTCAAGTTTCTTATCTCCTCTAGATCAGGGCAAAGGGAGGAAAACACCCAATTCTGCTTGCCGTTTCAGGTAAGGTCGCACACGTTGGTCCCAACAGGGACCCTTGCTTCCCCATTTACCTTTGCCTCCCGTGCATGGCTCATCTCCCCCCATTCACTCTCCGATGGTCCCTGGAAACCGAAGCGGCTCAGGTCGCCCCCTCCTCCCCAGCATGTTTAAAAAATAATTTCGATACTCCTCACCAGAAGCCTATTTATACTACAATTAGATCCGAGACGCCCGCCCAGCAGCACGTTAGCCAGGCTCTTTTATAGTCTTTTAACTTTGCACGCTGTGATCGCCGCTGCCTGTCTGCCTCCGCTGGATCCCGGAGCCTCACGCTCCGGCTCGGATTGCGGTCCTCGGCTCCGGAACAGCTGTCAAACGCGTTGTTTCGCAGCAGTTAATCCGAACCCGGCTGCCTCCAAGACGTGGTCTTGGGCAACTGTGGTTGGGCAGGGAGGGAGGTGATTTTATTTTATTTTAAAAGGACTGAAGTAGTGAAGACGTGAGGACTGCAGTTCATTGTAATGGAAGAAGAATAATCGAAAAAAGTGGGTTGGCTGCCCCTTGCTTTTCCCGCTGTGGTCGCGGAGGCGGTCTTGGTTGAGGGGATGTGGCACGAAATACCCGTTTCTCCTCCCCTTTTTCACTCTCCCCTCCAACCCATTCTTTTCTCTAGCTCAAATGTCAGTGCAGGGTCCCGTGTGTCCTTAATACGTGTGTGTCCACAAAACAGTGTTTGCTGACGATGTGGCTGAGGGAAGTTCCTGGCAGAGCAAAGTCTGATTATTTGGCCATCATTCTGTTAAGAGAAAAAAAAAAAAGAAAGGAAAAAAAAAAAGAAAAGAAAAGAAAAGAAAAGACCCTCCTCCAGTCATCACACCCTACACACACTCCACTGGAATAATCTCTATATCTTTAACTCCAATTCCCAGTTGAAATGACATTCTTTTGGGCTGTTTGGACGGTGGGACTGAATGTAATTTTAAGTGTATTTTGTTTTTCTTCCATGACTTTACAAAGAGTGGTGATGAAGATGAAACTGCACATCTGCAACACGCAGTTGCTGCTTCTTGTTTTCTTGGTGTGGGACCCAGCCAGGTGAGACAATTATTTACTGTATTTGCCATTTTAAATTCAGGGTGAAGGTGTGTTTCTTGAATGTTATCAATGCAGAGGTGGCTTTTCAGAAGCTGAAGTATTTTGAAGGATCATTTCTAATGAAAACATATTGTACCAAGAAACAGAACTATTCAATGACAGAGACTATTAAAAGTTCGCTGCTTCTTGTTTTTAGCGATAAAATATAAAAGGGAATACAAACATTTTCTAAAAAAATAAATCACGGAAGAAAAGAGTGCCCTTTAGATGGCATATTTTTGCAAGGAATTGAAGTGGTTGTTATATGCGATTATAATAACACCAAAGTTCAGTAAAGAAACCATCGATTTTCCTTTAAGCCCAACAGAAAAGCATAAGCTAAAATGATTTGAGTGTTAATCTTTTTCTTTTCTTTTTCTTTCTGTCTTTCTTTCCTTTTGGTCTTGGCTCTTTCAGTCAACATAGAAAACCTAAATGATGTGTGGATCTGAAACCTCTAGGTGGAGGTACTATACAACTTCACAATCACAAACAAATAAAACAAAAGCTTGATTTATTAATCAACTTTTCATATTATTGATTTAGAAATTTTTACTTCTAAAATGGTACTGTCATAAAAAGTACTTACTTTGAAAATGTAACAAATTCTGTTTTGCCTGTATTCTACAAATATCAATTTTAATTTCTGTTGTTTTCAATAGCATCATCTTAATTGTAGTCTTTTCTGATTTTTTTTATCATCAATGGGCAGCTTTTATTAATTGCCTAAATTTAGGGTATGGTTTTCAAAATGCCAGAGAACTTAAAATATGATTCATAATAATGTCCATGTAATTATTCCTTTAAAAAAATTAGTGTTTATGATTTTATGATACCTTTATTTCCCTTTAAATTTTTCATTTCCCTGTCTCAGTAAAATGAAAGTTTGTCAAAGTTTGAAAATACTTTCTAGAACTGAGAAGAAATCTCTTTATGAAGTCTTATTTTTAATTGGAAAATAGCTCCTCATTTAATATCTTAATATTGAGTTTAGAAAGAAAATGTGACATGTGATTAAAAAACGCTTTCCAGTGAAAATCTCTAAGTGGAACTTCATGACCATCTTAGTGATTGGTTTTAAAGTTAGCTTAAGGCAACATAAAAACTTTTGAGGCTTGAGGTATGAACTAATTTGCTTACATAATTTTTTAAATGTTTATCTTTATATCAATATTTTAATATTTTCTCTTCTCCCAAGAGGATATTTGCTTGAAGTTGGTTATTGATTTTTCGATGTATTATGACTATTTTTAGCTACTAGCTGTGTAATCATTTAAATGCAAATGAATTCTGTCAATGATATTTCACACAGTACACCTTGATCAGAATGCAATTACATATAATCTTTGATTTTAGAGGAGTGAACAAACTGTGGTCCATTAATAATCATTGAAAATCCTCAGTACTTAACCATATTTTCTTCTACTAGTTTTCTGTTCTATATTTGACCAGTAATGCTCATGCCAGTATTTTATTCTATTATATAAATGATTCTTTTTCTGGACCAGTAATTTAAATCTCTGAATCATTCTGGGGAAAAAAATGGCAGCGAAAAGGGACATTCTGTTTTATACATCCAGTTGCTTCTGCACCAAATTGCTGGATGTCACAAAACCAGGTGTCTGGCTTTCTGATGGAGAAATAATGGAGAAAATCAGTGTTTCTAACCTTCTTCTGGTGATATTTTAAGACCACTTATTCTTTCCTCAAATTTATCACACACACACACACACACACACACACACATACATACACACACACAAAGTAGCTGGGCATTTTAATCTTTGGATGACCTCTATTGCTCTCCTCAGAGACCAGTCAGGAGGGGTACTCCTCCAAGGCTCTCTGCAGCTGTGTCTGTGCTGCTGATGCTTTCAGAGCCCACCTCCACCTCCTGACTTCAGTGGAGTCTGGAACACAGCCAGCGGAGTTTCCCTGATGTCTATATTGCACTTGGCCATTGGGTGGAGGTATACCCAAAGTTAGAAAATCATCTTGGCTTAAAAGAGAAAAAGACATAAAAAGAAAAGACATTTCTGAGAAAGATGGAAAAATTCTGTGCCTCCAAGGAGGCAATTTATTTTCCAATTAATATTCAAATCACTGAAGAATTCTTTCAGTAGTCCTTTTGGTTTTTGTACCTTTCCAAATGCAGAACAATATTACTAATAGTATCTGCATGTGATAATCTACCACCATAATATATTCTAGGGAGTGCATTTTAGAAAAATTGAATAGGTCACACAAAACGCGAAGTGATAGAAATCTGAAATAATTTTGGCATCAAACTTTCTGATAAGCTAGTATTTATTATCTATTTCCAACAGCATGTTTACCTTCTCTATAGACATACTGGCATTTAAAGGAGTGGAAAAGAAAAAAGGAAGAAAACGGGTGACACTAATAGCTCAGGGAGCCTTAAAATTCAAATCAAGGAGGAAGAGCATGTTGGCACTTGCAAAACACACGTATGCATATATATCAGCTTGTAAAATTATCTGTTTAGGTTGGTGCTGGCTAACATCCAAGAAGATGAGGCTAAAAATAACATTACCATCTTTACAAGAATTCTAGACAGACTTCTGGATGGTTACGATAATCGGCTTAGACCAGGACTGGGAGGTAAAAATAGTTTTTCTTTTCTTAAATGCTCACAAAATAATGCCTTTAAAAGTTAAGGGTAATATTTATATTTTAATACATTTTATACATGAATGCATTGTCACATATTAAAAAACATAGGTAATAGAAAATAAGGTATATGAAATAAACATTATCTCTGATTCCTTTTATACAGATATAATGTATTTACCATACCTTTTATAGACTACCTGAAGTCATATAGAGCCCAGACTTTGTGCATGAATAGTTTTTAAATTAGTTTATTTATAATGGCTAAGTTTTTCAAACTTAGACTATGTGAAAGCGTGACATTATTGGGCAGATATGCTTGTATAGTATCTTTCGTTTCCTTCATTGAATTTTACAGATGCCTACTTTCACACTAGTACAGATATATAGAAACGAGAAACATAAAAATATAAAAGAGTATCTGGGTTGAATTTTAGCAACCAGATAAATTTTAGCAATCATCACAGGATTCTGTGATGATATTTCTTTACACGTGCATGTGACGTTTCTAAAATACAGCACCGGTTTGGCATTCTTGAAACTTTCAAAGACATTTTGGGTATACTTCAGCTGTAAGCCTAATTTATTGACCTGTGGTACAGTTTGATTTCAAATTTAAACATTCATTCTCAACTCAGAAAAACAGATCTATTTTTATCCATAAAGGTAAAGGAAACTAGGCTTGGCTAATGTGTTAAATTTTAATTATCCTTTAGCATAGATGGGTGATACTAAGGAGATTAGGCACAAGTAAGGTAGGTGTGTAATTCCTGAAAGGATTCTGAGTCAAAATATTGTTACTCATTAATTCTAACATGAGATGTATATATATATATATATATATATATATATATATATATATATATATGTATGTATATATCTGCATGCACACATTTATCAAATGTATGTTATACTAATTAGGATGTTCAGTTTAATAACTAATTCAAAGTTAAGATGAATTAGTTGAATGCTTGGTACTGACTGAAGGTTTATATAGTTAGCCTGATTATTACCAGGTTGGCAACTTTGCAATATTAAATTGCTTGAAAAGATGTGTAGTGACTAAACACCTGGATGTTTATGTCAATACTGTCTTTTGAAAAATGTAAGTGGTTGTTAATTCTATACATATTTGGCAATTGTATGGTTTGCATTGCCCAGGAGTCAGAAAAGGTTGGAAAAGACCCAACTTGTTTTTAAATAATATGCCATTTAATTGATAGTGGTTTTGGACTTGAATCCTGAGTGGTACCTTGCATTTCAAGAGAGAAGTGATGGGGAAGAATAATGTTCAGAAGTATGATGCATTGTATCTCTCAGAGATAATTCAATTGTTTAATATACACTTAGTCTACTAAAAGAAAAACTCTCAAGTTTATGAGTCTGTTTCCATTTTGTAAATAAGTTCTTTACTCCAATATAAAATAAAAAGTTAAAAGAAAAGTTAAAATAAGGAAAAACTAAAGGGAAAGAATCTTTTCTTAGTAATTAACATTTCTAATGACCATGAATAGAAGGCATTACCGTCCATGTTAGCATATATAGCAAGGAGCTAATGTCAAACTCATACAACAGAAGTATGCCTAGCATGAGGCTGTCATAGTTCATGATGGTAATTTGGGAGGTAGATTGCACTAAGGCAGATATTTTCCCAAGGCTTAGATTTTATTATTTTTTAATAAATCTTGTGCTGTCTAAAAGACTTAAGATATTTAAGCTGGATCTTGGATTTTGTCTATGAGATTTTAAGAGAAATGTTTACACTGTGGGTGTATAGTTGGGAAGTAAAAACTACCTGTTAAAGGACATGGATATTGCCATTTATCTCTTCATATTTCTTTTAAAATATCTCTTCCATTCTTTTTACTTTGGTCATCAGCATTCGAATATAGATCCTTGTCACTCATTCTGTAGGTTAATGCAATAGACAAAGTGGCTCTTCTTGCCTAGTGTCTTCCTTCCCCAATCCTTCTCTGATAGTGGACATGTGCTAACATTTCACAGTCAGATTGGTCTTCTTGTAGTCAATACTTTTCATATATTACTCTCTTGTCTTGATCAAATACCTGTGATAGCTCCCCATTGCTTTCTGTAGATGGTGATGAGGGGGTAGGGGGGAAGGAATATAGGCCTTGCATGCAGATGGATCTAGATTAGAATTTCTGCTCCATCTACACACCCAAAACTGTGTCTTGGCCAGGTAATCGCTGTTTCCTTTCATTTAAAATGGTCATGATGGGGATTCCCTTGTGTGTTATTTGTTGCTTTTCCCTTGCTGCTTTTAATATTTTTTCTTTGTATTTAATTTTTGTTAGTTCAGTTAATATGTGTCTCAGCATGTTTCTCCTTGGGTTTATCCTGTATGGGAGTCTTGTGCTTCCTGGACTTGGGTGACTATTTCCTTTCCCATGTAGGAGGGTACAAATGAACTTATCTACAAAACAGAAATAGAGTTACAGATGTAGAAAATAAACTTACGGTTACCAGGGGGTAAACGGGGGATAAATTGGAATTGACATATACACACTACCATATATAAAATAGATAACTAATAAGGACCTACTGTATAGCACAGGGAACTCTACTCAGTACTCTCTAATGGCCTATATGGGAAAAGAATCTAAAAAAGAGTGGATATACGTATATGTACAACAGATTCACTTTGCTGTACACCTGAAACTAACACAACATTGTAAATCAACTATACCTTCCCAAAATTAAAAAAATAAATAAATTAAATGGCCATGATGTATTTCTACTTTATAGTGTTGTTGAGAGGATTACATAAACTACAGTATACATGCAACATTCTAGCAGTTAAACACAATCAATTCCTTCCCTCCTCCCATAGGTTCCGAACACGACAATCAAGGTTTTTACAATTTACTTCTCTGGCTTAATTTTTACTTTGCCACCCATCTATCCTGTACTTCAAACACATTCATTTTCTCTTGATAATCCATTCACATCTGCTCCCTTAGCCTTTGAGGGGAAAATATTCCCCTCTCACTGGAATTATTCTTCCTCATTCTCTCTTGTGAAGACCACCTCAATGTGGATCCTTTTCAGTAATAACCTTTCTTAACTGAATTGAAGCACCCAGATTCAATTTTCCCTCTGTTGAATTTCTTTGGCTGTTGTTGGCTTTGTATCTCATTTGGTACGTATTATGTGCTATCTTGGATTATTTATTACCTTTTTATGTGTCTCTTGTTACCTTAACAAGAGCATAAACTTATTGAGGCAAGGTATTGTATCATAAATGCTCTGTACTGTCACTACCTAAATATTGATTTGCATATGGTGACTCTAAAAAAATATATTGATTACTTGATTAACTTTTCTATGACCAGTTAATCATCTGGGAAATGGAGCTACTCACATCTGGCTGACCTTTTAGTTGGGAACGTTGAGGTGATACTTTGTGCATCCTGCTGCAGGAAGGTGGTGTGGCTGAGTGAAGAGAACCTAACTTTAGACTGTGGTGATTTAGGTAAAATTCTAGATGGAGTACTGAGCAGTCTTGTGGCCTTTCAGTACTTTACCTCTCTGGGGCTACATCTGTCATCTGTAAAATAGGATTACTATTACTATTCTTAGGGGTTTTTGATGAATATTAAATGCAGTGATATATGCAAAGGATTTAGCACATGACTGGCATATAGTAGAGAGTTAATACATAACAATAACTAGAAGAGTTTGAAAACCTTTGTAAATACACTGTTGTAAGTTTTAGTTATTATTACGGTTTCTTCTCTGTCCAAAATTCTCAGCCTGAATGTTCATATGTCATTTCAAATAGAAAGTTCAGGGAAATTATTTGTATCATTATATCCCAGAAATTAATAATAAGGGGAAAAATGGGTTTGATTCAATTTAATATATCAAACTGAACATCTCTATTGATGGATAATCTGAATAATTAATCTCAATTATTATTATTTCTCCTTTGTAACGTTAGTATAAATGAGTACATAGGAAAGAGCAATCAGTTTTGTATTAAGAGTTAGAAAAATTATTCTTTTCACCTGGCTCTTCAACTTACTAGCTCTTATCCCAGACAAGTTACTTAGACATTCTGAGCCTTGATATCTTCTTAGGGAAAATGGGAATATTAGCATTTTATTCTGAGAGGAAGAAGATAAATTGGGACTTCTATACTTGAAAAGGATTGTACAATAGGTCGAATGATAAAATTTTAAAGTATTTAATAATTAATTATGGGTTTTCTTTTTTTTCTTCCAGTTTTATTAAGGTATAATTGACATATAGCACTGTAAACATTTAAGGTGTACAGACCTATGGGTCCTCTTTAAACTGAGGGCCCGATCACATTACTCAACTGCTCAAAATCCTGCAATGGTTTCTACTTCAGTCAGAATAAAACACAGATTTCTTTCAATGGTCTCCAAAGTCCTGTATAATCTGTTTCCCTATTCTTCTTTGGCCTCACCTCACACAACTCTCCTTCTTGCTAAGACTGCTACAGTCACATTGGCTTCTTTTCTGTTCCATGAAGACACCACGATACACACACACTCCTTGGAGCTTTTCCCCAACTGTTCCCTCTTCCCTGGATACCCATTGAGCTCACCTTCTCAACGAGGCCTACCCAGAACAATGCGATAAATACTATGTGTTCATCCTTTAGCAATACTGCTCCTTCTTACGCCTTTTTTTCTGTTTTTACTTAGCACTTACTATTTTTAATATACAAGATAATTTTTAAATCATTAGGTCAATTGCTTACTTTTGTCTCTTTTGCTAGAATGAAGGCTAATTGAGGTTAGGGATTTTTGTCTGTTTTGTTGTCTGGTTCTCAAGCATCTAGAACAGTGCCTGGCACATAGTAAGCATGGATTTAAATATTTCTTGAATGAATTTTATTTTATTCATTTATTTTATTTTATGTTATTTAGTATGCTCCCATGAAAAGAATCGACTATAGAACTTACCTTATCCTTAAAATCATCAGAGCAATTATCATTTAATTACTGTACTGGCCTTTCACTGTTAGCACCAGCGTATTAGGCTGACTTCTTGGTGAATGGAAACAATCACTACAATTATTCCAAATCCTGGCTTATGTTAGATGTGATTCTGCCTTGAACTAACTGTGTGATTTGGGGGATTTGGGATGATTCATTTATCCCATCTGTGACGTCATTTACTTACCTGTGAAATTGGAGGGGAGGTTCTACTTACCCTGTCTGTCTCACAATAATATGGTATGGTTCACGTAAATAAGAAAGCATAATGTGGCATGCATTGATAGGTATTAGGACCGTTAGGAATAGCAGAGAAGAGTTCTTCAAGAACATCATCTTAGAAGGTAGTATCCTTGAAAACATGCCAAGAAAATACTGGTAGGTCTTGTGCATTTGGTTGGCTTAGTCCCTTGTAAGTCTGGAAATGTATCTACCAAGACCATATGTTCAGCTTAGCTAGAACTTATAACTGAATCAATTTCTCCTTTAGTCTTCCTTTTAGTCATTGGAGCTAACAACTCAGGTACCACCTATGGATTTTGATGTTCCATAAGAGGCTTTCAAATTGTTAACTGAATAAAAGGAGCCACACTTGCGTTTTGGACTGTGTTTAGAAGGTCATTGAAGAAAAGGAAAGTGTAGACAGGCCTCGTATATTTATAACAGCTAACATTCACAGTGCTCAACAATGACAACTATTAGACATGACAAGGCTTGGTATCTAAATTATAGATTCAGTCTGGAAAATCTAGATAAACAAATCTCACTTCAGTGATGCTCCCTTGAATTTTGCAGGAGATGCTGTTTGGGAAAAAAGTGCCACCATCCAGTCTAACGCATGTTAGATGTTTTTTCCTCTAAAACTTGAAGCAGCTTTATGCTTAAAGCCATGAAAAACATGATGTCAGATTATAGACTTAGGGTATGAGGGTCAGTTTCCGACTTCACTCTTGGATATTTCTCCTCAGGCTGTAGAGAGATGGATGATAACATGTTTCTATGAATTTTACTACTCTCAATTTTATAAAAATAAAATATAAGATATTCGGTGGGCAAAAATTAGTACAAAAAATCTGGTCTCTCCCAGAACCTAAGAGGGAGTCTGACCTCAAAATAGCATCATATTATTTTATAAAGAAGTGGTTAAGATCAGTGCCTCTGAATACCAGCATCTTTGAATTTGAATTCTGTTGCCATACTATATGAACTACAAACTTTTCACTCAACCTCTCCTTGCTTTGGTTTCTTTATTTGTAAAATGGGGGGCTAAAAGTATGTGACTTATTGGTTTGTTAAGTATTTAATTTAAAAAAAAATTTTGGAGCGTCCGGCAAACAGAGTAGGAACTCAATACTTGTAGATATTATTGCTGTTATTGTCGATTCTACTACTACTTCTACTATGAATGCATAAGTCCATCCATCACTCAATGTTTTCTTTAATTTGTAAAAGCTGTGACTTCTAAAAAAGGATAAATGTGTGGCACAGAGAAAAGATATATTTGTATGTTTCTCATGCTTTTAGTTTCATTTTGTAGCACACTTTTGTGTATGTACAGAATCTCTGGAAACAAAGCCAATCACAAAAGAAATATGTCAGATTATTGTAACATATAACAATTGGGCATCACCAGTTCATGATACTGAATTTACCTATAAGAACAAAATCATATTTACAGAATGAAAACCTCACTATGAGATACAGATGGTGATTTTAGGGACATGAAACTGAGCGTGTCCACCATCCTAGCCTGGGATGTGCCAGGAACTTGAATGGCACGAGCTCTGGGTCTTGCAGCTACCGGGTGCGTGCCTGATGCTTGACAGCATCTTATGAGGTGAGGGGTGGTATAGGCATCAGGAAGGAGATAACACACTGAGAATGATCTGAAATCTCTATACGGAATTGAAAGGGGCAGGGGACAAGTGGGTTGCGCGCTGAGCAGAAAGGAAGCGGCTGAGCCCTTAAGAAGTTCTTGTCTCAGGTGGAGGCGGGGTAAACTTCAGGTACTGGTCCTCTGCTCAACAGCTCTGATGTTTGGCATTCTCCTCATTCAGCAGCTGTGATTGGGGCTGATGCTCCTGAAGAGGCAGGAGGCAGCAGAGAATCTACTCTCCCTTCCCTCCTGACTAGGTCTTCTGAGGTCCCCCAGTGTGCCTGGAGTGGGATAACCTTCTTAGGCATAAGAAGATTTCAGAACCCTTTTCACTCTCTGCCACCAGATCTTCTCCACCCACTTTCGTTTGCGAGTTTGATTATTTCATGAGCGAGAAAATAAAAATAAATTGGGATGACTTCACAGAAGTGTGTAATTAGCTTTGGGTAAATATGTAAATAATGGATATCAAGTTTTTTTCATTTACTCTTTATTGAAAATTATTTTGTGGGAGGCATGAAACAGAACGCGGAAAGGTACTAGGTGCCTGAAGTGGGTTGCTGTTTGGGAGGCTGGAAACTCTGGACATGGGCTTCCTTCATAGTGCGGGCTTCCTCACAGCGCATGCTAACTAAAACGAGAAACGCAGTCATGTTATGTGCAGGCTTTTGGATTCTTTTTAGTATTACAAGCCGACTAAGAAACATGTTAGCGTTTCTGTACACCCTCACTCTAAAGCTGTGTGTTGCTTGCCTACCCTCTTAGGGAGTGGTGCTAAGACCGGCTTCTTCAGAAATGGTTAGAGTGAGGTTTTGCAGAACTCTTTCTCAGTTTGATGTTTTAACTGTATATATAGCTTGTGATTATTTTATAGGAAAGGCAGACTGAGTGCGTACACGGCAGCAATGGGTTGCGTTAGACTGGATGGTGGCACTTTTTTCCCAAACAGCATCTCCTGCAAAATTCAAGGGAGCATCACTGAAGTGAGTGACCCAGAGGATACTACCCATGTTTCAATGAACTAACGCTAAGGCTTTTTTTTTTTCACCTTAAAACAGTTTTGGTAAATAGCAGCTTCTTCTCTCAACCATTGCTGCTAGAGAGGCATTGCCCTTAGTCATACTTTTGAGGGATTGTTATTTTTGCTCTTTTCGGGCACAAGCACACCCCACTCACTCTGTTGTTTTCCTGCCAGCTTTTAAGCTCAGGTGCAATCAACATTTTTCTTTTTTTCACTCCTTAATACACAGCGGATAAATTGCACCATAGGCATGACGGATCCATTTGTGTTAGTGTTATTTTTTGATTGCTACATCTCCAATCATCTTGTAGAAATCTATATTGGTAGTGGAGATGGCCAAGTGCACAGCTTGGCCAGCCAGCAATTCATTACTTTTTGATGTGTTAACCTGAAAAGAGTCAAATGAAGTTATTCTAGTAGTTTGTTCCCTAACACATGTGTATTGAAGACTTATGACGTGCCAGACACTCTGCAGGATATAAAGATGTACAAGGTGTAGTGTTGGTCTCCAGGGGATGAAGCCCCTTGGAGGGCAGATAAGGTAGGTACAGTGTGATTCTCAAAATGACTCGAAACAGTACAACACATGTTCCATTATAAGAACATGCTATTGAAATAAAGAAAAGAAATCACTTTTACTTGCATCATACAACTGGAGTTAGCCAATTTCTGTCTCTATAAGCCTAGTTCATTCATTCCATTGTTTCTTTCTAAGGGCCAAGGATTTGCTGGGTCCTGCTGTAAATGCTGCAAATACTATGCCGAACAGGACTGAGTCTTTGCAGAAATTCATATCATATCATATTTTGGCTCTTTCTGCCTTTCAACTATCTTAACAGTGGTTTCTTCTTTCTCTCCTTAATTAAGAATATTGTATAATTATTGTATGCTTTTTCTTTATTGAAGTGTAAGTCTTTTCTCATAAAAAGAAGAGAGATTTCTGATATACTTACTGTCAGGCTGAGAACTGTGATATCTACAGAAGAGTATAACATCCAGAGGGCATGTCTTTCTGTGTCTGTAGCAGGGGTGTTGAGAGTATTTATGGTAAGAGTGGCATTCCTAGAGGTAGAAAGGGAAGTGTTTATTCCAGTCGAAACTTCTGGATACTCCTCAGTTCTCTTTCTAAGGAAAACTTATTTTCTGCCTCATCTTAATTTGTTTTGAGCTACAGATGAATTAAATAATAACTAGACATGAACTGTGGAATAAAAAAATTAATGATATGAGTTGTAATACCATGAGGATTTAGTGTATTTCCTTTGAGCTTTAATGTTTCTGACCCAACACAGAATTCTGAAAACTTGTTTCTAATTTGAAATACCTCATTCCTCAAGGTTTAGATCTTCTCATTTAGGAGTAAGTTATCATAAGAATAAAATTAATGTTTAAATCTAAAGGGATTTCATATAAAAACTCATCAAATTGAGGATATCAGCTTATAAGATACATATAATCCCTTCAAATTCTCCATTGGGTTTTTGCATTTTAAGTAACTTACATTAAGGTAGATTTGATGTCTCTGTATGTTATTATTATACAAATGAAAACACTAGCATATGGAAAAGTATGACTCCATCTCCATCTTAATTTAATATGAATTAAGTCATGTCATTTTTATTTTTTTAAATTTTTGTTTGTTTTAATATTTAAAACATGCACATTAAGAACATAAAAATGGTTTTGCATAAAATTCAAAAATATAGTACTCTGTTATAAGAGCATTCTTTTTATAAATATCTTTGTTAAGATTCAGGATGGTAGCTCCTTTTTAGGGGAATAAATGCAAAATGTAGCACAAAGATTGTCCCAGTAGTATGTGTGGCATTATTCTTTCTGTATTAAAGTATTGCAGGATTCTTAAGAGGACATGTTCAGTCGGAATAGTACTAAGTTGATTTGAAACATAATAAAAGAAAAGGTAAGGCTTTCTTCTTCTGATATAGTATCCAGAGGAAAAATATGTCAAAAAGAAGATACTGCTATCTTCAGCTATTTTGTGGAGATGGTTAATAATTCATAAATTCTCTGAATATTTGAGGAATATCATATATTGAGTAGTACAATTGGATCTTGTCTATTGAGTAGAGGAATAGAGTTATGCCACAAAGTTAAGGAAGGTTGAAGAGAGGATAAAAATTATAAATGCCTCCTAAGAGCATTCCCAAACCCATTGTTTAGGTTATGTTTTGTAGTGGTACATAAATATTTTAGTAAGTACTGGGAAGGCATTTGACTTCCATTAAGAACGTAAAAGGATCAGCTGCTTTTAGAATGGTGTGTGTGTGTGTGTGTGTGTGTGTGCGTGCGTGCGTGTGTGTGTGTGTGTGTGTGTGTTAAAAACTTCCCTGGACGAAGAGAGCTCCAGACTTAAACTGGAGGAGTGGTTTGGAGGAGGAAGACAAACGTCATGGAATGTTTTAGAAAAAGATGAGAGGCTTCCGTTTTACTCCTATTTACTGGTGAGAAGATTTTAGATTTTGAAGCTTTAAAAATGATGAGTTACTACTCATATATATAGGTTGGAGGGTCCACAGATTTTCACTTATATGAATTTTTTGAAGCCTTTACAAGAGAAATAAGCAAATCAGCCATAGGCAGAGAA
Organism: Monodon monoceros; assembly: GCF_005190385.1. Taxonomy (NCBI): domain Eukaryota; kingdom Metazoa; phylum Chordata; class Mammalia; order Artiodactyla; family Monodontidae; genus Monodon; species Monodon monoceros. The sequence goes on from NW_021703777.1 coordinate 67,979,570, forward strand.
TTAGGGTAAATGGAACAAATTCATTTTTGCTGCATGATTGCATAAACTCTGCAATTTCTCAAGAAAGGAAATAGTAGCTAAAATGCTAGCCAGGTTTACAAGGAAGATTAAAGTTTTGGATACCAAGAGAGAGGAAGTCTTAATTAAAAGAAAATGGAATTGCGTGGCTGGTGTTCAGGTCGGGTAGAGGGGAATATGGGAGGGTAGATTTAATTAGTTATCTAGGGCATGTGAGAGGATAATCATCGAAGCAAAAAATGTGAAGCTGATGACTGTGCTTTGGAGAATAGCAAAGGAATCATCCAACAGCTATTAGAGGAAGAGAAACTCTAGAGTCTTAAGAGAGTGAATGGGTGGGTTTAGGTGGTGAAAATGTTATAATGGAATGGGGGTGAGTGTCCAGCGATTTTAAAGGGAGTTGCCATTAGAGCATTACTAAGAGAACAAAGTCCCTTGATAACTAAAAACTAAAACTGAGTATCCGTTTATCATTCTGAGTAGCTTTTGCTTTAGTAATGATTACAAAATTACAGGATCAAAGAGAACTAACAGGAAAGCTATAAACTGAGCTGTATTATCAGTAGTGTCTATATTACAGTATGTAGCCATTTAAAATAGATTACATATCAAAAATTGACTTGCTAAGGGCTTCCCTGGTGTCGCAGTGGTTGAGAGTCCGCCTGCCGATGCAGGGGACACGGGTTCGTGCCCTGGTCCAGGAAGATCCCACATGCCGTGGAGCGGCTGGGCCCGTGAGCCATGGCCGCTGAGCCTGCGCGTCCGGAGCCTGTGCTCCGCAACGGGAGAGGCCACAACAGTGAGGCCCGCGTACAGCAAAAAAAAAAAAAAAAAAAAAAAATTGACTTGTTAAAACATATAAATCTGAATAATAGTGTCTGAATTCTTAAAGGAGAACACCAGGCAGATGAAGTAGTGAGGAGAATATCTCTGTAGCAGAAGAATTCCTTCCCACTCTCATTCTTTCAAGCTCCCCAGGTAATCTGCAGAACTCCTGGAGGTGTTTTTGGCTGCCACCAAACTGATGATCTGACTCATAGCATTAGCAGGGAGGGTCGTTGAGCATTTCCATTATTATCTGTGAAATACGGGGCTGATGAGAAGTCACGTGGGGCCCAGTTGCTGATTCAGGATGGAGCTATTTATGTGTAGATGGAGGTCTGCTTGTTACACGGATGTTGCCTGCCTTTGTCACACCCCATTTAGTCTTTGTCATTTCTGGTGACAGCTTCTAATACAAGCATTTCACTCTCAGGTATCTGACTGCTACCATTTGTAGGGGCAGCTGCAATCTTTGCCACGGTTGCTGCCGCTTTGGAACAGCTGGGAGGTTAAGCAAAATCTATCAGCAGATAAGGAAAAGTGCTCAGGTTCATGTTTAAGTGAGTGGATATGAAGGTTAGTGGGGCGGAAAGTGACTCTTCATCAAATCCTCTCCCTTTAGGGAACTGTTTGGCAGCCTGTCATTTCTGTAATTTCCCCCACCCGCTCAGAGAGGGTGATGTGACACTTTACATACTTCTGTCTGAAGAAGACATTAGCAGAGGATATCATAATCCCCAGTGGCTTTTTATAGTGCAAATTTAATGCCAGTTGGAACAACATAACATTGGAATAAAATAATAAAACATAGATGAAAGAAGAATATCATGGTAGCTTTTTTTTAAAAAAATTTTTAATTAATTTATTTATGGCTGTGTTGGGTCTTCGTTTCTGTGCGAGGGCTTTCTCTAGTTGTGGCAAGCGGGGCCCACTCTTCATCGTGGTGCGCGGGCCTCTCACTATTGCGGCCTCTCTTGTTGCGGAGCACAGGCTCCAGACGCGCAGGCTCAGTAATTGTGGCTCATGGGCCCAGTTGCTCCGCGGCATGTGGGATCTTTCCAGACCAGGGCTCGAACCCGTGTCCCCTGCATTGGCAGGCAGATTCTCAACCACTGAGCCACCAGGGAAGCCCCCTCATGGTAGCTTTTATCAGTTAAGGATGCGTTTGTCTGAAAGCAACAGAAAAATCTATCTGCAGTGACTTCAGTGGGGAATCAGTTTTTCTCACAAGAAGTCTAGTGGTAGGTGGCTCCTAGTATTGAGTTCTTAAGTGATGCCATCAAGAACATCAAGAACTGAGACTTTTTTTATTTTTCCACTTCCTCTTCCTTAGTGTGACTTCAGTCCTTTATGTTGTTACCTTCTGATCCCAAGATGGCTGCTGCAGCTCCAGCTATCATATCCATGGTTAAGGCTGGAATGAAATGAAGGGATGGTGCCAGTTCCATTAGTTCCCTTTATCAGAAAAATAATCCTTTCCAGCACTTGCAGCCGATTTCTATATTTATCTCATAGTTATTTCAATCTAGGAGAGTATCTGGGAAAATGAGTGCCCTACCTGGGGTTGGGCACATTTCTGCCCTTATAAAACTGAGGATTTATTAGAAAGAAGGAAGTTGTGTTGGCTATTCAGTAGGCTACTGGCAATGCCTGCCACATTTACTAATGCTAATAAAAGTTACTTAATCGTTTTGTGCCTCAATTTTCTATTCTGTAAAATAGAAAATATTAATTCCAATGATGGATCAATATACCTAAAGTACTTAAAACTTTAATTTGCATATGAATAACGTGGGTGGTGACTGTTAAAATGCAGATTTTGATTCAATATATCTCTGTAGATCTCAAGATGTTGGGTTTCTAACAGGCCCTCAAGTGATGCCAATGCTGCTGGTCTTTGGGTCACATTTTCAGTAGCAAGAAAGTACTCAGCTAGGGCTGCCATGCTGTACAACCTCAGGGAGCATTCATACAGAATATAATGCAATGACAAGAAGAGGCTAAGTGTTCACTTATTATTATTATCATTACTGCCTCTGGTTTACTCTGATAATTAGGAATTCATAATTTATGTTTCTAAATGTTGCAGTGATAAATCTTATTTTTATCAGAGTATAATCATAGATAAATTTATTCCTTATGATACACTTTTACAAAATTGCCAGTAAATACTAGATTGACCGTTAAAGTCTATGGTGTATGTTAAATACAATTTCTCTATCCAGCTATCAGTACACTCTAATTCTGTCACATTCTATATAAATAAGAACATATCCCTATCTCTATATATATTTAAAAAAATTAAAGCTATGTTGTGATAACGCCATGATGATATTTGAACTCTGCTTCAAAAGATTTGTTGGATGTTACAGTTAGCTAGTTGTGGGAAAGAAAATATTGACATGGAGCTTGTGAATTAATCCAGTATAAATAATTGATTATACAATTTGATTAATTGGTTATAAAATTATAAAATAATTGATTATAAAACTGATTTAATTCTGAATATTGTATTGTGGTAAATAAAATTTTACCACATATGTAATCTTGAGGGCAGAAAAATAATAGAGCTCTCTCTTTAAATTATTTTATGTTCTATTTAACTTGCTCCAAAATTTTCTTTTTGGACAGATGAAAATTGTAATTTCCTTTTAAAAATATTATACATGGTTTGTATGAGGGTGCCTGACAGAGACCAGATTATAAACCCGGAGGATCCAAGTTCTTAAATAACTGATTAAATTTTTATTTTAAAGACATGAAGAGGGGAAGGGTCCTTTGCTTTGATCAGAAGAGGCTGTGAGGGCAAAGCAGTGTACGAGAGCATTAAAAAAAACACTAGTTTATCTATGAAAAACCCCTTTCTTTTTATAAAAGGCCAATTATTATCTCTGTGCCTCAGTTTCCAAAACATGAAGGTAAGGAGACTGTAGCAATGACTTGCAATGCCCTTTCCATCTAAAATTTCTCCCATCCTTTTGTGACTTGTTTCAAGACAAATAGAGTAGAAAATAAGGTTCTTGGAACAGAAATCTGAAGCCAATTTTTTCTTCATTGTAGAAAAATAGACAGAGTATGGGCCTGAATACAAGCTAGCAGAATAAGGCTGCTAGGCCTCTATAGAGTATGGCCAGCTAAGAGAATAAAGGCTGTTTGGTCTTCCAACTCCTATAAATTAGGAGTTTGTACAAAAGTAGGTACTCCTAGTGCACAAAAATGCCAATTAAGAGCTTCTCTTAAAGCCGAGCAAGGTTGATTAGGAAGTGGTTGGTACCAGTGAGGTAGTGATAAATGTGCCAAATTATAATTGCCCGTGTTCTAGACATTGCTGGACACTCTCTCTCTCTCTCTGTGATGTAAATGGCTACATCTCTTCGAAGCTCACCCTCTTTGGCTTCTCTGCTCTGTTTGGTAACACAGATCTACCACTTCTTTCCTGACTCTTGGTCTCTCCACGTGTCTTCATCTGTTTCAGTCCTTGGTCCCTTTTTATTTTCTCTCTTCTTGAATACGGGTGCTCTCCAAGATCCTGTCCTTTTAACTCTTATTGCTTTTCACTTTCATGATTTTCCCAGAAGAATTTCATTCAATTCCATAGCCTCAAATGTTAACCTATATGTAGATTCTCTCTCATCCTGCTGCTGTTTTCTGATGTAAATTTGCTCGTTATTGCCCAGGTGAACTCTCTTTATGACCACGCACTACTTTTAGGATCAAGTCCAGAGCATTTAACGTAGCAGACTTTACAGTCTCTGGCCTCTGTTCACTTTTCTGGCCTCATTGCTCACTATTTATGGCTATCTTGCATGAAGTGGCTTAGATTCACTGACCTTGTTTCAGTTTTTAATGCATTTGGCTTTCTCTAGCCTGAGGGCCTTTATACAGGCTGTTGAGTCTACCGGGAACACATTTGCCTTTCTTTAGGTTCCAGCTTAGATGTCATACTTTCTAGTAACCTTACATGACTATCATCCCCTCACACACACATCTCTGTTGAACAAATCACCCATTACTATACTTGGAATAAAATTAACATACTTTCTTGTAACTCCCATTTTACCTATTGGCATCTAAGTTCTCCTAAAGTCAGAGATTTATTATGACTCCTTGTCTGTTGTTCTAGCCCCTGTTCTATGTATAATGCTTCTAGAAGGTAGATAGTAATCATAATATTTGTTGTAATAGATGAATTAATAATATTAATAATATTAATATTGTTGAATAGATGAATAGACTACTGATGAGCTATGCCTTTTCATATATACATTTCTCAAACTTCTAGAAACTGAATTCATAATTTTCTACCTGAAACTTCTTTTCTTCCTGTGGTTCTCTTTCATGGCTAATGGTAATCTACATTTGTCAAGCTACAAGAGCTAAAAATCCATCTGAGAATGAGTTTTCAAATTCTCTTTACTCTTTTCCAGTCTCCTGACTCCAATTATGCAATCCTCAAATATACAAATATTAACCTGATTGTTTAACTTATTTTTGTTTTTAAATAAATAATTAGCTTAAAACATTTAAAAATTAGGAAATTTCCAGTAAAAGCGTGGATTTCTTTCTCTTTCAAAAATGGCATATTTGGTGATCCTAGGCCAAAATTCCTGATGCCAGAAATTGAAATTGAAATTGAGTTGATGACAGCAATTGAAACTAAGTAATGGCTTTCCCTATTACAGGAGGTGTGTCCTCCACCTTTAGCCAGAGATCTCATTCAGCTCATGTCACTCAGTTAAGTTACCTGCCTTGCAAGTAAATAATGTGCTGTCCCCCAAAACACTTGTGTATATAAATCTAGCCCTACCCTCTTCTCTATATTGATTTTTACTTTTTACTTTTTAACTAGATTTGGTTGTGTAATTCTTTTGCTCAATACTCTCCAATGGCTTTCTTTTTTCCCCACTTTCCAGAGCATAACCTCCAGTCTGTATAACATAGCTTCCAGAAACCAGAATAAGGGGACCCAAACCCTAATGCTTTTCTTGGGCAGGTCAGGTAAAAAATGGGTTGACATTATGACAACTGAAGAACTGGAGCAGGTACATTCCTTGTTTAAAGAGGGTTAAGTTTTATCTGATTATTGCTGTATAAGTGTTTGAGATTAGAGTTGCTAGATACTCCAATTATTTTTCACAAGTTGTTGGAAATATCAGTTTTCATGGGAAGTTTCTTAATTTTAAAGACCAACCAATTCTAATGCTAATCAAAACAAAATCTTGTGTAATGCAAACAACACACACCTGAGTATTATTAGTTTGCAGGCCCTAGTCCTAAACCAAGATTTCTCATGAAGGGTGTGAAGGAATCAGTTGGAGAATTTGTTAAATGCAAATTTAACACATTCTCAAAAAATCAGCCAGTTTTGGTTTGAGCCCAGAAATCTGCATTTCATCAAATGTTCTTGATTCTGATGCAGGAGGTCCCAGTGCTGGACTGAATTATCTATCTTTAAGTTCCTGGTTAAAAATGATGGTTTTTTCCTCTTTTCTCTCATAGGACTTTATTCGTAACCTTTTAATTATAAAGGAAAAATAAATGTGTATAGTAAGATCAGTCTGTCACCAGATGAGTCTGGCTAGCATTTTCCTCAATAACTTCAAAGAGGAGCTTTTGTGCACCACTGTTCTGAGATGGCTGTCAATTTTATAGGGTCAGAGACCTACGTTTCCTTACTAAGGTATTAGTCTGAATTAACTGGCTTATGCTGCAGTAACAACTCTCAGTTTAAAATATGTTTTATTTCTCCCTTATTTATCTTGTTCATGACACAACACTGTCCACTGAGGTGCGACGGGTATGTAAGGGTTGGGCTCGCCTACCCATCATCATCCCTTAGGGTCTCAGGCTGATGGACCTCCACCATCTATAATATCGCTGGTCACCGTGTCAGGGAAAAGACATGTGATCAGGAGCAATTGTCACTTAAAGTTCTGCCCACATGTGACACAATGTCACTGCTCAGATTCTTTGCTCAAAGGAAGGCATATAAACATGCTTAACTTCAAGGGGTCAGAGAAGTACAACTCTACCATTAACTCAGGAGTAGAAGAATTGGAGATATTTGGCAGCGTAATGACTACCATTCCTAGCAAGAAGTACCCATTTCTCAGGGTGTAACTCATCTTCAGTAGTGACAAATAATATGCACTACTTGGTGATACAGTCATATCTTATTTCAAGATATAATTCAGGAACTATGTTTTGTGGGTAACATGCTTAGTGTGTTTACGAGTTCATTGTTATGCTTTTTTGACAAATTGATATGATACACCTTCAAAACCTTCTTCCCCAACTCCCAGGCATAAAGAGCTTTGCCGTTTGGGCTGGGAAGCCAGAGCTCAAATTGCAGGGATTTAAGAGGAGATAGTCTGAAGTGTTAGCCTGCAATCTCAAACCTCTGTGACAGTAATTGCCAGGGACAGTGGAATTAAATGCATGAGGAGCAGAGGCCATGTCTTTCTAGTTTGCTACTGTGTCCTCAGTGCCTGGCAGAATACCTAGAATTCACTGTCTGTCAATTGACTATGTATGTGAATCCAATGCCCATATACATAAAAATACATAGACTTGTTGGTACTTTGGGTAGCTCCTTATTTGGGCTTCTCATATACATTTGAGGCATTTAACAATGAGTTTTACCTTTATTTTTTTATCAATAATTTAAAGATTTCAAATAATTGATAATTAGCCTTAATATTAAATAGTGTGATTGGAGGTAGTTTTTCTTTTTTTAATTTAATTTTATTTATTTTTTTATACAGTAGGTTCTTATTAGTCATCAACTTTATATACATCAGTGTATACATGTCAATCTCAATCTCCCAATTCATCCCACCACCACCTCAACCCCCCCGCCGCTTTCCACCCTTGTGGTCCATATGTTTGTTCTCTACTTGTGTCTCAGTTGCTGCCCTGCAAACCAGTTCATCTGTACCATTTTTCTAGGTTCCATATATATGTGTTAATATACGATATTTGTTTTTCTCTTTCTGACTTACTTCACTCTGTATGACAGTCTCTAGATCCATCCACATATCAACAAATGACCCAATTTCATTCCTTTTTATGGCTGAGTAATATTCCATTGTATATATGTGCCACATCTTCTTTATCCATTCATCTGTCAATGGGCATTTAGGTTGCTTCCATGACCTAGCTATTGTAAACAGTGCTGCAATGAACATTGGGGTGCATGTGTCTTTTTGAATTATGGTTTTCTCTGGGTATATGCCCAGTAGTGGGATTGCTAGGTCATATGGTATTTGTATTGTTAGTTTTTTAAGGAACCTCCATACTGTTCTCCATAGTGGCTGTATCAATTTACATTCCCACCAACAGTGCAAAAGGGTTCCCTTTTGATTCCCTTTTCTCCACACCCTCTCCAGCATTTGATGTTTGTAGATTTTCTGATGATGCCCATTCTAACTGGTGTGAGGTGATACCTCATTGTAGTTTCGATTTGCATTTCTCTAATGATTAGTGATGTTGAGCAGCTTTTCATGTGCTTCTTGGCCATCTGTATGTCTTCTTTGGAGAAATGTCTATTTAGGTCTTCTGACGATTTTTGGATTCAGTTGTTTGTTTTTTTAATATTGAGCTGCATGAGCTGTTTATATATTTTGGAGATTAATCCTTTGTCTGTTGATTCATTTGCAAATATTTTCTCCCATTCTGAGGGTTGTCTTTTTGTCTTGTTTATGGTTTCCTTTGCTGTGCAAAAGCTTTTAAGTTTCATTAGGTCCCATTTGTTTATTTTTGTTTTTATTTCCATTTCTCTAGGGGGTGGGTCGAAAAGGATCTTGCTGTGATTTATGTCAAAGAGTGTTCTTCCTATGTTATCCTCTAAGAGTTTCATAGTGTCCAGTCTTACATTTAGGTCTCTAATCCATTTTGAGTTTATTTTTGTGTATGGTGTTAGGGAGTGTTCCAATTTCAGTCTTTTACATGTACCTGTCCAGTTTTCCCAGCACCACTTAGTGAAGAGACTGTCTTTTCTCCATTGTATAAACTTGCCTCCTTTGTCATAGATTACTTGACCATAGATGCGTGGGTTTACCTATGGGCTTTCTATCTTGTTCCATTGATCTATATTTCTGTTTTTGTGCCAGTACCATATTGTCTTGATTACTGTAGCTTTGTAGTATAGTCTGAAGTCAGGGAGTCTGATTCCTCCAGCTCCGTTTTTTTCCCTCAAGGCTGCTTTGGCTATTCGGGGTCTTTTGTGTCTCCATAAAAATTTTAAGATTTTTTGTTCTAGTTCTGTAAAAATGCCATTGGTAATTTGATAGGGATTGCATTGAATCTGTAGATTGCTTTGGGTAGTATAGTCATTTTCACAATATTGATTCTTCCAATCCAAGAACATGTTATATCTCTCCATCTGTTGGTATCATCTTTAATTCCTTTCATCAGTATCTTATGGTTTTCTGCATACAGATCTTTTGTCTCCTTAGGTAGGTTTATTCCTAGGTATTTTATTCTTTTTGTTGCAATGGTAAATGGGAATGTTTCCTTAATTTCTTTTTCAGATTTTTCATCATTAGTGTACAGGAATGCAAGAGAGTTCTGTGCATTAATTTTGTATCCTGCAACTTTACCAAATTCATTGATTAGCTCTAGTAGTTTTCTGGTGGCATCTTTAGGGTTCTCTATGTATAGTATCATGTCATCTGCAAACAGTGACAGTTTTACTTCTTCTTTTGCAGTTTGTATTCCTTTTATTTCTTTTTCTTCTCTGATTGCCATGGCTAGGACTTCCAAAACTATGTTGAGTAATAGTGGTGAGAGTGGACGTCCTTGTCTTGTTCCTGGTCTTAGAGGAAAGGCTTTCAATTTTTCACCATTGATAATGATGTTTGCTGTGGGTTTGTCATATATGGCCTTTATTAGGTTGAGGTAGGTTCCCTCTATTCCTACTTTCTGGAGAGTTTTTATCATAAATTGGTGTTGAATTTTGTCAAAAGCTCTTTCTGCATCTATTGAGATGTCATATGGTTTTTATTCTTCAATTTGTTAATATGGTGTATCACATTGATTGATTTGCATATACTGAAGAATCCTTGCATCCCTGGGATAAATCCCACTTGATCATGGTGTATGATCCTTTTAATGTGCTGTTGGATTCTGTTTGCTAGTGTTTTGTTGAGGATTTTTGCATCTATATTCAACAGTGATATTGGTCTGTAATTTTCGTTTTTTCTAGTATCTTTGTCTGGTTTTGGTATCAGGGTGATGGTGGCCTCATAGAATGAGTTTGGGAGTGTTCCTCCCTCTGCTATTTTTTGGAAGAGTTTGAGAAGGATGGGTGTTAGCTCGTCTCTAAATGTTTGATAGAATTCACCTGTGAAGCCATCTGGTCCTGGACTTTTGTTTGTTGGAAGATTTTTAATCACAGTTTCAATTTAATTACTTGTGATTGGCCTGTTCATATTTTCTATTTCTTCGTGGTTCAGTCTTGGAAGGTTATACCTTTCTAAGAATTTGTCCATTTCTTCAGGTTGTCCATTTTATTGGCATAGAGTTGCTTGTAGTAGTCTCTTAGGATGCTTTGTATTTCTGCGGTGTCTGTTGTGACTTCTTTTTCATTTCTAATTTTATTGATTTGAGTCCTCTCCCTCTTTCTTGATGAGTCTGGTTAATGGTTTATCAATTTTGTTTATCTTCTCAAAGAACCAGCTTTTAGTTTTATTGATCTTTGCTATTGTTTTCTTTGTTTCTATTTCATTTATTTCTGCTCTGATCTTCATGATTTCTTTCCTTCTGCTAACTTTGGGGGTTTTTTTGTTCTTCTTTCTCTTATTCCTTTAGGTGTAAGCTTAGATTGTTTATTTGAGATTTTTCTTGTTTCTTGAGGTAGGTTTGTATAGCTATAAACTTCCCTCTTAGAACTGCTTTTGCTGCATCCCATAGGTTTTGGATTGTCGTAGTTTCATTGTCATTTGTCTTTAGGTAATTTTCGATATCTTCTTTGATTTATTCAGTGATCTCTTTGTTATTTAGTAACGTACTGTTTAGCCTCCATGTGTTTGTGTTTTTTACGTTTTTTTCTCTGTAATTCATTTCTAATCTCATAGCGTTGTGGTCAGAAAAGATGCTTGATATGATTTCAATTTTCTAAAATTTACTGAGGCTTGATTTGTACCCAAGATGTGATCTATCCTGGAGAATGTTCCGTGTGCACTTGAGAAGAAAGTGTAATCTGCAGTTTTTGGATGGAATGTCCTATAAATATCAATTAAATCTATCTGCTCTGTCGTGTCATTTAAAGCTTCTGTTTCCTTATTTATTTTCATTTTGGATGATCTGTCCATTGGTGTAAGTGAGGTGTTAAAGTCCCCCACTATTATTGTATTACTGTCTATTTCCTCTTTTATAGCTGTTACCAGTTGCCTTATGTATTGGGGTGCTCCTATGTTGGGTGCATATATATTTATAATTGTTATATCTTCTCTTGGATTGATCCCTTGATTATTATATAGTGTCCTTCCTTGTCTCTTGTAACATTCTTTATTTTAAAGTCGATTTTATCTGATATGAGTATTGCTACTCCAGCTTTCTTTTGATTTCCATTTGCATGGAATATGTTTTTCCATCCCCTCACTTTCTGTCTGTATGTGGCCCTAGGTCTGAAGTGGGTCTCTTGTAGACAGAATATATATAGGTGTTGTTTTTGTATCCATTCAGCAAGCCTGTGTCTTTTGGTTGGAACATTTAATCCATTCATGTTTAAGGTAATTATCAATATGTTTGTTCCTATTACCATTTTCTTAACTGTAATGGGTTTGTTTTTGTAGGTCCTTTTCTTCTCTGTGTTTCCCACTTAGAGAAGTTCCTTTAGCGTTTGTTGTAGAGCTGGTTTGGTGGTGCTGATTTCTCTTAGCTTTTGCTTGTCTGTAACACTTTTGATTTCTCTGTTGAATCTGAATGAGATCCTTGCTGGGTAGAGTAGTCTTCATTGTAGGTTCTTCCCTTTCATCACTTTAAGTATATCATACCACACCTTTCTGGCTTGTAGAGTTTCTGCTGAGAAATCAGCTGTTAACCTTATGGGAGTTCCCTTGTATGTTATTTGTCGTTTTTCCCTTGCTGCTTTCAATAACTTTTCTTTGTCTTTAATTTTTGCCAATTTGATTACACGTCTTGACATGTTTCTCCTTGGGTTTATCCTGTATGGGACTCACTGCACTTCCTGGACTTGGGTGGCTATTTCCTTTCCATGTTAGGGAAGTTTTTGACTCCAATCTCTTCAGATATTTTCTCTGGTCTTTTGTCTCTCTCTTCTCCTTTTGGGACCTCTATAATGTGAATGTTGTTGTGTTTAATGTTGTCCCAGAGGTCTCTTAGGCTGCCTTCATTTCTTTTCATTCTTTTTTCTGTATTCTGTTCCACAGCAGTGAATTCCACCATTCTGTCTTCCAGGTCACTTATCCGTTCTTCTGCCTCAGTTATCTGCTACTGATTCCTTCTAGTGTAGTTTTCATTTCAGTTATTGTATTGTTCATCTCTGTTTGTTTGTTCTTTAATTCTTCTAGGTCTTTGTTAAACATTTCTTGCATCTTCTCGATCTTTGCCTCCATTCTTTTTCCGAGGTCCTGGATCATCTTCACTATCATTATTCTGAAATCTTTTTCTGGAAGGTTGCCTATCTCCACTTCATTTGGTTGTTTTTCTGTGGTTTTATCTTGTTCCTTCATCTGGTACATAGCCCTCTGCCTTTTCATCTTGTCTATCTTTCTGTTAATGTGGTTTTTGTTCCACAGGCTGAAGGATTGTAGTTCTTCTTGCTTCTGTTGTCTGCCCTCTGGTGGATGAGGCTGTCTCGAGTTTTATCTTTAAATATTAGTGATTTTGACCTCCAGCATTTCTTCCAATGGGTCACTCTTCTTAGAAACACTGCTGATCGACATATAGGTTCAGTTGCTGTGCTGGACCTTAAATTCAATAGCACATAGAATTAGAACTATTAGGATGAGCTTGGATTTAATATAGCAAAAGAACTAATTCTGTGGCCTTCACTGTTGCTGCATTGGGCAAACCACATGAGTGATGATTGTGAACCAAAGGCCCCACAGGTTCTGTTGTCTATAGGGCACTCAGCACCGCATTCTAACTCCAAAACAGAAGCACTGGAAGAGCCATTAGTTGCATGTGATAGAAACAAAAACAAAACTACAAAAATATATTTCAGAAACCCGAGTAGCATAAGTCTAAATGTTTTTCCATGTTGAAATTATGCAGAACCATTATTAGTTTCATATGGATGATTGAAAATTTTCAGTTGTCTTGCAGAGGCTCTCTTATAAGTCTACAGAGGCCTTACAGTCGTCCTGCAGAGGCTACATTATAAAATGATGCTGATCATAATAAATTAATAATAATAATATCCAACATGTTTTGAGTGTCAGGTAATATGCTAAGCAGTTCACCTATGATTTAATACTCATTATCAGTCCCACAAGGTAGTAATTTGATGATCTCCACTTTTTTCTCTCTTTAAGAAAATGAGAGCAAGAGACCACTTATTTGCCCTTTCTCACATAATTATGTTGTGATAGAATGTGCATTCTGACCCATGCATGTTTCTCCAGAGCTTTTATCTGATAAATCAGGAATTAAGAACCCCCAAATGCAACAGAGATAGTTGATAGCAATGATTATATCTCTGCTCTAGGGGCCTCTGGGTAAGTACCTCTGGAAAGTGAAGGATGGTTTGCAATCCCACTCATTTATTTGATTAGGGGGTCTCCTTATCACATTTCTTGGCCAGCCTTGACTTTGACATATACCCTGGACTTGGATCTGGGTTCAGATATGAAGGTACAGAAAGGACATTGATTAGTAGTACAATCTCTTAGGGTATTGGTGAATTAAAGCCAGAATCTTTGCCTCTCACTCTGCTGGTTTTACTCCTTACTTGATGTGAATCACAGCTTTTGCTGTTATTATGCTCAAGAATAGCTAATGAGAAAGACACAAGAAGACCATGTCATTTAGGTAGATCATTTCAGCATTGCTTTATTAGTACTTAGATTATTTGTGGAATTAATAATGCAATGATGCAATCAGTCTTATAAATTTCAGCTTTGGTTGGCTTGTTGTAAATCACATTTGAAGAACATGGCACATGAAAGAAGGATAAGTCGATAAAAACCAAAGAAATGAAGGAATATTAAATGCAAGAACCCTGTCTCCTAGATGCATTTTCCTTTGTGCCCATTTGACCCATGTTAATCTTACCAGGCAGTATAGTGTACCCAGGAAAGAGATTAGGCTTTGGAGTCTGTTAAACATAGGTTTGTATTCTGGCGTTAACACGTTCTAGTTATATGGTTTTTGCACATATTAGTTACCGTCCCTGAGCCTCAGGTTCTTCATAGGTAAAATAGGTATAAAATAACCAACATTCTTAAGAATGTTAAAAAGATTAAATGAAATTATGTGTGTAATGTAACCACAAAAGTACCTGGCATATGGTAGATGTTTATTAGTAGCCAGCTTCCCAATTGCCCTTTGATTCTTGCTAATATGTCATAATGTGGAGATTTGTTCACAGTTTAGGAAATAATGAGTTTAAATGAGAGTTCCTTTAAAAACAGGACACGAGTAGTTATTTTTTCTAAGAGAATTCATGGAATTGGATGATCTTTAACTACTTACCCTAGGGTTAACTATGATTAAACTTTTCCTTTTGTGGGTGCCTTTCCAGTAGAAGCTTGTTGCAGAATCAAACTTCAGAAGTTTGTCAGAATCTGTGAATTGCATGGTGTTTTTTTGTCACACATTGGAATTAAATGAAAGGGAATTTCTGGTTTTCAATGTTACGTTTATTGAAGTACAGAACAAAACAGGGGAATAAGGTGTCTCTGAGAAAGCGTGAGTAGGCAAGTAAATGATAATCTACTTTCTTCTAGATTTTCTTTAGCAATTCAAACTCCCATAAATATGTTGTATCTCCTGTGTGTAAATATAGTTAAACATTAATGATATAAGAACTTTAGGGATTTTATGAGGTTTCTAATCATAATTACTTATGATTTCTTCAAACTTTAAAAAAGATAAGTTTTTAAAATGATTGAAAGTGTTATACAGTAGACAATTATTAAGACTGTTGCCACAATGCTGTGGTAGATAGAATTCTAAGATATCTCCCACGATTCCTGCTGCATGTTTTATAAGTCCTTTGTAATCCCTGAGACTGTGAATGCATCAATCCCACGATTAGGTTTTTGTTATATGGCACTTTGCCTTAAGGAAAGGAAGTTATCCAGGAGGGACTGACATAATTATATGAGCCCTTTAAATCTGGTTCTGGAGGTTGGAGATGGTCAGAAATAGAGAATTCAGGGAGATTTGAAACAGGAAAGGGATTTGACCTGGAGATTCTCCACTGCTGGAGAGGGCCATGTAGCAAGGAATGTTGACAGCCTCAAGGAGATGAGACAGGGCAGCCAGCAGGAAATGGGGACCTTAGTTTTACAGCTGCAAGGTCAACAATTTGAACGCGCTTGGAAGCTGATCCTTCCCCAGAGTCTCCAGAAGGGAACACAGCCGTGTTTTCTGCCTCAGACCCTGAGCAGAGAACCCACATATGCCAAATTGGACTTCCTAAATGGATGCTGTTTCAAGCTGTTAAGTTTGTAATCATTTGTTAAACAATATAAAACTAATATAATTTCTATTACCAACTTAAAATATACCCATTTTTTTTTTTTACTATTTAGCCTGTGCCAAGCACAGTGCACTTTACAGACATCATTTCATTTCATTTTACAAGAACGTCGTCAGATGAGCATTCTGAGCCCCATCTGTAAGAATACTGCAGCACAATTTAAGATGTGTGCACAGGGCTACAAGATTATTGGTATATAACTCATATTTGAATTTAGATTTCTCTAATTCCAAGTTTTGGCATCTTACATGCCCCTTAATTGGGTAGGAATGAACATTTCACGGAGGTGATGACAAGCCATCTACAGGATGATATGACATTGATGTGACGCTTGATCTACAGAATATCTTATTTATGAACCCTTAGCAAGGGATAAAGAAATTTCATTTTAGTTTTTATGTGACAATATTACCAGCTGTGGGTGTTGTAGTTTTAAACAATTGTATGTGAATGCATTTTTTCCCTTACAGTTGTCCTGGAAAAGTTGAATTATATCCAACAATGCATTTTAGATGTCAATTATGGTTCAAAATTGCCATTAATATAAATAAAATTATACATTCTAAAATGACTGACTTTTAAAGTGCATTATTAATACTTTCATAACATTTAATTTTATTTTTATCACCCTTGCCTATATTGAATAGATGTCTTTTAAAACCATTTTAGGGTTGTTAATGTTCTTGATATCTTTATTAAATGTCTTATGAAGTATTCTCAGAATACTAACTTTATAGCTGAAAGGCTAAACTATTACACATTAGAAATTCTATATAATAAATTTAATTTTTTCTTTAAGCCTTCCATTGCTAAATTGTTCTTTAAGTTAGTTTTATGTCATTATATATTCTCAAATAGGCCATTATCTTGTCATATTTTTTAGTTAGTATTGGTGTGTTTCTGCCTCTTTTCTCTCTGATGACCTCTTTTCTTTCTCCTTTAATACATGGAAATATTTCTTGCTTACATTTTCATTCCTGATGGCAGTCTCATCTTTCCCCAGGAGTTCAGCTGCCCTTGTGTGCATTTTTCTAAAGTCTTTTCTTAGATTAGAGACCTCATGCCCGCTCTACCTCTGCAGGTGTAAACATCTCCTAGCTCTGTCCATTAATGCTTACTGACTAGTTGTCTCCACTAATTCTTCTTTTTAAGTGAAATATAGTTAATTTACAATATTGTATTAGTTTCAAGTGTACGACAAAGTTATACATAAGTATATATATATATTCTTTTTCAGATTCTTTTCAATTATAGGTTATTGTAAGATATTGAGTATAGTTCCCTGTGCTATACAGTAGGCCCTTGTTGTTTATCTATTTTATATATAATAGTGTGTATCCACTACTTCTTAATACTCCCCCTGCCACTTATCTCCTCTCTGTCTTGTTGAAATACTTTACTTTTCATTCCCTACATTTATTATCTGTCCCTTATCATCTGCCTTATCTATTGCAGCTTTATTCATTTTTTAAAAACATCTGTTTTTCAATATGTCTTGCAGGTAGTGGAAATAAAACTTGTTAGACCAGATGAGGTGAGAGAAGACGAAAAATCAGGGATATCTCAAAGGTTTTTGACTTAGGCAAATGGGTAAAAACTGCTTAATTTTACTTAAATAGGGATGATCTGAATTACCGTGACTTCTGTGCATGCCTTAGCTTCCTGAGTAGATTATGAATTTCTTGAATATAGGAACTAAGTCATCTTGATTGTTTAATCTGCACAGCACTTAACACAGCATCCTGCATAGAGTGTCACTCAGTAAATGTTTAATAATCGAATAAACCAGTTTACCTTTATCATCTTTTGTCCTTTTGCAAACCATTGCTTTACTGCGTGTAAGTCTGCTAAGGCTTATATTCTCTCCTCTTAATAATGACCAGCAACTATACGGCATTTGCTTACAACCAATCATTAAAATTTTAGAGACAATTCTAAATCTTTTACTTAGTAGCGTTTTATGGTTTATTATAATGATTTCATCTACATTTTTAAAAAATTCTAGTTCTGTTTCCAAACTGTGCTTTTCTTGTTGGATGGAATGTAAGTTAACCTGTCCCGTGCAAAGCAGTGTTTTTTTTAATGAAGTTTCTTTTTTCAAGCTTTAAGGAGTGTTGTTTTTATTATTTTTGGAGTTCCTGAACAAATCAGATTCCCAAGGAACCATAAGGCATTTTATCTGGTTTCACTGCTCCCAGAGCTAGTAGGACAGGAGAAAGGAATCTTCTTTTCATCAGAACATTCATGTTCTTCTTTCTGCTCCTCTCTTTTCAGGGATGTGAGTGAAGCTCCCACTGCTCTTATAGATCTTTCATGCTCTCATTTATCATTGTATTGTAATACAAAAATAAAAATCACTATATGAGGGGTCGTTCCTTGTTGAAAGTAATTATTTTTTTAAAAAAATAGAGTTCTAAACAATTAGAGAACTTACCAAAAGTTTTTTAAAATATTACTTGGTACATTAAAAATATATTAGAAACAGGCAATTGTAGATGTGTTGTTTTAGCAACACATTACTGAGGAAAGAAAGGTATGACACCTTTCAATCGTCTGATAATTGATGGGGCTGACAGTGCCATTTCTACAGTGATTGTCATGGATATCATGAGTGTCCACAATTGAAGGTGAGCCCTAAATTGTTAGAGAATGTTAAGTCCAATTAAGATTTATTTTAAGATTATCTCTTTAAATTTGGAGCGAGTGATTTGCATTAGATTTTACAACAGTAGTAGAGAGAATATGCCTGAGAATGTCAAATCCCATAAGGATTTTGTTTCAGAATATCTCCTTAAATTTGAGTGACTTTTATTAGACTTTACAACATAAATGGGCAAATTTTGGTCAACTTTTGCAAACCAGTGTCTATAGTTTGATAGACTTTGTCAGGAGGAAAATATTTTAGTTAATGCCTTTACTCATTATTATCTTTATGACCCCATGTACACTATATTTAAATTCTCCAGGCTTTCATTTCCTGTTTCAAAATGAAGACAGAATTGCAGATCACAGCATTTGTAAATAATAGACATGTTTTTTGATAGCTGAATGAATGTATTAAGACAAGGAGCTGTGTTTGAGAGTTATCCATTACCTGTGAAAACAATTCATCATCAGTCCTTATGTAGAGAACATTAATGTGGCTAAGATAAATGGATCTGTCACGTATTTTTAGGTAGGAATTAAAATGGACAATTCTAACAAGTAACCAAGCCAGTACATAAGATCCTCATAACTGGCATGGCATGCAGATGAAAGGGTTCTGTTAGAAGAGTGTGTAGAGAGTTCCCTCTGAGTTGAATCCAGATCAGTTGCATTGCAGAAGGTGGTTACGCATGGACGTAGGGGCAGGAGTGTGCTAGTGTAGCCACATCTATACTAGAACCAACCCAGCAAGCATGCACACCTGGAATTCCTAATTAGCCAGTGTGTGAAACTGAGAAAGGGTTAGAATATTCTTAAAGAAATGGCAGTTCTGTTTTGTCCACATTCTCGTCGACTTCACAGATGTATTTATTTAGCAGTGCCCTACTGCCACATTGAAGACCATGAGAAAATGTTTTCAATGTTGTCTACCATAATCAAGTTGAAAGTATGATATGCAAAGCATGTTTTAGTTGAATGTTGCAAAACAAAACACAGACAAAAATGAAACCTCTGTACTTTCAAAGTCAGAAAAATTCAGTTCCTTCTGACATAGCACACCATATTAAATAACAGTATCCTCTAAGGAGCTAAGTGTAGGGTTTGAGAGTGGAGTTTAGAAATCAGAATTTATGACTTTTTTTTTGGTGAGAATCATCAATGCATCATGGGGTATCTTGAATGAAGCTCAGAGACAATCACAGAGAAAGAACTGCATTAATAGCAAGATTTAGAGTTGGCTTTGCTTCCCTAAATGCGGCAAAGATCATCACCATCATCATCATCACCATCCCTTATAGAGTGCTTACTAATTGATGAGTGCTTACTATGCTCTGGGTACCACTGTAAGTACGTTTTATATACCAACTCGTTTAATCCTTATACTGACCTTATGTTGTAGAACTCTTTCAATTTTACAGAATGAAAGCTCCATGAACACATTTTATTCTATTTGTGTGTGTGTCCTCAGATCCTAGAATAGTATCTGGCACAGACCATGTGTTCATTAAATCTTAGTTGAGGGCTTCCCTGGTGGCGCAGTGGTTGAGAGTCCGCCTGCCGATGCAGGGAACGCAGGTTCGTGCCCCGGTCCGGGAAGATCCCACATGCCGCAGAGCGGCTGGGCCCGTGAGCCATGGCCGCTGAGCCTGCGCGTCTGGAGCCTGTGCTCCACAACGGGAGAGGCCACAGCAGTGAGAGGCCCGTGTACCGCAAAAAAAAAAAAAAAATCTTAGTTGAATCCACAACCGAGGGAACTGAGGCACTGAGAGATTAAATAACTTGCTCATATTATAAAGATAGTAAATGACAGAATTCAGATTCAAATTGAGGGCTTTAAACTTCACACAGTCCTAATCAACTGAAACTCAACATTTTGGGTGAAAGACGTGTAATTCCTTCTCTTTAGCTGTTGAAGGTCTATGAGACCAGTAATAAGACTCCTTTATTCCCCTCCTAAACTCACAGAAAACGTAGACATAGGAAGCAGACATACGGTGATTAGAATATCAGTTTTATTTCTGACCAAGCTGGATGGGAGAATGTGGCTTACACGTGTGATCATGGTCAGGCTTCCTAATACTTCACTCCAGGAATATTGGGGCCTGTAGATAGACACACATACTCGTAGTCACTGTTTCATATGTATGGGACCCCAGTAATGTAGCCAGAAAGGGACACTTTCAGCTCTGTCTCTGGATGAAAAGCTTATGCTTGATATTGCATGCTTATCACAGGAAGCAAGAACACAGGACCCAGCACTCCTGGGGCAGGTAGATCTTAACCCAACAAAGTGTTCAGTTCCTTCTCCGAATCTCACTTGCCACAGTTCTCTTTCAGGGGAGGCATGAATGAGTGGGGAATGGGGCTGGAAGTGTTATTTCAATACTGTTCTCAGGAAAATGTGAGGACTGGGGAATAAGGGTTCCCCCTAACACTAGATCAAACCTCCACAGGACGGCAGTTCCTTTTGCCTCCCTAGGAAAATAGAATACGCTAACTCTGAAACCATTAAATTTGTTCCTGATTGTCCTGTGACAATCTCTGCAGACCCAGGGCTTGTGTGAGTCTCAGAAGTGATTTTGATATGCAGACTCTAGATTCCTCAAAGACTTACTTACTTGTGGCTGCCATGAATCCTGTAACTGCTTGATAAACTTCAAAGAGAGGAGCTGTTAGATGCCATAAATTTGGGAAGCTGGAAAGCAGTGGCCACTTTCTGCTCAGTGAGTTTGCCTCACCTCCTAAGTAATTGCCACGCTGATTCGTGCCTGGGCCAGAGTGTGAAGAGGTGGAGGCAAGTGGGTTCTTGAACGGGAGATTTCCAGAAAGTCAAAAAATCAACAAGTAGATTGACTTTGGCAAATCCGTAGAGAGGGACTGGACAGGAGAATAAAATTAGAAGTCTTCAGAGAAGAGATTACAAGCAGAGCAGTAGAAAGCTGATTTTGATTTTCTGAGAACTCCAGAATTATTAAGGTTTTCTGAGGCACACAGTAGAGCAGTGGTTGAAGAAAGCGATTTTCGGAGTTTAAAGGATGAATTTGAGGGAAATGGTGTTCTTTCACGAGGCATGATGTTGGCAGGAGCATTGAGTGCCGTGATCCAGCTAACAATTAACGGGGATATGATCTTGGTCCCTGATGAGAAGCAAGAGATGTCACATTTCAGCAGATTCAATGAAGACAGAGATGAGGGCTCTTGACTCTTGGAACAGGTAGTAATACATCACCATTATGAGAATAACGGACGAGGAATGTAAACAAAACTATTTTAACCACAGTTAGCTCCAGTGGTCTAGTAAGCTGATGAAGTGTATATTTAGAAAGAGCTTGAAAGAGTCTTACAACTGAACTTCCATTCTAACTGACCTAGTCGTATTTGAAAGTAATGCAGAAAAATATAAATAAATAAAAACAAGACAGAAAACGTGTAGCATATTAGACTGTAATGTATTTTCTTCCAATCATGCTCTGGTAGTGCTGTGCCTAACATAGTCCTGATTATTTGAAGGTTCTTGTGCCCTGGGGGGATCTTTGGCCATGAGAGTATCAGGAATCCTACACATTTAAATGAGCTATCCTGCAGGAAGTGCTAAAGTGAATGCTTTGTGCACATAAAAATTCTTCTCTTGTTTTCTTTGATTTAATAAGAAGAAATTTGAGAATCCATTTAAGAAAAGTTATTTGCAGTTAAAAGGTCTCCTGGGGGGGAAATGGAGCATCGCCTGACCCCAAAGGCTATATTATCTTCACTGAGCTTGCAGAGAGAGGGACAACCGCTGTTTAAGGCACCGTTTAGAAAGACAATCTGTTGGAGTATTTTTAAAGCATGATGGATGTTTAATTCTAAAACATATTGTTCAGCACATCGAAATGCTAGGACTCTATTGATTACTACACATTCCCCCATGGTTATACTGTAAGAAGCGAACAATTGCATTTATAAGGACTATTCAGGTTAAGAGAATACTGGCAAAAAACAAAATAAGAAATTGGGATTGAAGCATTTAATATAAATTCCCAGCACTGATATGACTCACCAGGCAAATGAGAAAGTGAAGTGTTGGTGTGGGTGGAGGGTGCCTCGGAAGGGAGTAGACTAGGATATTTTTATCAGAATGTGCATATTAGGAGTCTAGTCAGTTCATGGCTGCCTGTACGGTGTGTATAAAATGAGTTAGTGTGTATAATTATATCCAGGCCTCATCCCAAAGAATTTTGGAATCTGAGGTACAGGTGGTGCCAAGTCTGACATACATGGGGCAAGACTAGATGACAGATTCATATCTGAAATAAGATAATGTGCACAAGAGTATACACTGGTGCCATGAGTGAGGGAAGTTAAAGGATTACTGTGCTTCACCAAGGTGGGACCAAGTGTCTTCATTCTTGAGACCATAACTGAATTCAAGAGAAACCACTGAGAGCAGCTGTGGTTCCACTGGTTGGTTGCTTTGCATTATTCCAAACAAGCAATTTGAATGATTTTTAAAAAGTCACCTAGTTTATTTGAAAATGCTGAATTTACCAAATGGTTTGGGTATTGTGTTAATCAAAGGTCCAGAAGAGAGTTCAAGCATTAGAGAAACTTAGGAGTAATTCCCAGGAAGAACTGAGAATCAGGATATGATGAAATGAAATAAAAGAACACATTAAAATTCACACGTTCCCTCTGTTTTTCTTTCCTTTTTCTATAGAAATTATGAACCAGTATCTTTGAAAATTTTTCTTAATTAGGATTAGACTCTGGAATAACAAAGCTCTTGACAATTACTTTCTGCTTGCCAATCTAGGAAGCTTAAATCCTTTCCTACACATAACAGAATTTAGGATTATGCAGAGCTGTGTAGTGAAACAAGAGTTTACTTGCAACATGTCATGGTGGTTAATATTCCAAGTTTTAGTTGGACGTGAGTTTCTATCCGGGCTCTGTCACTTAACTGTTTTTTAACCTTGGACAAGTAACACATTTTTTTCCAAATGTCAGCTTCTGCATTTGGAGTAATACCTAGCTCACAGTGTTTTATGAGAGAAGATAAGATAATATATGCAAAACACGTAGCAAAGTCCTGGCATGTAGTATACACATGGTAAAAGCTGTTTTTATTCATTTTTTCCTAAATGTATTTACTTTTTAATAAGCATTCATTGAATGCCAAGTATGTGTCAACAATAATTCTAATCCGTTGGAACATTATAAGTGTACAAAACAGATTCTTGCCCCTAAGTTTACATCTTTGTGAACAGAGCAAAAATAAATACACATAGTGAAGTACATTATGTAGTATGACAGTAAGTGATGAATGCTATGGAGAAAATAAAAAGAAATAAATAAAAGTAGAGCAGGGAAGTGAGTATTGGGAAAACTGAAGGCAAGATGAGATGTTGACATTTCTATGAGGATTTAAAGAAGGAGTCACATATATGGATGGCTGGGAAAATAGCATTCTAGGATGGGGAGGGATGCAGTTAGTTCAACGGCTTTAAGGTGGGAGTATGTCTAGAACAAGGAGGCCAAGTTGATAGAGAGAGATGAAGTGAGATATATAATAGAGGGGATGGCTTACATCACTTAAGGCTTTGTTGGTCATTATAGGAGCTTTGGTTTTACTCTGAGTGAAATGGGGCGTTTTTTCAGAATTCCAAGTGGTGGTATGGCATGATTCCGTTTTCTCATGTTTTATAAGACCCAGTCTCAGTGATATAATGAAAGCAGACTGTATGAGGGCAGAGGTGGAAGCTGGGAGACCATTGTTATCCAGGTGAGAGATGGTGGTGGCTTAGACCAAGGTGGTAGCAGTAAAGATCTTGACAGGTAGCAGGATTTTGGATATATTATAGAACCAACAGTTTTCCGGATGGATTGGATGTGGGTGTGAAAGAGAAAAGGCAAAGATAATTACAAGGTTTTAGCCTAAGCACCAGCAAGCATTGTAATAAATGTAATGAGTATTATTATTTTACAATTTGTGGCTTTTTGTTTTATGCACTTAAAAAAGAACAGTGAACTCCCTTATACTTCTTTGTAACCTCCACAGCACTGTGAAAACGATATGCACCCAGCTGGTGCTGAATAAGTGATTGTTGAACCTTTGAGGGCTATGGGGACAACTCTACTGGTCAAAGAAAATAGTAAGGCATGAAAAGATAATACGCCTTTCAGAGAAAAACTTCTTTTACTTTACAGCTTGATCTAGGTCTGGCTCTGCCTATGCATTCCCCATTAAATTGTCTGATCCAGGCACTCTGCTCCAGCCATTCTCCAAAATCAGTATGGATGCCCACAGCCTTCTTGATTGCAGAAAATTGTCTCCCTTGTTAGGGAGCCTTAGTAGTGATCTGGCTTCATTGTTCTCTGGCCACACAGAGACAAGTACTGTGCAGTCAATGGAAATGGACAATGGATGAAATTACCTGACTAAATAAGTCTAAAAAGTCTGTCTAGAATTTTTCTTACATGGGCAAAAGGCAGTCTCAGTTCTTCTCTTTCTGTGGTGATATATTCTTAAGGAACTAAAGAGAGCGGCCACAATATTTTCTGGAAATGATGTATTTCATTTCTGTATTAGATTTATATTCTTGTGAACATTTACAGATGGGATTCATAAAAACATCCACACTGAGAAAAGAAGCAAACATTATTATTTCTGGGAGGACCAAAGGAAAAATCAATTATGTAGCTTACTTACTATTTCTGTTTTTTCATCATAATCGGTGAGTCACAAATAAAAGCAAACTACTGAGACCCAACAGTTCAGACACATAGTGTCAGCTCCCTACAAACAGGAGAGCTGGGGGTGAGATGTATTGGGCACAAGTGAAATACCTTGATTTAGCTATAACTGTCCCTGTGACTATAAACTGGATGTGTTTTTCTTGCATGAGGTATAAAGGCTCATTTATCAACGTTTCTCTGCCCTTATAGCAAAAGGCTGAGAGTTCCACGTTCTGAGCTCAGTGAAGGCAAACATGGGGTGAATCTCTTGATCTATTAGCTGGGGTTGTACAACAGCTGCCTTTTAAAACTGCCTGGAGAGCTGAAACAGCAGTTTGAAAGACTACCAGGAATGGCAGGAACAAGTAAGGGTGGACAAAGTGGGAATCATTTTCTGGTAAAACCCCAACTGTATCAACCTACAAGTTTATATAACGAATACTGTTATAGGACGTGGTGTTGGAAACTGAATTTAGGACAGTGGGGAAAAATCAAATGCTCATAACAGTGTATTAGAGCAGAGAAGGAAAAAGGATAAAATTTAAATGCAAATCAAAAAAGGAATGAAGCAACGTGATTATTTTCATTGAAATATTTTATGGAAGATATACGATCAGAGCTGAGAAATTAAAAGTATACTATAGATTAATAAAGAGTAAATTTAACACCATTATAAAGCAATTATGCTCTAATAAAGGTGTTAAAAAAGAGTAAATTTAATTTTTTATTTCAAATATGGTCTGTAATCACTATCCTTGAAAGGACAGTTTTTTCATGCATGAGTCTTGAATGTTATTACATATATATATATATATATCTTTTCAAATATTCTGACTAAAAATTTTGACTGTAAAAAATTTTTCTCATATCTCTACTTCTTATATAGTAGTAAATGTCTAAAATAAAAATATTTTAATGTTCTGAAAAATATATAGACATAATTAGGATTCAGGGACAGATCTAGAACAAAGTAAAATAATGTTATGAATCACAAAGGAGACTGAGTTTGGGAACTTGCATTAAACTGAGTTTTCTGACCAGATCTAGGTGTAGCGTCCAAAACAATTTTAAAAGACCACCAAAGAATTCTTCTATCACTTCAATTGCACAGTTTTCTTTTTTTTTTTTCAACCTTTCATTTATCTCCTGCATCTAGTGCATCTTTTCTAAGTTCCTTCTGCTGTGTTTCTGCCCTCACTTTGAGGTCCAAACCCTATGCTGTAATCTACTTTCTTAAGATTTCTCCCTAATTAGAAGTCTAGGTCTCCTAAAATTGCATCAAAGGGGCCTATCAGGGGCTTCCCTGGTGGCGCAGTGGTTGAGAGTCCTCCTGCCGATGCAGGGAACACGGGTTCGTGCCCCGGTCCAGGGGGATCCCACGTGCCGCGGAGCGGCTGGGCCCGTGAACCATGGCCGCTGAGCCTGCGCGTCTGGAGCCTGTGCTCCGCAGTGGGAGAGGCCGCAACAGTGAGGGGCCCGCGTACCACGAAAAAAAAAAAAGGGGGGGCCTAGCATAAGAATTAATAATCATTACAGTTAATGGCTAGCTAGCTCTTTCTCCCTTCCTCCCTCCCTCCCTCCCTCTCTTTCTTTCTTTCTTTCCTTCTTTCTTTCAACTATGAGGCCATGTAATCAAATGAGTTGAAATGATAGAAGGGAAAGGTTCTGAGAGCAAACTAAGACAACTTTTAAAATTTTTAAAAATTTAAAAAGAAGCATGCATTATAAATAAAAGGATGGCTTGAGAAGCCTTCTCTGACACCCCAGTTTTGGTTCAGAGTCACTCCTCTTCTTACCATCAGCCACCTCCTACCTCCTGACATCACCGCTTGGCATGATTGATTATTTTTACCATTTACACATGCTTTGTAGACAGTCATCTATTTACTTGTTTCTTTCCCCTCAAAGACCATGATTGCTACATACTATGTTCTTTATTTGTCTTTTATCTAAGTGTATTATGTAGTGTAACAATCAGTCCCTCAATTATCATTTTTTTGAAGGAAGAAAAACAAGAGGAAAGAAAGGAAGAAAGAAAGAAAATTTATGTATCCATTTATCAGTATCTTTCTACATGTAGCCCTCTTCAGAAGTTCCAGATTTAAGATAGAGTGATATAAGGCTTTTGATTTTTTTGTTTGTTTGTTTTTTTTTTTTTTTTTGCGGTACGTGGGCCTCTCACTGTTGTGGCCTCTCCCACTGTGGAGCACAGGCCCTGGACGCGCAGGCTCAGCGGCCACGGCTCACGGGCCCAGCCGCTCCGCGGCACGTGGGATCCTCCCGGACCAGGGCATGAACCCGTGTCCCCTGCATCGGCAGGCGGACACTCAACCACTGTGCCACCAGGGAAGCCCAAGGCTTTTGATTTAAATATGGGACAGTTCAACACCAAAATTTATATATTGGTGTGTGTATACACACAAATATATACATATAAATCACATATTATTATATATATGTATACACAACAATATATAATACATATATAAACAAACCATATACACACATACATATATATATATATTTAGGTATATATAATACATACTAATATGTAACATATACATATTATATCAGGTATATGATGGAATGAAAAGTTGAAATGACATCATGTTTTATAAAACCAGCACCAACTATTTAACTGGACTGTAGGTTTCTTTATTATTATTTCTACATTATTTTATCTCCTCAGATATATAACTTTAGACTGGTGTATGGCAAGTGTGTAATAAATATATATATGATGTGACTATACTGGCACTAAAGATACCAAATAATCTTAAACTAAATGAAAAATTCTTCCAATGGTTGTGTTTTTGAATGAATTTTATTATTGAAATAGTTATTAGCATGGGATTTTTAAGTCACAAAAAATGTTTCAGTACAGCTCTCTAAGTAGCTGTTGAATTTGGATGAGATAAAATGAATATAATTATGCACAGTTCACAGGGTGATCATGAAATTATATATAAAAATTTAACCCAGTCCATGCATATAGTAAATGCTTAATAGGTAATAAGTTCCTTTTACTATCACACAATGGGAATTCAACAGATAAGACAAGTATTTAAGGGTTGCTACATGAAGTTACTAAAAGTTCCTAATTACATGTTAGGTGTAAAGTAATCATAACATTTTCCAATATACACACTGTCAGGAAACAGCATCCAGTGATGGGAGATAAGTTAATTACTTTAGGAGATTCTTTTATACTAATATACTAAAAGATTCCTTTTAGACTAATATACTAAAAGATTCCTTTTATACTAATTTGGGCCAAATTTATTTTTAAGAAGAAATTGATACTATCATCAAATTAGAATATCAGTTAGCTCCATTTTATAAGTACAGAATTTCTTTTTGAAGCTGATCCAAGAGATTCAGGGAAAGATAGCAAAGGTTTGTAATATTGCCAACAAGGCTCTTCATGCATTTACCTTTAGGATGTTGTAGATGAAAAATGTTGGATTGTTGAATATGAGAACTGAACTCTATTAGAAATAAAGGCAAATGATCTTATGCTTTTAGCATCTGAATCTAAAACCATGCCTTAAATTTTTTCCCTATATGTTTAATGTAATTCAGCACTTTACCATCATAATACTTTTTCTACATGTAATTTATTGCAGGTTATCCATAGGTGTAAAGATAATACTTTATCTCATATTTGAGTATGACAGGATTGGTAGGGCCTTATCCTTGACCATAATCTTCTGTGATAATCTATGTTGCTCCATATTATGCACATAGAACAAAGTCCTGGGCACTGTTGAGTGGTGAGTAGAGTGGGGTAACACACAACCATTTAACAACTCCTCATGCATTAGAAGTTACAATATGATTTGATTATTTCATTTGAAGAAGTAAACATTTCTGGAACTAACAGAAAGACTAATTAAATACTCAGGGATGGCAAGCACAACTTCAAAGAGGAAGTGTTATTTGAACTTATTTTTTAAGAACAAGGATTAAATGAGAGGGCATTTTATGTAGAGGAAAGAGAAAGCACCTCCTCCCACCCCCCTCCTGAAAAAGAATGAAGGAGAATAACATGGAGTTGGGTATGGCTAAGGTATACAGTGTGGGACAGTGTTGGATCAGGATGGAAAGGAGACAAAGATCATGAAGGGTCTGATGTGCTATGCTGTGATCTTCGAACTTGATCTTTAGGCAAAGGAGAGTCATTGAGAAAAATTTGATCAGAGAAGAGACATCACATGATTTATTATTAGCAGTGTCATGGAGGGTATAGGAGTTGGTGAGACTAGAAGCAGGAAAACTAAAAGAGGCCATTCCAGAGGTCATTGCCAGTGAGGATTGAGAGAGAAGGGAAAGTCAAGAACTATGTAGGAAATATAATCAACAGAACCCAGTCAACAATTAAAATGCTGGATATGAGTAAGAAGTTCAGCCTGAGACTAAAAGTTTGACAACTGACAAAATGATGGTGGCTTTTACCAAGACTAGAAATAGAGGAGGCAGAAATTTGAATATTTGAAGCCATGGCCTATATGAGCTTTTGAAATTTAGTGTTTTCAATGTCCATACTTCTATTACATTTAAATGCTTTCCTTCTACAAAATAGAAAAGAAAGAACTGAAAAATTATTTTGCAAAGTAAACGGAAATATCGCTGTCCACAGCAGTATTTTGTGAGGATGGTGAAAAGGTCATAACAGAAAGAGTCAATTAGCAAGCTTTAACTTATGCACCTTTTTTTATAAGAAAGAAAATTAATACAGTGGAATTTTTTCAATCCTTTGTATTAGTAATATATATGCACACACACACATATATATGTGAATTGTAGTTCTTAGCACATTAAGAATGCTCAATTTATGTTGATTTATAAAATAATTCATTATCTTAAGGTAAAAGCTTATCATTATATATATTGGACATAAGAATCATTTTTTATTAATATGTATTTGGGGAGCAAAATGTAAATTTATATCAGCATAGTTTTTATTTTAAAATTCTCATAACTTAGTTGTTAAGTTGGTTTCTATCAGTAGTCAGACAACAGCATAGGATTTCAGGTTGGTGATTAACAAGCTCCAAGTTTCTAACTAACCCAGGGATACTAGATATGTAATAGCCTGTGCTCATACTAAACTTTGAACTCTTAGTGTTCTAGGGTATCCCATGTGCTCTGGATGCCATCTTTAACAACTTGAAATGGGATGGGGTCACTAGAATCTCCTCAAAAGAGAATCTAACCTGTGATAGTAAAAGTGAGATATTTGAGAACATCTTCATTCTTTCCCCTGTCAGAGTCCCACACTGAGCATGTAGCAAAGTCTTGATGAAACATTACCTTGAGAAACATAAATTGCTTCTGGCACCACTAATAGCTTCCCTTTGAAATCATTCTCTCCCTTGTCTGTCAGGCAGGGGATGTCTCTGGACAATACTTAGTAAACCCTTAGTAGCTATTTGTTAATTGAACCAAACGGTCCCACTAAATCCATGGGAATCAATGTGCATTCAGTCTCCTCTTCCCTTTCCTAGTTGATTTCCTTTACTAGTGCTTTGGGGAGAGAGGTTTGTCTTCAGCTTCCTCACCAGAGCAAGCTGAATCATTAGGTACTGAAGAAAGACATTTCAAAGAAAGAGAAGGCACTACAAATCTTCTACCTGGTGATGGTTCTAAGGGCCAGAACGGTCCCAAACCTTATTGGGGGATAGATAGACCCTCCAGTGATTTCAAAGTCAGATTCATTTGTAACCCATAATCAGTGACTGTCATGATGGGGTATGTTTAGTTTATCCTTTGAGGACTTTGTGTCCTGTCCATAAACATACAGCCATCGTGATTCTTGTTTCAGATCCCCAAATGTGCTATACTTTTTAAATCAATGCATTTTCATTAGTAGGAAAAAAATCAAAGTAAATAAACAAAACTACAAGAACAAACAATATACAAAGATTCAAAAATTTAAAAGCACCAGGAGTCACACTGAGAGGAAATTTCATGTATTCAATATATGTTTATATTTCATGTTTCCAAATCATTGCAAAGAATCAAAGTCCACAACTTAGAACTATCATGAAAAATGATTGTAAGAAAACACAATTCATATTGGTTTTATTATTGGTCTTAACTCTTCCTGATTTTATGGGCACTATATTTATCAAACACGTGTTAAGTGTCTACTGGGAGGAAGATATTGGATAAGCAGCAGCAATTCTTTTGTGGTGGAATGGTGACAAATTATATGATCAGATTCCAAGTTTTCAACTTTTAATAGAAAACACTAAGCGCCATACATACAAAAGTCGGTTAAGTATTTGTTGACTTTACTGAACTTGACTGATGACAAATGGCACATGTAGCTGTTAACAGAAATCATCCCAGGAAGCAAAATGTCTTTGTTGCTGCTGAGAGAGTAAAGCAAAACAGCAATGGCTAACTTGTCTTAAAATATGTGCACGACATCTTATTTATGATACATGGTGAGCAAAATTATTAGCATCCTCATCCTCTTGAAGGGATGTCATTTACAGTTTGATTTTACTCTCCATCTTATGAGTGTGTGCCCTTATTAGTATTAGTGTTATATCTAAACTACAGGGGTGAAGACGATATAGCTTATTGCTTGGATGGTTAGCTGCAATTAATTAATGTCTTTTAATACAATTAATATCTTTCCTGACTCCTTAATTATTATCTTTTTTTTCTTCTTAGAGTATGTGAATGATGTTTGTAGTTGGCTTTGGCTTCTCACAGAAGCAGACTCTAAGACACACAATCATCTGGGAAGGGATATCAGGCCTGCACTAGCTGAGGGAGGTCAAAGTGATACAGGGAAGGGAGGACAGCCAAAGCAGGGTACCATGGTGAGCAGGTTACTGCTGAGGGCAGTTATAGCTTCCTCCCTGAAGTCATCTGGGAAATGGTGTAGAGCATGCCTTAGAGTTGTCTCCACTGAGAGGGAGAGAAAGCTGAGTTCCTCCAACTCTCATCCATCGTTGGTTGATGGCTGTTCCCAGGAACACAAACTTTTCTGCAGTTACACTCTGTCCTGCTCAGCCAGGAAAAGCCCTCAGGCAGAGAATCACAGGAGCTTGCAGCAGAACATCCCAGCATGTAGAGCAGCTGTCCCCAACCTTATTGGCACCAGGGACCGGTTTCATGGAAGACAGTTTTTCCGTGGACTGGTGAGGGGTTGGTTCAGGAGGTAATGCGAGCAATGGGGAGCAATGGGGGAGCGGCAGATGAAGTTTCACTCGCTCACCCGCCGTTCAACTCCTGCTGTGAGGCCCGGTTCCTAACAGGCTGCAGACCGGCACCGGTCCACGGCCCGGGGGTTGGGGACCCCTGATGTAGAGGAATCATGATTGTCAAGGGGCTATGGACAAAGAACTGGCAGCAGATGCTACATTGGTCTTCTATGGATGTATACTACTGTAAATGTTATTAATATAATTATACTATCAAATTTTTTACTTGGAATCATCATCTATTATAATAAAAATAATGCACATATGTTTTGCACGTAACTCAGAAGTTCTCTCCTCTCCAGGAACTTTCCTGCCACTAGACCTAAAAACCTACTTCCATTTATTTCAACATTCTGTCTTCTCGCCCTGATATAATTAAGGATATTCCCTCCTCCTTATTCCCTCCATGTATATAATGTCAATCTCTTTTAATGAATGCACTACCTGCTTACTCAGGAATATTCCTCTTTCACTGATCTTGTCTCCTGAATATTCAGCGGCTCCCTTAGTCCATTCCATCTTCATTGCCATATCCTTAATTATCTTCCACCCTAAACAAGCAAACAAAAACTGTCTCTTTTCCCCCACCTTCCCTTGTTGCTGGAGTCCTGTTTCCCTTCACAGTCGAACTTCTCAAAGGTTGTTTAAAATCACTCTAGGCTCTTCCTCTTCTCTCACCTCCCTCACTTCAAGCTGGCCTCTGCACACATTCCTTTACTAATGGCTCCCAGGTCTCTAAATTCAGTAAGTATTCCAGACTTCAGATTACTGGATCTCTCAGCAGCAGTGACTGTACGCAACTCACTTCTTCGCAGGGGTGTAAGCTGCCTTTGTAACACTATAATCTCTAGCTTTAGGGACACTTTATTTTCCTCTACTTTTTCTGAACATGCATAGCAGGAGAATATTCCTTGAAATGCATACATTCTTTAACTGTGTTTATGAAGTCCATAAACTTTGAAATTATTTTCTTTAAGGTAACTTTGCCTATCTCTGTTCTGTCTTGAGGTGTTGCTCTTACTGTTTAGAGCTTTGAGGGTAATTTTATTTTTCTCTCTTTAGATTCTTAGTTGGCACCTCATTGCAGCCACTAGGATGATCATATTCTCCTTTACGCTTTACTTGCCATTTGGTGTGTAAGTGGATATTCTTCATGTCCTTAGCATGAATATATTCATGTATTTTTATCAACTCTCTTTTCTAACTTTACAACTCCAGATTAAGGAGAATAAATTCCATTTGCCTCTATTTGGGTGAAGACTACCATAACATTTTAATTTCTCTCTCTTGGAACATTTTAAACCAATATCTATAGTGACTAACGTTTTATTCAGTTGTTTATTGAATAAATGTGAGAGCACGATTGATTTTGTATGAGTAAGAGGAAAAAGACATATATAATTCAGGACCAGCTACATAATTTGTGAGGCCCAGTCCAGGATGAAAATGCATGGCCCTTTATGCAAAACATAATGAAGAATTTCAAGGAAGGAAAAACAGAACATTAGACAAGGCATGGGACTTTTCTGAGCACAGGGACCTATGTGACTGCACAAATTGTATAGCTATGAAGTAGACCCTGTGCAGGTGTTTGGGGGCAGGTGGCAGCTGAGAATTAACTTTAGAAATGAGTTTCAAATGAGTTTTACAACAAAATTTCACAAATACCATTTTTTTTGGAATAAAATAGTATATAAAATAACAATGTTGAAGGAATATATTTATTTGGAACACCATAAGTGTGCTTTTGGCACAGAGTATTGTGGTAAATAGAAATATGTAGTTGATAAGAAAACACTTTTAGTTTTAAATTTATTCTTGACTGTGGTACAGTGCTTTGTTTACCCTGAGGGCTCAGGAGCCAGAGTGCTTGGTTCCTAAAACCTGGCTCTATCCACCCAACAGAGTGTGGGTCATGGG
This sequence comes from Monodon monoceros, assembly GCF_005190385.1. Taxonomy (NCBI): domain Eukaryota; kingdom Metazoa; phylum Chordata; class Mammalia; order Artiodactyla; family Monodontidae; genus Monodon; species Monodon monoceros. Next base: position 68,013,581 of record NW_021703777.1, read on the forward strand.
GCACATTTCCTTAACTTCCCATACATCAGTGTACACATATATTGGGATGATAACAGAGAATCTGTCTCATAGATTTCTCATGTAGATTATTACATTTCAAGTCCTTTTAAGAGTAAGCATTCAGTCTACTCTGTTATTTCAAAACCCTTTTACTTTTTTTTTTGCTTTAGTGGATACAATATTCCAGACTCAGTTTACTGTCTCTTTCATGGTTGTGAATTAATGTTCAGTATAATATTAAAATATTTCATGATATTGTTTGTGTAGAATTACACACTTGACACTTAGCAGTTAAGGCATTAAGTTCATGATGGTAGAAATTAATGATGTACTTTTTTCTTATAAGAATACTGAAGGGGTTTTAGTTTTAAATTTTTCCTTTGAGCTTTCCCCCCATTGCCATTTGGCTTATTTAAAATCAAAGATCTAAATCATCTGGTTAATAAAGCAATCCAGTTAATTGTGCTACACTTTATAAGTTACATAAATTTCCAATCTAATTCAATTTAATCTTTGCGGTTTAGGCATTCTTAGATACATGTAAAGGCAAGCTTGTTTGGAAGTAATCCTTGTGATTAATGAATGTTATTTGCTTTTATTTTTATGTTACTGAATGATAAAGCTTTTTATAAAATATGAATTATGTTTATTTATAATGATTAACAATGTGTTTGTGCTTTATTGAGAAGATACACTAATTTACAAACTAAATCTCTACCAGCATGAAATACCATTTGAAATATTTCGTTTAATGGTCAATTACAGGACTGTATCAAACAGTAACCATACCAACTGTACTTTATTTTCCATACTGGTGGTACATTTAAGATAGTTTCTGAGAAACTATTCATTCTGAGCAGTGTGCTGAAAACAAAATGCTCTAGTCAGGTATAGTTTCCAAATAAGAATGTCATAATCCTTCTAAGCATTTAGCATTTAGGATTGTAAGACCCTATGAAGTAATTAAGTAATACAGCTATTTTTGTTGGTTGTGAACATTGAAAAGAAAGCAAAAACGAAATATTCCCAGATATCACAGAACTTTCTAACCATGCCATGTACTTGACCCCTTCTCTCTCCTGTGGTTCTCATTATATAATGTCTATATTCAATCTCTTTTTCTTACACCAGACAGTATTACTGAAGTCTTCACTAACATCTATGTGACCAGTTTTGGCCCCGTCTCAGATACAGATATGGTGAGTTTTTCATTAAACAGTATTTTTACTTCATATAATGGGAAGTTTGGGGGGTAATTTAGAATAAACACGTATTTTTAGTGTCATAGATTCTGGATCTGTCTCATGCCTATTTAGTCTGCCCAAATACATGGAGAGTTAAAGCTGTTAATCTGCTTATATCTGCGTGCACCATTCTAACTTGAGTGTTCAGATTAACCCTTCATATTTTATATTATCTTCAAAATTTTCTACCCAGCTGCAGTGTGGCAAACAATTGTTTAAATAAAAATAATGATATTACTGAGAACCCGGTACGCGGGCCTCTCACCGTTGTGGCTTCTCCTGGTGCGGAGGCTCCGGATGCGCAGGTTCAGTGGCCATGGCTCATGGGCCCAGCCGCTCCGCGGCATGTGGGATCTTCCTGGACCGGGGCACGAACCCGTGTCCCCTGCATTGCCAGGCAGACTCTCAACCACTGTGCCACCAGGGAAACCCAAACCACTCTGTTCAATTAAGGCCCCTACTTGACTTCCATACGTCTGGGGCAGTTTCATAGATAACTGCTTCTTACAGGTTGTGGTTAGGGTCGGTGTTACAAATGGAAACCTTCTATTAACATTGAGTAAGGTGGATTTCTTGTCATCCTAGCTACATAAATACACTACATACACTCATACATATAAATTAATCTAAAGAAAACTAGAATCTTAACATTCTTGAATTCTATGGAACTGGTCTTTATTTTTCTTTAAAATGACATCAGTAGAAGAGGGAAATTAGTCTGTTGGACTAGACATCAGTGGACTAGATACATCATCGATAAATCCTTGGTTAAGCATAAGAATTTTAGTAATCCATCTTCCACTTTTACTGCTATCTACAGTGCTCTATTATAGAAGATTTTTTGTAAAAATTATTTTTCATCCACCTTCCTTATGGTCAGGGAATGAGAATTAGAGGAGATGCCCTTGTCCCTGCTTTGCCTGGCCTTTCTCCATCATGTCATCTCTTCCCAATTTCTTCCCTTTATCTGATACCCCAAGGGGAAGGATAAGTGTGCAGGTTTTCCACCTGGATAAACACACAAAACTAAAGGTTTTCCTTTTTTGCAGATGCTCATTAACAATATTAGCCAATTATTTTTTATTGAAGTATAGTTGATTTATAATATTGTATTAGTTTCAAGTGTACAGCATAGTGATTCAGTTATTTTGTTTTCAGATTATTTCCCATTATAGGTTATTACAAGATATTGAATACTGTTCCCTGTACTATACAGTAAATCTTTATAGCTTATCTATTTTATGTATAGTAGTTTGTATCTGTTGATCCCATATTCCTAATTTACCTCTCCTCCCCTGCCCTCCCCCAGCCACCTTTGGTGACCTTAAGTTTGTTTTCTATGTCTGTGAGCCTATATCTGTTTTGTATATAGATTCATTTGTATTATTTTTTAGATTCCATATGTAAGTAATATCATACATTATTTGTTTTTCTCTGTCTCAGTTACTTCACTAAGTATAAAATTCTCTAGGTCCATCCATGTTGCTGTAAATGGCAATATTTCATTCTTTTTCACAGCTGAGTAATATTCCATTGTATACTTATATACCACATCTTCTTAAGCCAATTTTCTATTGACAGGCACTTGAGTTGTTTCCATGTCTTGGCTATTCTAAACATGCACTGGTGTGCATGTGTCTTTTAAAATTAGAGTTTTTGTTTTTTTCCAGTTATACACCCAGGAATGGGATGGCTGTATCATATGGCAACTCTATTTTTAGTTTTTTGAAGAACCTCCACGCTGTTTTCATTAGTGGCTGTACCAATTTACATTCCCATAATTATCCATTTTATTGGGACCTCCTTACCTTTCCTTTAGGGAGCAGATATGCTGGTTTTATCACTAAAAAATCAGTTTTTCTTCCACCCAGAGCCATTTCTCTGACCTCATAGTTCTTTTTTACATTAACTTGGATGGCTGAAGATGTAAAGTGGAAGAGGGGTGATGACCCCCAATTTTGGGGAGGTGGTTGATACCAAACACTGCTGATCTTTGAAGTTCTTTCAAATTAGAATGTGACGATTTAAGTGCTTTTGTTCCCCAACTTCAGGCATTAGCTACAATTCTGCAACAACAGGAAAAATCCCACTTTTCAACATAACTCTCCTCCTCCCTTGCAGCATCCTATATCATGACGTGAAATATTAATCCTCCTCTTTCCATAGGTTAATTTCAGTGTACACAAACTTGAAAAGATCACAGATACATATTTTTAGTAAGAGTGTGTATCCCAAACATTATTGGTTGGCAGTAAAGATAATATTTCTGTGAAGCTTGTCTTAATAAATGCTCTCTATCTTAGAGACCGTGAGAATGAGCACCTAACCTCTATGTGGAGTCAAGTGCAGAGAGTCAGAATTTTGTCAAGCACTACATTGAAAAATTAGCAGAATATTATATAAATTATGGTTCTTATATGGTTAGCTATGGTGTTTTATCACCAGCCAAAACAGAAAGGCAAATGATATAGGACACCAAAATATCAAAGTTTTCAATGTTTTAGATTTTGTGTAGTGAATATTAATACTAAGAGTTGCTATGCTAAAGTTTTTTTGTTTGTTCATTTTGCAGAGTGAGTTCTTTTACCTGAAAAAATCAGAAGTAAACAAATCTTCATATATGCTTTTTCTAGACATGCAATTGTTTGTTATTTGAGGGTTTTAGACAAACAGTTATATTTTTGGCAAAATATATGAAGAGATTTTTTTCCACTGGTGATAATGGATTAAACTAATCCTCCTCTTCTTTGTTCTGACCATTCTTTGGGATCACTGAAAAATTTAGAAAGCTGGTAGCTTCAACTCAAAATGGATTAAAGACTTGAATGTAACACTTGAAACCATAAAACTCATAGAAGAAAATATAGGGAGTAAGCTCTTTGACATTGGTCTTGGCGATGATTTTTTAAAATTTGACACCAAAAGCAAAAATAAACCAGTAGGACTGACTATATCAAACTGAAAGCTTCTGCACAGCAAAAAACCATCAATAAAATGAAAAGGCAATCTACAGAATGGGAAAAAAATATTTGCAAATTATGTATCTGATAAGGGGATAGCAACCAAAATATATAAAGAACTGGTACAACTCAATATTAAAAACAAAAACCACAATCCAATTTAAATAAGGAATAAAAACTGAATAGACATTTCTTGAAAGAAAACATACAAATGACCAAGAGGTACATGAAAATATACTCAACATCAATAATCATAACAGAAAAGTAAATCAAAATCACAATGAGATCTCTCCTCACACCTGTTAGAATGGCTATCAACAAAAAGACAAGATATTCTATATGATATCACTTATCCACTTATATGTGAAATCTAGAAAATAAAATAAACTAGTGAATATAACAAAAAAGAAACAGACTCAGAGATAGAGCAAACAAACTAGTGGTTACTGGTGGGGAGAGGGAAGGGAGGAGGGGCAAGATAGGGGTACAAGATTAGGAAGTACAAACTACTATGTGTAAAATAAATAAACTACAAGGATATATTGTAGAGCGCATCACAGGGATTATAGCCAATATTTTATAATAACTATAAATGGAGTATACCTTTAAAACTGTGAATCAGTATGTTGTATACCTGAAACATATAATATTGTACATCAACTACACCTCAATAAAAATAGTTTTAAAAAAAGGCAAGAGATAAATGTTGTCAATGATGTGGAGAAAAGGGGACCTTTGTGCAGTTAGCAGCCATGTAAATTGGTATAATCAGTATAGAAAACAGTATGGAGGTTTCTCAAAAAATTAAGAATAGAACTATCATTCATATTATTCAGTAATCCACTTCTGGTATGTATATTCAAAGTGAAAATAGGATCCCCAAGAGAAATCTGCACGACTGGTTTTTTTTTTTTTTTTTGGCTGTGCTGCATAACTTGTGGGATCTTTAGTTCCCCCACACAAGAGATTGAACCTGGACCCCCGAAGTGAAAGCACCGAGTCCTAACCACTGGACCGCCAGGGAATTCCCTGCACTCCTTTTTTTATTCATCATTTTCCACAATGCCAAGATATGGAAATATGATGTGATATACGTATCACATGAGAAAGAGTGAAATCCCGGCATTTTTGACAACATGGATGGACCTCAAGGGTATTATGTTAAGTGAATAAACCAGACAAATATTGCATTGTATCACTGACATGTGGAATAAAAAAGTCATAAAGAGAGATGTTAGATAAGTGGTTGCCAGCTGCTGAAGGGTGGGGAAAATAGGGAAAGGTCGGTGAAAGGGTATAAACTTTCAGCTACAAGATGAATAAGGTCTACGGATCTAATGTAAGGCATGGTGACTATAGTTGATAACCCTGTATTGTATAATTGAAATTCACTAAGAGAGTAGAACTTAAATGTTCTTGCCAAAAACAAACAAATAATAAATAAATAGATATGAGGCGATGGATATGTTAATTAACTAGACAGAGGGAATCCTTTCACTATGTATGTCAAATCACCACTATGATTGCTTCAAATACCTTAAATTTTTTTCGTCAATTATACTTCAATAAGGCTGAATTTTTTTTTTAAGAAAAAGGAAAATAAAAAGAAACTGTGATCGTTTAGTTAGTGTTTCCATGTAGGAATTTCTTCCAGGCATTTGATGGGAAATTTATATATTTTTACAAATCCTAAATTCTGGGAAAAATCAAATAAGAAAATGGGAAAAAGCATTATAATTCTCCTGCAAGAATTAAAGCTTAGCATAAGGAATCCACGGATGTCAAGTTGCAGCCCAGAGCAGGGAATGCTGATGTGTGAAGCTGAACACTCAAGGTTAAGGACAACAAGTCCCAGAACTGGGACAGGACCGTGTCTGAGTGAAGCAGTCACGATCAGGCAATAACGTGTCTAGCAGTTGTGTGTCCTGTCTGCTGCTGTCATTTTGAAATAAATTTGAAATAAATATTAATAAGCTCTATGCAAAAATAAATATATAAAAATAAAAAGGTGGGAGCTCATGTTAGGCGTATAGTCGTTGGAAATAGAGCAAATTTAAACTCATCTGTGAACTGAATTCAGAATGTTGGTGTCTTCAGTGACTTTATCCCAAGAATTTAAAGAAATTTTAACAGGCTCAAGTTAGGCTTTCTTATTTTGGGGGACACTACCACACATTATATTAAATATGAAAATGCACTCATATTCCAAACCATATAGGTTGAATTAACTTGAGTAGAATTGTGTTTGGCAACATTTAAATATTAAAAAATCACTTATTTTTATTTTTTTAGTTTTCTTTATGTATTTTGGATTATGTGTGTGTATGTTTGTGAGCACATGCACTTGTATATTGAGAAATTCCCTAAAATGAAATACATATTTAACATCTCTTAGGCTCTTGAGATGCTTGAAGGCCCTAGACGTTTTTTCCTAATACACATTTTCTTTGAATCACCTAGCCTAACATAGTCCTATAGAATTCTCTTTGGTCATGTCAGATTTTCTACTTTGTTTCCATCTTTATGCACCTTGTTTACTCAGTCTTACCAATAGTTGGGTTGGGGGGAGTCTAATTAGTTGCAAAACCACTAACTGGGTTACTTACTCTATCATCAGAGTCCAGTTAGAGGAAAGGATCCATAACGGTAATCAGAACAGGGAAAATCTCCCAGAATGAATTATAGATTAGTACAAGATGGTTAAATAAAAATGTAAAAGAAGACTCTAAGCAATATAGATTTAGCAGATGCAGAGGGCTGCATCTGCCTCTGGGGTGAAGCATCATGAACAAGGAAGGAACTCAGGAATTGTAAAGGAGTCCTTCCCCTAAGGCCAAGACTTAGAGCTCACTGGAGAGGACTTTATGGTTAGAGGAGTATGCACCTCCTGCTGGTGAAGAAACATATGAGGGTACATGCTGAAGCTGGTCAGAGGAATAGCCTGACTGCTGGCTGACAACTCATAGCTCGGCAGTCCTTTGAAGCTGTGTCAGAGAATGACGGTGCGCCTGAACCAGGAAGAGAACCAGAAAGAAAAGCCCTCTTCCCTTGCTATGACATGGCAGTATCCCTCCAGCACCTTCTAATGGCAAAGCCTAATATTGTGTGAACTGGTGAAGGAGCACTGTTTACAGAGCCCTTCTCCTGTGTCACAAAGAAGGGGAAAGGAGGGTGGACTTGGAGCTGAGAGGCAATTCACTAATAATAGGTGTACATAATAATGTGTGATATGAGGAGGATTTTGAGGGAGAGTCAAGAGGTAGTTTGACCATGCAACAGCTGCTGTTTGATATGTGTCCAAATCTAGAGGAGAAAATGAAAGCTGAGTAATTCATATACACATGTAACACAGACACACACAAACACACACACTTCCTCATATTATAAATATATCAGGGAAGACAGAGCTCAATTTAAAAACATGTATACATTTTGTGAAGAGAAATGACTTGGACCTCACGGTGCTCACATGGAGTGATTTCCAATCTTGATATTACTTTTGTTGGAAAGCAAAACAAATAATGAGGACAAGTTTGAATATATGTTGGTATGGATGGCCAGGTCAAGAAATGAAACTTATATGTGCGACTCGAAAGAGAAAGAAATTTAGTATGACGCAGAGGTACAAGATACCCACGTTATTATTACCTATACATAAAAGTGGATATGAAGATATCTAATTCATGTCTTACAGAAGCAATTTGTTAATGGGAAAACAGTAAAGAATAAATTTAATTTCACTTTTGGTAGCTTAGCTAATACCCTTATTTCTATGCAGTGTGCATACTCAGTAGCAAGACTTAAACTCCTAAGTCCTCCTGTGCAGGTCAGTGATGTAGATTTGTTATGACATTAGCCTGAGAGGAAAAAGCAGCCTAGCAAAAAGAATTAAGAAGCAAAAGAGCAAACACACACACACACACACACACACTGCTGTCTCAGAATCATTAACTAGTGTAATTGTCCAAAGAAAGTTGCAGATCTAAATTATAATTAAAGATTGTAATTACAGTGCTTGCAATTAAGTACAGCTTTTTTTTTTAATTTCAAGATTTAAAAAATTCATGAGTAAGAAGGTAAACTTGGGGATGTACTAGCAGCTAATTGACAAAGTTGGTAGTAGCTGACTGCACATTTAAGCAATTTATAGCTCTTCTGTGTGTATTTTTTACTTTTTTATTTGGTCCATATAGGGGGTCTTTTCCCATTCTAGTAAGCATTTTCACTGTGTGAGCATATTCTTCAGATATAAGTGGTATAGCCACCAACTATTGCACTGAAACCTAGACTAAGAACTCAGCCCAAATGGTTACCTCTTGCACTGCTAAGTGTTAGGGTTAGATCTTGAATGATGAACACTTTGAAGTCATCTCAAGATTTCTGATCTAGAGTTTACCATTAGGCTATTAAGAAACAGGCAGCCAGGTAAGTGGTGACCTTGGTTTATTGATCATATCAATCCCCTTAGTTAGTACTTGTCTATCTTATGAAAACACAGAGTGCATTAACTCTTAGAAACCCCAGAAGCTATTGGGATATTATGTAGTTCAGTAGTTAACATCATAGGGAGCTTTAGAGAATTATTAGATCTTGATATTTGGCCGAAAATTGACACTGAGTTTAAGCTGTCAGCACTTATCAGAAGTTGCCGTCTGTTAATGTTTCCTCACTTTCAAGTCAGAATGTAGAAGTTGATTACTGGACAGTTATTGATATTTTGGAAGGATAGGAATTAGACTTAGCTAATATTCAGCCAATATTTTTCAGCACCCTCCTAGAATTTTTAATAATGTTCCTCAAAATGAGAATCATAGACACTTGTGTTGGGATCAGTTGGAGTATTTATTTAAAAAGTGGTTTTCTAGGTTCCTTCTACGATCTGTGGAATCATAATTGCTTGTTGTGGGGCATGACAGTCTGCCTTTTAACAGGGTTGAGGTATTTGACTTTATGCTGAGGGCAGCCAAAAACCGTCATAGGATTGGTGGACGACTGGGGTAATACAGAAGGAATGTGAAGAGTCAGATTTTCTGCAATCCAATAATTTATATTAGAGGACAAGGAAAGGAAAAAATTGTTTGAAAGCTGATATATGCCAGCCAAGAAATGATTGTAGACTGGGTCAGGGTAGAGGGACTACTACCCTGAAAGAAAGAACTGAAAAGATTTAAGAGATGTGACAGAAATGATAAGCCTTTGTGATCTGTTGGAAGTAGAGGTTGAAGGAGATGTATAGGATGAAGGCTTGGGGGCACTGGGTGGATGGTGGTACCATTCACTGGGATATGGAACACAGGAAGAAAAGTTTTGTTTGCTTTTGTTTTGGTGTCTAGGGGATGAGTATTTACATTTTGGATGTATTGAGTTGGGGTCTTTGTGAGAGATTTAATTGGAGATGTCTAGGTAGCAGGAATAGACCTGGAGCTCAAGAGTGCAGATGGCTTGGGAGCCATCTGATGGTAGTTGAAGGCATACGTGAACTTGTGCAAGGAAAGAGATTAGGATGAGATGGTAATCGTACCCTGACAGAATCTCTAGACTAGAAGAGGATAAAAAAGATTGCAGAGGAATCTGAGAAGGAGCAACCATGGATGTCTGTCCAAATGGAGGTGCATTCCCTTCTCTGACTAGACTGTGCTCTGTCCTTAAGAACAAACACCAGAGACCACTGCCTTTCCCTCCTTATCAGATGCAACAATGTTCAGTAGTCAGGTGTCTGTATAATTTATGGCCCTCTGTCCAGGTAGGATTCTGTATCCTGAAGGAAGTATGATTCATTTAGTAATGGGATGAACCCATAGGTTTTGCCCACAGTGAAATCTCACCCAGGGAGTGGGTTAATAGTTCCATAAAAGAGTGCAGATAAAGGTAGTTGAACTAGTTTGACTCGATCCATTACCTTTCTGCAGGAGGGAGGCTTGTAGGAATTACATATATCTAGTCATAGCTCACTTGGCTGCCTCAGGGGAGGGCATTCCTTACCACTCCTCCATTCTTTTGTAAAAACTAAATAAAAAACAGCTAGGATTTCTGAATATGAAGTGATTTTTAAAATAAAAATTGCAGAAGTTGCAAGTTCTTTCCCCAGGTTACAAGGGTGGGACCGTCTTTTGGGGAAAACTATGCAGAACTTGTATGTCTTGAGGAGGAATAATAGAAACCAACCACTGGTGTTACTCCCATACATTCTCCAGGAGATACCATTACGTGTAGATTATTGTCAGACACAGGAGGTCTCAGGTCCCATGATGAGCATTTTCCCGAGAGTTAACTACAACACCAGGAGACTGTGGTCTTAGTGCCAACGCAGGAGAGCATTACAAAAGTAGGGAGAAAACAACGGTGTCATATATTATGGTAAAGCCAAGAAAAGGATTTAAATGTGTCATTAGATTAGAACAAGGAGATATTTGTTGATTGTGGTAAAAGCAACCAGATTGCAGTGGGCTGAGGCATGTGGGAGGTGAGGAAATGGAGAAAGAGTGGAGGCAACATTTTTAAGCAGCGTGGTCGGGGAGAGAAGGCAAGGCGGGGGGCAGTAGCTGCAAGGCATTATAACTATCAGACAGGCTTTTATTTTTAAAGATTGCGTTGAACTTCTCACTGTTCTGGGAACCTGCCATTATCTTTAACAACTCTCTGGCCTTGCAGATGTTTTTCCCTGTTCTTGTTATGCCTACCCTCCTCCTTGGCCAACTGGAGAGCTTTCATTTATTCAAAGCCAAGCTCCATTTCATCTTCCCTGATGTTTTTCTAGGCTACTCCAAGTAGAGTCAGTCCTTCTTGTACCTGTGCTCCACCACATGTTTTTATGACTTTGCATGCTAGATTATAAAAATCTGAACGTGTTTTTCTTCTTTACTGCCGTCTGAGCTACTAGAAGGCATGCGTTGTTTGTTCTTTTCAACCAGATTTGCTAAGTACATACTCTGTCTGTCACAGTGTTGGGAGCTGAAATACTTAAGTATAACCCAGTTGCTGCCCCCATGTTGTTCACAGTGTAGTGGGGAACAGCTAAGATAAGAAAAAAAATCCACTTTAAAACAGTGTGGTCATGTTTTTATTGAAGTATTTATGGATTAATATGGTGGCAGAGGAGATGTGGGTAGAGAATATCTATATCTGAGAAGGTTTCTAGGAAAAGAAGATAGTGGAGGACAAACAAGGACTGGCTGGCTATGTAATGGGAAAAGTGTTTTAGCACAAAGTGAAAGAGCTTGTTGAATTTAGTAAAATGTAAAAGTTCAGTGTGACTGCAGCCCAGAATACTCTTAGAGATTTTGGGGGAGATGAAGCTAGAAAATAACTTAGAATCAGATCATGAACGGCGTTGTAGCCAAATGCCCCAAAACACCATAAAAGCATCTCCAAATAAAACTTAAAACATAGATTTCTGTTATCATAGATCTTATTATAGCCTGACTTTTTTATATGTGTCAATATATTTTAAAAAGTAAATATCATATAAAAGAAAAGCCTACTGTGATTAGTTTAATATAGTTACACAGACGCACACACACATAAACATACACACTTCACACTTGTGAATTTAAGGATTAGGGTATTGCATGCAGGGGACTGAGATAAGATATCTGAGAGCTTTTCTACCGTCTGCCTCTGCTGATGCCTTTCTCCTTGTGCACCATTTGAGCTGTTATGGCCCAGAATCCTTGTTACTATATTTAATTTCCAGTGGTTCCTCTCATTCGTTTATTCATGGACTAATTATTGCTTTTTTCCTATGTTCTGGGCAGCTAGATACTGTTGATACATTGAAGAAGGTGGTCTTTGTACTTGTTCTCAATGTGGAGTAAAAGTTGCCAAATGTAGGAGTTGACAGGGAAGAGAGACTGCAAGGGAGATCAATGAGTTTGGGTAGTGAGGTGAAGCATGACACGTCAGAGGCCCTGCAGTATCACTATTGCTATAGGCAACATATATGGAGAATTGCTAAGCATGAGACTAGAGAAGTAGGGAGGGAGGGGTCATTGCAGGACTTTTGAGGCTGTGAGAAAGCATTTGGGCTTCATTCCAAGGCTTTAGAAATTCAACTGATCAAACTCAGCAGCACTTCACTCTTTGGATCTTCTTTTGCCATATCATGGCAATATCTGGGGTGCATCTTGTAGCTTTCTGTTCACTTTCACACATCAAAGAGCCCAGTCCAGTCCAATTTTAACTTCAATCTCGTATGCCATTTAGAGCTTCTCTCCTTTTCTTAGCCGTGGTCACAGGTAAGGGGTGCACAGTTGGTGAGAGGCCATGATCTACGCTTCTTCTCCTCTTTCTGGGTCTTCCAGAGTTGGAGCAAGAAAAAGGGAGATTATAAAAAGGGGGGGAAATTCCTTTTTACTTAGCTTATTCTGTTGGTGGTTCTCTCCTGGCAATCAATGACATTTGAATGGCCAGTAGATAAATACAGGACCTCTCATGGGGCACACTTGTGATTTTTTCTCAAAGACCTCTTTATTATCCAAAACACCAGATGCACAGCTGGTTTATCCTTTCATGGACCTCTTGTGGCATCCTACTTAGCTCCTGCCCCTGGCACTTTACTTTGTGCCCTTTTGCTTCTGGGTGTCCCTCTCTTGCCAGGCCACCTTCTTGAGTATGGGGAATGGGGGGAGAAGGACACTTTGAAGGTGATTCATACCAGGCTACCTTCTTTGATGTCCAAATTGTTTCTAAGAACTTTACATGTATTATATCACTTCATCCTTAAAGGAAGTAAGTTGTATAATTATCACCATTTTACAGCTATGTCAGCTGAAATAAAGAGAGATTAAGTGACCTGCTAAAGGTCCAGTACCCTATTCTATCTGACTTAAGATTGAATGCACTTAACATCTATTTCACATTACTCAACTTATTATTATTGCTGTTATCCCTCAATCTTGTGTTTGAGTCAGTTTTAAATGTGGAAAGAAGACTTTGACAGAGATTCCAAAACTTCAGTCTCAGCCTGCAACTTTCCGTAATACATGACTAGTGTCTATTTTTTAGTCTATAAAGAAGGAAATTTCCCTTTAATGTCCCACCTCCAAGGATTGTTTTTACATATGGTACAATGAAAGAACATGATGTTGGGAAGCATAAGGTTTGAGTTCAAATTTTGGCTTTCTCTCTTTTATTTTTTTTTGCGGTACGCGGGCCTCTCACTGCTGCGGCCTCTCCTGCTGCGGAGCACAGGCTCCGGACGCACAGGCTCAGCGGCCATGGCTCATGGGCCCAGCTGCTTCGCGGCATGTGGGATCTTCCCAGACCGGGGCACGAACCTGTATCCCCTGCATTGGCAGGCGGACCCTCAACCACTGCGCCACCAGGGAAGCCCTCTTTTTTTTTTAATGAATATGTGAAATGGGAATAGTTCTCTATATTTAATAAGGTTATTGTGAATTTTAAATAATAAATTGTATCAAAGTGAATTGCAATTAACATATTCTATTAATCATCTTAAGTATTTTGATTAGATATATTTTAATAATTTACTGTTAGAATCTGAACCTTTAGTATCAGTTTCTAATTTGTTTGTAAACCTGCCAGGCATCTAGTTCCAAAGAGAAAGCCCAGGCATCTAACCTGCACAATAGTCGGAACATGCAGTAGCTGTGGTGGTCTGCTGTCTGTTTGTGTGAGCGTCTTTGCATAATAAGATTTTATGAACTGCACTAATTGGGTTTACTGACACTGCTGATCTGTTCTTAAGCTTTTCATCTTTTGCAATTTTTGCAATGCTAATACTGGACTAAATTCCTGGTTCACACCCCTTTGAGTACCAACTGAAAGTGTTAGATCTTACCCATTCTTGTATAGTCTCAGGGTGTTATTTCTTCAGTTGCTACATACATGCTTCATAAACCACATTTTTCTTCATTATTGAAGAAACACACTGATAGGAACTTACTCAGAGGAGACTAACATTTAATAGCAAAAGGGTATAATGAAATAAATCTGGTACTTTAAAATACACTCAGGAGGGAATTCCCTGGCAGTCCAGTGGTGAGCGCTCTGTGCTTTCACTGCTGAGGGCTCTGGTTCAATCCCTGGTCGGGGAACTAAGATCCCACAGGCCGCACAGCATGGCCAAAATTAAATTAAATTAAATTAAAAATTAAAAAAAATACACTCAGTAAATCAAAGTAAATGAGAAATCACTCCAAGAGCAGTCCTGCAATTTGGTTATGTTTTAGTGAGTAGATCTAATTCTTCAGAAATTGGCTACAAGCACTGACTTATAATTAATGTAGCCAGGCACTAAAAAATATGCTGTCTTCACTAAATTAATGTGTCCTTGAAATCATGTTTATTCAATAAACTGTGCAACAGAGAGTGATTTCTCTGTTAGCAATACATTTTATGGAAATAACACTTAGTGGTAGTAAAGACATTAGGCTGGAAATCACATCCTTGTCTGGGTTCTGCCCCTTACAAGCTTGGAAACAGGGCAGTCACTACATTTATCTATAATCCCATCTATAAGAAGGAGAAGTTGGATTAAATTTCCCATAAAGAGTTTTTCAAATTTTGAAGTGTACGGATTCTTCAACTTTTCAGTCTCAGTTAACAGCCTCATGTGTCCTATACACAGGCCAGAGGATAGCTGCATGCTGATAGGTCCTTATGAATTTTTTTTGTTTCTTTCTAATTGTGCTCCTTAGTTGTTTGTGTATTCTCTGAGCGATTTTGTAGTTGATCTTGGTATTATTTATTTCTTTTAGAACCTTGGTTCAAGGGACTAGGTCTTATTTGTATGAAGAAGTTGCATTGTTTTGTACTTTCTGGCAATTTTCTTGTAACACACAAATCAAATAACTACTATATTAGTATATACTCATGACAGACTTGAGTTTTATTTTAAGAAACCTTTCAAAAATATTCTTTTCAAGTACTGAGAATGTGTGTTATATATGCATTTAAAAGAATCACATGCAAATAATCTGTCTGGAAATCCTGTAGTAACTTAGCGGATATAACCTGAATATTATTTGATTGAAATGTCTCCTTTCCCTGTTATTTTAATCTTGAAAGCAAAACCATAAAAACTAGTGAATCAGCTGTATTTATTTGTTTATGTATCTACATATCTGTATCTATATGCTTTTGTACTAATATATTGAGTATTCTGAGAAGCACAAAAGCAGAAATTGGAATGAGATAAAGTTAAAATACATATTATTTTCAGGAATAATTATTGTGTCATTATTAAAATAGATTTATTTTTACTCATACTTAAGATTTCTATTCCTGAGAATATTTTAGCATTTAATATGTTTAAATTGTGCTTTATTATTTCTAAATATGTTTCTTTAATATTTTATAATATAGCAATCAAAAGTCTGATTCTACCGCAGAGCGGCTGGGCCCATGAGCCATGGCCGCTGAGCCTGCATGTCCGGAGCCTGTGCTCCGCAACGGGAGAGGCCACAACAGTGAGAGGCCCGCATACCGCAAAAAAAAAAAGTCTGATTCTAAATTTATATTATTTTAATAATTGTCTTAATAATTGCCATGGATGAAAAAGATATGCAAATTTAAGAAGCGCATCATTGGCTACAGATTACTGAACCATCATGCCAATTTTTAAAAAACCCATCTACCAAGTTTAGCTGTTCATCTTCATGTTCTGGATACTTGGTTTTCAAAACAACTTACTATTTACAACTTACTTTCAAAACAACTTACTATTTATAGTCCTTATGCTATCATTAACCAGTATTTCATGGCACAACATGTGCTTCAGATGAAGCTCATCATTAAATGTAGTGGGTATAAACCCATATTTTAAGTAGCCTTATTGAAAATTATGAATTTGCTTTTGCATATTTCTTTGTAGAGTTTATTAGTTCATCATTCTTTATGTGGCTAATGAAGAACTCATATTAGGCATAGAAGTGATATCCCCTTTTCTTATTTTTCACTTGTGCTTGTGTAATTATTAGTGTTTTCTTCGATCCATGGTGTCATTTAGCAATAATTTTTAAGCCAATTGGCTATTTTCACTAGAGTTAGTTTAATCAAAACTAGTTATTATAACTTGAAAATTCACCTGAGTACAAACCACAGTACACTGAATGCAAATGAATTCAGCATCACTTGACCATTCCCTGTTGTGGCTTCTTCTCTTCCCATAGCATGCCTTTCATGCATGACCATCATCTACTACTTATGGACATAGTGAGAGTGCCAATATCATTCCATATATTATTAGTAAAGCTTAATTTACTTCTTATATTTAGATAAGAATTCTATATAAACATAAAGATTCTAATATTTTCTTCCTACACCCAAATGGATGTACATACCCCACTTTGTAAGCTACTTTTCTAAGCTGATAATCTTGCTTCTGCTCACGGGCTCACACTTAATTGAGGTACAATACAGTTGATTGCAGTTATACTTACTAACTTATAACCAACCTGCCCCCCGATATTAGACCCATGTAACTTTCATTGGAGTCACATGATGAAGTTTCAGATGTTCTCAAACATCTCATTTCATTCACAAAAATCTTTTATTTTTCTCTCACAGAGGGCTAGTGTGATAGGCTGCAATGATGGCACCCATTCTTCACCTCTTTCAATATCAACATGTTTTTTCATTAACTTCATAATGCCCTCCCATTGAGAGTGAGGTGACCTGCTAAAGTATTTGTCACTCAACTCAGTTATGTGACTTTCTCTGGCCAATGGGTTGTTAACAGACATCACACAAGCAATGGCTTGAAATGGGCTTGTGCACTGGGGGTTGTTCTTTTGTACTTCTGCCATCATCATGAGAAATGTAAGTGCAGGGTAGACCAGTGGTCCCTGGAGTAGGATGAGAGACACTTGGAGCAGAGCTGAGTTGCCCCAGTGTCTCTACACAATAACAGCTCAGATCAGCCAATGGCCGCCTAACCCACAGATGCATGAGCAAGAACAGCTGAGATCAACTGAGCCCAGGTGAGATCAGCTGACCTTCAGTCTTATGAGCTAATAATAAATGGTTGCTATTTTAAACTACTGCATTTTAGGTGTCTTTTAACACGGCAATAGCTAAATGGTATAAGTTAGCCTCTAGATTTTACTGGTTAAACTCTGATTTCCCTTAATGGCTTTTACAAAATCAGGAGTGGCAAAGAGTACATTATACTTTACTTTTTCCCACTTGTATGCTCTGTTCACTCCTCAACCCATTGCATTTTGGTTTCTGAACTCTTTTTTTCTACTAAGCGTTCAAGATCTTTCACCACTATCTGACACTGTTAATCTCTATATACTTTTTAAAATTTCTTTTCTCTTAGTTTGATACTTTTCTCTCCCTCTACTCATTGTGTATGTGTGCATGTATCTGTGTTCTTTTATGATTCCTCTTCCATAATTTTCTAGAGTTCTTATTTATTTTAATCAGTTAATCATGAAACATCCAAATAAGTTATCCCATCTATCCTCATCATTTTGTCACTGCTAAAAACAATAGCCTGGGGACATATCCAATATATTAGTAATCACATTAAATGCAAATGGACTGAATTGTCTTACCATTAAAAGATGGAAATGGTCAGGTTCAACAAAAATTTTTCTTAAGCTATTTTAAGTACATTGAAAATTATTGCTATCTTCAGAGCATAATCTCTTATCATAAAGCAGTAAAATTAAACATAAATGACAAAAATATAAGTAAAAGAAACCGATATATTTGGAATCATAAAAACATACTTCACAATATCTCCCACATAAAGAAGAAAAAAGCCGTAATAGGAAGTATAAAATGTCTTCGACTGAAATATATACAGAAAGAGATCCTTGCCTATATAAGCACTAGATACATGAAAGAAATGCCATTGCTGAGCTGTGGGGAAAGATAGGCCAGTCAATAAATGGTACCAGAAAGTTGTTTTCCATTTGAAAAAAAAATTTGGATCTGTGTCCCATATGATACACAGTAATTCCAGGACCTAAATGTTAAAAGCAGAACTTTGACATGTTTAAGAGAAACATACAGGGGTATATTTATGATCTTTTGTATACCTTTATGATCTTTATTATAATTCTTAGTGAGTTCTGTATTTTTCTAAAATATTTGTATATAGAAAATATGAAGAATTTCTATAACTCAATAAGAAAAGGACAACCTAAAAGGAAACTGAGTAAATGACGTGAGCAAACAATCCATAAAAAAGTAGAGCATTTAATAAACATATGAAAATGTGTTAAATTTTACTAGTTAATAGAAAAAGCCAAATGGCAGCACTGTGAACCATTTCACAACAACCATAATGGTTAAAATGAAATATTCTGTCTATACCAAGTTGTAGAGAACCTAGTGGGGATATAAATGTATACATCTCTTAGGATTTCAACTTGACAATATCTTGTTATTTTTGAAGATTTGACAGTATCTTGTTATTTATTGCAATGTATACACCTCTTACAATTTCATTTTGACAATATCTTGTTATTGATTGCACATATAATAAATGTTGTATCCCCACTTTTCCATTTACTCTAGAACAGTGATGGATATACCATGATCCACGGGCAAAATCCTGTTGACCGCCTTTCCTTGTAAACACAGATTTATTGCAGTATAGACACTCTGACTCATTGAAGTGTTATCTGTGTCAGACTACAATAGCAGAGCTGAGTAGTTGTGATACCGACCGTATGGCCAGCAAAGCCTAGAACACTTACTAACTGGCCCCTGATGGAAAAAGTTTGCCGACCTCTGGTCTAAAGTAACTCTTACACCTTAAAGCATTGTTTGATAATGTTCATAACAGTATTGCTTACAATAGTGACAAAGGAAATAGAAAAAATATTAAAGAACATGGAAAAAGGAGGAATACTGTAAAACGTTCTTACAAGGTAATGCTAGGTAGCAATGAAAATGAACCAAAGTACTAGATATATTGCTATGAATAAATCTCAACAATGTAACTAAAAAAAATCTGTCAGAAAAGTATACACAGTATGATCTCATTTATAGAAATGTTAAAAATGTGACACAGAACACATACATTTATATAGTAAATACATAAGCCCATGTATGGGAATGATAAACACCAAATTCAAGATGAGTATTTCCTCATAGAGTAGGGGAATGTGATTGAGGAGGGATACACAGGAGAGAGAATGCTTCAATAATATTTGTGATTCTTGCTGGTGATGGTTACAAAGTGTTTGTAGTATTCTTTACACTCTCTTATGTCTCTGAAGACAAAGTAAAATAATGCACAATGAAAGCCATAGTGCCTTTTATGAAGATCTGCTAGAAGTTCTAGCAGAAGGCAGAGGAACAAAGGTATAATTGCAGTATACGATCTTTAGTAATAGAAAGCTGTATTATGAGTAGTAAAGATACAGACAGCTGACTGTTTCTTCCAGATGTTCAAGGGACTGGGAGCATGGCTGTGAGTACAGTTCTTGGCCCAGACAAGTAGGGAACTTGCTTTATCTGATGAATAGCGAGGATGCGGATTGCTAAAATTGCCCAGAGCATAACATGAATGTACCTGGTTGCGGAGAGAGGAAGAAAAAGGCATAGGTCACTCTGCAGAGGTTGGCAGAGCATACCTGGGACACTGCGAAGGTTCAAAAACAGTATTCTTAAAAATACTTTTTAAAAAGAGCTCACCTGTAATTTACTGTTTGGAAACCTTGAGTATTCCCTATGTGATGGATCTGTAGGAAATATTTGCTGCTATAGCAAGAGCTTCTGAAAACAGATAAAACATCTCATAATTTTATAGAAATGGAAAAATTGAATTTGAAGTTTTACAGAAAGTTGTAAAATATATTCAGTGTGCCTGAACAAGCAAATGTCCAATGTGTTCACATCAGGCTTGGATTTGGGAGAACCACAGTTGGAAGAAACATTTGCATAAAAATTTGTCAGATAGCAAAAACTCATCTCTTAATCCAGCTTCTTTTTAAAAATTGAGTTACACTTATATAGAATTGAACTTAAAAACAATGACTAAACCACAGAGAGTGAGGGTGGATTAGATGACGATATTTTCTTCTAAGGGTTAGGAGCCCAGAGCCACTCTTTACTTCCTGTCCATATGTCATTACCTGTGGCCATTTCTTGTTATCTTCATCCATTCAACTTTTGAGGGATCGCTGGGAATCATTTACTTTCATTTACTTGAGTAAGGTTGGTATAAATGATTTGTTATTGTCCTAAGTATGTGGCCTTTTTAATGTCCTTTTTTAAACACATAATTTTAGTTGAGTGAAATTGCCAGTTGCTAAGTTGTTTATTTTCAAACATGTGATGGTTATGGCTTTATGCACAAAGGACAGTTTCTGAATTTCCAATCTCAGGTGCATAAATGAACATTTTAGTTATTTATCATGGAAGTGTCTGCACAAACATACACTGACCAAAATTTTTAATATCGAAAAATTGTCAGTATCGATCATAATTGTGAATTGTACATTTCATCTAAAATGTATACATCCTCTTATCCTAAGAAAGACAGAGAGAAAATGAAAAAAGAGGGGAGGTGGGGAACGAGAAAAGAGAGAGAGAGGGTGAGAGACAGAGAGATTGAATAAAACAACTTCTAACGTATTGGAGGATGATAATAGGGGAATTGATCACTAGCTGGTCTGTATGAATATTTAAAAGTACATTTTAACCTGAGGGTGTTTGTTGGCAAAATATTCATATTTTAAGTATTCTAATACCTTTTCAAAGTATTTTATTACAATTTCATTAAATAAACTTTATTGAAATCATCTTCCCCAATACATTCTTGTTAACAGTATGACATCTCACCATTTTTTTAGGATTAAGAAAGCAATAAGATTTTTTTTTGTAGTTTCTTTGGCAACAGGAGATGTCATATAGATCCCACAGTGTGTGTATTTAATAGTTGTTTCTTTTCCTTTCTTCTTTTTTTTCTACTGAGAATCAGGCTGCCTGCTTTCCTCCTTACTCATTCTTGAGATGAATGATTTGGGACAATCCACCCAGACCCGGCCAAAGCATGCCCCGTTTATGAGTGGTTCTAAACTATACAATGTAGTAAAGCAGTTTGCCTAAGACCTTGTTCAACTGAAAGACACCAGAGAAAGTAAATTTATTATTTTCTTTTCATAATAATATGTAGCTAACTGTGCAAATACACATGCTTTATCCCATTGTAAGTGGCAACATTTATTGATAAGATAAAGGAATGATCTTTCAAAATTCACTTCTCAAAATAGCTTTCTCTCTTTTTAAACTATTTATATTATTATTTTTGTTGAAATTTTATAGTGTCTTTGTATCTAAAACATTTATTATTTTCAAAATAATTCTATTTTATATTTCAGGAATATACAATAGATGTTTTCTTTCGACAAAAATGGAAAGATGAACGGTTAAAATTTAAAGGTCCTATGAACATCCTTCGACTTAACAATTTAATGGCCAGCAAAATCTGGACGCCAGATACCTTCTTCCACAACGGGAAAAAATCAGTAGCACATAATATGACAATGCCAAACAAGCTTCTTCGAATCCAGGATGATGGGACTCTGCTATACACAATGAGGTATGTGTTCAGGTTTGAT
Organism: Monodon monoceros; assembly: GCF_005190385.1. Taxonomy (NCBI): domain Eukaryota; kingdom Metazoa; phylum Chordata; class Mammalia; order Artiodactyla; family Monodontidae; genus Monodon; species Monodon monoceros. Next base: position 68,035,328 of record NW_021703777.1, read on the forward strand.
ATGTTGCCATTAAATACTGAGGAATCTGTGTATTAACCAACCAGCCAACTTAGCTGTCAAGTATTAGCAAGTTGAACATTTTCATAACAGATTATTGAGGTAACCAGAATATGCTTTATAAATGCTTTGATATTTAAAAAATAAAGGTTATGAGTTTGACACTCATCTTAGTGTGTTAAGGCTTAAAAATTGCCTTAGCTGTTAAGAATTGATTTTTTTTGGCAGTTTACTTTTCATACTATATTTTAGTTACATACAACTTTAATAGTATGATTTAAATTTTTCTTTATACAAGCACATAATTTTATTTTTAATATCTCATGAAATATCCCATCAAATTCTTAAGTGATTTTTAAGCAAGTTTCACTTAATTTAATATTTTAATCCTTCTTATGAAGGGAGAAAAATACTTTTATAACCTCAGAGATGTCATGTGACATCAAGTTCAGATGATTCAATCTTAAAAAATTATCGAAAGAAATATACAGTTGTTGACTCTAATCACTGTTCCATTTGAACTCTTCTCATGAATTAATCTTTTTAAAATAAGTTACTTATATTACGTAACAAAGAAAACAATCACAAATCTAATAAAATGGTGTATAATCTAAAAGGTAAATGTTTGATAAAGACTTTAAAACATAGATAACTTTCATCAGCATTGTATATAGACAGATGTGTATTCGAAGCATTTGATGTATTATTTCATATGAAATGTTAAGTGTTGGATTTCAATTGTGAAAGCTATTTAAGAAGGGACAATAATACAGTCTTGATCTTTAAAGAAAAAAACTCTTTAAGTTCTCATTGCTAAATGACCATTGCCTAAAATGGAAGTTAGCTATTCTTTCTGCTTCTCTCTCTGAATCTTGCAATATAGATGCCTTATCCCCCTTGATTTTACACGCTAATTAGTCCTGTGAATTAAGACAATGATTGGAAATTTGGGGTTTGGAAAAATATTGTGTAGGGTTCTACTTACATACTCTCTTGGAAGTATATAAGCTATAATTAAATTGTTGGTTATATTTGTTTTGCTCATTGTCAGAGATTCTTCTGTAAGTTCACTTTAGTCCCTATTTTATATAATTTACCTTTGTCTGAAATGGAATAGTTGATAATTTTCTTTAAAACAAATTTGCTATGATTACTCTTTAATGTGATTACGTATATACAAAAAAACTATTTCTTTAACATTCATAACCTGTGTCTGTAATTTGAATAGTCCAGTCTCAACAAGATATTTCTAGGAGATATATCTATATATGTAACTATGTCTATATTTATATTTATATATATGTATCTATATACAGTATATGATATTCATTTACAATTTACATAATTTTGAAGGGTGCTTCTCTGAGGCATTATTGAATTCCTATATCAATTTTGCTATATGGTTATTGATGGAATGTTGGGAGAAAATAGCATTCTTTTTATGACAGAGGTTTGTTTTTCATTTTTTTCTTCAAGATTTCAAATGTTAATACTGAAGTTAATGGGAAAATAACCTTCAAAAATGTGTACATAACTTCTTCTTAACTAACCATATAGTACAAAATGCTTAAAGTATATTTTTAAATAAATATTGTTACTTGAGCTCAGATTTTGTAGGTGCAAATGTCTTCTGAAGGATCACCTAAATGTGAAAGAACAAAAGCATATATAAATGTGAATTAACCTAATCAGATGCCCTATTGAGGGTCCTACCTCATCATTAATTCTGTTGACCACAATAAGCAGTGATTTATCTTGACTTGCAAATTTACGTAAACAAAGAGTGGAATTTTGACTTTTAGGCTTACAGTTCAAGCTGAGTGTCCAATGCACTTGGAGGATTTTCCAATGGATGCCCACTCATGTCCTCTGAAATTTGGCAGCTGTAAGTATGGGGATGAAGGTACATGTTTTGGGTCAATAAAATCAGGGATAGGCAGCAGCACAACTTAATTGTATACTTTCTTCTCATATGATGGGATGCTTAATACTTTCCCAATAAGATGCAGAAATAAAAAACATACTGATTTCCCTCAAGTAATCAATTGGCTAGCCTTATTGTACTCTCAAATATCATATCTTAATCATTGTGTTTAATTGTCATTTGCTTTACTGCTAATAAAGAACACCCTGCGTTTTTATCAATGTGAAAAAGTAGACTGGGAGCTCCTTGAAGGTCAGGACTATGTCATTTACCTTCTTTTTCAAGTGCTAACCCATTAAAAATGCTAAATAAATGGCTTTTTTTTCAACTAAGAATGAAATGTTAAGGATAGATTATATTTGTTAAAGTAGTGATCAACCTGTTGCAAATGGCAACGGAGAATAGGTAAAAAAAAAGCTGGATCTCTAATTACCTTTCTACTCTCTAATAATGGAAGGAAAGTTTCTTTCTAAAATAAATTTGAAGAAGATGATGTAACTCGATTGCTACATGTGGGCACTTTCTGTGTACATAAAATATTTCAGAAAAGCCTCTGTGCGTTTGGCTGTTCTTTAGGTCACTGAGGTTGTATCTTATATGTCAAGCAGAAGCATTAGCTCTCCCAGAATAATTGAAAAGAGGGAAGGTCAAATCATCTCCCTAGGCCCACAAGGCATTCAGGGCAGGTTCAGGATAAATTCATGGACACAGCTAAGCAGCTTCTCTCTTTTGTGAGTGTGTTCCATAGCCTGACCTTTTCAGAAACCTTTGCCCTTTCTGGCACCTTCATCTTTGTCCATTCTGGGCAGTTTTGCCTTTTCATTCTCTTGCATAGAAATGCAGTTCTCTCACCTGATACAAATATGTATGACTGAATAATATGCCTTCTCCCCACAGACTGTATCAAGTGAAAGAAAAGAGAAGAATGGTGGCTAATATGAATGCCAAACCCTCTAATTTTATTGATGGCCGTAATTTTGTGGAATGAGAAGTTCAATCTTGTTTGTTCTGTTCAATCTTACGAAAGGTGTCAGCTCTCTGTTTTCTTTGAGAATCTCTCCTTTGTTTAACAATAAACGCTTTTTTCTTTTCACGGAAACTATCACTTCAATACTGGCACTTTTTCGAAGATTATTTAAGATAGTCAATCTTGTTATACAAAGTAAACATGATGCTGGAAAAACTGCAGCAGATGCAGCAGAGAAAAACTCATTTGCATTGCATAAATGGCATTAAATAGAAAACTGAAAAGCCTTCATACCAAAGAAAGGATTTATTCAAGATGCAGTAATGGTCTAAGAAGGAAAGGCATTTTTCAGTGGACAAGTTAGTGCCATTAAGATACCAAATATAAATGACGTATGATGTCTCAATTCTGAATTTGAAATAAATACACCTGAAAATATTTTAAATGAAATTTTAAAAGCCCTTAGAGTGCATCTTCAGAGTAGTGTAATATTGTACATTTGAGAATATGGTTTTCTGTATCTAGAAGTGTTTCAGGCAACACACAGAGCTTACTGTTAGGCATTTTCTATTGAAGTAATTTTTTTAATTTAGTTTTCTCTATATTTATTTTCTGACACATTGAGTAAAAAAGTTGTATATTCTTTCATTTATCCTTGCCAATAGTAGGTACTTGAGACATAGTGTTAATAGTATGGACACGAGCATGGTGTATAGACTAACAAGCCAACCTAAAACTTAAAATACTGGCATAACAAATTTTAGCGGAAGCAGCCATGACTTTTTCTTCTAGTCATTTACTCCTCACTTATTTAAAAAACTCCCTCATGTCCCCACAAATGATAGAATTTCTGGCACTTTTTATCATTGTTCTCAAATAAAAGAAGCATCTTTTCTACTAATTTAAATTTTGAATTCAGTTTCGTTTTGCGTTATTCCCGTTGCCTCATATCTTTTTATAATTCTTTGCTGTTTAATTTGATTTAAAACTTCCTGAATGGAAATCTAAGAGTATTCTGGGCATTATCCCAAAAGAAATTATAAATTTTCTTTTTGGATAAAAATGATTTGGGGATTGTTTTGGTTATCAAATATTAAGAATCGGTCAGTATGCATTTGATGTTTAATACAGATTAGGACTCAAAATGGATTACTGCATAAAATTAAATAAAATTATTTAATGGAAACTTAATCTAGATATGGAATTTATAAAGAAATTTGTCTTTCTCTCCTTTTATACTTCACTGAAAAATCACAATGGTCTCCAAGTTTATATGTGTGTTGGTAGGCCAGGAAATGCCTCTTATCTGCATTGCATAACTTTCTGCTCTCTCTTCTCTCATCAGACCCCCAATCTAAAAAACATTCCTGCCTAAAAAATGAAAGTAAATAATTGCTTTTTTATAAAAGACATGGGCAGGATCAGTCATTTTCTTTAACATATTCTTAGGCTACTATCCAGATTTCCATCTTTCATAACAGTAAATAACAGAATTAAAATATTACGAGTTTATTGATTAATCTAGCAAGAATGAAGTGAGAACATTTTCCTCGTGACAGGCATTGTGCCAGGTGCAAGAAGTATAGATATGAGTAAGATAGAGTCCCTCCCATTAGTCTCTTACTAGTTTCTTTAAAATATCTCCTATGTTTGTAGAGTTTCATCTTCTCTTATTTATGTTTAAAGGTAAACGTCAAAATTCAAAAGTAGAATTATTATAATTGCTTAAAATAAAACCTCATAATTTATTAAGATCCACAACTACTGAGTACTCTGAGGCCTCCTAATATGAACTGGAGTATGTGATGTCTTTTTGGTTTATTAAATTCTGTGTCATTTGAAATTTTATTGAAGAGAAGGCCACTTGATGATCTGCAAATGCATTGCTAGTTATACACATTACTAATGTTACTTATTTATACGTAACAGCAGAATCATCAATGATTAACTAATTGAAATTAGTTAATAAAAATTTAGACCTTAGGGTAACTGAATTCATTCATATGCAAGCTGTAGGAATAGATCTGCTATTAAAACAAATACATATATATATATACATATAATGATATGAAGTATGTATAATGATATACATACATACATACTTTTTTAGAATGCTATTTCAAAAACTGTTTCACATAATATAATTATTTGTGGATGTAGGTGTATACATGTATTTCACTGATATTAACATTTACTAGTAACATTCTGAAAACCAGACAACACTGTAGTATGTCATTAAAAGACCACACAGTGAATAAGACACAGCATTCACTTTATTGTAACTAATGCTTAAGTGGGAATGGATTTGTGATCACAGACTTTAGATCAAGGTAAGTACCAGAACCACCCCGGAACAATGGTATTAACCTAGAAAACCTATTAGATGGCAGGTAAATGAGCTTTTCCAGTGTCCTGGAGAGCTAGAGGCAGAGATATTGCTGGTTCTTTCTCTCCCTCAACTGAAAATGTGACTGTGATGCTGAGTTTTGCTCAAGGACCAGGAGTAACTAATATTTCTAAACATTCCCTTGAGCAAAAGTGCATAGAAGTTCTTTGAAAGGACAGTAGTACAGCTGGAATTGTCTGGTTATTCAACTGTGGAGAGACTCTGCCCGCATGGAGAGGTCAGCTGTTCCCCCTACAGGCACAAGGGAAATGCCAGGGCCAGAGAAGTACTGAGACAAGATAGGCTGCCTGCCTTCCAGCGTTAGAGTCATCTCACTTCTGCTTAGTTCTGTATCCTTGGCCAAATAAATCAGAAAATTATACTTGGTCTGTATGTGATTTGTCTCCTGCCAATCCATAGCTTAATTAGGATGCTATGCAAGTATAGTTCAGTGAGATCTGTGTGCATTAATTAATTTTAAAATGAACAGGTTTTAAAAAGTGTTTTCAACTTGCGAAACTATAGCATTCTGAATTATTTTGCATATTCTGCAAAATTCTCATTCTTCTAATGAAATGCATTGTACTATGATAGTTAAGTCACTTAATTCTTTTTTGTTGTTGTTGCGGTACGCGGGCCTCTCACTGTTGTGGCCTCTCCCGTTGCGGAGCACAGGCTCCGGACGCGCAGGCTCAGTGGCCATGGCTCACGGGCCCAGCCGCTCCGCGGCATGTGGGATCTTCCCGGACCGGGGCATGAACCCGTGTCCCCTTCATCGGCAGGAGGACTCTCAACCACTGCGCCACCAGGGAAGCCCAAGTCACTTAATTCTTAACTAGGTGAACGTTTTGAAGAAAAACCTACAAAACTAACTACAAAAATAATACCTAAAATAAACACATGTCATTATTCTCACATGGACATAAGTTTTTCATAAGTGATTATTATTTCTAAATTAACTGGTTAAATGGGCCTTGGGCATTCATAACCTGTTTACTGTAATGCCGTCATCTACTACCTTGCGAATATGGAGGATGTTTTAACCATCTCAGGGCCCAGTGATTTTTGCAGGCTCTAAAGAGAAATTTGCTCTTCACCTCTCAAAGTGGTTACAGTGAAAATACTCTTGTGGTCATGTTTGTCTCTCTTGGTCTGCTTCACACCCTTCATACTGAAGTTGTAAATTTCAAAGGCACTTTTTTGCCCTAAAAAATATCAATTTTTATAGTAAACAATAATTCTATGAAATATGCGACCTTTGATGCTGGATGTTATTGATAGTTCTTACTAAAATGCTTAAAAAGATTTTTTTCCTGATTTCCTACAGATGCGTATACAACCTCGGAGGTCACTTACATTTGGACATACAATGCATCTGATTCTGTACAAGTTGCTCCTGATGGCTCTAGGTTAAATCAGTATGATCTGCTGGGCCAATCAATTGGGAAGGAGACAATTAAATCCAGTACAGGTTAGTAAAATGAGTCTAAAGAAAAGCTAGTTCCTGAGAAGATTAATGGGTGAACGTCATTGGAAAAGTGTCAGTTTGCTTAAAACCTTTTGTGCCCTAAGAAGGAGCAGCAGACTGTGCTTGGGAGCTTTTTAGAAATTCAGAATCTCAGGCCTGACTCCTTACTAAGTCAGAATCTGCATTTTAACAAGATTTCAAGGAGATACCAAGGTGTGCATTAAAGTTTAAAAAACACTAGTCTAACTTATGCTCCCAATTCAAAACATGTGTGTCTTTTGAGACAAGCCAATTTTACCTTCACACAGTGTTACAATTCCCCTCACTTTGTAATTCTTTTCCTTCTATTCTGGATAAGCTATGACTATTCAACTCTTGATTATGGATAATTACTATTGGTCTGTGTGGGAAAGCTAAAGCCCTTTTGAAGAAAAAGCAGCTGTATGAACGAATGATCTCACATCTGGCAGATAAAAACCCAGAGAGCAGAAAGGAAGGTAGCTATGAGTATCAGATAGAACTGACTCCACTATATTAGAGCAGACATTAACACATAAATTCAGAATTGGTGACAAGATTAAAAGTAGAAAATCTGGGCCAGGAGATCAGTCTTGGAGATGTGGCCAGAGATCAATACTTTAAAGAGCCGGAGAGGACTGGACTGGAAACAGTCAAAACAGAGGCTTGAGGTTGGGACCAAAGGGGATGAGAACCTGAGCAAGTAAGATAATCCATGGTCAGAGCATTTATGAATCCTCTATCCCTTGGTCAGTAAGCATGACCTAGAGAGAAAAACAAATTCCACACGATACACATGCCATTCAAATTTTTTGGTCATATGAAAATTTTCTTTTAAATACTCTTGCTATGCTAAGTGGGCATTTTAATGTTATATACTTTCCATGTCATATATGGGGCAAATTCTTTCCTTTTTTAAATCAGGGACTGTTCTTTGCCTAATCCCTTCCATTTCCAAAATGTTCAAACTATTGACTATTACAGTTTCTTAAGCTTCTTAAATTTTTCTTCTAGGTGAATATACCGTAATGACAGCTCATTTCCACTTGAAAAGAAAAATTGGGTATTTTGTGATTCAGACATATCTGCCTTGCATCATGACTGTCATTCTCTCCCAAGTGTCATTCTGGCTTAATAGAGAATCTGTGCCTGCAAGAACTGTGTTTGGTGAGTGAATAACTACATACTTTGCTGTACAGCACATTTTGTTTCATGACTTTCTTTCAAAAGCATTATCTCTCTTGATCTTCACCCCAGTAGTTTGTGGTATGCAGAGCAGGGAGTATTCGTTTTGCCTTATAGATGAGGAAACTGAGGCTCAGAGAGGTACAATACAGAGTCAGTGTCACACTCTTAAAAAGGAATATAAGAAGTTCTCAAATCTTCTGAATTACATTGTCTTCTTTCTGTTAAATCATTTTGCTTATCAACGTTTCTTTCCATGTTAGTATAAGGAGAATATTCTTAGAGGTTTTAATGTAAAGTATAACAGTACCATATTTCTAAGCTATGTTTATTTTATTTTATTTTATTTCATTTCACTTCATTTCATTTTTTTGTTTGGTTTTTAGATGAACAAATATGACCTTAGTACTTTAAGTGAGAGAGAATAAGGGAGGAAGGGAAAGAGAGGGAGAAAAAGACTCCCTCATTCGCTACCAGTAGTGTGTTTAATAACAAAGTTAATTTTCTTGATTTAAACCATGCAGGGGAATTTGGTTACTGCTTTTTGGATATATGAACTAGGATGAGTACATTTTGTGACAAAGTAGATCACCTTTGTGTATTTGGTCCACTCATTCATCTAGGAAAGCTTTATTGAGAATCTACTAAGTTGGATATGGCATCAGGCCCTAAAGGTGCAAAAGCATATAAAATACAGTCCTTGCATTCAACTATCTCTGTACAGTGGAGGGCATCAGAATAAGCAGGAAAGATAATGGCAACACAAGATGAAATCATTATAAAAGAGGCACATATAAACCATTAAAAAAGACAGGAGCATGGATCCTCCCTAAAAGGACTGATTAAGTAGCTGAGTCAACATTCGAGCTAATTCTTGAAGGATACGTAGGAGTTTCCCAGACAGATGATATGAGACAAGAATCCTAGCCAAAAAAGGATAAAGTGTGCAGTGATATTGAAGGATGAAAGAACATAGTGTATTCAGTGACAGTGAGCTGTTTCAGTGTCAGTTGATATACATACAGATAGAAGTATAGCTTGAGGCCTAATGGGAAGTCCTTGTAGGCCATGCTAAGATAGTGTACCTTTATCTTATAGACTATAGTGTTTTGAGACCATAGACATGTGTAAGCTCTTAGAACAATGCCTGGCATTTAATATGTGCTATATAACTGTTGGTTATTCTTATTATCAATGGAGAAAACTCAATTTTATTCTCAATACTAGCAAAGAATGATTCGAAAAGAAATTTAAAAAATAATTTCATTTATAATGGTATCCAAGATAATAAAATACCTAGAAACAAATTTGACCACATAGGTGAAAGACTTGTCCACTAAAATCTATAAAACTTTGTTGAAAGAAATTAAAGAAGACCTAATTAAATGGAAAGACATCTCATGCTTTTTGAGAGGAAGACAATACTGTTAAGATAGAATTATCCCCAAAGCAATCTATAGATTGAATTCAATACCTGTAAAAAATCCAGTGGCTTTTTATTTTTTTTGCAGAAATTCCAATCCTCAAATTCATATGAAATTGCAAGGGGCTCCAAATAGCCAAAACAATATTGAAAAAGAAAAAAAAAATTCGCTGGACTCATACTTCCCAGCTTCAAAACCTAGTACAAAGCTACATTATTCAAAACAGTGTGGTAGTGGCATAAGAATGGACATATAGAACAATGGAATAAAATTGAGAGTCCACAAACAAACAAACAACTATGGCCAATGGATTTTCAACAAGGGTGCCAAGACCATTCTGTGGGGAAATAGTAGTCTCTTCACCAAATGGTGCTGGAACAGCTCTATGACCACCATGTGCAAAGGAATGAAGCTGGACCCCTACCTCACTCCAGATACCACAATTAACTCAAATGGATACAAAGCATTAATGTAAAATCTAGAAGTATAAAACTATTAGAAGAAAATATAGGATAAATCTTTATGATTTTGGATCTAGCCATGTATTCTTAGGTTTGACATCAAAAGCATGAGTAACAAGGAAAAAATAGATAAATTGGATTTCACTAAAATGAAAACTTTTGTATCTCAAATAACATTATCAATAATGTCAAAAGACAACTTATGCATGGGAGAATATATTTGCAAATTGTATATCTGATAAGCGTTTAATATCCTGAATAAATAAAGAACTCTTACAACTCAAAGACAAAAAGACCAAAAACTTGATTTTAAAAAATGGGCAAAGAACTTGAATGGACTTTTTTCTAAAGAAAATATACAAATAGCAAACAAGCACAAGAAATGATGTATATCATTGTACATTAAGGAAACACAAATCAAAACCACAATAAAGTACATTTTATGCATACTAGGATGGCCATAATAATTAACAAAACAGAAGGACATAAATATTGGTGAGAATGTGGAGAAATAGAAACATTCATATTGCTGGGGGAATATAAAATGGTACAGCTTCTGTGGACACCAGTTCAGCAGTTCCTCAAAAGGTTAAACATAGAATTACCATATCATCCAACAATTCCATCTCTAGGTATTACCTAAGATTAATGAAAACATATGTTTACATGGAAACTTGTACACAGGTATTTATGGCAGCATCATTTCTAATAGTCAAAAGATGGAAACAACCCAAATATCCTTCTGTGGATGAATGGATAACCAAAATGTAGTATATACTTACAGTAGAATATTATTCATCTATAGAAAGGAGTAAATACTGATAACATGCTACAACATGTATGAATCTCGAAAACATCATTCTAAGTAAAAGAAGGCAGATGAAAAGGGTCACATATTGTATGATTCCTTTCATATGAATTATCCAGAACAGGCAAATCCATAGAGACAGCAGTTTAGTGGTTGCCAGTAGATGGATGCAGGGGAAAATGGGAAGTGATTTTGTAGTAAGAACAGGGTGTTTTAGGGTGATAAAAAAGTTTTGAAACTAGAGAGAGATGATGGTTGCAGAACACTGTGAATGCATAAATGCCACTGAATTGTACACTTTAAAATAATTCATTGCATATTATGTGAATTTCATCTCCGTAAAATAATTTTTAAGTCACGAGTTTAAAAAAAAAATTGATGAGCACACCAAGGATTTCCCAGGATTTAGGAATCTTCTTAGATATCTATTTCAAAATTTGCAAATTATTGAATCAAAGACAAAAAAAACTGACATGGCTAAAAATATGACAAAACTTCCATTCAAATGACTTGAAAAATAAGGTTACATGATTTTCAGAGCACAAATAATACAGAAAATAAAGTTTTAGGGAAAAGTACATAATAATTAATAACAGAAAGGAAATGATTAGGACAGAGTTGATATTCCAGAAAGATCTAAATTTATATATAAATATATAGCATATCAGATAAAATTAAATGATGAAGTATTTGCTTAATAAAGGTTGTAAGGAAAACAAAATATTGCATTGAGGTAAATAAAGACAGATTTTATAGCATAAATCATAGAGAGGAGTATGTTTTCAAAAAAAACCGATAGAAGACTACCTAAGTATAAGGAGAGATAAATAGATGGATAAATATTTAACAGTGAATCAACAGAATGTGTTAGTATCTAGGCTGCTAGGTTCAACTATAACAAATGTACAAAAGTTTCTAAAGACTGATTATAAAAATAATACATACAAAGTTAAAAATCCAGGCTATACTTGAATGTGTAAATTCATTTATGTATGAATGATTCACAATACAGGTTTAAGGACCCAAAAGTTATATTGTCATGTAAATATAAACTGTTAGGTGGTAAAGGCATTCTTAGTATTATCTCTACAAGTTATTCTGTGTAACGTTTGTAATAAATATAATTCCATGTGAGTGTATGTGTATATGTGTGTGAAAGTAAAAGCTAAAAATCCTACATCCCGTGTGGAATGAGATTTGAAACCTGCCCAGCCTCTTTATTCTCCACCCCCATTCTATCTTTCACTGTTTTCTGCCTCCTTAACATCATTCTCTGACCGATGCGCAGCAGTTACCTAACAAAGTGTCTACCCTCTCCAAACTTCTCTCCCTGAATCCACAGTCAGGTCTACAAGCTGATTACCATTAAATCAGGTCTACAATATATCATTAAATCATCTGCCCTCCTCCTGCCTCAGAGGCTTTCTGTGGTGGGTAACCCTCCAAGTTAAAACAACAACAACAACAACTATTACAGTTAAGAAATTAATATGCCCTGGGACACAGATGCCAAATTTCTCAGCGTTTGAGGTCTGACTTTATGCTATCAATAGAATAAGAAAACAGAGCAAATAAGACAGCAGGCAGAGGAGTTGAAATTAGAATGTGCACCCCTTTGATATTAGAAACTTTGTTCCATTGTATTAGGTTTTATCTATTCAGTTTTTTTTTATATTGCATTTATTTTGTGGTTGTAGGGGCAGCTTGATATTTCAAAGATATTTCTTCAAAGGGGCTGCCTACGTATCTTGCAATGATAGATGAGGAAAACCTCCTTTGACTTTCTCTGAGTGCTCACATCCAGTTCATTCAACACCAACAAATACTTACTGAGCACCTACTTATCACATGGTTCTAGATACTTGGGGTATGTCCTTGAACAAAACCAAACACCCTTATGATGAGGTAGTTGTTCTCTGTTGCCAACGGTACAAGAAAGCACTTGGGAAACTTCTAACCTTAAACTTCAGGTTTTGTGCTTTCAAGCCTCCTGTGACTAAACAATGTATTTGCAGTGTACAAACCTCATTTTGTGTTTGTATAAACATATAGCTTATTTTGTGAAATTGTGGCTTATGGTTTTTTTAGTTGCTTAACATCCTTCAGAACTTCCTATAAATAAGAATAGTGATAACGAGCTTGCCAATTATTGTTTGCATATTTGAAGCCAAATCATTTTTCAAATTTATGAGTAAGTTTATTTATGAATATATTACTACACATTAATATATGAACATATGAGTACATGAATAAGTTTATATATAAGAAATATGTACTGGTATTTCTGTCTTAATATTATATTCATTATGGAATAGAGAGTTTTTTTCTATTAAGAACTAAAACCAAATAACAAACATCTGTTAGGGTGTATGTTTGTCTGCTAAAAGAGTACAGGGAGTTCAAATGCCTTATACTGCAAAGTTTGTATATACAAAGTTCATTGCATTTGCAAGCGACTTACCTGCTTGTCTTATATTTTTGGAGTAACTAAAACTCCAGAAGGGATATGTTTGGATTGCTCATTTTTCTACTTAGATCACAGATTTCCATGATTCAGTTTGACTGCTTATGTTAGGGAATCCAAAAGATAGTGGCTTGATTATATGAGGTGTTTTTTTTTTTCATGTGAAAAAAATCCTCAAGTAGATCCTCCATGACTAATATGATAATATCATGGGCATCAGGCAGTCTGTCTCTTTTCATCTTTCTTCTTTTATATCCCTAGCATGGCGTTTTGCTTCATTGTCCAAAATGGCTGTTGGTGCTCCAGGCATCACATTCATATCCAGGAACAGGAAGGAGTAAGCAAAAAGGGCAAAAGACCTGTTCCAGCTCTGTGTTTGCCATTAATGAACTTTCCCAGAAGTCCCTTCAAGCAATCTCTATTTATATATTATTAGCCTAACTTGGTCTCATAACCGGAGAGTCTGAGAAATTGCCACCCTGAATAAATTCAGTGTTCCAATATTATGATTGACTAAATATTGGATTGGCAGCTAGTGGTTTCTACTACAATAAGAAAAAAAAAAAGAAAAAATAGCAGTTTGCTATGAAGGTCATGAAATGATTAGGAGCACATATTCTGGAATCAGAGCACAGACATACCTTTACTGTACTTTATTGCACTTTGCAGATGTTGCATTTTTTACAAATTGAAGGTTTGTGGCAACCTTGCATCAAGCAAGTCTATTGGTGACATTTTTCCAACAGCATTTGCTCACTTCATGTCTCTGTGTCACATTTTGGTAATTCTCACCATATTTCAAACTTTATTATTATTATTATATTTGTTTTGGTGATCTGTGACTAGTGACCTTTGATGTTACTATTATAAAAGGATTACAATTTACTGAGGGCTCAGATGATGCTTAGCATTTTTTAAGCAATAAAGTATTTTTTAATTAAGACAATACTATTTCTCACTTAATACACTATAGTATAGTGTAAACATAACTTTTATATGCACTGGGAAACCAAAAATTCCATGTGACTTGCTTTATTGTGATATTCACTTTGTTGTGCTGGTCTGGAGCCAAACGTGTAATATCTCCAAGGTATGTTTGTATCTTGGTTCAAAATCTGGCTCTTCTATGATCAAATTAGGTAAGCTATGGAAAGTCTTTTTAAACCTCTTTGTACCTTAGTTTCATCCCTCTGTAAAACTGGGATTATAATATCTACCTCATTAAGTATTTTAGGGAATCAACACACACACATATATTCATAGATACATGGAACACTTAGAACAATTCTGGCACATAGTAAAATTCTATGTAATCGTTTGCTATTATTATTACTATTTATTATCTAATACTTAATTCTCTCCTTCTTATCAATAAATAGGTAAGGAGTGGTCAGATCTTGTTTTAGTTTAGGTTGGATATCCCAAGATGGCATATTTTGGGAGTTATGAACTCTATACACCTCTAGGTAAGACGTACCTGGGCAGTTATCCAACTTCTTTGATATTCATATCATCAGTGTTCAATTGTTTGAAGGGAATTTCAGAATTTTTGATATTTCTGTATTTAAGTGAAATACGCCAGTGTGTGTTCAGTTTTTAATCGAGTCTCCTTTGTTATGTCAAATGAAGCTCAAGTCCAGCGGACTTAAGCCTCTTTGTTAACTTTATTCTTAATTAATCATGAGCTTGTATAGATATCCATAAGAAACAACATCTTAGATGTGCATCCCATCTCAAAGTCCCCTAATTGAGTCTTATTGGTTAGACATGGGTCACATTCTTATCCCTGATACAATCATCATGGACAGGTTCACACCCCTCCTATGACCTCCCTTCCCCTAGCATCCACTCAGGCCTCTTTCTTATTTCATGAATATACTAGCCATTCACCTCTAAGGTTTGTCTTTTCCCTTTGCTTGGGTTTCTCTTTTCCCAGATATCTGTGTGGCTAACTCCTTCATTTCCTTCAGGCTTTTCTAAAATGTCATCTTCTTGAAGAGACCTACCTGACAATCTAACTTAAAATCGTGAACTGCTTCCCAATCCTGAATCTTCTGCTCCCGCTGGCCCTATTCTATGTTTTTTTTTTCCATTGCACATATCATCTTCCAATATTTTATAGAAAAAATATATACTTTTGTTTAATCTGCCTCCCCGACAAGAATTTAAATTTCAAGAGGGCAGTTATTTTTACCTCTCTTTAAGCTGATGGCCAATTAAGTAGGTTAAACTGAGGCAATAAGTAAATGGAAAATGATTTTAGATAGATGATAGATAGATAGATAGATAGTATAGATAAGCACATTTGTGAGTTCAACGAGAGTTAGGTTAGCAAAATTATAGAGACTAAAAGTGTCAAGTGGGGTACTTTCCTAATTTTTAAAATTAGGGAATCAGAGTGCTGTTTCCAAAAGAAGGTTGCATGGATACAGGGAAAAACAATAAGCAAATAAAACTTATTCACTGCAGTAGGTTAGCCAACTGTGAAGTTTAGAAGGAACACAGGGCAGAGGGCTGCAGTCACTCTGACACTAACTGTAAGTTCAGGGAGTTCACAAAACCACTTTCAGAGTTGTTAATTCACTAAAAGAACTCACAGAACACAGTGAAAGCTGTTACACTCACAGGTATGGTTTATTACAGGGAAAAGATACAGATTAAAGCCAGCCACAGGGAGAAGCACATAGAGTCGAGTCCAGGCAAAGTACCAAATGCAGAGCTTTCATTGGCCTCTCCCCATGGAGTCAGGGACAGCAGTACTTTCCTGGCACTGATACGTGACAGCACATATTGCCAAGCAGGAAACTAACCTGCACCTTGGTGTCCAGAGGCTTTACTGGGGATCTGTCACATGGGCATGGTTGATTGGTCTTGTGGCTGATCTCAGTTTCCAGCTGCTCAGGAGGTAGAGCTGATATGGCATGTTCCCAAACTCCCACCCTAAATTCAACTGTCACTACTGAGCTGCACCAAAGCCCCCAGGCAAAGCCACTCTTATCAAGTGTGACATTCCAGGCCTAGAAATCACATCCCAGAAGCTGAGAGCAAAGGCCTGACCTCTCTTTGGGTGTGGTTAAAATTCTATATTATGTAAACTGTATACATTATAAAACCAAATATTAAATATCTAATTATTAGACTATCATTTTGAGTTACCAATATATCTGCTTTCTTCATACCTTTCTCAATATTGCCACTAGTCTTCCTCCCTTCCCTCATGCTTACCTTCCCTTTATCCTGTTGCCCTCATCATTGTCTAGTTCCCTATAGGTCTCAACATTAGTCCTACTCTGGAGCATTTCTCCCCTCCACCAGCATGTCCGACAAGTTATTTAATATTAGAAATATCTTTTTTACAGTGGAATTGGTGAGTGAAAAACATGCTTCTTCATTTAGTTCAGGAAAGCTATATAATAAGTGGGCTCTGTGTACCCGTTACATGAAACACATACTATAGGTGATCATAAAAATGGCAGATAAGAAGAACATTCCACTTCAACTTTTGAGAAACCAGTCACCTACTGGGCAGGAAGTCCCTTAATAATGAGGTTATTGTAGTTTAATAAAGAGATAATCAAGATCTGAAGTAACAAATATAATAATAATAAAACAACTAATAATAATAAATAAAATTATTAAATAAAACAGCAAATAATGTTGAGCACTTAACTACATGTTTGAAAGAATATTGCACCAAGAATGAAGAGAGCTTCTGTTAGGTTCTGATTCCACTTCTAGATTAAACAAGCATGTAACCTCTGTAAAGTCTAGATTTTCTCCACTATGAATAGATGTAAAACTTATGCTGTCTACCTCATTGGGATGCTAAGAGGATCCCTGAAACAATATGTGTACAGGTTTTATTAAATCTTAAAGTAAACATACATTTTTACTGTCTTATATATTCAACAAATAGCAAGCCTGAGTATTTTCTGAGAATCAAGGATACTTGTAGAATGTTCTGTGAATCCAAGTGGTCTATGGCTGAAGGCATGAAGAGATAGGAAAGAGCACTGCATAAGAATTGAGCAAAAATTCCAAGCAAAGAGAAAGTTGAACTCATAGAAACAGAGAATAGAATCTCGGTTGCCAGGGGCTGGGTGTGAGGCATTAGGGAGAGGCTGATAAAAGGGTTCAAATTTTCAGTTATAAGATGGATAAGGTCTGAGGATCTAATGTATAACATGGTAAATCTAGTTGATAATGCTGTACTGTGTAATTGAAATTTGCTAAGGGAAAAGAACTTGTGTCTTCACCAAAAAGAAAGAAAAAAGGTAAATATGTGAGATGAGGTTAAGTAACTCTATGGTGGGGATCCTTTCATAATGTATATCAATTCATCACACTGTACACTTTAAATATATTACAATTTTATTTGCCAATTATACCACAATCAAGCTGAAAAGAACTTTAAAAAGAGAGAGAAAATCAGAAAATCACCTGGATACAGCTTCGGCCTATCTAGGCAAAAGAATCGGGGCAGCCTTAGAAGGAGACATGGACGGTTTTAATTGGAAAGTATGGAGAAAGTGCCAGCAGGAGTAGAATGTCTGGGTGGTAGCAGGACATGAAAGCAATGAACAGAAAGCCTGTGCAGGGCAAAAAAAAAGTCTCTGCAAACCTCGTTCCAAATCCCTGTCTTCCACAAGGCATGGGCTGCAGAGCGCTAACAGGCTGCACACCTGGCATCCCAGAATTGACTTTGGCACAAGGCAGCACACGCTAATCAGCAAGCTGCCAGCCCACCAGCCACACTCCTCCCTGCTGGTAGACTCATCCCAGTCAGCCACTGCCAATTAGGAAAGTGACTGAAGCAAGATACGTTAATAAGCCATGGCAAGGAAGATTAGAAAGCTTTGCTGGTCCAAGTCTGGGGGCAGGTTTAGAAGTTGTTTCAGGAATATAGGTGCTTAAGCTTGATTGAGGAGAATGGATTATTAGTAAGGGCACAGGAAGAGAATTAAAAGTGTATGCTGTTATTTCGTCAGTGAATTTTTTTTTTTTTAGATTCTTTCAGGACATGCCAATGTCACTTCAATACAGTTATAACCATTCAAGTTATGAGGGCAGATTATCCAATCCCATTTTCTACACTGAAATCTATGTGGTCATAGTGATGAGAAAAAAATTTTAAAGCGTGTTTCGGAGCACCTCTATGGGTTACATACTGTGTTAGAAACTTCAAATTTAATCATTATTTAATTCTGAAAAAAATATATCCCCAATTAGGAAAGTAATTATCCCCCCTTTTCAGACAAGAATTTTGAAGTCCGGAAGTATCAAGAGACTACTCCACTATCAGACAGCAGGTCAGTAACAAAGAAAGAATTTGACCTCACACTCTCTGACTCTAATCTTTTCACTTTTTCTACTGCACCATTATGCCATCAAACTACTTTTTCCCTTTCTTTTTGGTTTTGTTTTCTTTTCTTTTAGAGCTTGAAATCAGAAATCTCCTGGGTGATTGCTTCAAACATAGGTAATTTCTGTTTGAGAGTCAGGCTTACTAAATAAACATAGATCAGAACTAGAGGTGAATGTTCAGACTTGAACAATAGTTAACTTTTGGCATTAGCAGCGCTTATTGAAGTATTTCAGATTCCTTGCCCTATTTCCTGCCCAGAAGTTGATACTGTCACATCATGGTATAGTAACTAACGCATTAAATGACTTTTCAACGTTCTCTCCTGTCCTGGTGTCATATTCTGCATTTTTAAGCAAAATTAACCTAGTTAATCCAGGTCTTTAAAAGTATAGGTACTTATAATAGGTTCACCTTAGTCATTAGAAACTTCTGTTTAATTTTAATCTGAGGTGGAGAATTCTATGACTGCTTTTGACTGCATTCTGTAAAACCATTTCTTATAATGTACTTTGTCTTGGAACTCATCTGTGAAAGCTTGATAACCTTATAGAATATATAAGGGAGATTTTAGGTGTTTCAAGAGAAGGATTTTTTGTTACTGTTGTTGTTTTGTTTTATTTTTTAGTTGTTTTCTTTTTTCTTCACTTACGCCTTGAAATAACAAAGTGGAAAATAATAGATTTTTCTACTCTGATTATTTTACTATTTAAACGGGTTTAGATCATTAAATATTTGTTTTCACTATAGCAAAATTTTGAGCGCATATTTATTCTTAGTTTTTTTTGTTGTTGTTTTTGTTTTTTGTTTTTGCGGTACGTGGGCCCCTCACTGCTGCGGCCTCTCCCGTTGCGGAGCACAGGCTCTGGACGCACAGGCTCAGCGGCCATGCCTCACGGGCCCAGCCGCTCCGCGGCATGTGGGATCTTCCCGGACCGGGGCACGAACTCGCGTCCCCTGCATCGGCAGGCAGACTATCAACCACTGTGCCACCAGGGAAGCCTTATTCTTAGTTTTTAAACTCTCAAAAAAATTAAAACTATTGTTTATTTTCAAATACCTACTAGTCTTTCAAGGAAATGATTTCTACTTGGGTGACTTTTTTCTGATAAAAATTATTTAATAATGCATTATTTATCACAAACAACGTAATATCTCCCTAGTTAGATCACCTCAGGGAGCTATAAGATACCACCATACCACCAAAACTATTAATATTTGAACAGTCACCTTGCATTTTATGACAATACAATTACAAGATTGAAATAATAAAAAGATTTGATAACAGTGGGGAGTTTATACAAGATAGTGTTTTCTGTGGTCTGTTCTTTTATTGCCTTATTGTCATCATACTGAATATATTATTTTCTTTTAAACTTATGAAATCAGAATATTACTGTTTTAGTTTAAGCTACTTTAACACAGTATCATAGATTCGGTGGTTAATAGACAACAGAAATTTCTTTCTCACAGTTTCGGAGGCTGAAAGTTGGATATCAGGACACCTGCATGGCGGGGTTCTGGTGAGAGGCCTCTCCTTCATTATAGGTTGCTGACTTTGTGTCCTCACGTGGCAGAAAGAGAGTGAGCTAACTCTCTGGCCTCTTCTTATAAGGGCATTAATCTCATTAATGAGGGCCCCAACTTCATGACCACATTACCTATCAAAGTCCCCACCTCCATCACATCAAGGATTAGATTTCAACATATGAATCTGGGGGGAACACAAACATGCAGTTAGTTCATAACAATCACTGTGGTATTTAGCAGTTACGCTGGATTGAACTTCCCTGGGTAATGGAGCAGAGGTGCAGGGATCCCAGAAAGGCTGTTTTCAACCATCTTTAGATCTAGCCTTACCTTAACCAGAACTTCCACCTCATTCCTGATATCATTTGGGATTAGATGTAAACCATATGCTAGACTTCTTGGAAGTCACCTCTCAAATGTAATAGATTTTGACTGATGGGTGTTCTTGCGAGAGATTGGTCTTAAGTCATAACGACACTGCTGAATCCATATGATAGCATTAGGCTATCAAATCATGCCTAACTGAGGAGCTGAATCACATCCTTTTAGAAATCTAGGAATAGAGTAGTTCAGCAATGAAGATAATGAGTTTAACAAGACCAGAAATCTGTGGATCCATTCTGAAAAGATTTTGGACATTCTTGGAACAATGGAAGAACAGAGAAGAATCCAGTTCAAGGCTTTCCTTTCTCTTTCCCTGTGAGCCACATTAGATTATTTCTCAAGGTGGGAAATGAATAAAACAAAATAGCCCAGGGCTTTCTAGGCAACCATTTAAGCAGTATAATCCTTAGGTGTCTTGATTTTTTTCTTAAACCACCACTAGATGGCACTCTTGCATCCTTGGTTTGGATTCTTAGCTGCTTTATCTACATATTGGGGGCCTAAACAACTCAGAAATAACAGGGAAGCTATAGCACTTTTTATTTGACAGGTTCCAAATTGGACATTTGCATGTACCATTTAATGTGTAAGTATATAAAATACTATATTATAATATATCATAATTCCCATTTTAGAGATAAAGTCACTGAGGCTGAGAGAGAGAAGGTGGCAGGGAGAGGGAGAGAAAAAGGAGGATAATTTAACATTTGTTGGACAATTCTATGTACCAGGCATACATGCTCATACTCTATCCTCTCAACAATCCCCCTCCCACCAAAAAAAATCATTTACATTTTACAGATGGAAATGAAGCTTAGCAAGGTCACAGAGCTGCTGTGGCAGAAGCAGAATCCAAATCTGTGCCTGATTTTACTGCACATTGTCTCTATGTATAAGCCATTTCTCAAGCAATCGAAACATTTTAATACACGATATAACTTTAAAATGTATAAAGAGCTTAGGGGCTGAAGTGTTAGGTTCATGATTTTGAAAAAGACACTATATGGACATATAATTCGCTTTGAAAGAGAAGACCATTTATAGACTAGGCAGTACAATTTTTTTGTTTTTTTGCGGTACGCGGGCCCCTCACTGTTGTGGCCTCTCCCGTTGCGGAGCACAGGCTCCGGACGCGCAGGCTCAGCAGCCATGGCTCACGGGCCTAGCCGCTCAGCGGCATATGGGATCTTCCCGGACCGGGGCACGAACCCGTGTCCCCTGCATCGGCAGGCGGACTCTCAACCACTGTGCCACCAGGGAAGCCCTAGGCAGTACAATTTAGTGAAGAGTGTGGACTTTTAAGGCAGACTGCCTGGGTTTGTATTCCACCTCTACTACTTGCTAACAGTGTGATCTTCAGTAAGGTAGTCAGCCTCACTTAGCCTCAGTTTCCTCAACTGTAAGTGAGGATGATAATAATACCGAACTCACAGGGTTGTTATGAGAATTAAACAAATTAATACATGAAAAGTTCTTATAATGAGATGTGGCATATAGTAGGTGCTCCTAAATGATACTTTTTAATCCTATCTGGAGTAATGTAAGAATATGCGACTTAAGTGGAAAAGGCATCAATTTACACTATTTTTATATTCCATTTATATTACAGTGTTGTGATTAAACCTCTGTTTCATTCTAAAGCTTATTAGCTTCTTAACCTGTATGTTCCTTCTTATAGAATTTGTGAATATGGTCTCCCAGTGTTACTGTTCACAGATTTTTAAATTAATTATTTCATTTGATGAATCAACAGAAAATAAGGATTTACTCTTGCCATAATCTGAATGAGGTGGTAGCATTTCCACGTGCCTATAGGCTGCTCAGAGTATGGAGGAGTGAGAGAGACATGTAAATAAATAAGTGGTATAGAGGATCATAGGTGCTGGGAGAGAAATATTCCAAAATAGGGTAAGAGCAAAAAGAAGGAAGCAGTTAAATCTGAGGAAGTCAGAGAAACCCCAAGGGAAGAAGAATCGACTCAAGCCTTGCAAATTAGCATAATGGAAAAGGCCATATTCTAAGCAGAGGGTGTGCAATTACCAAAAGCAACATGGAGCATATGAAGAACAGCAGATTACTGCTCAGTGTATCTCAGGCATGGGATTCATTTGTTTGTAAGGATGGTTAGACAGAGGCCAGTTCGTGTACAGCCTTACATTCCATGCTAAAGCCATGGAAACTGCTTGAAGGGTATTTTAGTGAGGGAGTAAACTGGAGGCATTTGAGTGTAGGGGAAGACCATTATGGGGAATATTGTATACATAGATTGAAATGGTATTAGTGATGGAGGGTGACTAGTTAAGAGACAATTGATATTATCTGGGTGAGAAATAATGAAGGCCTGAATAGGACAATGAATATTGGTGGAGAAAGAGTTATAGATCTGAGAGAAGCTAGGGAGGAAGAACATGCAGGACATGGTGAATCTGAAGGGGAGAGAAATTAGGCATTGCAGAATACTCCTAGATTTCTACTTGAGTGACTAGATAAATGTAACGTCATTCCCTACAATAGAGAATTATGGGAGATGTGGTAGGTTTTGGCTTCGACTATAGATTCAGTTGTGAAGGCTTAAAACTTGAGATTTCTATGGGACTTAACTGTGTGGGATTATTATAAAAGGTTTCTCTGATCTCTCTGTCCTTAGTCTTACTATTCTTCACTCCATTCTACACACTGTGGCAAGAGTGATCTTTCTAAAACTCAACTCTAGTCACATAACCCTCTCCTGCATGAAACTTTTCCATGACTGTATGTTACAGCCATTGACTGAAACACTTACCATGTTTATGTGGCCTTCATGGGCCTCCCCAACCTAACCTGTTGTGAGGGTACCTTTTGCTACACTGACTTACATTAGACCCAGGAACATGTTTTTTCTTCATTGAACATATTCTTCAGACTCTTCAAATTTCCTTTTATATATCACTTCCTGTAGGAAGCCTTCTCTGATCCCAAAATCTTGGACAGGTACTTTTTAGGCAGTTTCAGAGCACCCCATATTTTCTCTGTTATTTATTACACCATCTGCAAAATTTGCCTATTGATTATCTGCATCTTCCAGTAGATTATATTGTCCCTGAGCGTATAATTCATATCTTTGTATACTCATGTATAACAAAGTGCAGACATGTAGTAGACTGGATAGATTTTTAATTAAAAAACTAGGGCTTCCCTGGTGGCGCAGTGGTTGAGAATCCGCCTGCCGATGCAGGGGACACAGGTTCATGCCCCGGTCCGGGAAGATCCCGCATACCACGGAGTGGCTGGGCCCGTGCGTCCGGAGCCTGTGCTCCGCAACGGGAGAGGCCACAACAGTGAGAGGCCCGCGTACCGCAAAAAAAAAAAAACAACTAATATCGGGCTTCCCTGGTGGCACAGTGATTAAGAATCCACCTGCTAATGCAGGGGACACAGGTTGGAGCCCTGGTCCAGGAAGATCCCACATGCCGTGGAGTAGCTAAGCCCATATGCCACAACTACTGAGCCTGCACTCTAGAGCCCGTAAGCCACAACTACTGAGCCTGCATGCCACAACTACTGAAGTCCGTGTGCCTAGAGCCCGTGATCTGCAACAAGAGAAGCCACTGCAATGAGAAGCCTGCGTACCGCAGCAAAGAGTAGCCCCTGCTTGCCGCAACTAGAGAAAGCCCACGCGCAGCAATGAAGACCCACTGCAGCCAAAGATAAAAATAAATAAATTACTTTTTTAAAATCTAAAAAAAAAAAAAAAAAAATGTCATATAGGAAGCTCAATAAACTTTTATTGAGCCCATTAGAGATATCCAGAAGATGGCCAGAGTGAGATATTTGGCACTGGAGTTCATAAGATACATCCTTAAAGATATTTGTCATGTAGGAACAGGTTAGGAGATGAGAGTAAATTATATTGCCCAGAGAGAATAGTAAAGTAAGAGGAGTAGAAGAGCAATTATGTTACCTTGTGGAATCTGAACAATCGAACTATGAGTGGTAACAAACGGCCTACAGAGAGAACTAAAGAAGAGAGTTGTCAAAAGACAGAATGTGCATGGAAATAGTAGGTCTAGAATCTCTATTTCGATAGGACCAAACTATTGGGAAGTGGGCCTTGGGACTGTCTCAAAGCTGCATTTGCAAATCAAGCCCATTGGAATAACTTGCAGGAGGCCAGTGTACATAGGTATGCAGAGTTTTGCTTTAGTACGTAGTCTGATACGTTAGAGGGTTAATATAAAACACTCCTTTCTTCCTTTCCCAATTTTTCAGATAATTTATATAGTCTGTGCCTAAAGCATCACAGGCCTCCATCTGTCAGAGATGATTAGTTATTCCCTAATAACTTATAGAACATTAGGAGTCTCAATTCTAGCTGTGTACATCAAGTGAACACTACACTGACTTGATGTACACACCACTCATTTCCCTGCCTCCTTTACTGCTAGATGTGGCCATATGACTAAGTTCTCAAAGACATGTGTACCTGATTTATTCAATCAGCTTGCCTAATATTTGTT
Organism: Monodon monoceros; assembly: GCF_005190385.1. Lineage (NCBI taxonomy): Eukaryota > Metazoa > Chordata > Mammalia > Artiodactyla > Monodontidae > Monodon > Monodon monoceros. The sequence goes on from NW_021703777.1 coordinate 68,060,202, forward strand.
CCCTCACTAACTGGCTTGATTATATTTTTGGCAAAAATATTACTTGTAAAATCTGGCCAAATTATTTAATGCTTCACTACAAGTATAAGCAAAATCATATTTTAAGATTGAAAGTAAGAAGAAAATTCAAACAATAATGTTACTGACCCTAATTTAACATCTATGCACACTAGTTGTTAAATTAATAAGATATTAAGAACCTAAATATTTTATGTGCCCCTCCTTTTCCCTCCCCTCTTGTTTGCTGGAATGCAGGCCAAGTGCTGGCAAGCCCTCTTCAACCTCAAGGACATGGGCACTACCTTAAAAATGGCAGAGAAACAAGAAAGAGGAAGCCTAGGTCTCTGATACCACAACAATCATACCCTTGGATGTCTTCCACCACAATTGTTAAATGAGAGAGAGGATGAGGCGGTACTTTCATTTTATCTTGTCTGCTTTCCTACTTGCTCACTCCAGAGAACAGTCTTTAGTTGGTGCTTAGCTTAATAACTTTTCTAAGAACTAACCATAACATTAGTATATTTATGTAATTTTACATATGTATATATTACATGTATAACTATATATATATATATATACATTATATATTAGTATATAGTACACCATATACTATGTACACACTATTTTGTGTGTGTATATATATATATATATATATATATATATATATAAAATGTTACATATATAATATTTTGATTAGACTTATGGAGCACATAAAATATTTACTTAAAACTGTTTAAATTATCGGGCATCTCTTAATCCCAAATCTTCCAAGGCATCCACTTCCCTAGTCACTGAATTCTGGGAAAAAAATAGCTAGTATCAGACTGTTTCTGTGTATTTATGTATTTAACCCCAAACACACACAAACATACACACTCATTTATAATATATGTCTATATCCACACAAATAGGTGTATTTGCTTCAAAACTATATTTATTAACCCATTCAGTTAGAAAATATGTGCCAGACACTTTGCTAGACCTTAGCAACACAAGGTAAACAAAAAAGATGTTATTCCTACACTCAAAGAGGTTACAGTATGTTTGAGGAGAAGGGAAGGTAAACAATGGTTTATATTATGATATGTTATGTTCTGGGAATATTCAGGGTGCTCTCTGATAACCTGGAAGGGGCACTCAACACAGACTTGGTATATTAATTGATCCTCATCGCTTGAGGCTCCACCACTGATGCCCCAGAGTTCCTGAATATTCATATGCATGTATGTATATGTACTTTCACAAACACTGATTGCAAATAAATTGCAGTCTGTACCCAGGAAGGTTCTTAATATCTTATTAATTTAACAACTAGTGTGTACAGATGTTAAATTAAGGTCAGTAACATTATTGTATGAATTTTCTTCTTACTTTCAATCTTAAAATATGATTTTGCTTATGCTTGTAGTGAAGCATTAAATAATTTGGCCAGATTTTACAAGTAGTATTTTTGCCAAAAATATAATCAAGCCAGTTAGTGGGGGAAGAAATATTAGGCAAGCTGATTGAATAAATCAGGTACATATGATTAAAAATTTGGTTGATTTCTTGAATTTTCCTGTTTTTAACAAGTTATTTTTAAATGATGTCAATATAGTGATATAAAAATACTCTGACCTTATAATTCATTTTAATTCATTTTTATATGTCTTCAAATTTCTTCTTTTAAGATGCAGTTAGCAGGAACACAGGGAACTGTTAGAGCATCTGTTTCAAATTTAATTGTGCTGGCCAAATGCAGAGATTCATGAATTTGCCTTGTTGACTATCAGTCATCTGCTGATATCAGTTCATTCTTTACTTCCAGAAGGTTGTCTATATTATATTGATTCATTACCTTGCTAAATATTACCTAGCTTTTCTGATTAACTGTCAAACTCAACTACCCAGACACAACCAGAAACCCAGAAGAGAAAAAATATATGTATGACTAATAACATGGGAAGTTATAAAAAATCATGTATTAAAATCAAGGCACTGAGCTTCAGGTTTCAGCACTGACATGTGAAGAGCTTGCAAGCTGTCACTCCCATCCTTACGATATGAAAAAGCTAAACAAATGAAAATTAAGGGCTTTTACTGCATTTGTACAAGAATCAAGGTGACAGGCAAACTGCCATCCCAAATTGTGAAGAGGCAGACACACTGAGAGACACAGCTAAGATTTTCTTTTTACCTGAAAGAGATGCTGCTTAAGCATCTGGTAGAGGCACTTGAATGGTCATTGTCATGAATTGTTAGAAACTGAGCGTGTACTCATGTGAAAGTAAGAAACTCCTAAGGCCACAATCTTATGGGGGATTCCCACATATTCGTGGGCTTTACCTCCCCGGAACCCCACTAGATTCTCAAGGGAAAGATCTGAGAAATATCCATTCTTGACAATGGCAGAGGAAAGGGTAAGGGAGAAGAAGCTTTTTGAAATATACCCAGAGCCTTCTCCATAGCCAAAGCCCATGTCCAGGGGAAGGGACTTGGCCAGAGCCTCATCCCAGCTGACAGAAGGCCAGTCTTACTCTCTCACCTAAGGAGGTTTGAGGAAATGAAATACTATCAACAGAGATCAGAGCATCAAGGAAATAGATTGGGCATGCTACAGCCACTGCAAGGAGTAAGCAGAATGGGGAAGGAAGCTGTACAAGTGGAGAAACACTCGCGAAGCTACAGTCTGAGACGAGGGCTGCCTAAAAGCCTGAGATCTACTCGAAGATTGTAGACCAGTCTCCCCCTCGTACACCTTACCGCCATGCCAAGGTGACGCCCGTAGAAGAGCAGCAGCTTACAGCAGAAAAAGCTGAAGACACAGACTCCCTGGGAGGAGGAGTAGTTAGGGAAGTCCAAAGTCAAAAGGGGAAGCCAAAGCAAGAACACAAAAAAACCCTTGAATCCTGCGGCACCTATAATGACAGCAAACATTAAACACAGCCAACCTCTAGCCAAGTTAACATAAATCCTACCCTTAAGGTCTATTTACCTCCGTTCCTATTACCCAAATCAACATGATCAGCTTTCAACAAAAATTTATCAGTGATGCATGCCAATTATATCTTAATAAAACTTGGGGAAAATTTTTGAAGGCATGCCAAAAGGAAAAATAAAAAACAAAACACAGTTGGAAAAGAAAAAGCAAACAACAGAGCCAGACTCAGACATGCCAGGGATGTTGGAATTATTAGGCAAGGAATTTAAAATAACTGTGATTGATATGTTAATGTCTCTAATGGAAAAAGGAAACAACATCCAAGAAGAAATCAGTTATATAATTAGAGAGATGGAAACTCTAAGAATCAAAAGGAATGATAGAAATTTTAAAAAAAAACAACACAATAACAGAAATGCCTTTAGTGGGCTCATCAATCAACTCAATAAGGCTGAGCTTGTCTGTAGATCATTAGAAACCTCACAGACTGAAATTCAAACAGGAAAAGAAAATTGAATAAACAACAACAAAAACAAAACAACAAAGCATTCAGGAACTGTGCTACCATTTTAACAGGTATAACATAGTCATAATTGGAATATCAGAAGAAGAAGACAGTAAGAACAGAAGACATATTTGACATTAACAGGCTGAAACTTGCCAAATATTAATGACCAAACCATAGGTCCAAAAGCTCAGAGAACACCAAGAAGGATAAATACAAAACAAATCAAAACAAACAATAAACATACCTAGTCATATCGTATTCAAACTACAGTAAACAAAAGGCAAACAGAAAATGCTGGAAAAAAATAAAGAAAATAGCAACCACCTTAACTATAGAGGAACAATAGCCAGAGTAATCTTTTAAACAAGAAATACTGACCATGTCACTAACCAGTTCAAAATGGACTCTGTAAAGCTTTCCCATTGCTCTTGAAAAGAATTTATATCACCTGAACACCATCAAACAGGCCCTGGATAGTCTGGCTCTTGCCTCCCCCTTTCTCCTCTTCTTCACGAAACCCTTCTCTTCTGCCTTCCCACCTTGCAGGATTCTCTCCATGCCTCGCAATGCCGTGTTTCCCCATGTCTGTGGTTGGGTCTTTCCTCAGTCTAGTATTATCTTCCATTGTCTGGTGGCCATTTTAACTTATCCCTTCATTTCCTTGGGGAAGTCTAACCCAAATTCCCGTCTAGGTAGGTCACCCCGTTACAGTTCATCATAGACCCTGCCCACTTGTGATGTTATGTTACTTTGTGCTCTTTTGAGAAAATGTCTCGTAGAGAGCTGATTTGGTTTGGCTCGCATTCCATTCACAGCTCCACAGAGCCCAGCACAGAACGGGAACTCAGTGCCTACTTGCTTTATAAAAGAAGGAAGAGATTTCTTGCCATTATCCTAATAAATAAAGGCTTATCAATTACAGATCATTGGGGGAGTAGTTTCAATTAAAAAACTATTTAACGACCTCCTGCACTCTGCTATGCACTATTTATTTAAAAACTATTTAATTTAAAAACTACTTAATGATCTCCTACCCTCTGTTATGCACACTTTTACATTTTGGGGAGAAGAAGGCAAACAAACTGTAATCCATATAGTTTATTGGGGATATACAGTCATGTAAACCAACAGAAAATTTAAAAAGGACACGACCTATGGAGGTATGCATAGGACCAGGTCATAGTTGCCTATTTTTTTTCCTTTATGGATGAAATCCTGCAGAAAGAACAAGTTGAGCTGTGTGTACTGCAGCATTAGTCCAATGTGCATTCTTTAGGTGCAGGAATCTCTGCTATTTTGTTCATTGGTATGTTCCCAGTGCCTACAAAAAGTACTGCAGTAAGTAGGTACTCAATAATTTAAGAGAAGAAATAGGATTTAACTAGGTAAAAAAGAAGGATGTGTGACAAGGAAAAGATTCTAGGGAGAGGAAACCATGTGTTGCCCAAACTGACAGAATATGAAAATGACTTCATTCTGATCGCAGAGGCCTTTCATTGAGAAAGGGACATCAAGATACAAAGGGTTTGGGGAAAGGGATATGAGTTTTGATTTATTAAATCCATGATGTATTCAGGTAATCATAAAGAAAACTTTGTAATCCCTCACAGTGTTGTCTACATTATAATTAACCTTTCGATCATGTTCTTCTAGATTATAATCAATAGTTCACAAATTTTAAATTAGTGGAATTTGAGATAATTAGGTTTTAGGACAATGATATGCTCTCCAAGTTCTAATTTCTGTCTCTAACACATAGAAGTTTCAACTTTTTTGTTATTCAGATGTAGTACAGTTATGCGTTAAAATTTCAACCTTAAAAATAAACTAAAATTACAACCTTTCATACTGCACTTATACAGTATTTGTAAATGTTATTATTATCATTTTTGGGGAGAAGGGGTGATTATTGCTTTGTCCATTGGGCTGAAGGGTCAGGCAGGGGTGGGGTGGGGAATCCACCATTTTGTTTCCAGGATGTCTGTTGTTTCTGCCATTTCTAGCAGTAGCCAGCAGGTGGTATCAAACAATTTTACATTTCTGTTCTATTGCAGTTTTTGTGCCTGTTTGGTTTCTGACACTTCTTCCTAACTTCCTAACTTCCCACACCCTAGCCACAAACAAGCATTTGATGGGGATAAAGGTCTCAAGGAGTATTTTATTTTATTTTTCTGATTTAAATATGCCCTGACTTTGCTTTCAGAGTGATGTTTTTTTCCTCACACACACTGAGGTGTCTTTTTTATAACAGAGGCATTGCTTTGCATGCAGTAACTCATTTGGTTGCTATAACAACAGGATGGGAAAACACTATACCTAATCCCCACTTTACAAATGAGGAAATTGTGGAACGAAGAGGCTAGGAAATTTCCCTAAGGTCACAAAATTAGAATTCAGGCATCTGGCCTTGGAGCCCACAGTCTCAGTCTCTGTGCTGAAATCATTTCCCCTGATTTGATTTTCTCCTTTCAGTGTATATTTTCACTCAATACTTAGCATTTCTTTACTTTGACACCATTTTCTCAGCTACTATGAGTTGAGGTTTTGGGCACCTACACCTTGAAATAAATATTACACAGAATAAGATCAGAATATAAAATAGCTATACATTAGATATTGTCTGTGTATGGGAAATGGTCGCATAGTTTTCACATATATGCATAGAATTTTAGTGCTGAAAGCACTTTAAAATACCTACCTTTTATTTTACTGAAAAAGCAACTTAGGCTTCCCAAAGAAGCATTGGGATTTGGTGGTCACACAGAGGTGATAAGAGAAGACACAAGTCTGTTAAAGTAATGTTGTGGGAACATTCATTTATGGAGGCCCTACTAGGTATAGAAGAATGCCCATTGTTGGGAGATGGGCTTGTGGAAGGTTTGTGAGGTTTCTAGCTAAGTGCAGCTCTTTAATTCTTAGCTCTTCTATCTACAGTGTAATGGGACCAGGCTAGACTCAACTAGCAGGCAGAAAAGCTGACATATGAGAATCTTACCCCTCCAGTAAAAGGAAAAAAGGGAAGGAAGGGAGGGAAGGAGGAAGGAGCTTATAGTCCATGTTAACAATTTTAATGTCAAGTTTCCAGAATCAGACGAAAGAAAATAAAATTTAGATATAGGGAAGATTTGAATATGGTGAAAAAGAGCCTCATAGTAGATTCATATTGAAATTGCTATAACATTTTATTGGCTTGAATGACTAGACTCAAATCTAATTTTAAGCTAGCAGTATAGACTTAGAATCATAGTTAAATTTATAGTTGGCCATAATTTGAACATGCATTTTTTGTAGATTTTCTTTAAGTTAGTCAACACTAATGTATATATCAGTTGTTCCCAGGAATTCACACTTGAATTAGAAAAGATTAAAAGTCATTAAGTATCTCTTGTTTAAATCAAAAATTTTGTATTTTTTCTTATCACAGAAGCAAAGCAGGTTCACTCCAGGAAAAATTTTTAAGAATGACTTTCCTTCAATGTTAATTCCCCAAAGTAACTAATATTATTGTCTTAGATTGTATCCTTAGAGATTTTGTCCTTTTATATTTACCTGATAAAATACCAAAAAAAGTAAAAGAATGAAAAATCAGTCACAAGTCCAGTTCTGTTTCATCATTCCAAACCATGTGCTATCTTCTCCCCTAAAGTTACCAAAGTGGTAACTTAAGATGAGTGTCTTTTCTGATTTTTTTTTTACTAAGTTCATGCAGTATATCTATATTGATGCACAAATCCATTTGTGTATATTTTCATGAATCTTGAATCATGAAACATTTTTAAGCAAAATGTATTGTAGATTTTTTGCCATCAATGTATAGCCCAACTTTATTCTTTTCAATATTGTATTGGTATTACTAATGTAGGTATTCAACAATCTCTTAAACTATTTACCAAACACTGACTATGCCACTTTTGCCACTTTCTTACTTTTATAAGCAGTATTCATGTAAAGGGCCTTGTGTATCATTTACCTTTAAATATTTTTCTGCTATCATTTAAGTAAAGTAGATTTCTGATAGATGTAATAGTAATAACAACGAAAAAGAGAAGTAAAATAAGTAACATTTAATAAATTCCTACAATGTTCCAGGCTTTGTGGTAAATGCATACTTAACCTTCACAATGATCTTCTGAAGTAGATATAGTCTAAAATTCTATTTTGAAGATGAACATAATGAGAATAGTTGAGAAACTTGCTCAAAATCACACAGGCAGCAAGTAATGGAGCCAGAATTCAAACCCAAGCCATCTGATGATAAGGCCTTCTGAGGAAATATCTATACTGTTATCCAGTATTTTATACTGCCCTGGCTTATCTAGAAAGATAACTCCTAGGTCTCAGGGTAGACCCTCAAAATGTTAGAAGTGACATCACCAAAAACTGTGGAATAAGAAATACTAAAATCCCACATCTTCATAAAAGCAATAAGGAACTGGTAAAACTGTTAAAATCAGCTTTTTCAGAACTTTGGAAACTAGCCAACAGCTTGCAACCCTGAGTACATGTATTCAAGAAAAATGGTAGAATCTTGGTAAAGAATAGTAATCTTTATGGTGTTGCAACTTACACTAGTCCCATACCCACTCCCTACCTAAGTGGTAGTCTTGAAAATAAAGCCTGAATTCCTGGTACCAGAAGGAGGAAAATAGAGCTCATCCAAAAAGAATTGTCATTACTTCATCTGTATTATGCCTCCCTGGAAGATCTTCTCAAAAAGCTTGTTTTTATTTCATTTGACTCAGAATTCCCCCAGTGCCAAAGCTACCACCTGAAGGATGCATACTGAAAGCATTTCCAGGCAAATATTTTAGCTGCTTCTGCCTGAGGCAGTGGATAACATCTGGGGCAAACAATGGGCTAACCAAAAGGTTTGAGAGGAAAAGCTGGTGAATTAATTGTACATAAGTGATTTGAAAAGCACTGACATATTTCCTGGAATCTAGAAGACCACATGCATACATAGAGCTATGTGAATACACAAAAAAAGACTGAGGAAGCCCAAAGCGCTCCCCTCTTGTTGAGCTTGAGCCTCTATACAAGCAGGAAGTGGATGCGAAGGCAGAGTTGTAAACTGCCTGGTTGAATGATGAAGACATATCCCAACCTGCACACCGAATCACCTGACAAAGACTGAGAGTTTTTTTGGTTTCAAGTGTTTCAGCAAAAATCTATGCAATCATTAGATGACTACTAAGCTAAGAAAACAGAGACTTAAGTGGTCCCAAATGAAAAGAATACAGACTTCACAGAATTAGTTAAGAAAAGTCACTAAACAAACAGAGACAATAAATACAACAAGCAAAAATTGACAAAAGACCCTGGAGAGGGCAAGAATATGATTTCCAGAATTGCCACATTACAGTATTCAAAGTCCAGTTTACGGGCTTTCCTGGTGGCTCAGTGGTTGAGAGTCCGCCTGCCGATGCAGGGGACACGGGTTCGTGCCCCGGTCTGGGAGGATCCCACATGCCGCGGAGCGGCTGGGCCCGTGAGCCATGGCTGCTGAGCCTGCGCGTCCGGAGCCTGTGCTCCGCAACGGGAGAGGCCGCGACAGTGAGAGGCCCGCGAACCGAAAAAAAAAAAAAAATGTTGCCTAAAGAAATTAAAGTTCTAAATTAATGGAGATGATATATGTATATGTGATTAAAATGGATAGATATGTATCCCATGTTTGGGAATTGGAAGACTTAATGTAGTTAAGATGGTAATACTTCCCCAAACAAGGGATTCAATGCAATACCTATCAAAACTCCAGCGACCATTTTTGAAAAAATGAGCAACTGAGCATAAAATCATAGGAAAGTGTAAGGGACCCTGAAAAGCTAAAACAAACTTAAAAAAGAATAAGAAATTTGGAGAACTCCTGCTTCCCAATTTCAGCACTTACTCTAAAGCTCTAAGTTATCAAAACTGTGAAATTTGCATAAGGACAGACGTGTAGATTAATGGAATAGAATTGAAAGTCCAGAGTAAACCCATATATCTATGATCAATTGATTTCATCAACAGTGCTAAGATCATTTAATGGGGAAAGAAAAGTCTTTTCTGCAAATGTTGCTGGGCCCACTGGCTATCCACATGAGAAAGAATGAATTTGGACGTCTACCATACACAAAAATCACCTCAAAAAGGACCAAAGACCTAAATGTAAGAACTAAAACTATAAAACTCAAAAGAAAATATAGGCCTAAATCTTTATGACCTCAGATTAGGCAACAGTCTCTTAGATATTTGTAATCCCTATTAAAGAGAATGTCAATTGCCCCACATCCTCTCCAATGCCAGGATAGTATCAATCTTTTAAGGTTTTGCTAACATTTTGCTGATAATATTGTTTTGAAAAGGTATCTCATTATTGCTTTTTTTTTCCTTGACTGCTGGTGAAGTTAAATATAGCTTCATATATTGATTCATCATTTGCATTGCCATGTATATATATGTGTGTGTGTGTGTGTGTGTGTGTGTACAGGTGGATATGGTTGTATTTGTGGGTATGTGTGGGTGTATCTGGCATGTGCTCTACCAAATTCTCGAAAAAAGACACCATCTAAAACCTTTCACAGTTTGATGCATGCAAACACAATGTATTTCTGTAAATGTGGTTTTTAATATTGACTCAGCAGCAGGTGAGATAAATTTATTTTTCTACTTTTTATCCCTACTGCTACCATCATATTCCCAGATGCATTCACTCATGATTAAATAGAATTATTGCTATTTTGAACTTCTAACTCTATGGTAAGTGAGAAAAAAGGCTGTTTTATTTATCCTAAGGGAAAGTAAAAAATAAAATATAAAAAATTTCAGTATATGAATGAACATTTCAATTGTCTTTTAGTTTAATGTATCCCCTATGTACATAACTAATCCTCTCTTGAATCTCTGATAAAACAGGTAATTGTAGACATTTTGACCTGCTGATACTGTGACTGGCTTCTGAGTTATTGCTTTCTTTTTACTTAACCATTGTGACTTCCCAGACTATAGGCAGAAAAGCTTTATAATGCAAGGAATGAAATTATTTATTAAACCAACAAAGGTATATAATATACCTTTTTAGTGATTTTAATTTTATAAGGTTTGGGATTTAGATGCTTGTTTTATTTTCTGAAGATTCTAAGCTGCATTATGAAAGAAATTATGTCCTCACAATGCTAGGCAATCCAGAATTAATTTCATCCTTAGGTAGCTATACTTAGAATGAAGAACTTCTTAATCATAGTTCTATTGTGACTACTAGTGTGGATGATTGGTCGTCTGCTTAGAATGATTCAAATAAATGATGAACAAATTAATTTGAGGCTTTGTGAAAGATTTTTTTTTAATTAATGTTAATGGACAATGGGTCAATTTCAAGTCCTTCTTTCCTCATAGGAAATTCTATTTCAGTTTCACCAGTCTTTCTAACCTCAACGGTATTTAAGAGAAAAAGGAGATTCATACAAACAAAAATGGAAAATGAAAGCATTTCAGAGTCATCACTTCAAAACGTATAATAGCCATTTACAATAATTAACTTTACACTGTTTTCTTTCTGAAGATTTTTGTTTGCTTTTTTAATGGCTAGAGGTGGCACTGAAAGTACCTTTGGGAAAGAAAAAAAAAGTATTTCCAATGCTGTCCTGCTGGTATTTGTTGATGTTTTTGCTTCCTATCTTTCTGCAGGAGTAACAACTGTTCTAACAATGACAACTCTAAGTATCAGTGCTCGGAATTCTCTCCCCAAAGTGGCTTATGCAACTGCCATGGACTGGTTTATTGCTGTTTGTTATGCATTTGTGTTCTCTGCCCTAATTGAATTTGCAACTGTTAATTACTTCACCAAAAGAGGATGGGCTTGGGATGGAAAGAGTGTAGTAAATGACAAGGTAAGTGAGAACTTCCTTCTCACCGTGATTAAGAGAATCCTCCAACAGATTTAGCTTGCAACAGATACTGTTCCTCAAAACTGACATTAAGAACATTCAAACATAAAAGATTTCTTTCAAAGTACGCTCTTGCCTGAAATCCTTTAGGAGTGCTGGTAGTATTACTTCCGTTAAAACCACTTCCTAGCATCTTTTGAGCTCTGTGTGTCAGGCACTGTGTTAAGTTTTTTAGATATGTTCTCTCATGTAATCTTTACAACTTTATAACTAGGGTTTCTTTTTAATTCTCACTTTTTTCTGATGAAGAAGCTATGGATGGCTTAGTGAGGTTATTTACGTGCTCAAGCTCACACAAGTTAATAAGTATACTTAAACCCAGATCTGCCTGACCATTAAATTCATGCTCTTAACCACGCTGGTTTATAGGAAAAAGATTTGGAAAAGAAAAGTGGGCATTAACTTTCCCAGTTATAGAATTTTAGGCCCTATCAAGTGGGCTGAGTTACTCTTCACCTACCCCCATCTCTGTTGCTTGGATGTAAGAGACTGGCAGCATCGTAATCTCTCCCATGTTGTATGGAATAAGTAACTAGGTAGGAATGCCTAGACATTTTAAGTTGCTCCTGCAGTCTATAAGAGAAAAAGTATTTGTTTTGAAGATTAACTTCTTTGGTAATTATTTCAGGTGTCTATTTTTAGGTTTCAAGTACTGAAGGAAGTGGGAGTTTTGTGCATTGATAAATAGCCATTTCCTTTCTTAGTCTATAGATTATTATTCATCTGTCTTAAGAGGAGGTTTTGTATATGTCACAATGAGATATAAAGTAGTCTTAATAATAGTAAAAAGTTCTACTTGGACGGCTCCTTTTTAATAAAATATCTACCTGAATACCCTTCCATTAAATTTGGAATAACATACTTGCTGATTTTCCTTTTCAGTTATTTGAATGTAGATTTTTTTTCAAATTTCTATGACAATATTGCAGTTAAAGCGTACAAACAGTTGATGTTATAGTTTAAAAGTCTTGCTCTTTTTCCCTAAGTTTGTAAACTGTATAAGTTCTCATAAGACTGCTGGTTTATTTCATTTTATAAGCTATGTTTTGTATACTAATAGCCAATGAGTAAATATTAAAGGAAATCTGATTAATTTTCCATGCTTAACTTCTAGGTTATTTTACCATTTCCATTGCATTTTACTGTTGATTGATGTTGTCATTCCCCATAAAATATACTGCTTTTCCATTGCTATCTATGCAATTACTCCTTTTTATATTAGTTACACATGCACTTTCATACTAACTTTTTTTGAAGATAAAATGCTTTGTAAATATGTCACAAAAGATAAATAGTGGTTTGTAGTGTAAATGCCCTGTGTAGAAATATACTGATATATTATTTTTAATGCGATGAGGGTGTCAATCAAATTGATATTGTGATTTGGCATATCAAATAATATGCCTTCTCACCCCCTGAACTTGGAAAAGAGAAGTACCTATAAATGCGAAAAACACGTTCTTGATAATGCATTCTAAAAGCAATAACCTACTACTGATGAATACTGGATTTAACTCCACCCACATAGCAGATCGCACATAGTGAAGCTAAATCTAGGTTGAAATCATTTATGTTCCAACCTAATTTGCAGGAAAACAACTAACAAATTTGTATTATTTCAGTAATAAGTGATTCAAGTTCAGTGGATAAGTTAAAGGGAACATTATATCAGGCACCTTGCTTGTTCTTAATCACTTTTCCACAGCTAGAGTGCCAAGCACAGTGCCAGTCACTTAGTAGGCACTTCAGAAAGTTTTGTTGAATAAAAGAATAAATAAGTTTCTGATATTAGATCTGGCAATGTAATACCAATGAGAAGACTTCTTTGCCTTCATGGAAAGACTTTTAAAACTTTACAGTCGTGAATTTATCAATGGGTACTCAATCCATTTTCATGATTGAAATGAATCTGGGGAGGTATTTCCTAAACCTACCTTGGAAGTAACCAGGTCCTTAGAACTAAAAGGAAATCTAGTATAGTGCCCCAAACTAGCACATATGCCTAAAAAAAATATTTCAGTGCAATTTACCTCTGCTTTAGTTATCCTTAGATTTAATTAAGTGGAGAACAATAATTTTCCTGAAATACAAAGTTTTTATCCATCAGCCAAATTGGCATCCTTTCAGTTTAACCAGACTGGAGGAAGTCCTCTTTTTTGAAGTTAGTAAACATGAGTAAATGCACTTAAATTATCTGTCAATCCAAAGAGTATATAAAAAGTTATTAAAGGTTTGTTAACTGGCAAGTATTAATTTGTCTCATAAGAATAATCACTCAGAGATTCATATTAATATTATATGTTTGAAAGAAAGAGATATGTATTTAACATACAGTTTTCATGTAGATTGTGCTCTGTTGATCTTTAAAGTTAGTTTTTGCAAATAAATAAATAAATCCACTCACTTCATATTCAAGACACATTTGAGCCCTCTATTAGAAGACAAAGACTACCTTGCTCTGTGATCTTGCACAAGTGTGTACACTATACCTTTAGCCTAAGGTGTGAAATTAGTCAACAAAATTTTATCATTCTAAAAATGTAGTGGTGGATCAAATAATCTAACTTATATGGAAGGGCAAATATTTATGCCCTTCCATATAAGAAAATATCTACTTATGCAACCCCCCAAGTTCTTCCGGAACCTTCTCTTACACCCAGTGTTCTTCCACTTCCTCAAGACTTCCACCCCATCTCTTGATTCTTTTCTTCTTGTTCCTTTTTCAATCTTGAAGCATCAGTTATTATTTTCTTCTCTTACTTCTTCAAAGCTATCTTCTCCTTTTCAACTGTCTCCTTGCTTTAAGTTTCTGAAGATGCTTAATATGTTATTTATCATAAAGGCAAAACCAAAACTCTCTCCAGATTGTATGTCACCCATTTCCCCATTATCAGATTCCACCCTCTTTTTCTCCATTCAAGCTTTTTGAAAACATTGCTTATAATGTGTATGTTCTCACTTCTAGTTTCTCAGCTCACTGTAATTCTTTCCATTCATTGTCCTATAACTGAAGGACAGCAACGACCTCTGCATTTTCGGGTAAGATAATTTTCCATTCTTAAGAGATCCCCATTGAATCCATTGAATACTGTTATACTCCAAGATTCCATTTCAGGTCCAAGTCAGCAACTTTTTCTCTTCTGTTAGGCCTTTAAAACAGGCCTTAGAATATCAACTTCCTTCCTCAAATCTTGGCAGCTACCACTATTCATTCTGTTCTTTGAGATTCTTTGCCTGAGTTCAGAGTAGATCCAATCTCCTTAGCATCTGCTGTTGTTTATCCCCAAAATAGTCATTTACATTTATTTTCTGTTTTTGTTTTTACTATTCATATGTGATTCTCACTTTAAGGATTTTACTGACAATACTTGTAGGAATGTCAGCAACACTAAGCACACTGTTTATTATTTATTATATCCAAATAGGTAAAACCCACTCATCTTCAGCACATATACCAATCCTCAGGAAATTTCTGAACACTTGCTCCCCACACCCCTGAATAATTAGATCACTTTATAAGTGTGTATAGTATCCTGCTCATTTCCATTTAATTCTTTATCACAGTTTGTAATTGCATGCTTATATACCACCTCCTTCACTGATCATGATAACAATGACCATGTTTATTTTAATAAATCATTTATCCTTGTCCCTTCGCACAGGGCCTAGTATATATTAGTTGCTCAATAAATATGGTATGAATTAATGAAGTATAACCAAATCACAACTACAGCCAACACCTTTATCTTACCTTCCACAGTTATTATCTACAGCTATACTCCATACCTTTCTTTTAACTTCCAAGCTCATATATCCAACCTGTTCCCTAGGCATTTCTACATGAATATGACATTTCAGTCTTTACATATCTCTTTTAAAAGGTGAAAGAAACAACAAACAAACAAAAAATCTCCTAAATGCCTACATTTTTTTTTTCATATATACCTCAGTTCATGGCAAAACCTAATCTCAGAAACCAACAACTTGGAAGTTACCCTTAAGACCTAATCAGTCATTGAATGATGTCCATTCTCCTACCTATATGTCATAGACCATGCCCTTGCCTCTCTCATTATTTTGAGACTCTTTATTCCTCATTATCTCTAAATCATGTCTCCCTTTAATCCATCCTCTACAGTAGTGCCAGAGTTATCTTTCTAAAACAGAAATCTGTTCATTTAATTTTTCAGCTCTTTAATGCATTTTTGAAAGCAATTCTTCAAGCAGCTCAGCTAATATGGTCCAAATATATAGCCTTCTCATATATTTGTTTACATAATAAATAATAAGAAATTTTGTGTGTGTGTAATTTATTGTGCACTTACTACTATGTGCCTGGGAATATCTCCATGTTAGAAATGAGGAAATATAAGATTGGTCAAGTAAAGTTACTTGCTCAGGATCACACATCTAATAAGTGGTGAATCCAAGATTGAACACAGGTCTAAAGTCCATGCTTATATGCTTCCTCTAGCCATTAAAAACATCTCCCAATTCCATGCCCTTACACATCTCCATGGCATTAGATGTGTTCAGCCCTCTTGCTAAAATGCCCTCTCCTTTCTTTTCTAACTGATGAACTACTTATTCCTTCAAATCTATCCAATTGTATCTAATTGCCATCCCCCCATTATCCTTCTACAGTACCTGGCATGAATTTCTTTTATGTAACCTCATTAAATTATACTTTTATTATAAACAAATCTGTTTCTAACAGTAGGTTACCTGATCTAAGAGGATAATAGTTTTGTCTTATTCATTATTTCTCTGCCAATACCTGACATAGCATTTAGCACATAGTTTATTTGAATTAAATTTTTAAAAATACCTTTTGTCTCGAGATTGTTTTTATTTCTAAATCTGAGTCAGTGGTTCTACACTGGCCAAGAAAAGCATATTCTCTGGAAATACACTATATATTAAATTACTTGAAATATAGGCATAGCACCATAATATCCAAACTAACATGAAATGTGCCATTGTTTTGTGATTCACTCCATGCAATTCATAGAAAACATTGTATTTCAGGTGTTTTTATTCATTTGTATGCATTTTTAAACATCATGCCTTGTTCCAAAAGCATTTCAGGCAGTTTACCAAAAGAATGCATGTACTTAAATTATTATAATAAGATATAAATAGAAGTAGAAAATCAGGATGAAGGAAAATAGACTGCAGATATGTCCACCATTTGGGCCAGAACATTAACTGTAGTTCATAGCTAGATTATGCTGAGATTCAAATCTTGAGCTTCTTGGCTATGAGAGTAAACCATGGGGGAAACTTATCTTTCTTTAACCAAAAAATGGATGTATAAATTTCCTCAGAAAGAACGACTGTCCTACACTAAAAATCTTTTTTAAACAATATCATATGGGTTTGATATTAGGGAAATTTGGGTGCTATTGCAAGTAATGTCAACATTTTCCCAGTAAAAGCAGTAATGAATTTTATATTGATGTTTCTTGTAGTCCCCTTCAATAAAAGCTGAAGGCATTACATTAATATACAACTCAGTGAAGGCAATTCTTCAAGGAGCTAAGCTAATATGGTCCAAGTATATAGCTTTCTCATGGCCCAGTTTAATCCAAGGAAAGACTTTAGAGTACTTAGAGTAGTGGATGGACTGTATAACCTTCAAACAATCTTCTGTAAGTATCACTTTTCTCAGTCAGGATGGTGAGCAGACAGTTAACAATACCATCTGACAAGGGAGCATGTTGTTGTTTTACAAGTAATGGGCTTTCTAGTAGCCACAATGACTGTAAAAAAGCAACATGGTATGTAGAAAGAGCATAAATTTGCCACTTTGTAAACCTGGGGTTTTCTCCAAAGACTGTTGTATTTAGTGTTGTATTTATGAGAGCTCCATTTCCTTATTCTAAGCTCCATTTCCTTATTCAGTCTCTGAGATTCTTTCCAACTCTGAAGCTATGTGATTGTTATTTTCATTTATATCCTAGGTCACTTCACTACTAGGTGTCTATATTTTAGCTAAAGCATTTGCTCAATTTACTAACACTTCATTTTATCTAATACTCCAAGAAAACCAAAACTGGTTTGCCACGATGATGTAAGATGTTTTGATTTCTGTAATCAGGAATTTTCCAGACTTAAAATTTTAATTATATATTTAGACACTCTAATAAAGTAATAACCTCAGAATATTCTGATTCTTATAAAATGTCATTTAAAAAATAGAAAGTTTAGGGCTTCCCTGGTGGCGCAGTGGTTGAGAGTCCGCCTAACGATGAAGGGGACACGGGTTCGTGCCCCAGTCCGGGAGGAACCCACATGCCGTGGAGCGGCTGGGCCTGTGAGCCATGGCCGCTGAGCCTGCGCGTCCGGAGCCTGTGCTCCGCAACGGGAGAGGCCACAACAGTGAGAGGCCCGCGTACCGCAAAAAAAAAAAAAAAAAAAGAAAGTTTAATTAGTATGGGTTATCTTCCCTTTTCATTCCACTTAAGTAACAGCATCCACTGATTCTAAAGCAGCATAATTTACTTTTTTTCCCCAGATAATGTATAAAAATAAATCATTTGCTGTTTTAGTGTATAGTCATATTTTCCCACTTCCCTCTTATATGTCTCAATCACAAGTGAAACAGTTTCCACAAACGTGGAAATTCCGCAGCATTGTTTTTCAGTTGAGCTTATTTTATTATTTCTCAGTCTCCTACATCTATAGATGTTGAAATTGAGGACTTTCAGGATAATTACATAATAGAATTGCAGAACACACTATTAGAATCTATTTCTATTAATCTAATAAATGGTTATTGTATTCTATAAAATACATTATATGCTTATATACATTATATATATATATATATATATATATATATATATTATCACAGTAATCATTCTAGTAGTTGTCATTCATTTATCATGAAGCAAACATTTTTTGAGCCTGCCCTGTGCCAGGAACTTTGTTAGGAATTCTGCATTGCCCGATCTCTGCAATTCGATATCATTTTAAGTGATGTTTAGGTATAATTGAAATAATAACAATATAAACACTATGTGTCAGAATTTTATGTGTTAAAAAGTCCTTTTAGAAGGTTGACCTAGTAATATAAACTTCAATTGGAAAATCTTGAGAAAAAGATACTCACAGGCTTCCTCAGAGGTAGTCACGAGGCATGCTCCAAGCAGAGGTTTGGAAACCACACACATTTGAGTTTGTGTGCTTTTTTAGCCACTTAGTAGACAGGAGACCTGGTCATGTCACAAAACCTCTTTAGCTTCTGTTTCTGATTTTGTAACTTGGGGTTACAACATAGAACTTACTTCTTATCCAGTAGTGAATTTTGTCAGCAATGACACCCTTAGGCTTAACATTCAACCTGACACATCCTAGGGCTCACAGGGTGTTAGTTATCATTGCTACCAGTTAGATGCTTGAGGATTACCCTCCATGTGTAACATGGGAAAAGCTGTTTTATAGCTTTCATAAAGCTACAAATAGTAATCCCTTACCCCTTTTCCTTTTTTGCTCCAGCCAGTTCTGGAAGAATGCCTTAACAGCAAGGGAAAGAGGTGAGGGAGAAACCCAGTGTCAGTGAAGGACAGGAAATGTGAGCCTGTTTACAGACCCTCCTGGGCTTTCAGAGGCCCTTTGTTATCTTATTTTACTTGGACATTGTGAGATACTGATACTTGAAATTCTGTTCTAGGTCAGTTGGTCCTATAAATCTGTTGATTTACACTATTCACTATTTTGGATAATTCATTGCTGGCTCAAATTTGTTTGCATTTAGATAACTAGCAATGAGTTTGTATTAATACAGAAGTGCAGTTAAATAGTTTTCCAGGTTTCATTAAATATTATTATTTAATGTTGAGTAAATATTTTCAGGTTTTGTTAATTTGGTTACATATTACCTGCCTACTTCATGGAAGGAATCATGCTAAGGTTATAATGGTGAACAAGACAGAAATAGCGCCAGCCTTCAATGAACTTAGATTCTAAAAGGAAAGGAAGATGTCAGTCAAATAATCACACAACTAAAGAAAGAATTTACTCATTTTGAAAAATGACATGATGGAAGTAAACTGAGTGCTCTAAAAGAGTATAGATGGGGAGCCAGGATGACATTAGATAGAGTGGTTAGGAAGTACTTTCTGAGGAAATGACACTTCAACCAAGACTACAATATGAGAGGGTATTGATCATGTGGAAAATGGGATGCAGGGAAGCCATTCCAGGATGAGGAAGTGAAACCACTAGGTGGCATTTCAGGGGACTCCGAGCTCTGGTTCTTTATGTCTCAGTGCAGAAAGAATTAAGTGAGAGACAAAGAGGTAGATAAGACGTGATGTATTAGAATAGGATGCTTGTGAGGCTTACAAGCAGGCAGGCCAGAGGGTGCTGTTCCCCAAGAACTTAGCAGGCTACAGTTTTATAATCAAAGGAACAGTGGGAGGGGGAAAAAACCCCTTCTTCCTCATTCTTGAGTAGATGTCATGCTTCTATCATCAATTCCTCCTCCATGTCAGGCAGGGGAGTTTTCTTGTCCCTACATGGTCAAGCTGGGACTGTCATGCCTCAATGGAAATGAGCAAAAAGGCAGTAACTTGTGCTAAAAATGTGAAATCATCTCAGGTTTTAGTATGTCACCTTTCCTTATATTTTTGTTTTTAGTGTGCATATAGGAATGTGTCCTAGGAAACATTAATTTACTGAGCTCACTGGGCAGGATGTGGGTCTCATGCCACCATTGTTTTATTGTTTTGGGACATGTCTCGTGCTTCTGTTTCATGGTTTTGTTGCTAAGCAAGCCTGCTTGGTTTCGTGGCTAAGCAAACCTACTTTCTAGAGTGTTCCTTAACTTACAGGAGTCTCCCATAATTTTTTCTTTACTTACAGTCCCCTAGTGGGATTAACTATTTAATTACCTACTTTGTCCCTTTACTCTGGCCCTATCAGAAGTAGCATAGCCAAAGGCATCAAACAAAGAAGTCCTCCAAATGCAAGTTATTTCAGTGAGACTGGTATATAATGAACAAAAAAAGACACCATGGCAGGAAGTGTTGATTTTATTCTAAGTTCCATGAGATGGTATTTAAGAGATTTAAGCAGATGGGTGACCCCATCCAATTTATGTCTTTAAAAAGTCCCCATGGGGGTTGTAGTTTGACTAATGATTGGATGAGGTCAAGCCAAGTGGAAGAGTACAAAGGAATGCTGCTTGGTCCAGGCAGGAGAAAACTGTGACCCAGACTAAAGTGGGTGAGAACTGAACTGGGAAGTATAAGGAGAAACATGTTGTGGATGAGCTAGGCAGAAATCCAAAAGTTTGTATTTCATCTTCCATCTATGTTCTTAGTATTTATTACACTAACATCTGTATATGGATACAATTTCCTACTATCTGAGTAAAACATTACTGTATGATTTTGACATGAAGGGGAGAAATCCTGTTATCAAGTTAAAGAAATTAAATTATTAATTCAAAATTTGAGGTCATTCACTGTAGATGATCATTCCTCATGTTAAATTATGTCTACATTTCATTTACTCATTCACACATTCATTCAACAAATATTTGAGTGAGTTGTAAGAGTCAAAAATGTGTCATTTGTTAAAGTTGTATTTTTGATTGTCAGTGTTCCATGTAAACAACAAGAAAATGGTTCTCCAGGAAAATGATATCATTGATTTACTCTGGGGGTTTCCTCTCCCTCATGGTTTTAGGACTTAATAAACTACATTTATTTCCCTAAATTCCTTCTTTCTAATGGATAATGATGCTTATCAAGATACTTCAGAATTTGAACTGGAGTTTGGAAAATATTAAGAAGCAGTCTCAACCCACATTCTGTTAATTCTTGTATTTTTCAATAGAAAAAAGAAAAAGCCTCTGTCATGATACAGAACAATGCTTATGCAGTGGCAGTTGCCAATTATGCCCCGAATCTTTCAAAAGACCCAGTTCTCTCCACCATCTCCAAGAGTGCAACCACGCCAGAACCCAACAAGAAGCCGGAAAACAAGCCAGCTGAAGCCAAGAAAACTTTCAACAGTGTTAGCAAAATTGACAGAATGTCTAGAATAGTTTTCCCAGTTTTGTTTGGTACATTTAATTTAGTTTACTGGGCTACATACTTAAACAGAGAACCTGTATTAGGGGTCAGTCCTTGAATCTAGACACAGGTTGTCTTTGGGATGTATAGCAACATTAAACCTGGTTTGTTTTGCCATGTACAGTCTGACTAATAACTGCTAATTTGTGAACCAACATGTACAGTATGTATATAGCAACATAGCTTATAGACCTCTAATAGAGACACGCATTTGCTAACTTGTGGTACTGCAGGCAGAAAGCACCCCATGCCCAAAAAGCCATTGCCTTTTTAAAAGATTTACCCTAGGAACTGGTTTAAAGTGGATTTCAGATGACCTGATTTATTTTCTCTTTTCCTAACAGCGATGAAAATGGAGATCCTACACCACATTTTATGGACCCTTTTGATTTAGGTCTTACATAGGAGTATTTTCTACTGTTGCCTAACTATAACGTAAGGTAACATTGTCGTTCCAAGATGAATTCCTCTAAATAACAGAACCTCATATCTGCAACATCAGTTCCCTTCCCAAGTGCTCAGAATCCCTGCTAGTATAATTGGAAGCTTAGTACACATCAGAAGAAAAACTAGAGATTTGAAATCAGCTTTTAATTACCGTGTATAGTGTCCATAGCCATGTACATATTACAGCATGACAAATTCAAATAATTATGAGTCACCCTGACAGGATGTTCATTATGCCTAGAATTTAATAACTATTGGAATGTCGTGGACATGACATTTTTAGCATTAGAGTTTATTTGAAAGTAATAATTGAAATCCTACAGATTATTTTAATCATTGGAAACTACCTTAAATTTAAAAAAAAAAGACAATAAATAGGTCTTACTCTTTCCAGTATGTGTTGTATTGAAATCGATCAGCTAAATTTTCTTGGTGCTGGAGACTGGAAAAAACATCCAGTTTGGCTGCTGTGGAGCAACATTCATACTGGATTAGAAAATTGTGCCAAAAACTCCCATCAATGAGAATTCATAGGTGTCACAGAATATATATAAGCACTTATATGATTCTCTCCTTTCCTGTTTACTGCAAATTCTGCCTTAAGGCTTCTTTTCATCAGGACTCAGAAGCCACTAATTACAAAGGAAAGGGCAGTTAACTGGCACATTTTTCTGTCTTGAAAGCAGCTCTTTCAGATAAGAATTAATGTAAATCTGCTTTTGTAAATTACAACTTTAAATTTCTCTGACTCAAATTTGCAGCTTTGTATACCTGAAGAGGTTTTGGTAAGAGTTGAACATTTTTAAACTAACTTTAAAGCATCACCAACAGATTGCGGATTAGTTCACATGCACAGACATCACACACACACACGCACACACAATTAGCTCAATTAGGATACACACACAAACATGTAGCTAAATTAGAAACCACAATTTTCAATTTTATATAATTACTAATTATTAATGAGTAAAATTCATTTTCCTTTCAGTATTTAAAAAATACTCTTTATGTCCCTGAAATATGTTAATAGAAATTAATAGTTGTGTCTCATGCCTAGATTCAACATTTTGGGCAAACTTAAAATCCTTTTGACTCACATATACATTAGCAGTTATTAGTTGACTTTTACTAATAGATACACCTATATGATGGTGTTTTTGTAGAAACGTAAGTAGTCAAATAGTGGCATTTCTTGCAGTTTTGTACAGTATTTCAGTATAGTGCATAAATAGGTATGTTCATAAAATCAATAAAAGGAGTATCTTATGGAAATAAGCAAAATCACAACAAAAACTGCTATTTCTTTGCCTCGTTTAAATTTTATTTTTTTTCATTTTCTTTGTTTCAGTGTGATTCTGTTATGTGCTTTGCATGATTGTATTAATACCAAGGTCACAAATGCATCTTATTAACAGAATTTGCGGTGAAGACATCCTTGACATTAAAAATTCCCTCACGAAAAGTAATCCATAATCCTTAATAAAATAAATTTGTTACATGAGCCAATTAATGTATTTCTTTAATTCCCTTCCAAAAGCACCTTCTTTGTCATCTAAATTGTTTTTAAAAGTGCACTTTATTCATACACTGGAATGGAAGATATCCTATTTTCTTACACATTTAAATATATCATAGCTCTTCTGGGCTGTTTAGGGAAGGGTGTGGTAGTCTAAGACAGTACGCAATGCCTGAAGACAAGCAATAAAAAATGCTTTGTATGGTATGTATTGTTAGACACTTTAAATATTGTTCTTATAAGTTCTGCATTTCCCCCTTAATGTGTGACTATACATTATAAATTTATAAATATGTACATATGTAAAAGTATTTGTGAATAGCAGTTTCTGTAGGACAACAGAAAAGACTCATCTATACCTTTGGTAAAAGGCTGCACCTGCATTGATGGTACCTGTTTTATTAAAATTTATGGTAGATTGACCAGAAAAGTTATCATTATTGTTATTTTTATTTTTACTTTCAACTGTTAAAATCTAATTTGAGCCTAATGATATCCTGACGGTTGAGATATTCCAATAATGTGGATCAGGATTTTCTATTATTTCTCTTACTTTCGTGGAATTTTTTCTTACACACTTCTTAATCTTTTAAAGTTTATATAAATTGAAAGGAGCTTTGAATCTTGCTGGAGAGAGGGAGGATGCTCCATGGAAAAGGATTTTAAATTATAGAAGCAGAGTCTTTACAATTATTCTCCCTTCCATAAATCATTTTAAAAACACAAAAAAGTTACATGGATTTATTAAAATAAGATTAATTTTTTGGGAAACATTTTTAATAAACTAACAATGGTCTCTTTGGCCCATAATATTATGACTATTTTATGCAGCTGTATATTGACATAAAGAGTTATGGTATGTACAAAATGTAGATAAATACATGTACATATATAGAGATATAATCTCATTATTGTATAGTTACTGCTCTGATTAAGGTAATATTTGTTCAACAAAAATTTTTTACCTCCTACTATTAGCCATGCCATCTGGATGGTGTCACTACCACTCACATCACATCCACAGAATTCAGTTGAAAATCAAAGTGCATCTCATTCTTATAAAGACTTTAAATAAAAGACCAAATGTAATATATAACTTAATTTAGCACTGAGAGTTGTTTATTGAGCTATGAGATCATGAGTGTGCTAAGATGGTGACTGTTCTGCTCTTTTCTTCTATTTATGTTTCTATTTGTTTGAATATAAAATGGAACTAATATAGAACCATCTAATAATTTTTTTTAAACTTCAGTGATTTTTAAAGTGCCAATCTTCATGTTTAGCAGTCTTTTCAGGGATCTCTCTATTTCGAATTTATCTCAGGTTTGGATAAATGATCCCCCTGAGCCACATTTCCAGTTTTTTTGAATAGTTCATAGTTTGTTTAAAAAGAGCACAAAAGCTATTACTTCACTCACAGTTTTTGGTATATATACATATATATATGTGTGTGTATATATATATATATATATATATATATATATATATATATATATAAAGTTTTTATGATGTGGCTCTTTTCATATTGCTGGTTGAAGGAACTCAACTCTGCCATAATATCATAGGTTCTAAAAGGGCAGAGAAGCTCTATGGAGCCTATGGATGTTGTACTTTGACACAGCCTGTCATCATCCCAACGGGAGGATAAGGGAAGTAGCTCAGGTCCACCTTCTGCAAAGTCATGGTTCTTCATTATCTATTAAGAATTTTTTTTCAAATGCTTCATACTTGTTACCCTCAGACAATGCCTGTGAAAAATCAACATTTTTATGACTTATTTTGAAATTTGGGACCATATTAATAGCTTTATTATACTGGTGTTCTTGTTATTAGTCTTCTGGCATTCCTATATCCATCTGCATATGTTTGAAGTAATTCTCAGATTTTTTTCCTATAAAAAGATTCAGAATTTCAAGAGAATTATGAGTTGACTGATTGCTACCCTGTAGTGCACTTATTTTCTTTTTAATTGAGGTCTTATGGGAACCTTGGGCTTACCTTTTCTTAATCCAAAGTATCCAGAAGCATAAAATTAAAACTGGGGTGGGGTGTGGTTATTTTTAACACTTGCATGCTTAGGAACCAGAGACGCTGAATCAAAATCATAACAGTGTGGACAAGACAAATTATGATATTTTTCTCTATTGAATTCATGCTTTAAGAAATGAAATTCAGCATTTAATAAAATTCTTAATATCCATAATCTTGTGTTATCAACATTTATATGAAAGATACTAATCTTTTCCATTAATATTTATGCACTCATATTTTCATCAAATTAAAAACAAATTCAAGACTTCAAAAACAGGGGAAAAAATCAAAGAGAAAAATCCACTTGAAAAATGTCTGTTGCTAGTTAAAACTAATGAGGCATTTCCCCTTTTTAATTTCTAAGAAAGGTGAGAAATTATACATACATAAGTATATACAGAGATATTTAACAGTCATGATTCTATCAAGGTAAGCATCATGATTAAAATACTAAGATAGATTAAGTTCATGTGAAAAGCATTTGGGAAAGGTAATGAAAATCTATTTCTTATACGAATTTTATATCATTTTTCTCAAAAATTCTTAATTATCCAACATATTTAGACCACAGTTTTCAACCTTATTTAGGTAAAATATTGTATTTTTGCCTGTTTTTATGATGAACTTTTTTTAATACATGTAATTATATACCCCACTTCAAACCACTTTACACTGAAGTTAATACATAACATCAGTTAATATTGCCAGTAGGGAAGAACGAAGAACAGGTTTGTGTGTCAGTTTAAAGTAATACTTTCAAAGAACCTTTAATAAGGTCTTAGCTTTGATTAGAAGTAGGTGTGTGTGTGTGTGTGTGTGTGTGTGTGTGTGTATCTGTGTGTATTTGCCAGGTATAAAAGAATATTTTGAGAAATTTATGAAATCTAAACAAGTTATTTTATAATGGATCTAATTCCAAACATAGCTCTTATTAAACTAGTGATTAAGTTAGTCAATAGAATAGTTTTTTTCAATAGATCCAACTAATTTATTCGTTGGAATTTAGTCTTGAGCCCTATATATTCTTTAAAAATATCCTTCCTTCAAGGGTGTAAACGTTTTTCTGATGTATTTCTGGTTGGCTCTTTTGAGCCATTAAATTCAAAATGATATCACAATTGTGCTGATAAGGTAAGATAGAAAAATCTTTGAATTCCAAGTTTCTCAATGGAGGTTTGTTAAAGCCTCCATTAAATTTAATATCCTGTTGATCACTTGCAAATACCAAGTCATCTACTATATTTGTCTCTGGTTAATTTTATATCTTTTTGAATTGTACAGCAACCAAGAATCCCTTTTTGTAAAACTAGCTATTCACTAATATTGTTTACAATTTAGTTTCTGGGAATATATTACATTTTTCTTCTTTGGTCCATAGGTATAATAATGTATAAAAAATGATTACAGTTGATTAAGCACACAAAATAATAAGCACTTCCCTCTTTATTTTATTTTTCTTCTTTTTTTAAAAAAATTTTTGACAGTTTTGTGTTAGGGGTTGGAGAGATTTTGTTTTTACTTGCCATATTGTTGGTTTTATAACTTTTAAAACATGAACTTCAAGGATTATGTATTGATTTCATTAGTTTGTTGCAAATTACTGTTTATAGAAAGAAGTCTAATCTGACACCATATAAATACCAGTATTGGCACTGTAAGTGTTAAATTAGCTTAGTTGGTATAAAAATTAGCTTAGTTGGTATAAAAATTTGTTTTTCATGCTTTGTTTTAGAAGACTTATTTTACCACAACAAGTTGCCAAATGCAAGCCTATATTATTGGATAGATAAGTGTAACTCCAACAAAATTGATTTATGAAAACAAATGGTATTAGGAAAGCAAAACAAAGGTGTTAGACACAGAATTACTTTAGGGATAATGGCTTAAAGATTTGTTCCCAATTATTTATTTTTAAATATTCAACACAGTAGTTGAAGCAGTTGGCTGTGTTTTAAACCCAGCATAATATGTGAACAAGTTTAATGTATGATTGGAAAGGCCTAAATGAAACTGAACTTTGAGTTACAGTTTTCATGAATTAAACATTACCATCCATGGATAAGTCCTTGATTGTTGATCTTGGGTGCCTGCTCCATAATGGATTTCAGGTTTATTGGTATCTCATTTTTTTCAAGATTCTCTTGAGCAGATACAAATTCAGGTTTTAGGGTGCTCCAAACAGAGGAATGTGACCTTTCATGAAATATTCCCTTTAGAGGTCACATGCATGGAAACTTAAGAAAGCTTCATACTTGTTGCTAAATTAGAAAAGTAAAAAACAAAAAGGAAAGGAATGTTTTCCTCTTGCTACACATTAATAATACAATCACATGCATAGATAATGCATGATAAAGCTCCAAAACTAAACTTTGAGTATTCATTAATTTTAAATTTTCAGGGTGACAGTACGCTTGTATGGTAAGTTTTCTTGTTTGAAAAAATCATTCTGAAGCTAATTATATTTGTAATTTGTGACCTTGCTGTAATTGGGAAAAGTCATTTTTTATGTATGTAAGATAACTTGACCCTTATTGAATGTGTCAGTATGCTAGCTGTTTAAACATTCTTAATTAATCACAGGCAGATTAATGCTAAACATTATCTTTTTGTACTTATTAAAATTAATTTAAATATATTTGATCTGAAAATTGTGTTTTTTATACTCTAATCATTCATTACATGTTTGCTTACAAGAATTGAATTCATTGTAAATGTGACTTTTTTTATATTGGGATATAACACTAATATTTTGTAATAGTGATTTTAAATTTTATTGGTTTCTTAAATTTCTTTTTAAAATAAAAAGGTTATAGGGTGAGAGGAAAAGTCCAAACCTACCCTGAAATTTTAGGGGGGTATCACAAATTGATAATGTTGATCTCTTTAACACTTTAAGAAAGTGGTGCTATGGAAAATATAAAAGTTCACCCAGAAAATTAGCTCCCTTCTATCATAAAAAGTGTCACATTTACATGAACTTCTAAATAAAATAAATAAGATTTTCTTTTTTTTAGATAGACTCAAGTTCATCATTCTATTTATTAAGCAGAAATCTTGTCGTTTTCTTGTTGGATCTATTCTCTTAATTTAACGCAATATAGTTGACATGAGTTCCTTTGCTATTATTGCTAATATCACTGAAATTAAATGCTTTTGGATGTCAAAAAGGTATAATAACAAGGCAATTTTTTATCAACATGGTAAGTTCTCATACAGTATTTTTCAACCCTAGCCACAGTTTATAATTACCTAAGGACTTTACAAAAACATTCGTCCAAAAAAAAAGAAAAAAAACATTCGTCCTACCCTAGTCAGAATCTTGAGAGAGGAGGGGTTATGAGAAATCTTTTAAACTCCCCCAATAATTCTACTCTACAGCCATGTGTCAACATGTTTTCATTTTATAAACCTATCATGGACTCTATCTAATCTGTTTCTGTCTTGGAGACTTCTGCTTGCTTTTCCTATAGCTCTTAGTTTAGTCTATAGTTTAGTCTTAGTAAAGAAAAAAAGAAACAAACATAAAATTAAATGAATGTAACAAATTAGTTTTTTACAAAATATAGTGAATTTAAGTGAAGCTATCAAATTTATGTAATAAAGTATGCATTCTTGAAATTTTACTATTTAATCAATTAATTAAAATTACTCTTACTCTTAATTTTTACCCTATAGACCTGCAGTTAATTATGAACAATGTGAGTATATGTATTAAAAAGGTACACTCTAATTGTCATTTTCAGCCTACACTTTTTAATCAAATATTTAAAAAATTATGTATTCTAACATTTTTTAAACTATTTGCCTGGAGGGAAGTATATTCCACTTAAATAATGAGGTGAATATTTATCACTTCAAATTCACATCTCAGTTAAATTATAGCCACAAAGCCACATTCTTCAGCACCATTCAGCTAGTTTCCCCAATATCAATTTATAGTCCAGGCTTTGTCAAATTCATGTAAATGAAAGCATTCTATAAATGGAAGCATTTATGTCATCTTTGCTTTGAAGAATTCAGAAAGGGAGGAATGGAGGTTTCAAATGGTTTTCTACGGCATTAGAAGTTTTGCCTCATCTTTAAATTGTAAAACCAAGGAAACTGCTGAGAAAGCAGTAAGACTCAAAAATGGTAATTCTTGAAGACTGTTGCACTGCCAAATGGAAAAGGTTTTATATTCTTGGGCCAATATTAACTCTTGGAAGTTCTCAGATACAGATAGAAAACTAGAAAAATGGGAAGCCAGATGCAAGTAGTAAAAATAGCACTAAATCCCTCAATTGCCTCTTGAGAAAATGTTGAATTATATCCAGTGTTCTGGTTTAAGAAATCAGGGAAATGGGTATTTTTAAAATTTAATTAAAAATTGGAGCTTAATTACTTAGGGTTCATTTACCTGGAAAATTCACTCCTGTGGAACAGCTTATTCCATAAGTGGCTTGAAATGTTATAACATTTCTTCCATGAATCAATAAAAATAATCTTATGGAGAATTTCTAAATCATGTCTTAAGATGTGGAATAATGAAAAAATGTAAACTAATAATTGAAGCATATCAGTTTTGAATTGCTCTTGAACTTACTGTTTGAAAGCTAGTTTTACTTTCTAACTAAAATACACATGGAATGCCAGATAAATAGAAAAATGAAAGAGTTTATCAATATTTTAAAGTCATTATGCCTGTCCCCTAAACCAGCTTACAGGAAGATTTCACAATGAGTGTGTATAGGGTCACCCTAAGGCTTCTCTCAAAGTCCAATCCATTCCAGACAACTGAATCTGTACCAGAGGAGAAACATGTTTATAATTCTCTAATTTTTAAAAACTTTACCTCATACTGATCATTGCATTCCTCTTTTTCATTTTCTGGTATCCTATCCAGTAATTATATTGAACTTTTTTTAGGTAAGTTAAGGTAGTTTCAAAGTTAAGATAGAGTATTTTACTGAAAATCGTATCTTGCTTACTGACAGTCAGTATCTTAGCCACAATTTCTTTGACTAAGAACATGAGCAACTTCCAACTAGTCTGAGCACAAAAGGAACTCAGGGAAAGGATATAAGATGTCCCATAGTGAGCAATAAAGCCCCTGAGCTCAGGGAAGTTAGGACTGGCTTTTGGATTTTACCAATGTGCTGGAGTAACAAGACTCACTGCCTACGCAGTTTAATTCAAATACTTGAGTAAAATAATTTGATAGGATCAGTTTCATTCAATCAGTTATATGATCAAGAGTAAAAATGATAATAAGCACAGTTGCTGGGCCCACCTCTCTGCAGGAAGAGAGGCTGTGCCCATTGAAGAGAGGCAAAGCTTCAGCATATACCTCAAAACATTGGCTATTACATTTAAGCAAGTTTGTTTTTTTTTTTACTTTGAAAATCTCCAAAAATGAAAATAAAATTTAAAAATATATAAAAAAGAGGGGAAAAAAGAGTATCACACTCAATACTCATGTAAGTGACTGTATTTTCCACTTGATAGAATTCAACTACTAAAGGATGATATAATTTATAATTGAACTGTTAGTATTTATAGGTCTGCATAGTGTATATAACATAAAAATACAAACTAACAATGTAGAAGCCCAAAGAGCACATGTATTTCATATATTTTGCTATATACATCTTTATCATCAAAGTCACTCATGTCTAGTTTACACTGAGCTGACAGGCCATCTACTTTACTACATTCGCAATTGCCTCATCAGCACAGTGTCTCAATAAGTATGGAGGTAATTTGATTGGTGGCTCAGGTAAATGCGTCATGACTGACAAGTTGGGTCCTCCTAGAGGACAAAATTTTTTTTTTTATCACCGAAGGAATTTATTAGAATTTATATTCTGATAGAAATAGTGCCTCTTATTAGAAAAGTGAAAACAAAGTATGTCTTTATCACAAGATGTAGGAGAGGAATATTCCATAAGTGTCCATGTTTTCCTCGTTTTTTGTCGTCAAATATACATAACATAAAATTTGCTATCTTAACCACTTTTAAGTGTACAGTTGAGTGGTATTAAGTATATCCACACTGTTGTGCAGTCGTCACCACCATCCATCACCAGAACTCCTTTCATCTTGCAAAACTGAAACTCTGGATCCATTAAACAATAACTCCCCATGACTCCTTGCCCCTCACCCCTGGCAACCATCACTCTTATTTGTCTTACCTCCCCTTTTCCACCATGTCCCAGCCTCTGGTAACCCCTATTCTATTCTCTATTACCATAAGTTCAATTTTTAAATTTTTATTTTATTTTTTTTAGATTCCAAATATAAGACAATTTTTACATCACCTTTGCTCTAACAGATTCAGAAATGGAGGAACTGAGGTTCCAAAGGATGTTCTATGGAGTTAGAAGTTTTACTTTCTCTGTTTCCTATCTTAAATGATCCAGGACTGGAAGGAGACTGAGGATTAATGTCAAACAGAAATTATTCTGGCAAATAATATTCCAGGACAGTTACAAACAATCAACAGATTCAAAACTGTAAGAACAAGATCAAAACAAAAGGGTGAAGAGATGAGCAGAACTGATGTGGAATTGGAACATGTGTTATAAATGATGGAAATCAAGTCCCTGTTGATGACCAAGAATGGAACTAGAATATCTTCCTATCTTCATTACCCGTTATGCTCATAATGCATGCTGGGTAACAGTAGTAATAGGTATAATAGACAAAAATGAAATAAAGTTGGAATTTGAGAAAAGATAAGTAGCAATCAAGATTTGACGACTTGGTCTTCCCTGTTTCCACAAACTAGGACTTGCCATTTACCCTTAATATAAATTTTACAGCTAAATGTGTATTTGGTATATTACTGCTTCTTTATTCAAAGATTATAATTAGGGTGCTTTTTATACCATATAAGAAATTTTGATACAGGAATAGTGATCACATCCTACATGTTTAATATAAGCTTAATTTATCTGATTAGCGTATTTCAAGGTAGTACAGTACTAATTTCTGAAAGAATGATTTTATAATTTCACTTTCTGCACAAAAGAATGAAGTTCTATTTATACAGGATGTCACTATTAATGACTTGTTATTGAACATACATTATTATAATTTCTATAATATTGAACTTCAGTACTTCAAATTTGAGGGAGTTATAGCTAATATTGTAATAACAATAGAACTGAACACTAGATAATAATTTATTATTTGATTTGAGCAAAGCATAGACAAACTTTGATAACACTTTGTAAACCTATATTGAGCAAAATTAGGCTCCACATCATTTCTTGTTTGCCTTTCTCAGCTATCCCACTAATAGGCATTGCACTGGAGAAGAGAAGTCCTGTTTCATACCCAACTCTTTATCTAGTGAAGCTAGTACTATTTCCACATCCTTCCCACTGACCTAGACTCTGAATGAAAATCCAAGTCACCTTTGTGGAAAACCTGTACCTGACTGCATGTGCTGTGCTCATCACTGGGCTCCTATGTGACCCAGGATTACTCAGTATTTGTTTTCCCCTTTAGTCTATAATATTCTTACTTATGGGGATTATGCCCATCTTTTTCACAGCATTGACTGAAATTCAGTGAGATTTGTCAAATCTGTGGATTGTTTCTTTTATCAGTGCTGAAAACTTTTCTATTATTCTCTCTTTAAATAACATTCTTTCTCTTCTATTCTCTTTCCCCTCTTGTTCTGGAGCGTCCATTAGACATATGTTAGATTTTCCCACTTTATCCTCCATGTTCTTTAGCCTCCCTTTTATGTTTTCCATGCCTTTAACTCTCTGTGCTGCATTCTGGATAATTTCTTTTGGGCTAAGGCTAAATAACTTTCCTAAAACCATATTTATAATATTTTGAATTTCAAATTCCATAGTCTTTTCATTAAATTCTATAATTATCTTGCCTTGAAAGGAATTAATATGAGTATAAGTTACTTAGATATTTAGTAAGACTTTACAAAAATCACGTGTTAATCCACTGGGAAGTTCCAGGATGAAACTCCATGCTCTGTGGCAGAGCAGTAGGGAAGGAACCCCGGGAATCTGAGTCAAGTAGATGTCTTCAGATCCTACCCCTGAGGTTCTGTTTGATTAATTTTCTGCATGTGGTCTCAGTCATATAAAACAACATGGGCAAGTGAGTGTCCCCATTTCAAAATAATGTTCTGGTAATTGCTTTTCCTGTGCTCTATTGCAGACTTCAGTTCTCTGTATACACTAAATGTTCAATACACGTATAACAGATTTCCTGACTGAATGAGTTTCTAAAAAGAAAATCTGGCAATTGATTTCAGCCAAATTTTACTTGAAAGCTCAAAGGGGAATGACTTCATCTTGATAACGTGGTGACAATATTCAATCTTCCATCATTGTCCATGATAATTGTATCTTCTATTATTCAACTGAATAATAAAACAGAATCACCTTATTAAAGAGATAAGTGCCTAGAAAACATCTTAAGATTGCATACATCAAGATGCAGCTGTGGCCATCGTATTAGTATTTGTTATTAAAAAAATTATTTGTAATTAACTACTTATGGAAAAACTGCAAGTGTCTCTGAAAACATTGTGCACACTTCTGAAATAAGAAACTATTAAAAAAAAAATCCAGTGCCTGCATAATACAGTAACTCAAAGCAGTCAAATGTAAATGGATTGACTTTGATTTTAGGTCCGAAGGAATTAGAATGACTACAGATTACTTTAGAAGAAAATATACAGGAACTTGAAGGAATTTATCTTATATGAGTTGTGCTCACAATTTATAGGGCATTAAAGCTGTCTACTTCATAAAAAATAATTATTTTTATAGAGTAAACCTATGGTACTATATCAATCAGATTTCAGTTGCAGAAAACAGCCCACTATACCCATGTTAAGCAGGAAATAATTTATTACAGAGTTTTAAAAAGAGCCTACAGAATTGTTAGGAAGGTTAATAAAACAGAATATGGGATGAATTTACAGGAAAATATCTTCACTGTGGACCAGGCCAGCAAGGCTGTTCTCTTTTATAATTAAGGAATGACTGGTCCAAGATCTGTAACACCACAACCACATGGACATATATACACTACCAAATGTAAAATAGATAGCTAGTGGGAAGCAGCTGCATAGCACAGGGAGATCAGCCCAGTGCTTTGTGACCACCTAGAGGGGTGGGATAGGGAGGGTGGGAGGGAGATGCAAGAGGGAGGAGATATGAGGATATATGTATAGTTGATTCACTTTGTTATAAAGAAGAAACTAACACACCATTTTAAAGCAATTATACTCCAATAAAGATGTTAAAAAAAAAAAAAAAAGAAGACCCCCAATCAGGAAGCTAGTATGATGTTCCTTGGTCCCGAACCACATTGTGCCACATACGGTCTTTAATGGAAGATTCATGCTGTGTCCTTCTTCTTAATATCTATGAGGTTAGTGACTGGAATATCTGCTAACGCTGCCAAAGTAAAATCAACTGCCATTACCACCCTTACCAGCAGAAACAGCTGAAACAACAGAAGCACAGTCTTCAGAATGCATCGGTCTTCAAATCTCACAGAATAGCATCTGATTGGTCAAACATAAATCAGCCAGAAATTGAATTATATAATATTTATCTTTCAAACTTCCAAAATATAGGAAGTCACCCTACTGTCAGTTTACCCATTTGACTACTCTATTTCCACAAGTACCCTTCTTTCCATACTTAAATTTACAAAAAAAAAAAATCCCACAACAGAAATAACAATAAGCTAATATTAAACATAATTAAACCATCACTGAACAGTAAAAATATTTTCAGCAACTCTCCAAAAGGAAAAAAAAACAAAAACAAATTCTAGCAGTCATAGAATCTTTCTCTGGGAGGTGTTCAGTCTCAATATTCATTAGTATAATCACAATTCTGTGTTGACATTCTATGATGACGTAAAGCCTATGCCTACAACCATAGGCTATGTGAAGTATGGACAAAAGGAAGAGGAAAAAAAGCAAAAAAGTCCATATATAATAGGGCAAGGGAGAAATTATGAGTAAATACTTCTGTCCATTGTTTTCCAACTGATGATGAAGCTATGTTTCATAATTATATCTTTTCTCCTCCTCTAACAATTTCATGTTTTTCCTCTTCTCAGCCACAGTGGAAACATTGCAACCTGTACCCCTCAATTTATATAGGTCCCAGTTGGAGGGCCCTGATAATTGCAAATAACACTTTCTTTTCAAAGGGAACAAATGTGCTTCAGGACTATAATTCTTGCATGGAAACCAGACACTAACTTCCTTTCCTGCTTGAAACATGGTGAATTGCACTTTAGAGACTTTCAAGTATTTAAGGAACCATTGCCAGTAGATCATTTAGCCCTCAGATAATAGAGCTCTTTCCAAAATAAGGTTATCCTTGATTATTCAGGGGGACTTCCTGGAGGGATAACTGACTCATTATTTATAGATATCCTGAGGACAGTTTATCCCTATAATGGGAGTCACACAATTAGAAAGGGTGGTAGGAAATTTTTTTCCTAACTTTATCTGAAATGGTAAATGACACTGCCTTGACCCATGAAGACATTCAGATAATCTTTAACTCACTGGCCAGAGATGTTAGGAATGATAGAACCATCCTAGATTTCCTCCTTGAGGGCTAGGCCATTGTCTGTGATTGTTAATACACTCTGTTTTACATAGATTAATGGCTCAGGACAAGGGGAAACGTTAGTACAAAGATTTACAGAGAAAAATTCCTGGCTTCTTAAGTTAGGCCTTGGTGTTTTATGGGATTTGTTCAGCTGGATATGTGTGAGAACCTTGGAGACCATGGTTATGGTCAATAGTGCAGTTTGTTTCATCCTCCATCTTGGAGTAGGAATTGATGATAGCCCTAGTTAAATGATGTACGAGACAAGCTGAACAGATATAATCCAAGCCTCGATCAGTCAGATTTATCAGAAGAATCAATAAAGTGGCATGTACTCATGGAAAAATTCACCAGAAGCCAAGATAGTGTAGGAATAAGAGGTAGATCTTTTTGAAACAATTCTCCATGAGTTGCTCAAATTTCTGTACATCTCATCAGCAAAGGCACTGGCTGCCTTTGTCCCAGACTCTTTTCAAATACATTTGTATAACAAACAGCCTTGGAAGATAAAGACAGTAGCAAAGTCTAGTTGTTTACAATCCAGTATGATAATGATAATGTCTTTCACTGAGGCATAAGTCAGGTAGTTTTATTGCCCATTATAAAAAATTCAGGTTCTCTAAGCTTGAAGTTCCTCTCTTATAATGTAACCCATCGAGCAGGTGTTTTTTGAAACTCTTTTTGTTGTTCTGTAGGAACTGGGGCTCAAGAAATATATGCAAACATCATGATATGCTGGCTATTGCTATTGCTTTGAGTAAAAAAGCTGTCTCTGACCAGGAATCTCAGGTCCCCTGCCAGTATTCAGAAAACCTGGCTGGCTAACTTGTTAGCTTACATGTAGGGTATAATCTTAGACTTCACAGTTCTTGACAAATAACAACTACCAAAAATGATAGTAATGATAATACTTACAAATAACAAAAAAGCACTCCCTTTCAGACATCTTTCTAGGCACTTTAGATATATATATATATATATATATATATATATACATAATCTTCATACAAAGTTTTAAGTTAGTACTATCATACAGATGAGGAAATTGATGCAGATAAATTAAATAACTTGCCAAAGGCCACATGGCTAATTGTATGGTAGAACCTGAATTCAATCATAAGCCATAAATCTCTAAAGTCTATGACCTCAACCAATCTCATATACTATCTCTCATAATTCAAGTAACCCATTTAACATTGCATGTCATAGACTACCCATAGCCCATCTCATGTTAGTAGAAACATTGCCAACTTAAAACTAAACCAGGTCACCTAATCAACTCCAATTTTTCATTCTCTTAAGAATCTATTACTTTCAAACAATCTTGCCATCAGTTATTTTAAAAATCATCGTTAAGATGCAGACCAAAGAAAACAAGAATGGATTTCTTATAGCATATGAATTGTATAGAGACTCATTGGAAGACTGCAGAAAGAAGCTCTAGGTTAGGAAATTCTCTCAAAGATGTGCTGCAGAACAGCTGTCAAGGGAGTTGTTACCTCTTGTATAATCAGAGAGTTACCGGTGCCAGAACTAACACCACTGCCACAATCAACCATCATAACCAAGTAACTGCCATTATCATTAATTATCACTATCATTATCATTATCAGGAAAATACCTGTGCCTTGCTTTCAAGTCCTGTGGAGATGGAAGAGTGGGACTACTGCTAATATTACTGTAGAAAACTCCACATCTCCTAGACTGTGCTTCACTGGAATAAAGAGCAGAGCCAGAAGATGCCTTTCATTCTTTTGTTTTTCACTTTTCAATTCTTGTGTGAGTTTATCTGTTTGTCTGAATCTAAATCAAATCTAGAACTCTAGCTGCAGGTGAGTCTGAAAATGAAGATGCTCAGAAGATAGTAGAGTAGCTGTTGAGAACCATTCCACCGAATTCTTGATAAAGCATTAATTTTTAATATAGTATAAAGTCTGCTCCAAATAAAACACGACATTAAAAAAATCACAGGGGCTTCCCTGGTGGCGCAGTGGTTGAGAGTCTGCCTGCCGATGCAGGGGATGTGGGTTCGTGCCCCGGTCCGGGAGGATCCCACATGCCGCGGAGTGGCTGGGCCCGTGAGCCATGGCCGCTGAGCCTGCATGTCCAGAGCCTGTGCTCCGCAACGGGAGAGGCCACAACAGTGAGAGGCCCACGTACCGCAAAACAGACAAAAAAAAAAATCACAATTACATGCAAATAGGTCTTTTTTTAAATTAAAAGCTGTTAAGCAGCAGAAAAAGGATTTCACTTACATCTCTACTCATTTCCTGATGCCTTCCTGCTACTCCTAATGCAGATGGGTGAGTTTGGCATTGCCTTTGAGCTCTTTAATGTAAACTGGTATAAAAAAGAAAGTGATTTGAGATGATGTATGCCAATTCTTTAAGGCAGGGACAAGAACTTTTATCTGCCACTGTGTGGAAAGACTAGGAAAGAAAGGATAATAGCAGGAAGTGGAATCTATCTGGTGAAAAAAAAGTAATGTACTGGATATTAAAATATGACAATGTCAGGAATCAATAGTATTTCAAATTGGCTTTGTCATTAGCAGTTATGTAGATCTAGAATAAAGAGGGAATTGGGAGCTCTGGGCTAGTTTTTTTAAAACTAGCCCAGACCATGGTTGAATTTCTATAAAACTCTTGAAATGGTAGACATGTTTGTAGAATTGAGTTATGAAGTACTTTAGAAAAGTACACTGGGAAAATGTGGGGAAAAAAGCTCAAAAAACATCAGCAATGAAATGCTGTACATACAAGATAAATTTCCAGCACTGTTATGTGATGATTTTGTGGGTAGTGAAGAGAGAAATCAAGGGCATGATACAATCTGTCCCTTAGAAGATGCACTGTGAAGTGCTCTCACGAGAATGAAAAGGGAATAATGAATTCATGAGAAGGGAGTAGTTTGTGAATCAAAATATTGATGAATAAAGAATGGACAACTCTTGGGAAAAGGAACAAAGCCATGGAAGACAGGTGATTTTTAAATCTCACGTTGTTTCTTATTGAAATATAGGAGAGAATAAATATGAAGCAACTCTTAAATTATAATTACTGGGACCTCTATAACAATCACTCTTGCAAACACCTCTAAAAATGACAGTGGGAAATATTTTTAAACAAATAATTTTCAGGTCTATTGAAAAGATAATGAAGTGTGTAGTTCTCTCTTGGCACAGACAACAGCTCACTCAGTCCAGAAAATTATAAGGCAAGCAATACAGAACACTTGGGTTTCATTAAGAAGAGCACAGCACTCTGCTGACTGGAAAACAAGTAGCTGCTGGAACAGAAAGCCCGGAAAGGCATCCGCATCCTGCCTATTTGCCATTTCATTCAAATCTTGTTGTAAATGTTTAAAATTATTCTCTCATCTCATTCTGTGTGGAAGAAAGAGAAAGTTCTGTTCTTGTAATGAATCCAGCTGTTCATGCAGGTTAAGAATAATGGGATGAATGGATATGCATATTTAAAGCTAATGTACAAAGAAAGAGAAGTTATTTATGGTATAACAATTGTAGACTGAAAGTCAAGATAAATGGGATTTGTCTTGCTAAGCTTCTAAGGAAGCAGATCACAGCTGCATGTGTTTTCACTTTTTATGTGATTGCAATTATTATTCTTAGGCTATTCTAAGAATTGCATAGTAAACTCACATATGGCACAATAAACTTCTCAGTTGAAAGGCATATTACTAGTTAGATGATTGACTTAATATTCTATTTTAGGTCCAGATTTTTTTGCATCAAAAATTTAAAAACTCAATTAGGTATGTATGCCAACTTCTTAGATACTAGAAATCAAAGAATTAAATTTTCTCTCTGAGAATTAAACCCTAAAGTCAAAAAGGAAGTTTCAAGTTCATATTTAGCAGACAAAATATCTTCCAGATCATATGGACAAGATTATAACTTGATTACAAGTTTTAACATTTCAAAATAACAAATGTCAATCAGAGTGTTGTTGGCTGGCCACAGAAGCCTAACAAAAGTAGATTCTTAGAAGCAAGCACCTACAGTGTCCATCCTAGTTCTGCCCCAGAACAGAGAGACTAAGCAAATACATCAGAATACCCTGGTCCTTGAGTATGGACAAAATCATCCCTACTGTCAGATCGTTGCATCAGGCAAAGTAAGCCTAATTTATGTTAATATTCAATTTATCATATCCCTTTGTTCTGATTATTTACTAAATTGGGTGTTTTGGTACCAGTTCCAAATTGTGTGCTAGCGGTGACATGGTTTCACCACACACCCTCAAGCAATGCTTGGTACACCAGCCGGTGTCCTATAATTCAACTCAATTCTGACACTATTTACCCAGAGATAGTTTCAGATTCCCCAGGTTAAGTGCTCAGTCCTACAAGACTACCTCCTCACCCAGTCCCCATATTTCAGATGTCAATCACAAGCTCTGGTTATCTCTTGTACTTCTGGCAGACCAGCTATAGATTGGAGTTTCCAATGACCCCCTCCTTGGACTTCAGAGGCCAGTTCCAAGTCCATTTTTTATCTGCACTTCTGATCAACTGACTATAGACCAGAGGTTCCCATGACCTCCTCCACATAGTCCATTAATTTACTAGAACAGCTCAAAGAACTCAAAGAAACATTTTACTTACTAGATTAACAGTTTTATTATAAAGGAATATAACTCAGGAACATCCAGATATAAGAGATGCACAAGGCAAGTTATGAGGAAAGGGCAGGGACCTTCCATGCTCTCTCCTAGGGCATCACTCTCCCCAAATCTCCATGTGTTCACCAAGCCTGAAGCTCTCTGAACCTTCTCCTTTGGGGTTTTTTTGGAGGCTTCATTATATAGGCATTACTGATTACAGATTTGGCCATTGGCAATCAATTCACTCTCTGGCCCACTTTCCCCTCCAGGAGCTCAGGGAGATAAGACTGAAAGTTCCAACCCTCTAATCACAGGGTTGGCTCCCCTGGCAACCAGCCCCCATCCTTAGGTCACCTCATTAACATAACAAAAGACACATCTGTCGCGCACAGCACTAAGGAAATTCTAAGGGTTTTGGGTTGTGAGTCAGGAACCATGGGAAAAGACCAAATATATGTGAGAAATATATTTTGGTCATCTGAAGACCAAACATATATTTTTATTATACATCACAATATCACACTTACACACTGAGCTAACTCTTCATCAGTATTTGGCTTCTCATTTAGGTCTGCCTACAGTGAGACAATGTGCTGGGTGTATAGACTAGGAATGTTCTTGCCTCTATAAATAGTTTTTGTTGTTACAGATTAGCATCATGGTTGTTCTGATTTTATAAATCACTTTCACATTTAGATTACTATGAGTCTGTCACCAAGAGAAGAACTTTCAATGATTTGCTGAAATGTCTTATTTCTGAATCAGACATTGGATATAGGTAAATTACAAAGTTTGTATGTGGAAATCCTGAGTCATTTCTGGAGGAAAGCCCACTGGACTTCCCCCACCTCTATATCACTGTATCAGGAAGAGAACAGTC
Source organism: Monodon monoceros (assembly GCF_005190385.1). NCBI lineage: Eukaryota > Metazoa > Chordata > Mammalia > Artiodactyla > Monodontidae > Monodon > Monodon monoceros. The sequence goes on from NW_021703777.1 coordinate 68,101,743, forward strand.
ACACATTTGTTTTCTCCCAGGTTGAGATTAACCACAATACCATTACTTCTTCCTTGTACTTCCTCAGTACATTTAATCCAGTTTATATTCATTACCATATACTCCCTGAATTAGGTAACATACAGTGCCCAGTACATATTGACTGCTCAATAAATGTTAGAAATCACTGGCATTGTTATGGTTATTGTTATTATTTTAAATCCAATCACCAGAAGGGACAGTTACAACAGGTCTTTTTCTCTTCATCCACAACAGTTAAGTTTTGGGAATTAAGTTTTTCAAGGTGCAATGTACAAGTGTCATTTCCATTTCCCAGTTTTCAACCAACTTTCTGGGGAGTTCCTCTACAGACAGATAATATTAGTATAGACTTTCTATCTCTAAGTCAGAGGAGATATCAGTGGTAGAGGAAAAAATGGTCTTGCTTTCAGATGGCAGGCAGACTTGTATAAATGGTCCATGTTCTATTTTAAAATAAAGTTCTATCATCCTTGCAATTAGCAAAAATGCCTTTTAAAGACTAGCAACAGGTTAATTGTTAGACCCTTTTCTATTGTGATAAAATTTACTTATTTATTTATTTTGTACTGTGTGTAAATGTGTTGATATCCAAATTGAAAAGTGAAGAACTGTGTCAGACCATGCAAATCACAACCATGTGTAACAGAAGTGAGGCGTCTACTGCTGACCTGGCTCATGCTCATAGGGAAATCTCTATCTGCTCATCTCTAGTCCTACTTCGATCACAGGATGAAGTTGATCCAATGTACCATGATCCTCTACCAGGATCATGCACTGATCAAAAGTGTTTGGGGGTATTTTCCATCATCACATGGTTGGCTATCCACAGGATCTGATTTCCAGGCTCTGGTTTGGTAATGAGTTCCTCAAGCAACTGGCCCTGAGTAGAGTTCCTATTCTGCTCTCAGGTAGTATTGATGGAGAGGTCTTCCTGGTCTAATAGGAAGTTATCCATTCCATTATTTGCTTTTTGGGCTATCTCATTTTCTCTCCTTTCTCTGTAGTTCAATACTTATCAACAGTAGCTAACATTTATTGAGCTAGATTCACTCTAGCAGTCACTTACACAAATAATTTTCCATGAATGTACTCATTTAATTATCATAGAAAATATGAGGCAAGTAGTAATATTATGCCCATTTTACCAGTAGGAAGCCTGAGGCACAGTTAAGTTAAATAGCTTCCCAGTGTCACACGACCAGGAAGAGGTAAAGGGACCTCAGCACCAGCTCTACCATCATGCAGCACTGACTGATTATTTTCTGAGGGTGGAAAATCTTGGATTTTCTGTACACAGACTTCTGTACACATGGATTTCAATCTTTGTGACTGCATATGAAGTGAATACATAAACTCTACTAATATATAAAGGGTACAAGGGAAAATGCCTGAGAGGAAGGATGTACAGAAAACACCAGGGTAAATACTTCAAGTTAAAACTCAATCACAACTTAATATACTAGATTCTTACAACCACATATTGTACTGAATTCTTTATTGAATAATTTTAATATATAAAATATTCTGATTTTTACTGATTTGCCTAAGTTCCTGATTAATGTATAATCTTTGTTGTGTCTTCCTTTTTAATAAATATTTAACAAAGTGCTCCTGTTTGATGGGACTAACTCATTTAGCTGTACACTGGAAGTTGTTTTAAAAATGTAGTGATGTTATTAAAATGCTTTTCCTCTTAGAAAAAGCATTTTAGTAGACTCTCAAGATTTATTTGCACACATATATGGAGGTTAAGGAAACCTGGGAACAAATGCAAATATGATGATCTAATTTTGTGTTTTATATTCATGAATATCATCTTACAGTATAAAGAGAGAAAAATTTCCAGTACACAATAAAAATCATTTTTAAGTTACAGAGACACAATTGCTTATAAAGCAATGACTAATAAGCTAAGGGTATTTGTGGTTCCCTTGAGGTGTATGATTCACCCATTAGACATCTCCTTCTCAAGGGATATTTGCATTACTCTGTAGCACTATCATTTTGGTAATTTCCAGAGTTCACATAATGGGTGAAGATCATAAAATAATGAGCTGATTTGTGGTTTTGTGAAGATGGTGGCAATAATTGATCTGACATCTTGATTTTGGATCAGTAAACTTTGATATGGATTACATGAGGTAACTTATTTACAAATCAACCCAAAAATGTCCACCTCCAGCATGGTCACTAATAAATGCCAGGTGAATAGTGCCAAACTCACTGAGGAGAAACATTTCAGAAGGCTGTTGGTTCTTTCATAAGTATATGCACCTTAGTAGTCTCTGGAAGATGTAGTCTGTATAACTTATGTGATCAATCCCCAATATTTTATATCCAGGTGAGCGTTTTAGAAATAATTTTGTTAATAAAGTAATAGTGGTGGAGTTTAGAGGGAAAATCATATATATTAAAGTTCTCTATATTTATAGCCAATGTCTCCATTTAACAAAATAGATTTACCTGAACAACATGTGATTGACTGCCAGGGTTTGCCAGTGAACGTAAAGTGATTTTTGTATTCACTCTATTTCTCCCCAATTAGTTTTATTGTTCTGTTTTGTTTTGTCTCATTTTGTTATCTGTTAAGAAGCCATTTCTAAGAGAATGGCATCTGAAAGCCTCTGTGGAAACATATGCATTAACACCTTCGCGTCCAGGAAAATTCTTATACTCACCACCATACAAATACCTGTGTGGTACCACCCATCCACTCAGAAAGGTATCTGAGGTACTGATCTACTGACAGTCTGGGAGGCCGCACCCACACTACTGGTCAAAAGGGAATGCCTATAGTCACTGTTGTTTCTGTTTTATTCCCCACCCTCATGTTCAAACCTTCATCAGTTCTTGTCAACAAAAATACCCTGGGTCCAGTTGAAAGAAATTGTTGCTTCTTTGCTGAAGTGCCCCTTGGACCTTCCCCTTTCTTCACCCTTAATGCTGCTGCCTTCCTTAGGCCTCTCCTTCCTTTGTCTCTTGAACAAATTTCATGCCTTGTCTCTCTCCATTCCTATTCACACTCCATCTCCTCAGCAGAGGTTTCTTTCCAAAATCCAAATCTAATCACATCAGCGTACTGTTCAGTAGCTAATCATTTCAAGGAAAAATTCAAAGCATAGAAGGTCCTTCATAATATGACCATATCCTAAATTACAGACCCTATTTTTTTTACTATTTTTCTTTGCTCTTTCCTTTAAGCGCTTTATCCTCTGTCTGTAGTGGAGTATTTCCTGACCCGCAAATGGGTTGTATGTACTCCTTCTTTGCGACTTTGTATGTGATTCCTTTTCCCCTGCCACGCGCCCTACCTTCCATCCATCTATGCCTATTGAAACCCTTTTCAGACTTCAAGACACAGTTTTGCCTGTAGCCTCTTCTGTGAATTATTTTTACATTTTCCCAGAGTTACTTTTGTCTTTGAGTCTCATTAGAACTTTAAATTAAATAAGTTATTATTTTTAAAAAGCATAGAACTATGCCTACTGATGTGAAGTATATTCATTTTGTGTCTGAATATGGTTTACCTTTTTTTTTTAAACATCTTTATTGGAGTAAAATTGCTTTACAATGGTATGTTAGTTTCTTCTTTATAACAAAGTGAACCAGCTATACATATACATATATCCCCATATCGCCTCCCTCTTGTGTCTCCCTTTCACCCTCCCTATCCCACCCCTCTAGGTGGTCACAAAGCACCGAGCTGATCTCCCTGTGTTATGTGGCTGCTGCCCACTAGCTATCTATTTTATGTTTGGTAGCGTATATATGTCCATGCCACTCTCTCACTTTGTCACAGCTTACCCTGCCCCCTCCCCATATCCTCAAGTCCATTCTCTATGTCTGCATCTTTATTCAAGTCCTGCCCTAGGTTCTCCAGAACCATTTGTTTTTGTTTTTATAGATTTCACATATATGTGTTAGCATATGGTATTTCTTTTCCTGTTTCTGACTTACTTCACTCTGTATGACAGACTATAAGTCCATCCACCTAACTACAAATAACTCAATTTCGTTTCTTTTTATGGCTAAGTAATATTCCATTGTATATATGTGCCACATCTTCTTTATCCATTCATCTGTTGGTGGACACTTAGGTTGCTTCCATGTCCTGGCTATTGTAAATAGAGCTGCAATGAACATTGTGGTACATGACTCTTTTTGAATTATGGTTTCCTCAGGGTATATGCCCAGTAATGGGATTGCTGGGTCATATGGTAGTTCTATTTTTAGTTTTTTAAGGAATCTCCAAACTGTTCTCCATAGTGGCTGTATCAATTTACATTCCCACCAACAGTGCAAGAGGGTTCCCTTTTCTCTACACCCTCTCCAGCATTTATTGTTTGTAGATGTTTTGATGATGGCCATTCTTATTGATCAGTGTGAGGTGATACCTCATTGTAGTTTTGATTTGCATTTCTCTAATGATTAGTGATGTTGGGCATTCTTTCATGTGTTTGTTGGCTATCTATATATCTTCTTTGGAGAAATGTCTATTTAGGTCTTCTGCCCATTTTTGGATTGGGTTGTTTGTTTTTTTGTTATTGAGCTGCATGAACTGCTTGTAAATTTTGGAGATTAATCCTTTGTCAGTTGCTTCATTTGCAAATATTTTCTCCCATTCTGAGGGTTGTCTTCTCGTCTTGTTTATGGTTTCCTTTGCTGTGCAAAAGCTTTTAAGTTTCATTAGGTCCCATTTGTTTATTTTTGTTTTTATTTCCATTTCTCTAGGGGGTGGGTCGAAAAGGATCATGCTGTGATTTATGTCATAGAGTGTTCTGTGTATGTTTTCCTCTAAGTTTTATAGTGTCTGGCCTTACATTTAGGTCTTTAATCCATTTTGAGTTTATTTTTGTGTATGGTGTGTTCTAATTTCATTCTTTTACATGTAGCTGTCCAGTTTTCCCAGCACTACTTATTGAAGAGGCTGTCTTTCTGCATTGTATATTCTTGCCTCCTTTATCAAAAATAAGGTGACCATATGTGCATGGATTTATCTCTGGGCTTTCTATCCTGTTCCATTGATTTATATTTCTGTTTTTGTGCCAGTACCATACTGTCTTGATTACTGTAGCTTTGCAGTATAGTCTGAAGACAGGGAGCCTGATTCCTCCAGCTCCACTTTACTTTCTCAAGATTGCCTTGGCTATTCAGGGTCTTTTGTGTTTCCATACAAATTGTGAAATGTTTTGGTCTAGTTCTGTGAAAAATGCCATTGGTAGTTTGATAGGAGTTGCATTGAATCTGTAGATTTCTTTGGGTAGTATAGTCATTTTCACAATGTTGAATCTTCCAATCCAAGAACATGGTATATCTCTCCGTCTGTTTGTATCATCTTTAATTTCTTTCATCAGTGTCTTATAGTTTTCTGCATACAGGTCTTTTGTCTCCTAGGGTAGGTTTATTCCTAGGTATTTTATTCTTTTTGTTGCAGTGGTAAATGGGAGTGTTTCCTTAATTTCTCTTTCAGATTTTTCATCATTACTGTATAGGAATGCAAGAGATTTCTGTGCATTCATTTTGTATCCTGCTACTTTACCAAATTCATTGATTAGCTCTAGTAGTTTTCTGGTGGCATCTTTAGGTTTCTCTATGTATAGTATCATGTCATCTGCAAACAGTGATAGCTTTACTTCTTCTTTCCCGATTTGGATTCCTTTTATTTCTTTTTCTTCTCTGACTGCTGTGGCTAAAACTTCCAAAACAATGTTGAATAATAGTGGTGAGAGTGGGCAACCTTTTCCTGTTCCTGATCTTAATGGAAATTGTTTCAGTTTTTCACCATGGAGAACAATGTTGGCTGTGGGTTTGTTATATATGGCCTTTATTATGTTGAGGTAAGTTCCCTCTATGCCTACTTTCTGCAGGGTTTTTATCATAAATGGGTGTTGAATTTTGTCAAAAGCTTTTTCTGCATCTATTGAAATGATCATATGGTTTTTCTCCTTCAGTTTTTTAATATGGTATATCACAGTGATTGATTTGCGTATATTGAAGAATCCTTTTCCATTCCTGGGATAAACTCCACTTGTTCATTGCGTTATGATCCTTTTAATGTGCTGTTGGATTCTGTTTGCTAGTATTTTGTTGAGGATTTTTGCATCTATGTTCATCAGTGATAATGGCCTGTGGTTTATATTTTAGGCTCTGTCTAATATGTCTGAGGCTAAGAGCCTATGGAGGCCTGTGATTTCTGTAGCTCATTTTAAATCATGCCTTTAATAAATTCTTAAAATCCATAATTCTTCATGATCTATACATTATACTGATATGGCTTTTTTTTTTTAACTTCTCTTTTTAATGGAAATAACACAAGGTTAAAGCTTATGTCTGTTTCAAGAATCTTGATTCCACTTGGAATGAAATTAACTCCCACAGTCATATATTACAATTTATGATCTTCCTTTGCCGACTTTCAACCCTCTGAAATTATGCTCATTATAACCTTTCCAATTTAAATCACTGGTAATGTTAGTGGACCTCACCTGGGAAATACAAAAGAGACCCGTTAATAGTAGCAAACTCAGCCAAGCCTGACCACCTCTGCACATTGAACACCACTCTTTGAATATGACTTCTGACATATGTGGCTATTTGAAATCTGATGAGCTGTTTTGCATGAAAAAATTTCAGAAACTGATTTTCTATGTATTTTTAATGTTTTTTTTTCAAGATTGCCTTTTTAAAAAAACCCTAATGAAGAATATAAGTGAAATGGCTTAAAAATTTTTTGAGGAGGTAGAAAACTTTTAAGACTGAAGCCAGCAGGATATCACTGAATTAATCAGGTATAAGAAATGGAGTGGTGACAAAAAACTGTGGAGAACAATGTTAAAATCTTTTATAAAGTTTATTAATAACACAGTACAAAATACTTGGAATAAAAACTTTAGATTGAAGATTGAAAGACAAATGTAACATATATACCTAAGTGGATTCCCTTACTATGAGGATATATTTGGCTTCCCATTTCAAATATCAAGGAGAGTTCAAGTAGCAAGAATTTAGATGGTAAGGGATATGGTTTTCTCCACAAGAATCTGAAAAAGTACATTGAAATCTAGTTCACCTAATGAGAGTTTGGATAATGAAAATGCTTATATTTTTATTAGCATTTTGTATGTTCATACTAATTTCTAGGATAATTCTTAGGGCACGAGTGGTTCTATACCTCATGAAGATCTTATATATAGCCATTGGAAATGGGGTTCTCTGAAGACCATTTTCTTTCTTTTTTTTTTTTAAATGTTTAAAATTTTCTCATTAAACAACATTGCCTTTACCTGTAACTGCATAAGGCAATTTTTCCCAACTTTCATCCAGTCCTGTTTTTACCAGTTACAGTGGAGAAAAAAAGGTCTTTGAACTGAACATTTGGAGAGAAGTTAGAACATCGTGAGTGAAATAATTTCACTCTCAGACAATGAGCTTCAAAACTTCCATATCTCTTCCTGAGTTATCTACAAAATTCTTAAAATGCATTAAGATCCATCATTTCCTCACTTTTCACTTATGTTTCCTTTTGACTGATCTAGGTCCTGTGCCCCATTTATTATAATAAATATCTGTAAAACACCCTCAACTTTTTGCCTTAATACTCTCCTGGCAACACCCATACCTGGTTCTTTCCAACTATCACCCTTCTCTGTACTTCAACCCAAACATTTGAAACATCTTGGAGAAAAGTTATACTACTTGGCAAATTGGTACAATTTTAAATCACTGTCACCACTACCAGGATGAAAATACTAACTTGTTTCCTGATATGCTTACTTTCTGAAATGATTATTTATCCTCTCTGATCACAACTTCAACTTCATCCCCCCTAACCCAATTAATTCTCAATTAATCATTCACCTTATTTTAATTGAAAAAGAAATAGAAGGTATCTCATGTGAGAGTCTTTTCCTCCTGCAAAATTCTATCTTTTTCAGCAAATTAGCAATGACTAAAAATAAAGGTGGCTCAAGTGAGATAGAAATATATTAATTTACTTCTGTTTAGGTCTGAAGGCAGGTAGATCAGCACAGATATAAGGGCTTTGCTCCCCAAGTCTATAGGTATTATCCCCTTCTAGCTCATTATTCACTCCTCTTTCTCCACTCCCAAAAGAACTTCACGGACTAAGAAGTCTCCTTCATCCCCAGCCATCAAGTTTCCATCCAGCCCAAGGAAAGCAAAAAGGAGAAAGAAAAAGGATGTGGCTCACGCCTTATAAGGAAGATTCTGCTTTCGTCTAATTGCTCATAACTTAATCACATGGGCAAAACTAGCTGCCAGAGACGTTGAAAAATGTAGCAGTTATTCTAGGCAACCAAGTCCCGAGCCAGTAATGAGGATTCTAATACGATAGAAATCTAACTGGGAGTTTTCTAATTTTATTAATATTTTATAAGAACAAATACCTTTTGGCTTTGGAGAAGATGTCTCTTTATATGCATATACCTACAGTTGTCCCTCCATATCTGGGGTTCCGCATCTGCCGAAACTGGAGGGTCGACTATATTTCTTTTTTTGTTGTTAATTTCTGTATTAACTTCATTATTTTTTCCAGTGATTCTCAGGTTTTATTCTTTTGTTCTTTCGCTACCTTCTTCATTTAAACACTGGACTTCTTAATTTTAAGGTTTTCCACTCTTTTAATATAAACATTGATGGTCATATATTACCTTAAAAATATCGCTTTTACTGAAGTCCACAAATTTTCTGTATAATAATTTTATTATTCCATTATAATTAATTTTAAATTTCCTTTAGGATGATTTCTTTCTTTACTCATAATTACTAAGAAGGATACTTTTTAAAAATTTACAAAATAATGGGGAATGGTTTCTAACAAGTTAAGGAAAAATATATTATGTTTAATACAGACTTCTTTTAAATTTGTTGATACTTGCTTTATGACTTAGTATGTAAGAAGAATGTTTGTTATTTAAATACTGGGTGGGGAGTTCAACCTTTTCAAACAAAACTGTTACTTGTATTATTCAAAATTTATAAATATTTACAAAAATTTTCTCTGCCTGATCTAAGAATAAGTGAGAAAATTATCACTGTGCATTTACAAATTTTCCCTTTAGTTTTATCAATTTTTCTCTCTGTAATTGAGATTATTTTATTAGAGGCACATGGATTTAGAATTATTGTATCTTCTTGGTAAAATAAGCATAACTTTGTAATGATCCTATTTATCCCTAATAAAGGTTATTTTTAAATATGTTATCTGAATTTAATATAATTTTGTGTAGTTTTCCTGATTTAACTTTTTTCTTCTTTTTACTTTATACTTTAAACTATCCTTATGTTTTAAATAAGTTGCTTTTAAACAGCAGGTATCTGGATATTTTAAATCTGTTTTGTCAATTCGTTCTTAAATATTAAACTTAATTCATTTTTGTTTATTGAGAGTTTAAAAAATATATTTGGAGTTATTTCTATGTGAATTCTTTTGATTCCTATTTGTCCTTCCCTTTTTATGCTTTTTTTTTCTTTTCTGCCCTTTTCTTTTTTGGGGGCAATACCTGAAGTTTTCTTTTTTCATATATTTTTTCTTTTTTATATGTTTAGAGGTTATACCTTTTATTTCCTTACACATTCTATTTTTATTCTTTTAGTGGATATCTATCCTTTCTATCTATGTATCTCCCATCTTCTCCTCCAAATTTACTTCCTCTTTTTCTACATTTTGTAGAATGTCTTTTCATATATTTCTGTTGGTAGTAACTTTCCCAAAAGTATACTTATTATCACCTTTACTCTAATAGTATATTTTTTTTCCTTAAAAGAAGTTTCTCAAAACCTTTATAATCTTTCCTATGTTCTCTGGCTTACACTCTTTCTGGTAAGAAGTCTGACTTCAGTATTACTTATTTCTCCAGGATCAACTCTTTGTACTTAATGTTCTATAGTTTATACAGGTTTTTTATGTTTTTTTTTTCACCCTGTTTAGAATATCTTGTGCTATGTCTGTGGATTCTTATCCTTCACCATCAGTAGAGTTTACTCAGTTATTTTCTCTTTAAATATCAGATTTCTCCCATTTCTCTAATCTCCTTTCTAATAGGCTGATTAGATATACATTAGAATACAACACTCTATTCTTTATATTGATTCTTTTATTTTCCCTTCATAACTTCCTCTCTTAACGTCTCTGCATTGCAGTCTGGGTAATTTCCTCAGATCTTTCAGTTCACTAAATCCTTCTTCAACTGTATCAGTTTAACTCACGTATTAATATTTTTATATCAATATTTATGGGTTATGTTTTTCAAATTCTCATTTCATTTTTATATCTCTCTGGGAATTTTTTATACTTACTAGTTTCTTACTTCTTGTGTGATTTTTATCTTTTATTTTAAAAATATTTTCTATATAATTATTTTTATTACCTATTTTACATTCTGTTATCTGAAGTGTTATAGAAGATGTAAATTAATTAGGAATATTCCTTCAATTTGTTTCTCTGACCCTGATAGTTCCATGTTCTCTTATATGTTTGGTGATCTTGTTTATGAGTTCAACAATTTTCATTTTAATCTGTGGAAATCCAGAGAAACCATGCTGGGTATCCTTTTTTCCAGAGAAAATTGGTATTTGGTCCTGCAGGCCTCCAAGTGTACTACTTTCCTGCAATAACCTTGGTCCTATTAAAGGGGCTAAATAGAGGATACATAGGTTCAATGTCATCACTTTAACTCAGCTTCAAGTTGAATCTCTGAGTTTGTATTTCTTCTAGGCTACCTCACCTTTTAGCTTACTGGTTTTTGTTTATTTGTGTTTGCTTTTCAAGTAGGGAAAATGTCACATTTTTTTCTTCCCTCTTGGGAGCCCAGGCACACATTAAAAAAATATTTTATGTAAGATCTAGTTATATTAAGATTCCCTTCAGATTTCCTAGCCTATCATATTCCCAGGCAACTTTGTCCCATATTGAATTGGTTGTCTTTTGTGAATGATTTCTTTTTTAAAGTCCTTATTCCTATTTGAGCAAAGTTTGTAGTTTTAGCATCTAGAAACATTCAACAATAACTTAAAATATATTACAGTCTATAGTGGTATAAATCGTATATATACATAAATAACTTCCTGTGTACACTGCAGAATATTGAACATTGGTTGCTTACTTATTAAATTATGAATGACAGTTTAATACTGGAACAACATGTGTACTTTAATACTCATTGACACTGAGAATGACATTTGAATCTTCATATCATAAAGAATTGTTTTTAACTAGGGAAATTGAATTTAAAGTGAATCTTTCACTGAGAAGATAAACTTTCAGGCTGCTATGACTCATAGTATAATTAATTAATGTTTTATATTATAATATAAATATTGAAATATTTAATAATACAAATGATTATATCAATGTGCATGTGTAAAGCTCTGCAAAATGTACTACCTCATTTAATCTTCACATCAAATTTGTATAAACAGTTAATGTGATTTTATAGATAAGGATACTTCTGCTCAGAATATTTAAGTAATCTGCCAAAGCTCAAACACATGCTGTGCCCAAATTTATATTTCTCTTCCAAGTTAAGTGGACTTCCCACTGAATCTCCAGAAAGCACTTCATTTTTAGTTCATAAAATATTAATTTGTTTGAACAACAACAATCAAAGTAGGTAATTAACTTTCATTTTCTTGTATTGTTTGTATTGCCTGTATTGTTTAGTTCTTTTATAATTTTTCAGACAGTCTTACATAAGAATGAGGAAATTATCTGAAGTCATTTTTAATTTTTTTCTGAGTCAATAACATGCCAAATGAAGCAAGACATTGGAGTATTGTTGCTGATTTAAAATTAATAATCCCTTTTCATATTTGTCCATATCAGTATCAACTGGGATTTGACGAAATAATTTAAATTGGGCATGATTTTGGTAAATTGCCCAAATGCCATGCAATATTAGATATCTAGATTAGGTGACAAGAGTCATTTCTTGATGAAGGTTAATTTTAATTATCTCAAAAACTATTTCTATCTAAATATCTCAGATTGCAAGTGATAACATATTTCCTTTCTATCCTTAAGGAGCAAATGTAATTGGTCTATCCAATAAAGGTAAGAAAATGTAATTGTTTTTATTTCTAACTTACTATAACTTATTCAAAGAATGTAACTTTTTTGATATAATTCAGCAAAATTTAAATAATATAAACATTGCAAGAATAACTTTGAAAATGAAGCTATATGAAATAGTTTAAAAATGTATAAGAAGTCAGTATTGTATGAAGAAACACATATATGTGCTATTTGGCTATATTTGAAAATATTATATCCCTCTTTTTATTTTCTCTTTTTACAAAAGTCACAAGGTAACTTCTGCTTCTGTTGAAACTGGAGTAGCAGGGATGTGATTTGCTCCCATATCTGAAAGGTCCAAAAAAAATCAGACAAAATACATAAAGCAACATTTTTTTAAACACATTAGACATTAGGCAATGGAGGACTGTAATCCCTGAGAAACGGGAAGCAAATGAGGTGACCTCTATAGCTTTGAGAGAGTTTACAGGCCGTAGTACAGGAGGCACCACTAAAGCTGAACCTGGAGGATTCTGTGAATTGAGGAGAAAGAGCTGAGCTTCCAGAGAAACTAAGCTAACTATAGTTCATCGGATAGAATACCAGAAATGAGAGAGCTGCACAGAGGGAGAGAATTCTGGAAATCTGCAGAGGGTAGTCTGGTGTATTCTGAGAATTACTCATCAGAGTAAATGTATGAGGAATCTACTCAAGTCTAGGGACAGAACCATTCAAATAGACAGAGGGAACACTTCCCAGCTTTCACACAGGGATGATCTCAATATCTATTCTCAGGAGCTGGACTAGAGAAACTCATAATTCACAGAACATTGAATAGAGAACTCAGGAAGGTCTTGGCTCAGTACTTGGGGATAATTAGCCATAGGCTGATCTCTGCTCAGGACCTACCTAACAAATCATAGAAGCGAGACCTGAAATGATTAAACTGTTTCCAAATAAATTAACTACAACCCAGAACAAAGCTTAAGATTTATAGGAATATAAAAAAATCCAACACTCTACAAGGTAAAATTTAGACAGATTGAAATCATAATGGAGTAATCATAGTTCGGGCATACAAAATGGAGTTGGATGGCCGTTGAGCATCTGGTCTCAGATATGTCCCTGCACCACTGAGAACTCCAACTTTCTGTGAAGTGTACCAAACTCAAGGACACTACCAACCGTTTTTAAAAGAACATCTGCTAGCTTCAACCTTGTGGCCTCAAGGTTGTTGCCTCATAACTATGCAACCATTTAAGCCCCAACCAATCCTTGCTTAACAAGCACTCTTGCTTCTTGCTAGTTTCAGTTACAATTCTTTATAAACAACTCAAGTAACTAAGTGTGACCTTAGGGTTTTTGCCTTTATAAGTTTTCTCCATTTTGTAGTCCAGCAGAACATAATTCAAGTGTTTCTTGAATCCGTGTCTCCCAGGCTGTAGTCCTTACAAACCCCAAATAAATGCTTCTTTATTTTGATCAGGTCTTTGATTCTGAAATTTTGATTAACAACTTCATAAAGTCTGGCATTCAATCAAATATTACTCAAGGCAATAAAACACAGCCTACAATGAGGAGAATAATCAACCAATAAAAACTGAAATGAATTTTAGATCAGCAGAAAGGGACATTATAACTATGTTACATACTGTCAAATAGTTAAACAGGGACACAGAAGGTATAAATAAAATCCAAATCAAACTTCTAGATATAAAAACTCCAATGACTGACATGAAAGATACACTGAATGGGATTAAGGGCATTAATGGATAACAGGGATTAATTAGGCATGGCAGAAGAAAAGCTTAGCAAAATTAAAGACATAGCAGTAGAAACTATGCAAAATAAGACATACAGAGAAAAAATAATTTAAAAATTAAAAGAGAAGAAGAGCTGTGGGATAACTTCAAACAGAGAGGGTCTGAAAAAAAAACTGAAGACACAATGACTGAAAACTTTCCAAATTTGATGAAAATTGTAAATTCACAGGTCCCAAATCTCAGGATATATTTTGAAGGTACAGCTAAAGTAGATTTCCTGATAGGTTGGTTGTGGGATTTGAGAGAAATGGAGTTAAGGACCATATGATCCAGCAATTCCACTTCTTTCTGGGTTTTTATACAAAAGAATCAAAATCAAGATTTCAAAGAAATATTAACTTTTCCATGGCCATTGCAGCACTATTCACAATATCCAAGATGTGGAAAAAACCTAAACGTCCATCGACAGCTGAATGAAGAAAATGTGATATTTACATACAATGGAATGTATACATTCATCCTTAAAAAGGAGATTCTGCAATTACTGACAATCCGGATGAATTCTGAGGATGTTTTGCTAATTGAAATAAGCTAGTCACAGGAAATAAATACTGGCATTATTCCAGTTAGATGAAGTATCAAAAATAGTTAAATTTATAGAATCAAAGAGTAGAATGAAGGTTTCTAGGGGCTGAGAGAAGAGGGAAATTGGAAATTACTAATAAATAGGCATAAAGTTTCAGTTAAGCATAATGAGCTCCAGACATTTGCTGCACAACATTGTAAGTATAGTTAACAATAAATACACTGATAAAATACACTCAGAGTAAATCTTATGTTGTGTTCTTAACATAATAAAACAAATACCAAAAACATTTTTAAAGAATGGAATTAATCTGACCCTGAGATTTTTTTTTTTTTTTTTTTTTTGCAGTACACGGGCCTCTCACTGTTGTGGCCTCTCCCGTTGCGGAGCACAGGCTCCGGACGCGCAGGCTCAGCGGCCATGGCTCACGGGCCCAGCCGCTCCACGGCATGTGGGATCTTCCCGGACCAGGGCACGAACCCGTGTCCCCTGCATCAGCAGGCAGACTCTCAACCACTGCACCACCAGGGAAGCCCGACCCTGAGATTTTTTTATCTGAGCAACTGAAGGATATAATTCCTCTCACCTGATATGGAAATTAAGGAAGGTATCACTGTTTTTAGTTGTAGGTATGTTGAGTTTGAAAAGCCATGAGATATCTCAGTAAAGATAATGAAGTTTTATATGATCTGGCATCCAGGGGAGAGGTCTAGACTGGAAATATTAAGTTGGGTGTTGTCAGCATATAAATGATGAGGCTAGATGGGATATCCAAGGGACTGAATTTAAATAGAAAAGACAATGCTCCCAAACTAAGCCCTGGGGCATTCAACCATTAAGTGAGTGATAAGAAGGAGAAAAAACAACAAAAGAGAATTAGAAGAAATAATGTTGGGGGCAGTAGAAAAATCAAGAGTGTGATGTATCCTGAAAGCCAAGTCTGTATAGAAAATTCATGTAGAAAAGGAGTACCTTTCTCTTTTAAATGCTACGGATTGGTCTAATATGGCGACGACTGGAACTTTACCACTGAATTTAGCCAAGTAAAGGTCATGGTCAACCTGAATAAGAGTAGTTTCTGAAGAGTGGAAAAGTCAGAGCTGGATAAATAAACTTAAGAGAGAAACATTAAAGGAGAAATTGGATACAAAGAGTATCTTCAGAGTTTGGTTTCAAAAAAAGTACCAATAAATGAGGCATCAACTAATCGGAAATGATGGGAGAAATTTCATCATTTTATATGTTGATAGGAATGTGTTCAGCTGCACAAGCTAAGGAGTAGAGCAGGTGGAGGGTTGGATTTAACTAAGCTGTGGATTCCCAAGTAAGTGTGTCAAAGTAACGACAGAAAAGAGGGACATTCTTTAAAACTGTATTTTTTTCCTTTATAAACTTCCCTAATTTGGAATTGTCAATCTACCATAGTAATTTAGATCTTTTATTCAGACAGTTCTTGGTTTGAATTTAGGCTTACTGCTAAAGTCATCTAATGTTGAACAAATTCATTAACCTCTCTGTTCCTCAGATTCCTCCTCTACAAAATAGAGTTAATAATGATATCTATCCTCATGGGATTATTGGAAGAATTAAAGGAAGTAATGTTCATAAAGCATAATGCACAGTACTCCAGCATAGCATATGCCAAAAATTTCAATTTTTGCTGGCTATTTTACATATTAAATATATTTCTGATGCATTATTCATTCTTTACATAACTATATTGTTCTTACTAATCTGAATGACACATTTATGATTTAAAAATTGACCATTTGCCTGCTACTTGTGTTCTAAGTATTTCTTCCTGGTTTATTTTGTTTTAAAATTTTTATCCCTTTTTTGGCCTTCCCTGGTGGTGCAGTGGTTGAGAGGCCGCCTGCTGATGCAGGGGACACGGGTTTGTGCCCCGGTCCGGGAAGATCCCACATGCCGCGGAGCGGCTGGGCCCGTGAGCCATGGCTGCTGAGCCTGCGCGTCCGGAGCCTGCGCTCCGCAACGGGAGGGGCCATAGCAGTGAGAGGCCCGTGTACCGCAAGAAAAAAAAAAAGTTACTTCCTACATTCATAGCACTAGTAAATATTGAAGTTGGAATTTAAACCAATCTGGCAAATAATAGCTAGAACTTAACATCTCTGCCTTTATATATATATATATATATATATATTTCCTCAAGTAATTCAGCCTTAATGATATTTGATTCACTTTAAATAATCATATAAGTGTTCTATTACCTGGTATGTTGAAAAAAATGGTGACTCCTCTTTAGCAAAATCGTACTTTATGATAAAACTGAATTCAAGTTGCAGAAAGATTTTTCTGTTCTTTAGCTATATTCAATTTACAGTAAATTTAGGCAGTCATTTTAATCACTTTGCAATAGCCCTCTAAGGCAAATTGTGTACTGAACTTTCCCACTCTGCTCTTGTACCACTGACTTTGGTGTGGATGATGGAGAACAATATTCAGGAAAGGGCTCCTAGAGGCAAGGACATTGGAGTAGGGCGTAGGTTGGAAGGGAAAGATAATGATGAGTTTGGTCTTATTGAGTTTGAGGTCTGTGAGGGTCTGAAGGATCTTAGTTAGAGATAGAGGTTTGGAAATAATCAGAAAATGGATGTTCCCTGAAGCAGTAGAGGTGGATGACATCAGAAGATATGTCAGAGACAGAAGTGAATTCTCAAGTTCTAACATGGGGGAACACTGTTATTTACAAAAGGGACATAAATATAGATGCCTCCTAATAACAACAACAACAAAAACCAGACTGAGAGTGGTCACTAAGTCTTTTACAAATGTATTGTTGATAGAAAAATCTTAAGATAGTAAAGTTATTCCACTTCCCCAACATTCTTGAGTTGACATTTCCCCCTAGGTGGATGGATTGGTTCTAGAATTATACTACTCAAACATGTTAATTTTGCTAGTTTCAGGAAGACATACAGAAAATGGAATTTATATGTTGGATTCAACTCCAAAGAACCTAGATCTAGGACAATTTTAGAACACAAGAGTCCCATTAGTTTGAAATTACAAATTGGTTTGGTGCCCTGATACATGAGAATCAAGGCAGTCAAATTTCTGTATTTTAAGCTCAGATGAGTTTCAATCTGAAGATATCTGAATGACAATTACATTTGGTGGTAAATACTTCAAGGAAAAATGATGTATTGTATGGATGTTACATATATGTAAAGATTTCTCATTATTCAAAATCTTCAGAAACTTCAGAGCCCCAAAGCTAATTCTTGCTTTTGTTTCTCTCATTTAGAAATGACACTAGCTATAGTTTTAGAAATTTAAAGGGATAAGTAGTGTTGTGGTTCTTAGCTTATATTTATTCATTCATTTATTCATTCACTTATTTGAATTTTTAAAAACAACAGAGCCTGATTTTCAGTTGTATCTGTCTGTTATATATCAAAAACGTGTATTTGTGAATATTTGGTTATCCTCTTATTTCTCTTGCAAAAAATGAATATTTAAATGAGGTTTTAGATGAAATTTGGTATAATTCTCCCTCTTTTCCATTAGTGTAAGTAACCAACAAATGATTAGATATATAAAAGTTTTGAAATATCTAGAAATGTATTTTTTTTTAGTTAAAAAAATATTATTGTAGAACAAGTAAATACTATGCTTTGAATTCTTACCATTCTTTGGCTCTCTCCAATCATATCTTTTACAACAACTGCAACTATCAGTAAAGAAAATAATTGGAAGATCAAATGATATTTTCAACTATCTTTTTCTAATATGAAATAAGTTTAATCCTTGTGATTACAAGTCATTGCTTAAATTTTATTTTAATCCAGTCTCACAGTGCTTGTAAATCTTAACCTGAGTTACATCTATCTTTTTGGTTGAATGTAAAAATAAATCTTGCTGTGGTAGAGAAACTGTCAGGAATATAATGTGTCATGTTTTATTTGTGCAATAGATTTCATTCTTTTAAAGATCCCATACTGTTGTGCTTTTCTGTTGCTTTGTTGAGCAGGAGTATGAAATAAAATGTGACATGTGAGGGTGGGATGATTCATTTTGTCTCTCTACCTGTAATCTACCAACTCCTTGAACGTTGGTTATTCTACCCTTGTCAAGTGACTGTAGGCTATAAAAAACAAGCCCCACTCAGGTATCAAAGCAAACAGAATGAGTAAAGGAAGCATACTTATTGGGAGTTTTGTATGTACGTGCTGGAACATGCCTCTAATTACATCATTGGATCCCTGAAACAACACTTTAAGGTGCGAATAATGTGCCCATTTTACAAATTAGGAAATTGAAGCCCAAAAGGCTTATATTATAGCCTAAAGTCTCACAGGTGTAAAGGAGGTAGGATTCAGAACCTTCCTGGTTCCAAGACCACATTACTCTGATTTTCTTTTACTTTGGAATTTCACAGCTAATATTTTTACATGGAATTTCAGGGCCATTTAATAATAATTATAATATTAATATAATAATCAATACACACCAGTGTTTATTATGTGCCAAGCACTAAGTAACTTACATAAATCAACTCACAACAGCTCTATCAAATAGATCCTATTATTATTTCCATTTCTTAGGTAAGGAAGAAAGTTTAAATAATCTGTCAAAGGTCATCAGCTAATAAAGAGCAAAACTGACATTCAATCCAAGTACGTTATGTCCGGATCATGGACCTCTTTAATAATACATTTACTACAACATAATAATGCCATTTGCAGCAACATGGATGGACCTAGAGATGGTCATACGGAATGAAGTAAGTCAGACAAAAACAAATATCATATGATATCGCTTATATGTGGAATCTAAAAAAAGTTGTACAAAGGAACTTATTTACAAAACAGAAATAGAGACACAGATGTAGAAAACGAACTTATGGTTACCAGGGGGGAATGAAGGGGGTGAGGGATAAACTGGGAGATTGGGATTGGCATATACACGCTACTACATATAAAATAGATAACTAATAAGGATCTACTATACATCATGGGGAACTCTTCTCAATGCTCTGTAATGACCTATAATAGGAAAAGAATCTAAAAAAGAGTGGATATATGTATTTGTATAACTGATACATTTTGCTGTACAGCAGAAACTAACACAACACTGTAAATCAACTATACTCAAATAAAAATTTAAAAAAATAATACATTTACTACAGTATTTTGGAAACAATTCTAGGAGTTCTTAGATCTTTGAAGTTTGCACAGAACTAAATCCCCACAGGAGTTAATCGATCCTGGGGTTGGAAGATAGGTCTTAAACAAACCTTAAAAGAAAGTAATAAATACATTTATGGCAAAATTTGAATTATATTATAGATTTTTGTTTAATATAAAGGATCATAAAAAAGCAATGCAATGGAGAAAGGAAGCAAAAAAGAAAAATGGCAATTTAAAACTTCAACTGACGTTATCAGTTTTCAGGACAAATGCAAAGTGTTCTTTCCTTTTAAATTAAATGTACTTGTGTTTAAGCAAAATACTTTGATGCACCCAATTTGGCCTAAAAGGAGAGACAAGTGGGGCCAGAAGTGATGAGAAGAAAAACAGTTCCTCCCCTCAGTCTGCAGCAGGCAGCCAGGCATCCTGAAGATAAAAGAAGGGTCTTGGATGTCCAACTGAGTGGATGAAGAGATATTAATTTTATTTGAATTATAAAGGAAAAGTAATGTCAGCAGTTTCGAAGACTTGGGTCATTTCAGCTGACATTTGTGTTTTCATCATCAACTATAATATAGACGTTCTAATTCAGAGACAGTGCATCTTGTCAGAGGTCTCCCTCTAGTTTGAACATCACTGGCAGCCAGCCAAATAGTCTGGATAATGTAGAGGAGTAGTCTTACTTCTTGTCGCATGTATTTAAGGATTTAACTGTTCAATTTCTCTTCAGTCATGATGCATGATTCTTTACAATCCCCCAGGGCAAAGAAAATTAATTCTACACATATCATGAATAATATAGCATCACTGAATAAGATGTCAGAACAAGCCCTTTAACAGTCAAGGACAGCCTCTTCAATAAGTGGTGCTGGGAAAACTGGACAGGTACGTGTAAAAGTATGAGATTAGATCACTCCCTAACACCATACACAAAAGTAAGCTCAAAATGGATTAAAGACCTAAATGTAAGGCCAGACACTATCAAACTCTTAGAGGAAAACATAGGCAGAACACTCTATGACATAAATCACAGCAAGGTCCTTTTTGACACACCTCCTAGAGAAATGGAAATAAAAACAAAAATAAACAAATGGGACCTAATGAAACTTAAAACCTTTTGCACAGCAAAGGAAACCATAAACAAGACCAAAAGACAACCCTCAGAATGGGAGAAAATATTTGCAAATGAAGCAACAGACAAAGGATTAATCTCCAAAATTTATAAGCAGCTCATGCAGCTCAATAACAAAAAACCAAACAACCCAATCCAAAAATGGGCAGAAGACCTAAATAGACATTTCTCCAAAGAAGATATACAGACTGCCAATAAACACATGAAAGAATGCTCAACATCATTAATCATTAGAGAAATACAAATCAAAACTACAATGAGATATCATGTCACACCAGTCAGAATGGCCATCATCAAAAAATCTAGAAACAATAAATGCTGGAGAGGGTGTGGAGAAAAGGGAACCCTCTTGCACTGCTGGTGGGAATGTAAATTGATCCTACCACTGTGGAGAACAGTATGGAGGTTCCTTAAAAAACTACAAATAGAACTACCATATGACCCAGCAATCCCACTACTGGGCATATACCCTGAGAAAACCATAATTCAAAGAGTCATGTACCAAAATGTTCATTGAAGCTCTATTTACGATAGCCCAGAGATGGAGTCAACCTAAGTGCCCATCATTGGATGAATGGATAAAGAAGCTGTGGCACATATATCCAATGGAATATTACTCAGCCATAAAAAGAAACGAAATTGAGCTATTTGTAATGAGGTGGATAGACCTAGAGTCTGTCATACAGAGTGAAGTAAGTCAGAAAGAGAAAGACAAATACTGTATGCTAACACATATATATGGAATTTAAGAAAAAAAAATGTCATGAAGAACCTAGGGGTAAGACAGGAATAAAGACACAGACCTACTGGAGAACGGACTTGAGGATATGGGAAGGAGGAAGGGTGAGCTGTGACAGGGCGAGAGAGAGGCATGGACATATATACACTACCAAACATAAGGTAGATAGCTAGTGGGAAGCAGCTGCATAGCACAGGGAGATCAGCTTGGTGCTTTGTGACTGCCTGGAGGGGTGGGATAGGGAGGGTGGGAGGGAGGGAGGCGCAGAGGGAAGAGATATGGGAACATATGTATATGTATAACTGATTCACTTTGTTATAAAGCAGAAACTAACACACAATTATAAAGCAATTATACCCCAATAAAGATGTTAAAAAAAAACAGTCAAGCAATTTCTAAGCTGTAATACCTTGGAGAAGTTTTACAATTATTTGTTAAAAGTTTGAAATAGAAGATTGTACAACAGAACTCTGATTTCCACATGTCAAAATACTGATTTGTCAAGATTCATTCCACTATTTACAATAGATTTGCTTACTGAGTATATTTTAAATCATACATGAAGTTTTTCATGGTTTTTAAGAGTATTCATTAAATATATATCTTTAACTTTTAAAAACTATTTTAAAAATCAGAGTTGTGAGAGTTAAGTCTAATATGTTCAATACTCAAATATGAGTGGATAAAATAATTGTAGTATTATAATGTATATGTTTTGTACATATAGCAAATATATACAAAATACATAGCAGTATATAGATTGAGAATAACACTACATAGCAATATATAGATTGAGAATAACAAAATTACATCCTATACTATGGATAAATACATACGATTTCATTAGTTAAAACCTGATTAAACTAACCCATTATGCTAAAAGTATTTACACTTGTGAGATTATAAATTAGAAAGGATATGAAGAATCTGATAGTCTTCTCTGTGGCTTAGCTACTGGTCACATAGATGTATTTAACTTGTGAAAATTTATTGAGCTGTACACTTGTGATTTGTGCTTTTCTGTATGTGTATTCTTCTTCAGAAAAAAATTACATTAAAGAAATATACATATACATATTCAACATCTTGGATGTATGGATCTATTTTAAAGATAGGTAAAAATGATAAAATTGATGAATTTTGAGAAATATGCTTTCCCATTAGTCAGTAATGAATGCTCATCAAAGCTAAAATCACTGGTAGGCTGTTTCCTTTTAATAAATATTCTAATGCTAAGCACTAGTTAATTTTCAAAACATAATCACTTCCAGGTCTATTATTTGTTCTAGAAATGAAAAAAATATGCATGGCTATATTTTAGTGGAAAGACATTTGATAATCTATGCTCTAGAGCCTGTAACAAAAATATCTGTGAAATATTTAACATGTGAATATTTGTGATACATTAAAATGTATTCAAATTCTATCATTTTAGATTATTTTTCCAAAGACTATTTTTTAAAAATATTACTACACAATATGTATTTTAAGAGTTCCATAAATCTTTTTTTTAGTATAAAACTAAACAAATCTACAGAGTTATGAAATTACATGGATACAAGACTGAAATTTTACTCAGTTTGTTTCCTAGATTATTAAGATCTAGGAAAGTTTCTTCATTTTGGAATCACCTCCTGTACCTAGTATAATGCTCTATGCTTAATAGGTTTTAATGAATCATTGACAGTGAATGGAAGGACACTCTTGATCCTTCATCGTTTGTAGATATATATCCTGATAAAAATCAAGGTTCCATGCTTACTGTGATATTCCTGTTCTACAGCAATTATATGGAAGCATCTCAGCGAAGTTACAAAGGAAATATAGAGCAGAAAGTGTGCCTGATCTGAAAATGCTGACTCACCAGTTCTTACTTAATGAACAGCCTTATCACCTGTTTCTCTTACTTCCACAAATGTAAAAATACTTTCAAATTATTTTCTCTTTCCTCAGCAACTTTTGGTTTGGCTGAAGAAAGGTGTCTAGGATTTTTATGTTCTAATCTGATTAAAATCTAATTTCGTACCCGAAGGGATAGAAATTAACCTTGTTTTGGTTTCATTTCTAGTCCATTCTATTAGCAAAAGTCTGTAGCCTGGAGAGTCCAAGAGAAAACAAAGTATATATCCAGAAAACTCATGAAAACAGGAAATCAAAATATCCATACACTAATACAGTTTACAGTTTTCTGGTATATTTTAGGACAAAACATATTTTTGGTCTAAAACAATCTCCTAAACATTAGAATCTTCTTTTTCACTCTCCTAACAGATACATGATTGATAGCACTTTAAAAGTATGTAAATTAAGAAACTAGTTTACTTTCTGTTATTATTATAGGTGTTATGGGTTGACTTGTGCTCCTCAAAATGATATGGTGAGGTCCTAATTCTCAGTTTTTCAGAGAGTGATATTATTTGGAGAAAGAGTCTTTGCAGATGTAATTAGTTAAGATGAGGTCATAAGGAACTGAGGTGGGCCCTTAACCCAATAGACTAATGTCCTTATAAGAAGAGAAGAAAGAAATACACAAAGAGAACACCATATGAAGAAGCAGGTACAGAGGGAAGACAGCCATGTAAAGACTGAGGCAGTTTGGAGTTATGCTGCTATAAGGCAATGAACGCCTAAGGCTACCAGGAGCTAGAAGAGGCAAGAAAGGATCCCCCATCCCCAAGAGGCTTCAAGGGAGCACGGCCCCACCAAACAGCTTGATTTCAGACTTCTACCCTCCAAAACCTTGAGAGAAAAACATATCTATTGCTCTAAGACATCCAGTTTGCGGTACCTTGTTCTGGCAGCCCTAGGAAACTAGTACAAAGGGTATGTTAAAAATCATCATCAACAATCTGACCAGAACAAATACTAATAAGACATATGTCAAATATATTAGCGCTTATTTCTAGTCAGAGGGTTTAGAGGTGGACAGTGAGATTTCTGGTTACTGGGATTATGGAGAACAGTTGTGTGGTGTGTTGGTTAAAAGCTTACACTTGAAAATTATTTAAATTTATTTGGATACTAGTTTTGTGATTTTGTTCAATGTACTTCACCTTTCTTGAGCCTTAGTTTTCTCACTGATGCAAAGTGAATACTATTTGTATTGAATGCCTTTTAAAGATTAAATGAATTAAACATGGGAAATTCTTTAAAAAGAACCTGGTAATTTGAAAATGTTCAACAAGGATTCATTGCTATTATTGTATTGTGTTTTTATGTACTCCCCATCTTGTATGAAGTTTTCTGTATTACTTTGTAATTAGAAAAAAAAGAATAATAAAGATTATTTAGAAAATATGTTTAACATTTATTGAGAGCTTGCAACATGCCAAATGTTGTGTGATGTATCATGCAGGCATTTTATCTGTTAAATCTCACAGGTATTATGTGTATCATTTCTAGTCAATATTACATATGAGGTTAGTAAAATCCAAAGATGTGAAATAAATTGTTAAAGGACAGAATAAATCTAGACCATTCAAATTTCAAAACTTTGTTAATAACTATGCTATGCTTTGTTACCTCACCAATCCGTCTCCCAAATAAAATAATACAATCTTGTGTCAATCGATTATGCTCTTTGAGGTGTGAATAGAGTTGATGTAGTGGAATTAGTTTAATTTAATTTTAATTTAATTTTCTATTTTTTGAAATTGTGACATGCTAGTTAGAAAAGAAGAACCATATTACATCTGTATATTTGCCAGAAAGCCTGATTTGGAGTCTATGGTTCTAATCCCCTTGTAACCTTCATTCTTTTTATTGATTTTTTATGTTATTCCATTGCCTTTATATAAGATATCAGCTTTTAGATAGAAGTGTGTGTGGCTGTAAATTAAGACTAAATTTCAATTCAGAGGCCAAATAGGTAAGCACTTATATAATGTGCTCCACTGAATATCATAAACACCCCTTGCAAAGCCTATAATATCACATGCAATATTTTTATTGAATATAATTAGAGATAAACGTGACTTAAACTCCTCTTATTATCCCAAAATGTAAAATCATGGTTCCATGAATTTAGACATAGGTTAAAAGCAAAACATATATATTTTTTTAGTTAATGTGAACATATTTCTCTTATTTAGTCAAACAAATGTTATTAATAATTTTATTTTACTTTTTCTTTTCTGATAACCCAATTTCATCTGTTCTTGTTAAATCTCTCAACAATCAGTGGCCTGATAATTATAAGATGGCTTTCCAGCAAGTGTGGAAGATTTGTTATTCCTAAAGGAAGGCTTTCATTGAAAGATTATGTGTCTGATATGTTAGATGTTTCAAATCCTCTTAGAAATACTTTCTGATTTCGTTTACACCACTTCATTTGATGCTGCAGAAAAGAGTTAACTCCTCCATATCTTCTTTCTCTGAATTAAAATACTTGTTGTTTCCCTAAGGTAACAATAACTGTCAAGACCAATGTATCAGAAAATAGCTCAGACACAAGAGAAACATGTTTCTGACTCACATGAAGCTCCAGACCAGCAATGGCTCTCCATGAGATGATTTGGGGTCGAGGCTTTTTCACTTGTGGCCGCACCATCTTCAATACATGGCTTTCAGGTCTGCAGTGCTTGCCTTCATCAATCTGACATTTGCAACAGCGTGGCCAGCTGCACATAGGAGATGTTTATAGGTCAGCTCAGAAAGTGATAGACGCCACTTTTGCTTACATTCCATGGCTACCAATATGTGAAACTGCCAACTCTATCCGCAAGGTAAACTAGGAAAGATAGTCTACAAGCATGCAAGGAAAGAGAAGTAAGACTGCCAATCACTCTCACATTCTTGAACTCAAATTACAGTGTAAACTGTCAAGGGCAAAGAATTAGAATAGGATTAGTCCATGCTTTCCTACAATAACTAGAGGAAGAAAACTTATCCACATACAGCAAGCCTCATTTCATTAATGAGAGATTAGCAGCAGTCAAAATGTGGTTCAAATGAGTTAGAGCCCCAGCATCTACTGCTGGCAAACACCATTGTAGGGGATGATGTTCTTTCCTCAAGAGGCTCTTGCCTTGGGAGATTGGGGAAACTGTGGGGAGGGGAAGAATCAGTCTGCTATTGCCTTGTTTTCCCCCAACATTTCAATGAATAGTCCCTTGCCTTAGTGCTATGATACTTAGTGCTTATGTTGAATGACACATCTGAATGGATCATAAAATAGAGAATAAGAGATGGTATTCTATACCTATATTCTTCTGTTTTTTCCTGGGGCATTCCAGGTAAATCTATCTTTCTTAAAGAGTTAAATTTAAGATTTAGTACTTTTTAAAGGAAACATGTTAAATCCCTAACATAGGAGGAGACAGTATAATATATTGTTTTTTAATATTATATTTATTGCACAAATATGGGGTTCTTTTTTAAAAATTAATTTCATTTTTATTTCATATTGGAGTATAGCTGATCATGGGATTCTTAGAAAAGCAATAAAATTTCTTTTTTAGACTCAAAATGAGCCATTAACCTACAAAATTAGTTTAAGAGGGATCATTAGCTACTTATTTATTGAATTTTAAAATAATACACTTTGCTTAGAATAAAGTGTAAGCAGTGCAAAATATCTGACATCTTTAAACTAGTTATAGCAGCAGTTAAAAAGCAAAGTCTGAGATTCAAACAAATGCATGTGGTTGTACTTGATTTGTGTCCTGTCCCTACAGCACTGCTGATCAGAGCCAGTGTGGAATTCCCCAGCTGCTAGTTACCACCACTGACAGGCAAACTCTTCCCAAAGCTGCTCAGAAACAAAGGAAAATGTACCTGTAGGCCTGACCAATTCCATAAGGCTGTGCAGAATCTGGGCATTGTTTACTGCTACAATCTCACTACATACAATTCTCAGTCTCATTCACTACACTGCTTATGGTATTCCCTTCTGCTTGCAAGGTTCTTTGTCCCTGATCTGTTCATGCGTTTTTCCTTTCTGTCATACAGATCTCATCTCCAATGTCATTGCATTAGAGAGGTCTTTCCTGACCATCCTATGTAATATTTTGCTTTTCATCCCTGCCCAAGTCACTCTCTATCAAACTATGGTTTATTAATTTATCTGTTTGTTTTTTTTTCCCTTCATGGTACTTAAACTATCTGAAATGATCTTATTTACATATTTGTTTTTTCTCCTCCCTGTATTCTACGCTTGACAAGGAAAGTGAGCTTGTCTGTCTTGCTCATTTATTGATGTGTTTCCAGACCCAACAACAATGATTGGAATATGGTAAGTATACAGTCAATATATGTTGAATGAAAAAGACAGTAATGATATGTGGGTGAGAGAAGCTGATATTTGTCCTTCTTAGTATGTAAGCTAGTTCTGAAATTGATCAATGAACTCAACATTTCCCCTGAAATACCCTTTGGATGGAAGACAGTGGATCTTCTCATCAAAGCTAAAAAAATATGTAAGGCACCTACGTGGCTCACCAAGGAAACTGCTCTCTCTCTAATATCTAATTGATCCTGGTAGAATTATGTTTATATCCCTGGCATCTCTAATGATTTTGATTATGCTGGTTCAGAGAATCACCTAGTCAGCATAATGAAAGTTATTCTACATAAGTATCATTATGTTACATAAAATAATTAGGCTTTGCAGTTATTAAAGATAGCAATAATTTATTGTTATCGACAATCTAATTAATAATGAATAGCAATCATTATTGGTTCAATGAACTTTGTAAACAAAGTGCTATATTTCCTCTTCTACACATAATTAACACTGAGCTTCAGTACTCTGTAGAAGGTAATAAATTCAAGAATGATGAGGCCAGTTTTTCACTACAAATTTTACTGATGCTAACGTTTATGCACCTTAACCATTTTACCTAATTGTCATCAGCAGCAAATGTTTACTGAGTTTTGTTACGTTACACAGAACTTGAATAGGAGCCCAAAGAGTCTGGTTTCAGAGACCGTGCTTATAACCCATACTCTAAGCGACATCCTCTCTGGTTTTAAATGTTTACTCTAGTCCTCAATAGAAATATATCACTCTTTTAAACAGTTATTTCATGTTGCATTATATATTTTTAAGGATAAATCAAACATGGTTGTCTAGTCAGGAAGTCTCTTAAATGCATTAAAATAAATTTTGAAAGTGTATAACAATTATAATTTAGGGATTATAAATCTCATACATGCTTATTGTAGTAAAATGAAGATGAGAAAAATAAAAAATCATTTATAATCCCTTCTTTTCTGAGATAACTACTGTCAAGAAACCTTTGGATCACAAAACAAAATTGCACTTAATGGTAAGAGAGAAGAAAGTTTAGAGAGTATAAAACCCTTTAAGCTCTCAAAAACAATCAAAAGGTGTTTTGATCATCAGAAGAACCATTGAAGCCCCTTCATTTTCACGTGGTGTTATAGATAGAAATCACCAAACTATGTGCAGAAAACGACATATAGCAAGGTCACTTAACCTTTTGGCACCTCAGATCCTCCTTTGAAATATAAAAATAATAAGCCCTAGCTTACTTGCCTCAGGGACGTTTAAGGATAAACTTAGATTATAAATGTGAAAGCTCTTTGAAATATCTTCTCTCTTGCTGAGCACTTCCCCACAACTATATTCTGTTACTCTGCCCTCTGACCTTTCTTCTCACTTGAGAATCACTGTGTCTCTTTGTCTCCTTCTTCAACACAGCACGGAAATCACCGGACTACATACTCTCTAGGCTACTTTCTGATTCGGTGCTATGATTTCTGGGAAGAAATTAATGACATTGTTAGGGGAAAAAAGGCATACTGGAAAATAGTTTAAAGATATTGTCTTCCGATGGTTTAGTGTGTCATTGGTTTAATCTCTCCAAGTCTTGTGAATTTCCCCTGAGTAGTAAGATTGATTGCCAAATGATGAAGCACTGAATTACAGTTGACCTTTGAACAACACCAGTTTCAACAGCATGGGTCCACTTATATGTGGATTTTGTTTAATAAAAATATTGGAAAATATTTTGGAGATTTGTAACAATTTGAAAAAACTTACAGATGAACCAAGTAGCCTAGAAATATAGAAAAATTAAGAAAAAGTTGGTTATGCCATGAATGCATAAAATATATGTAGATACTAGTCTATCTTATCATTGACTACTATAAAATACACACAAATCTATTATAAAAAAGTTAAATTGATCAAAACTTACACACACAAACACAGACCATACATGTCACAGTTGAGAGAAAGGTAAACAAACATAAAGATGCAGTATTAAATCATAATTGCATAAAATTAACTGTAGTACATACTGTATTACTGTAATAGTTTTGTAGCCACCTCCTGTTGCTATTGTGGTGAACACAAGTGCTGTGTGTATCTGCTTAAAACGTCATGTAATCATCTCTGCCTGAGAAGTTTCTCTCTAGTAAATCGCATATCAAGGTAAAAAGTCATCTCTCGAGGTTTTCCCGTGTTTTTCACCACGTTTAGTGCAACTTTGCAAATCTTGAATGACACCAGGGGTCCCATACGAAGTGCCACTTGTGATGCTGGAAGTGTTCCCAAGAAGCAGAGAAAAGTCACAACATTACAAGAAGAAGTCAAGTTGCTTGACATGTACCGTAAATTCAGGTCTGTAGCTGTGGTTATCTGCTGTTTCAAGATCAATGAATCCAGTGTAAGGACCATTGTAAAAAAAGAAAAGGAAATTCAAGAAGCCATCACTGCAGCTATGCCAGCAGGTGCAATAGCCTTGCACATTTTTTTTCAAATACCTTTTTATCTCACAATGAAAATGAAGCTTTTATATGGGTGCACGATTGCTATAACAAAGGCATACCTATAGACTCTAATATTATTTGAAAAAAAGCAAAGTCATTATAAGACAACTTAAAGCAAAAGAAAGGTTAAGGATCTAAAGCTGGAGAATTTAATGTCAGCAAAGGATGGTTTGATAATTTCAGAAAGAAATTTGGCTTAAAAAGTGTCAGCGTTAACAGGAAAATCAGCTTCTCCAGACCAAGAGACAGCAGGCAAGTTCCCAGATGCCATTAAGAAAATCATTGAAGAGAAAGGATATCTGTCTGAACAGGTTTTTTAATGCAGACAAAAGTTCTCTACTCTAGAAAAAAGTGCCACAAAGGACACTTATTAGAAAGGAAGAGAAGCAACCATCAGGATCTGAGGCAGGAAGGGATAGGCTAACTCTACTGTTTTGTGCAAATGCAGTTGGGTTCATGATCAGGACTGCTCTTATCTATAAAGCTGCTAAGCCCCGAGCTTTGAAGCGAAAAGATAAACACCAGTTGCTAGTCTTTTGGTTGTACAACAAGAAGCCTTGGACAACCAGAACCCTTTTTCTGCATTGGTTCCATTGGTGCTTTGCCCCTGAAGTCAGGAAGTACTTTGTCAGTAAGGGACTGCCTTTTGAAGTTCTTTTGGTATTGGACAACACCCCTGGCCACCCAGAACCCCATGCGTTCAACCCTGTAGACACTGAACTGATCTACTTGCCCCCAATCACAATGTCTCTAATTCTGCTTCTAGATGAGGGGCTTGATAACATATAGGAATAATTTTAGAGAAATAAAAAAGTGAAAAAAATCCAGACAGAAATTATGATGTATTTCAGTAACGTTACAATGAGTGTGCCTGCCTCTCCTGCCTCGCCTTCAATCTCTTCCGCCCCCTCCACCTCTTCCACCCATGACACAGCAAGACCAACCCCTCCTCTTTCCCCTCCTCCTTAGCCTACACAATGGGAAGATGACGACGAGGATGAAGACTTTTATGATGATCCACTTTCAGCTAATGAAGAGTAAATTGTCATCATGCTCTACAGTTAATAAACTTATCTGTTGTGTCGTATGTGTTTTTGTGTGAAAATCTAATAGCTGTACAGCAAGAACTGTATGAGACGTTTTGGTGCCATCATCATTATCATCAAAGTATTTACCATGTAGACCATCGTGCGCAAGACTCATGTTGAAGTGGAGAGCCTATCCTTACATAGGCATAAGGTGAGTGATATTTAATATAAAATGAATAAAGTGTAAGCTTTCTTACTGTTTTATAACTCTGCTTTCAAAGAATTACATTACTGTACAGTATGTGTCTCTGCCTTGTAATTAGAGAAAATGCATATCAGTCTATCATCAAAATAAGTATTTTTTAAAAAATGTAATGTTTCTAATACTCTATTATGAATATGACTGTGATACTGTATGCCATAAAAATTTTATAATGACCTATTTATTAGTGTATAGGCTAGGCTACAGTGAAGCAATCACATCAATTATACTAGGCAGCCATGAAGTAATCATATTGCTGCCTCATTATATTGTAAATGCATGAATTGTTATACTTGTAAATAAATATTAATTTATTTTTCACATTGTCTTTTAATTTTTAATGTCTAGTGTTAGTAATATGCATAATATCTACAGTGTTTTGTATCATATAAGATAATATTGATGTAGGTATTGACAGGTGATTCATCTTGTAAACAGATGACATAAACTTACTGTAATGATAAAGACAGTACAGTACTGTAAATGTATTTTCTCTTTCTTATTATTTTCTTAATACTTTTTCTCTAGCTTATTTTACTGTGAGAATAGTTAATTACATGTAAATATAACATACAAAATATGGGTTAGTCACTGTTTATGTTATTGGTAAGGCTTCTGGTCAATGGTAGGCTATTAGTAGTTAAGTTTTAGGGGAATCAAAAGTTACAAGTGGATTTTTTTTTTTTTTTTTTTTTTTTGCGGTACGCGGGCCTCTCACTGTTGTGGCCTCTCCGGTTGTGGAGCACAGGCTCCGGATGCGCAGGCTCAGCGGCCATGGCTCACGGACCCAGCCGCTCCGCGGCATGTGGGATCTTTCCGGACCGGGGCACGAACTCGTGTCTCCTGCATTGGCAGGAGGACTCTCAACCACTGCGCCACCAGGGAAGCCCGTGGATTTTTTTTTTTTTAACCCAGATGAGGTTTTTAAAAAATATTTATTTATTTACTTGGCTGCGTCGTATCTTAGTAGCGGCATGCGGGATCTTTCATTGTGGCACATGAGCTCTTCATCGCGGTGCAAGGGCTTCCTCTAACTGTGGCACGCGGGCTCTAGAGCACACAGGCTTAGTTGCCCCGTGGCATGTGGGATCTTAGGTCCCCGACCAGGGACCGAACCAACATCCCCTGCATTGGAAGGTGGCTTCTTAACCACAGGACCACCAGGGAAGTCCCACAAGGGGATTTTTGACTGTGCAAAGGGTTAACATCCTTAAACCCCAAGTTGTTCGAGGGTCAACTGTATTTTCATACCCACTACTTTCTTCATTCTTGGAGCTCTCATTATATCATTTCCTACTTTCTTTTATGTTCAAACTCTTTAAATTTCTGTATCTTTTCTAACAGCATTAAATATCTCATAAAGAAAACCGTCAATTTCTCATTTCTATCTTATTATTGCCTTACTGCCTTATCTAATATCTTCTTTTCACAGTCTCCTCACACTGTTGTCCATAGGCACTGACTCTAGTTACTTTCCTCTTCAAGTATGTTTTCTTAAAATCCATTATGAAAGTAATATATGCAATGATAAACATTTCAAACAGGTTAAAAGAATTTTTAAGTATAGCTCAGAGTCTCAGTCCCATTTCCCAAAGTAAAATTTTCAGTCTCAGGTCCTGGAGGCTGCCCATTGTCCCTGCCACATGGCTCTCTCCCAGGTCCTCTCACAACCTGAGAGCTTAATTCTTCAAGGTGAGAAGGAGAATTTTTGCTGCTTTGTGTCTCTTTTGTTCAGGGAAAGTCTGTATCTTTTATAAAAGAGTTCACCTTTAAAATCAGGACAGGTTCATTTCCCTTTTGATTAATGAAAGTCAGTCATTTAGGACCTTAATTACACCTGTAACGTTAATTCACCTTGGCTACATTCTACTGGTTAAAAGCAAGTCACAAATTCCACTCACACTTAAGGGGTGGGAATTATACAACTGTGTGGTTATCAGGAGCAGGGAATCATGGGAGCCATCTCAGAATTCTGTTTACCCAGGATTCCTCAATGTAATGTTTGCATTTGAGTCTGTTCACGAAGGTTTTTCTAAAGATATACTAATATTTTAGGTAAACTCAATTTTCTCAATCTTTTGGATTTGTGCCTTGTTTAATAAAGCTTTCCTGATTCTAATAATATGAGAACAATATATATGGTTAGTGTATTTTTTTTCAAGTGCTTTTACAGATTTATTTCCTGTATTTTTTTTTTCTTTTTGCCTTTTGTGCATTAATTCTTTGACACATCTAAATATTTGTGTTTTGTTTGTTTGTTTTTTGCAGTATGCAGGCTTCTCACTGTTGCAGCCTCTCCCGTTGCGGAGCACAGGCTCCGGATGCGCAGGCTCAGCGGCCATGGCTCACGGGCCTAGGCCGTGAGGCCCGCGTACTGCAATAAAAAAAAAAAGAAATATCCCTTGAGATTAACTTCTGCCTACTGATTTTATATATCTAATTGCTTAATTTATGCTCATATTTAATATTATTCTGGTTTTGTGGGTTTTTTATTTTCCAATTTCTTGAGTTAGATGTTTAGATCATATAATATTAATATATTAATATATAATATTATATTAATAATATATTAATTCATAATAATTACATTATTACTTTATCATAGTATTACTGTTTTATAATTTTATTAAGATATACTTTACATGTAAAATTCACAATTTCAAGTGTAAAAATTCAACAATTATTGATTTGACCATATTGTGCATTCATCACCATAAATCAGTTTTAGAATATTTCAAAATTCCAATATAATATTACTTTTTGATAAAAAATAGTTTGTTTTTTTTTTACGGATTTTCCACTGTACTCTTTAGCCTTATCATACAATTTTGCTTCTTAATGTTTTGTTAGTACATTCTAGTTATTCTGCAGTTTTAGGGATTTTATTTTGACCAAAGTTTTTCTTTTTTTAAATTAAGAAAGAAGATATATCTAACACCTTCATATTATGTACTTTAGATTTTATTTAATATTTACTAAATTAACTCCTATTTTTACTGTATTGTGTTGTATTTCTCAGTCTTCCAGAACATCAGTCTTCTAGTTTATCATTTTCTTTTCTTTGCATTATTCTTAGGCTCCTCTGATCTTCTTTTACATAATTGTTTCCTGAAGAATTTATTATTTTTCCTATTTTCATTCTTTCTCTCTCTCTCTGCCTCTCTCTTAGTATATTTTTCCTAGGTATTACTCAACCACACGGCTTAATTTCTATCCTTTTGTTAATAGCCTCATATCTACAAATCCACCGTACAACCCCTTGCCAAGCTACACACTTAACCAACTGTGTAGGAACACATCCCTTGGAATAATGCACAATGTTCAGAATAGAGTTAATTCTTCCACACTCTATCTACTAACACTCCTTTGCCCTTTTGCCTATTCATTGCCAAATAAACTACAAGATACTAGCTCTGTTACCTGCCTTATAAAGAAAACCTTTTGTGCCGTACCTGGGGCATATTGATATGTACTGTGCTCTGCCCTACTTTCTCTCCTCATTAATTTTCCTATTCCTGCTTCTCCATTGTCAACTCCCTTCATTTATATAACTTACAGAAAACATTTCAGTGTATGGTTAAAGGCATGGAGGACTCTGGCACAAGACTGCCTTCTTTCAAATCTGATTCAGTCATTTGGCAGTGTGACTTTGAGTCTCTCTGTGAACTTAACCTCTCTGCCTCATAAAGTAGTACAGGTACATCCATTATAAGACTGTAACCATGATTCAATCATAAACATATAAAGCAATGGTGCCTGGCAAAAAGTAAGAACCTGATAAATGTTTGCTCTTATTTTTGGTCCAAAATTATCTATTTCCTATTACAAAATACAAAAAGCTCTGGAAACAAAGAGTTTTGGAATTTATTTGGCAAGAAAATCAACCCTAACCCTGTGCTTATCTGGATACAAGATATGACTTGAACTAAAGTGATACTATTATGTTGTTTACAAAATTAAAGTGCATATTTTCATTTCTCTGCTGAAATATAAATATTTTGAATACTGGTCTGCTACCCCAAATCTCACTAGAGATGTTACATAATATATTAAGTATGCACCATATTATCTTTCTAAAATGTGAAAAATTCTGAAGTCAGAAATGCATCTGGTTACAGGATTTCAGAAAAGGGATCATGAACTGTACTACAGTTTAAACCTTAGCTTCAATATTTCCCTCTTGTCAAAGCCTTTCCTGTATTCCAAAACTGATTAGAAATATCTCTTGTGTGCTGCAGTTGTGCCTTACATTTACCCCATCATAATAATTTTGAACTATTTTATTTGCTTGTAAAACGTGTGCTCTTTTATTCAACATAGTACCAGGCACCTGGTAGGTATTCAGCAGGTATTTATTACAGATTCTCTGAATGAATGTATTGGATAGAACATCCCTACACCAAAATAAACAGCCACATTAACATTTATTTAATGCCTTGCTGAGCATTAAGTTTGTTGCATAAATTCATTGATGTAACAATGAATGAGACACAGAATCTGACTTCGAATCAGTTGTAACATAGTGGTTAAAACAAGAATATTGACATGGATTCACTTTAAAGAGATTTATGCTCTGATAGTGAAATCCACAGGGTGTTAATAGTGCTTTGAGGAAGCACCTTTGGGATTCTGGCAACACTTCCTAGAAAAAAAAAGACATTTGAGCTGAGGGTTGAAGGAGGAGAAGCTGTTAGCTCTACAAAAAGAGAGCACTGAGAAGACAGAGCTAATGAGCAAAGGCATGAAAGCCGGAAACTGCTAGATGAGTGTGAGGAATCGGAAGCAGTATGATCACCTGGTGACAAGCTGGGTAGGAGAGGAGATTAATAAAAGTCAGAGTCAATTGATGTACCTCCTGGAGATTAATTAATAATCATTGTTTTTCATTTGTAAATGAGAACTCCAAAGAGCAAGGGAAACTGTGCTTGAGAGGAATAAACTCTTCATCCATATTAATTGACTGACTCTTCCAAAGGATTGCCCCATAACCTGAGATTTTCTTTAAATTTAACATTTAACTAACCATAGTTATTTGATGATTGGGTTCTATAAACTCTGGTTTCCTCATCTGAAAATTCTACTGCTCAATTTCTGCGTCTTACAAGGATAAGGGAGGAAGTACAAAATTATTTTTGTCTCAATAGGTGACTATAAAAATTCCAGGGTACAATAAATGTCTAAGTCATTATCAAGATGACTGAAGATCAGAACATCATGCTTTGCAATAATTTCGTTAGCAATATTTTGAAAGAGTATTAAAAGAATTCAAAATACTGCCCTGAGAAAGGTTAAGATTAGGATTTACTAGACAATCTTCAGCATGAATAGCTGGATTAGTAATCTTTATTGCAATATGAAAGAGGAAAACATGATCACATCTAGATCTCTGGAGAAATTCTCTATGTTGATGGCTTTTACAAACTCTGTATATACTGTTCAACCTTATTCCATTTAAAATATAGCTATGTTGTGCACCAGTAATTAACATAATATTATAGGTCAATTATATTTCAAAAACAAACTCATAGAAAGAGATTTGTGGTTGTCATGGGCAGGCAGTAGTGGGAGGGGGTATTGGATAAAGGTAGTCAAAATGTAAAAATTTCCAGTTATAAGATAAATCAGTACTAAATCATGATAAATATAATATAAATATAATCATCATAATAAATATAATGAAAACTGCTGGATGTTATATTTGAAAGTTGTTAAAAGAGTAAATCCTGATAGCTATCAGAAGTATTTTGTGATAGCATTTTTCTTTATATATATATATATGGTGATGAATGTTCACTAAACTTACTGTGTTAATCATTTCTTGATGTATGTAAGTCAAATCATTATCCTACAGACCTTAAACTTTAACAGTGTCAATTATTTCTCCATAAAACAGGAAAAAAATGAAACCAAAAATTAAAACTTATATATAGCTATTTTCACAACATTGATAACGAGCTATTGAGTTAAAGCAGAGGAAAGAAGTGACAAATACAGGGCCTGCAAATTGGACCCTATTGTATCTTCTGGCCTCAGACTTCTAAAATTATAGACCTGTGGTTCATTACTTCAAATTGTGCATTGAAAATATGAATTATTGGTTTGGCCAAAAAGTTCGTTCGGGTTCGCCATACCATCTTACGGAAAAACCCAAACGAAAGCTTTGGCCAACCCAATATTTTTTTTCTTGAATATGAAAGTATGAATTATTTTTTCTTGAATGTTTGGAAACTTATTCTTCTTGTAAAGACCACAGTGAATTGTGTTTTGCTATTTGACTTCTAGGCACAATGCTGGCTTTTAGGATTTAAAGAATCACAGCAAGTCAGAGGCCATGTCCCAGTGATAGCAATAATAACCAACAGAAAACTAGTTGTGTTGAGCCATAAGAAGAAAAAACTATAGACAAAAACAGAAACTTTTCTTGTCTATATCTTTTTAACCATAACTCCATTGGATACTTGATTTTTCAAGATTAAAATGAAGTTATATCTATAAAATTCTGAAAGGCTGAAGATAATATGGTACTTATTTCATTGAACAACAGAGGAAGGGTTATTTATTTGGACATTACCTTCAAAAATTAGTATCAAAAGTGTGGGCTGGGGCTTCCCTGGTGGCGCAGTGGTTGAAAGTCCGCCTGCTGATGCAGGGGACACGGGTTCGTGCCCCAGTCCGGGAAGATCCCATATGCCGCGGAGCGGCTGGGCGTGTGAGCCATGGCTGCTGAGCCTGCGCGTCCGGAGCCTGTGCTCCGCAACTGGAGAGGCCACAACAGTGAGAGGCCCGCAAACCGCAAAAAAAAAGTGTGGGATGAAAACCATAAAATCAAAAGTTTCCCAAGCAAGTTTTCTTTCTTTTTAAGTGTTATGCAGTCAGTTGAATACAAGTTCCACAAGAGCAGTTATCTTGTATGTGTGCTATTGCACAAGAAATTCCCAGGGCCTGCACAGTACCTGGAAACTGGTATGTGCTTAAAAAAAAAAATGCAATGTGGAATGAATGAATTAATAGTGGCCATAAAATGGGACCTTTATTGAAGGAAGACAGTACTTATATGCTTTTAGTAATTACCTTATTTAATCCTCTCAATAAGCCAGGAAGGTAGGTATTAATATCTTCATTTTATAAATGAGAAAATGAAAGCAGAGCTAGAAAATATCTCACCCAAAGTACGTATGTATTTGTATACATATATTATATTCAAATTATATATGTGTATAAAATATATATCTATATATACATGAAACGTGTGTGCATACACATATATCTATCATCTATCTTGTTTCTTACCTACTTGGCCACATGCCTATCATCATGTCTAGAAGAGAGTGGAAGCTCATTAGATGTTAATCTCCTTTTCCTCCTATTAAGGGTCTTATATTTAACATGCAGATTAAATAAAATCTTGGAATGAACTAATATTTAGCTTTGTATAATACTATAAACTCATAAGGTGAGTTAAAAAGCAAAATTTTCTCTCTCTCTCTCCCTCTCCTTTTCTCTCATTTATACAATTGATTTGTCTAGTTTTCTTCCCAATGACTTAGAAAAAGACTTTTTTTTTTCCGGTACGCGGGCCTCTCACTGTTGTGGCCTCTCCTGTTGCAGAGCACAGGCTCCGGACGCGCCGGCTCAGTGGGCATGGCTCACGGGCCGAGCCGCTCCGCGGCATGTGGGATCTTCCCAGACCAGGGCACGAACCCACGTGCATCCCCTGCATCAGCAGACGGACTCTCAACCACTGCGCCACCAGGGAAGCCCCGAAAAAGACTTTTATGTCTCAAAAATTATAGCCATATCACTTGTTCAGAACTTTATTCATTTCCATGAAAAACCTGGCATTGCTCTGTATTTCACACAAATTACAATGTAATATATTTTCCACATTATTTGAATTTGTGTCTAGGGATGTCAAAAGGCCAAGAGCTTAAAAGACAGATACTGTGAATCAGAGAGCTAAGGAGATACAAAATTTAAAGTAATATATTCATTTTGATTGTGCTAACCTTTCCCCACAGACTTTGAATAAAATTACTTTTGGAAAGGAATGGGTGTTCAGAGATTTTAGGTTGTTAAGAAAATGAGGTCAGTACGTAAATGGTAGTTAAACAAATCCATAAAAATGATGACTTGAAATTCAGGGTTACTTGGAGGAAGTATTTATCAAGTCATATAGAAGATGTTCTTCTAAAATGTATGCATCTTAACATTGTCCATTACTTAGTAAGACATATGGAAATATCTCAATATATCATTTTCAGAACTCATTCTTTATAAATAATTCAAATACTTCATTGTGATTCATGTTCATCTGAAAGAGATTGTAGGTCTTTTTTTTTTTTTTTTTGGCTAAATACTGGGCCAAAAGTGAAAACTAATTCATCTTTAGTTTTTCAATAGTGAAAATATTACAGATCTTTCAGAATAGAGACGAATCCATTAGAAAAGAGTGTTTCTCAGCCTGATTACAAACAATTTACTATTACATTGCTAGCTAGAAAACATAGAAATTTAAGTTTTTATGTAAATAAATGTGAATAAATAAATGTAAATCTCCTTCCAAGTTTGAGGTGGCTGTGTGCATTGATTTGGCTAACAAGATGTATTTTTTCTGACAGGAAACTTTAAAATCCAGTGTGTGGTTCCACATATTTTATTTCTCCTGCTACAGTAACCTTGAGAACGAGTCTAGGTGGAGTCTTTGTCAACCCAGGTCTCTGACTAAAATGAGCAGAGCTCCTCTGCTGATCTTTATTGCACTTGGAGCACACCTGATAAATGTACCTGTTATCCAATTCTGTTTTTGTTTGTTTCTGCAATATAATTTAGCCTCTTATGACTGATACATTATTATTTGGAATAATATTGTTCATGTATACAAATGGTATGCATGCATATTTGAAACCATAGAGAAAGTCACACATTAAAATAATAAAATAGTTTTATCTAAAAAAAGCTAGACACATATGTTGCATTGTGCTACAGTACCTAGTAATAAATAATTACTTGTTGTGAATTATGACTATGTTAATTAAAATCTAGTTCACAGTCACTGAGAGAATTCAATCTGACAATAATTATACATCTAGTACAGTATAGGGGCATAGTAGGCACTCTATAGATAGTTTTCTTTTTTCTTTGGCTTTTAACTGGTAAGGCTATTAACTAGTTTATTTTAAGCAAGAATTCAGAATTTGACTAAAATCAGTATTAGTCATGCAAACTTGAAATTTTGAATTCCCAGATTATTGCATTAATAAAAATTCAGCCCTTGCTCTCAAAGGGTTATAGTTTTTAACCAAAGCATAAAGCCCCAAATAATCAGTGATCTACTTTCTCTACTATAAAATAATCATACTAAATGGGTTTGTATGTATTGGTCAGTCACAACTTAATATAAATCCTGAAATATATGTGTATATGTGTCATAAAATGTTGGTATGACAGTGTTGATATGTGATATAGGCCATGTTTCCCAATATTTACATGCTTATACATATGATGTTTAACATGTATTCACTGAGTGCCTAATAAAGTACCACATATTGTGATCAGATAGAGTTGTTACTCTTCTGGAAATGCCTTTTATTTTTTTCCCTCTATATTCCGATTTTCTGAATTTGTAAAAGAGGTTTCATTAAAAATGTTGTATATTTTAATGTTCAAAATAGGGTTTGACACATAGAAATGGCAGAAAGAAGCAAGTGAACCTGATTGGGTTTAACATTTGCATAGTACACATTTTCCTGTGGTGAAAGTGGTCATTTATATCCAGGAAATACCCAAAGTCTGACAAATTATTACCACATTTCCTCCAGCCACCGTTTTAATTTTGCCCTTTATCATTTCACAGAAATGACCACAACAACTTTTAACTGGCTTATTGCATCTAGTCCTCCTTCCTTCTATTAATTCTGCATTAAATCACTAGAGTAAGCCTCCTGTCTCTACTCTGTACAAATAAAACAAAACATCATAATAATACCAGGAATCAGTACTCTTAAGAGTACCTTCAAATCTCTTTCATATTTCTCTATCCAAGTATTATGAGCCAAACATCCTTATTTCACTAGAGCAGTCAGTTGCTGACCAGTATTTCAGCAAGTGCTTGTCTCTCCAAATGCAGATTAAGTTCCATTTTAAGCAATTTGTTCCCACACTAAACCCTTGAATAACTTTTATCCCAGAAACCTCATTTGGTATTTATTATTCATTTCATAGTATTGTAAATTCCTTTGTATTATGTCCACATGTTATTTATGTAATTAAATTTTAAATTCGTGGAGAATACTCGTGTTTTGTTTTCTCCCAAAATATCTATGACATTTAATGGATATTTATCAATTTGATTCTAAAAATGTTTACACTTAATTTACTATTTTTAAAAAGAGCATTGAAAATTGTCACCTTAGTAAGGATTTATATGAGAATTAACCTCAAAAATGAGAAACAAGATTACTAAAAAAAAAATTCTGAGATTTAAAAAAAAACACAAAGATTTTATATTTCCTAATATGCAGAAACTTTTAGTAGTCTTCAAGATCTCCTTTTGGAAAAACTAGTTAAATAAGAGAATTAATTGGTCTTTCCTCTCCAATGCCCAGCCTTCAGTTTCTGACATTTATAAATCATCATTGGAGCAAGGTGACTTCCATTTTAGTATGACAATATCATCCCAAGATGGAAAAAAAATTTTTTAAAGATATCAAAAATATCTTTTAGAAGAGAAATGTGGTAAAAAAAGAAGAAGAAGAAGAATGTTTGCTTTTCTCAGAGCAAACAAAAGATAAAGTGGTGGTAGGGCTTCCCTGGTGGCGCAGTGGTTGAGAGTCTGCCTGCCGATGCAGGGGACACGGGTTCGTGCCCCGGTCCGGGAAGATCTGACATGCCGCGGAGCGGCTGGGTCCGTGAGCCATGGCCCCTGAGCCTGCGCGTCCGGAGCCTGTGCTCCGCAACGGGAGAGGCCACAGCAGTGAAAAAGGTAAAGTGGTGAAAGATTTCATTTGTCAGTGAGCAAATGGAACTTTCATGTTAATGAAACATTGAAAGATGTAGTTGTAAACTTAGACAAAAAAATAATTATTGAAAAAGACAAGGGGAATTCATAAAATTCAAGGAACATAAACAGAATTTCAAGTCAAAGTTTTGCCAGTGTGTGGGGAGTTAAAAATCACACAATGGGTTATAGAGAGCTGGGAACAGAAAACAGCAGAGTTAAGAATTATAAAGTCCAAAATGTTTTATGAGCAGAAAGTCAGTTTCTTCACTTCTCTAAGAATCTGGGAGACCAGTGGAAAGAAGAAAGATAATTATCTTGCTTCAGTACTAGAGATTAAAAGGTGACTCCTACAAACGGCCTCACAGCTCCTTTCTTTC
The DNA here is from genome assembly GCF_005190385.1 of Monodon monoceros. Taxonomy (NCBI): domain Eukaryota; kingdom Metazoa; phylum Chordata; class Mammalia; order Artiodactyla; family Monodontidae; genus Monodon; species Monodon monoceros. The sequence continues at coordinate 68,144,567 of NW_021703777.1, forward strand.
TTCCAGATCACCTTTAAGAAATAATCATTTCAGACTTTTTGATGACTTTTTGTGGAGAAAATGGAACCCTTCTACACTGTTGGTGGGAATGTAAATTGGTACAACCACTGCGGAGAACAGTATGGAGGTTCCTTAAAAAGCTAAACATAGAGCTACCATATGATCCAGCAATCCCACTCCTGGACATGTATTTGGAGAAAACTATAATCCAGAAAGATACATGCACTCCAATGTTCATTGCAGCACTATTTATAATAGCCAAGACATGGAAGCAACCTAAATGTCCATTGACAGAGGAATGCATAAAGAAGATGTGGTACATATATACAATGGAATATTAGCCATAAAAAAGAATAAAATAATGCCATTTGCAGCAACTTGGATGGACCTAGAGATTATCATACTAAGTGAAGTAAGTCAGACAAAGACAAATATCATATGATATCACTCATACGTGGAATCTAATTTAAAAAATGATACAAATGAACTTATTTACAAAACTTATTTACGGATATGGAAAACAAACTTATGGTTACCAAAGGGGAAATGTTGTGGGGAGAGATAAATCAGGAGCTTGGGATGAACAGACACACACTACTACATATAAGATAGATAACCAGCAAGGACCTACTGTATAGCACAGGAAACTCTACTCAATATTCTGTGATAACCTATATGAGAAAAGAATCTGAAAAAGAATGAATATATGTATATGTATAACTGAATCACTTTGTTGCACACATGAAACTAATACAACACTGTAAATCAACTGTACTCCAAGAAAATTTTAAAAAGAAAGGAAGAAAAAATCATTTCAGATTAATATTTGTGAATGTTTGGTACCAGGAAGATCTGATTTTGAGACTTTTGGAGAGATAACACAAACAAATTTAGTTTCTTAAAAAAAACAAAAACAAAAAACTTAGAACTAAATCTAACACATAGTAAATGCATTCCGAGAGGGATTATAAGGCAATTCTATCATCTCCCTTTCTGCTGGATTTAACCAAGGAGAGGATTCACCTCTGGTGAATCTTGGTGATGATCAGCTAAAGGCCCAACTTAGTTTCAGGTGTACAACATAATGATTTGACATTTGTATACATTGCAAAGTTATCCCCACAACAAGTCTAGTTACCATCTGTCACCATACAAAATTACAACTTGTTCTTTTGATGAGAACTTTGAAGATTTACCTTCTTAGCAACTTTCATATTTGCAATGACTTATTTAAAAAAAATTCTTTAACTCTTTATACATTCTGCTACTAATGCATTCCATATATTCAATTATTTTCTTATAGTCTATCTTTTTTTGAAGTTTAACATTAAGTTTACAAGTATTCACACAATTATATTACAAAGATTTTCCATTCCACAATATGAAATATTCTAAATTTATTCTAGTTGTATTTTATATCCGTAATTAAAGTGTCAGCATAACTTTATATGGATTTGACACATTTATAAGTTTTATTCCTAGATTTTCTATAACTTTGTTGCTTTTTTTTTTTGGTTTAATTTTCTCTATGTTGTATAAGAAGGTTATCAACATTTATACATCATTATTTTGTCTGGCTACTTTAATATTTATGTATTAAGTACCCACTATATGCAACGCTATTTCTAGCCTCTGAGGACAAAATAGTCCTTGCTTTTTGGAGTTTACATATCCAGCTTATATGATGCATTTAATGACAGTTACAACTCTTCCTTTTTAAAAGATATAATGTGTGAGTGTTTATCAAAATACTTCCAGTTTCCCCTCAATTTAGTATGAAACTTAAATTACTCTAAAAAAATAAAGTCAATAAAAAAATGACTAGTACAGTATTGAGTAATAACATCATTCTTGTCCAGTCCTTGACCATAATAGAAAATGTATCTAATCTTTCACCATTAACTTTGAAGTTTTTGATAGATTTCTGATAGATATATATTAACTAAAAATTTGTTGTAAAATATAAATTTGTTATTCTTTCTTTGTAATCACAAATGCATGTTAAACTTTCTAGAATGCTTTTTCATTATCAATCAAGATTATGGTGGGATTTTTCACCTTATTCAATAAGGGTAATTGATCCTACAATTTGTTCATGTAATTAATCATATTGTCATAATATACTATCACTTTAATCAGTTCTAGACCTAATAATTATCAACTTTTTTTAAAGAATTAGATGAGATAATACGTGTGATGTTTTTATTTATTCTTTTTAATTTTTTAATTTTTTAACATCTTTATTGGAGTATAATTGCTTTACAATGGCGTGCTAGTCTCTGCTTTATAACAAAGTGAATCAGTTATACATATACATATGTCCCCATATCTCTTCTCCCTTGCATCTCCCTCCCTCCCACCCTCCCTATCTCACCCCTCTAGGGGGTCACAAAGCACCGAGGTGATCTCCCTGTGCTATGCGGCTGCTGTCCACTAGCTATCTATTTTACGTTTGGTAGTGTATATATGTTCATGCCACTCTCTCACTTTGTCCCAGCTTACCCTTCCCCCTCCCAGTATCTTCAAGTCCATTCTCTAGTAGGTCTGCATCTTTATTCCCGTCTTGACCCTAGGTTCTTCTAAACATTTTTTCTTTCTTTTTCTTTCTTTTTTTTTTTTTAGATTCCATATATATGTGTTAGAATACAGCATTTGTTCTTCTCTTTATGACTTACTTCACTCTGTATGAAAGTCTCTAGGTCCATCCACCTCATTACAAATAACTCAGTTTCTTTCCTTTTTATGGCTGAGTAATATTCCATTGTATATATGTGCCACATCTTCTTTACCCATTCATCTGTTGATGGACACTTAGGTTGCTTCCATGTACTGGCTATTGTAAATAGAGCTGCAATGAACATTTTGGTACATGACTCTTTCTGAATTATGGTTTTCTCAGCGTATATGCCCAGTAGTGGGATTGCCGGGTTGTAAGGTCATTCTATTTTTAGTTCTTTAAGGAACCTCCATACTGTTCTCCATAGTGGCTGTATCAACTTACATTCCCACCAACAGTGCAAGAGGGTTCACTTTTCTCCACACTCTCTCCAGCATTTATTGTTTCTAGATGGGTTTTTTTTTTTTTTTTTTTTTTGCGGTACGCAGGCCTCTCACTGTTGTGGCCTCTCCCATTGCGGAGCACAGGCTCTGGATGTGCAGGCTCAGCGGCCATGGCTCACGGGCCCAGCTGCTCCACGGCATGTGGGATCTTCCCAGACCGGGGCACGAACCTATGTCCCCTGCATCGGCAGGCAGACTCTCAACCACTGTGCCACCAGGGAAGCCCTAGATGTTTTCATGATGGCCATTCTAAACGGTGTGAGATGATATCTCTTGTAGTTTTGATTTGTATTTCTCTAATGATTAATGATGTTGAGCATTCTTTCATGTGTTTGTTGGCAATCTGTATATCTACTTTGGAGAAATGTCTGCTTAGGTCTTCTGTCCAGTTTTGGATTGGGTTGTTTGTTTTTTTTTGATATTGAGCTGCATGAGCTGCTTGTATGTTTTTGAGATTAATCCTTTGTCAGTTGCTTCATTTGCAAATATTTTCTCCCATTCTGAGGGTTGCCTTTTTGTCTTATTTATGTTTTACTTTGCTGTGCAAAAGTTTTCAGCTTCATTAGGTCCCATTTGTTTATTTTTGTTTTTATTTCCATTTCTCTAGGAGGTGGGTCAAAAAGGATCATGCTGTGATTTATGTCATAGAGTGTTCTACCTATGTTTTCCTCTAAGAGTTTGATGGTGTCTCACCTTAAACTCAGGTCTTTAATCCATTTTGAGTATATTTTTGTGTATGGTGTTAGGGAGTGTTCTAATTTCATTCTTTTACATGTAGCTGTCCAGTTTTCCCAGCACCACTTATTGAAGAGGCTCTCCTTTCTCCACTGTATATTCTTGCCTCCTTTATCAAAGATAAGATGACCGTATGTGCGTGGGATTATCTCTGGGCTTTCTATCATCTTCTGTTGATCTATATTTCTGTTTTTGTGCCAATACTATACTGTCTTGATTACTGTAGCTTTGCAATATAGTCTGAAGTCAGGGAGCCTGATTCCTCCAGCTCCATTTTTCTTTCTCAAGATTGCTTTGGCTATTCAGGGTCTATTGTGTTTCCATACAAATTGTGAAATTTTTTGTTCTACTTCTGTGAAAAATGCCAGTGGTAGTTTGATAGGGGTTGCATTGAATCTGTAGATTGCTTTGGGTAGTAGAGTCATGTTCACAATGTTGATTCTTTCAATCCAAGAACATGGTATATCTCTCCATCTATTTGTATCATCTTTAATTTCTTTCATCAGTGTCTTATAATTTTCTGCATACAGGTCTTTTGTCTCCTTAGGTAAGTTTATTCCTACATATTTTATTCTTTTTGTTGCAATGGTAAATGGGAGTGTTTTCTTAATTTCACTTTCAGATTTTTCAGCATTAGTGTAGAGGAATGCAAGAGATTTCTGTGCATTAATTTTGTTTCCTGCTATTTTACCAAATTCATTGATTAGCTCTAGTAGTTTTCTGGTGGCATCTTTAGGTTTCTCTATGTATAGTATCATGTCATCTGCAAACAATGACAGCTTTACTTCTTCTTTTCCAATTTGGATTCCTTTTATTTCATTTTCTTCTCTGATTGCTGTGGCTAAAACTTCCAAAACTACACTGAGTAATAGTGGTAAGAGTGGGCAACCTTTTCCTGTTCCTGACCTTAGTGGAAATTGCTTCAGTTTTTCACCATTGAGGATGATGTTGGCTGTGGGTTTGTCATATATGGCCTTTATTATGTTGAGGAAAGTTCCCTCTATGCCTACTTTCTGCAGGGTTTTCACCATAAATGAGTGTTGAATTTTGTCGAAAGCTTTCTATGCATCTATTGAGATGGCCATATGGTTTTTCTCCTTTAATTTGTTAATATGGTGTTTCACGTTGATTGATTTGCGTATATTGAAGAATCCTTACATTCCCGGGATAAACCCCACTTGATCATGGTGTATGATCCTTTTAATGTGCTGCTGGATTCTGTTTGCTAGTATTTTGTTGAGGATTTTTGCCTCTATGTTCCTCAAGGATATTGGCCTGTAGTTTTTTTTTGAACATCTTTGTCTGGTTTTGGTATCAGGTGACGGTGGTCTCGTAGAATGAGTTTGGGAGTGTTCCTCCCTCTGCTATATTTTGGAAGAGTTTGAGAAGGACAGGTGTTAGCTCTTCTCTAAATGTTTGATAGAATTCGCCTGTGAAGTCATCTGGTCCTGGGCTTTTGTTTGTTGGAAGATTTTTAATCACAGTTTCAATTTCAGTGCTTGTGATTGGTCTGTTCATATATTCTATTTCTTCCTGGTTCAGTCTCGGCAGGTTGTGCATTTCTAAGAATTTGTCCATTTCTTCCAGGTTGTCCATTTTATTGCCATATAGTTGCTTGCAGTAATCTGTTATGATCCTTTTTATTTCTGCAGTGTCAGTTGTTACTTTTCCTTTTTCATTTCTATTGATTTGGGTCTTCTCCCTTTTTTTCTTGATACGTCTGGCTAATGGTTTATCAATTTTGTTTATCTTCTCAAAGAAGCAGCTTTTAGTTTTATTGATCTTTGCTATTGTTTCCTTCATTTCTTTTTCATTTATTTCTGATCTGATCTTTATGATTTCTTTCCTTCTGCTAAGTTTGGGGGGTTTTTGTTCTTCTTTCTCTAATTGCTTTAAGTGTAAGGTTAGGTTTTTTATTTGAGATGTTTCTTGTTTCTTAGGTAGGATTGTAGTGCTATAAACTTCCCTCTTAGAACTGCTTTTGCTGCATCCCATAGGTTTTAGATCGTTGTGTGTTCAGTGTCATTTGTTTCTAGGTATTTTTTGTTTTCCTCTTTGATTTCTTCAGTGATCTCTTGGTTATGAAGTAGTGTCTTGTTTAGCCTCTATGTGTTTGTATTTCTTACAGATTTTTTCCTGTAATTGATATCTAGTCTCATAGCGTTGTGGTCAGAAAAGATACTTGATACGATTTCAATTTTCTTAAATTTACCAAGGCTTGATTTGTGACCCAAGATATGATCTATCCTGGAGAATGTTCCATGAACACTTGAGAAGAATGTGTATTTTGTTGTTTTTGGATGGAATGTCCTATAAATATCAATTAAGTCCATCTCGTTTAATGTATCATTTAAAGCTTGTGTTTACTTGTTTATTTTCATTTTGGATGATCTGTCCATTGGTGAAAGTGGGGTGTTAATGTCCCCTACTATGATTGTGCTACTGTCGATTTCCTCTTTTATGGCTGTTAGTATTTGCCTTATGTATTCAGTTGCTCCTATGTTGGGTGCATAAATATTTACAATTGTTATATCTTCTTCTTGAATTGATCCCTTGATCATTATGTAGTGTCCTTCTTTGTCTCTTGTAATAGTCTTTGTTTTAAAGTCTATTTTGTCTGATATGAGAATTGCTACTCCAGCTTTCTTTTGATTTCCATTTGCATGGAATATCTTTTTCCATACCCTCACTTTCAGTCTGTATGTGTCCCTAGGTCTGTTGGGACTGTTGTAGACAGCATATATATGGGTCTTGTTTTTTTTATCCATTCACCCAGTCTATGTCTTTTGGTTGGAGCATTTAATCCATTTACATTTAAGGTAATTATTGATATGTATGTTCCTATTACTATTTTCTTAATCGTTTTGGGTTTATTATTGTAGGTCTTTTCCTTCTCTTGTGTTTCCTGCCTAGAGAAGTTCCTTTAGCATTTGTTGTAAAGCTGGTTTGGTGGTGCTGAATTCTCTTAGCTTTTGCTTGTCTGTAAAGCTTTTAATTTGTCTTTTAAATCTGAATGAGATCCTTGCTGGGTAGAGCAATCTTGGTTTTAGGTTTTTCTCCTTCATCACTTTAAATATGTCCTGCCACTCTCTTCTGGCTTGCAGAGTTTCTGCTGAAAGATCTGCTTTTCACATTATGGAGATTCCCTTATGTGCTATTTGTTGTTTTTTCCTTGCTACTTTTAATATTTGTTCTTTCTATTTAATTTTTGATAGTTTGATTAAGATGTGTGTTGGCGTGTTTCTCCTTGGATTTATCCTGTATGGGACTCTCTGTGCTTCCTAGACTTGATTAACTGTTTCCTTTCCCATATTAGAGAAGTTTTCAACTATAATCTCAAATATTTTGTCAGTCCCTTTCTTTTTCTCTTCTTCTTGGACTCCTATAAATTGAATGTTGGTGCACTTAATGTTGTCCCAGAGGTCTCTGAGACTGTCCTCAATTCTTTTCATCTTTTTTGTTTATTCTGCTCTGCAGTAGTTATTTCCACTATTTTATCTTCCAGGTCACTTATCCCTTCTTCTGCCTCAGTTATTCTGCTATTGATCCCTTCTAGAGAAATTTTAATTTCATTTATTTTGTTGTTCATCATTGTTTGTTTGCTCTTTAGTTCTTCTAGATCCTTGTTAAACATTTCTTTTATTTTCTCTGTTCTATTTCCAAGATTTTGGATCATCTTTACTATCATTATTCTGAATTCTTTTTCAGGTAGACTGCCTATTTCCTCTTCATTTGTTAGGTCTGGTGCGTTTTTGCCTTGCTCCTTTGTCTGCTGTTTCTCTGTCTTCTCATTTTGCTTAACTTACTGTGTTTGGGGTCTCCTTTTTGCAGGCTGCAAGTTCGTAGTTTCCTTTGTTTTTGGTGTCTGTCCCCAGTGGCTAAGGTTGGTTCAGTGGTTGTGTAGGCTTCCTGGTGGAGGGGACTAGTGCCTGTGTTCTGGTGGATGAGGCTGGATCTTGTCTTTCTGGTGGGAAGGTCCACACCTGGTGGTGTGTTTTGGGGGGTCTGTGGCATTATGATTTTAGGCAGCCTCTGTGCTAATGGATGCGGCTGTGCTCCTGTCTTGCTAGTTGTTTGGCATAGGGTGTCCTGCACTGTAGCTTGCTGGTCGTTGAGTGGAGCTGGGTCTTGGCGTTGAGATGTAGATCTCTGGGAGATTTTCGCCGTTTGATATTATGTGGAGCTGGGAGGTCTCTTGTGGACCAGTGTCCTGAACTAGGCTCTCCCACCTCAGTGGCACAGCCCTGACGCCTGGCTGGAGCACCAAGAGCCTGTCCTCCACATGGCTCAGAATAAAAGGGAGAAAAAAAAAGAAAGAAAAAAGAAGAAGATAAAATAAAAAAGTTATTAAAATAAAAAATAATTAAGACAAAAAATTTTTTAAGTAATAAAAACAACAAAAAAAAACCAGACAGACCCCTAGGACAAATGGTAAAAGCAAAGCTATACAGACAAAATCACACACAGAAGCATACACATACACACTCACAAAAAGAGAAAAAGGGAAAAAAAATAATATATATCATTGCTCCCAAAGTCCACCTCTCCTCAATTTGGGAGGATTCATTGTCTATTCAGGTATTCCACGGATGCAGGGTACATCAAGTTGATTGTGGAGATTTAATCCGCTGTTCCTGAGGCTGCTGGGAGAAATTTCCCTTTCTCTTCTTTGTTCGCACAGCTCCCGGGGTTCAGCTTTGGATTTGGCTGGGGGGTTCAGCTTTGGATTTGGCCCAGCCTCTGCGTATAGGTCGCCTGAGGGCATCTGTTCCGGCTCAGACAGGTCGGGGTTAAAGGAGCAGCTGCTTCGGGGTCTCTGGCTCACTCAGGCCGGGGGGGGGGGGGGGAGGGGTTACGGAGTGCAAGGCGAGCCTGCGGCAGCAGAGGCCAGCATGACATTGCACCAGCCTGAGGTGCGCCATGCATTCTCCCGGGGAAGTTGTCCCTGGATCACGGGACCCTGGCAGTGGCGGGCTGCACAGGCTCCCGGGAGGGGAGGTGCGGAGAGTGACCTGTGCTTGTACACAGGCTTCTTGGTGGCGGCAGCAGCAGCCTTAGCATCTCATGCCCACCTCTGGGGTCTGTACTGATAGCCGTGGCTCGCGCCCGTCTCTGGAGCACCTTTAAGCAGCACCCTTAATCCCCTCTCCTCGAGCACCAGGAAACAAAGAGGCAAGAAAAAGTCTCTTGCCTCTTCGGCAGCTGCAGACTTTTTCCCGGACTCCCTCCCAGCTAGCTGTGGTGCACTAGCCCCCTTCAGGCTGTGTTCACGCAGCCAACCCAGTCCTCTCCCTGGGATCCGACCGAAGCCGGAGCCTCAGATCCCAGCCCCCGCCGTCCCCACGGGTAAGCAGACAAGCCTCTGGGGCTGGTGAGTGCTGGTCGGCACCGATCCTCTGTGCGGGAATCTCTCTGCTTTGCCCTCCGCAACCCTGTTGCTGCGCTTTCCTCCGCGGCGCCGAACCTTCCCCCATCCACCACCCGCAGTCTCCGTCCGCGAAGGGGCTTCCTAGTGTGTGGAAACCTGTCCTCCTTCACAGCTCCCTCCTTTTTTTTTTTTTTTTTGCCCTACCCAGGTATGTGGGGAGTTTCTTCCCTTTTGGGAGGTCTGAGGTCTTCTGTCAGCATTCAGTAGGTGTTCTGTAGGTGTTGTTCCACATGTAGATGTATTTCTGGTGTATTTGTGGGGAGGAAGATGATCTCCTTGTCTTACTCTTCCACCATCTTGAAGCTCCTCTCAGCTTTTTAAAAATACAAACTGTGATACATAGCTTAATGTCTTTCAGTATGCGTAAAAAATAATTTAGATTTTAAATATCACTTTAACCATTTTATTTTGTAGCTAATGTTTATTGTATTCTATATCTATCTCTTTATTTAAATACATTTGTAAAAAAATTCTGCCTTACATTCTTATAAAATTCTTTCAAAACTCTCCAAATGACAAACTGACCAAGTACCAGTTATTATTTGGTGAGTAATTTTTGACTAAAAATATATCTGTTTCATTTTCCAGATTTTAATTATTAATGGGAATATAACTCTGAGTTGAAAATAAATTTCATTCAGAAATTTAAAGAAATTATTATGTTTCTAGTGTCCAATATTGAAAAGGAGAAATTTAATGCAAATTTTATTATTCCTTTAAAGTTACTATTTTCTTTCCCTCTTGAAGCTTTTAAATTTTATTTTATCTTAAGATTTCTATAATTTTACTAGATTATTGATAGGTCAAAGTTAAGGAAAGAATGAACTGTTTCTCAGCATTTGATAGATGCAATCTAAGGACTAGTTTTAGACAAATTATCCTCTTAAAAATCCTAACAAGGACAACAAGCAAAAGCAACAACAAAAGCAACAAACATTTCTCCTATTCCACTTTCTTTGTTCTCATCTTAAGGAAAACACATTAGACAGAGTTCTAAAAATCTTTAGACTGATCCTCTAGGTACTGGAAGATTTCTCTGATTTTCCCTTTCAGACAATGAATTTTACTTTTAGCCAAATTCAAACTTACTTAGCTTGTATTTAAACATTACAAGTGTGTTTTACTGTTTAATATTTTCTCCTCTTTCACAACAGGCTTTTTTTTCAGGATTAATTTTTCCCAAAAACTGCCCTTAGCATTTCTAATACTCAGAATTTTCTTTTTCTTTTTTTAATTAATTTTTATTGGAGTATAGTTGCTTTACAATGTTGTGTTAATTTCTGCTGTACAGCAAAGTGAATCAGTTATACGTATACATATATCCCCTCTTTTTTAGATTTCCTTCTGATTTAGGTCACCACAGAGCACTGAGTAGAGTTCCCTGTGCTATACAGTAGGTTCTCATTAATTATCTTTTTACACATAGTAGTGTATATATGTCAATCCCAATCTCCCAGTTCATCCCATTCTCCCTTCCCCCCTTGGTATCCGTAAGTTTGTTCTCTACATCTGTGTCTCTATTTCTGCTTTGCAAATAAGTTCATCTGTACCAATCTTCTAGGTTCCACAAATATTTGTTTTTCTCTTCCTGACTTACTTCACTCTGTATGACAGTCTTGGAATTTTCTTTGACTCATTCTGTTTCTTTTGGGTTCAGTTATTTTGGTCGCTCACTTTGGTCCTTTTCCTTAGGTCTATTACTTATCCCCCCCAATTATAGAAAATTCATTGTATTACCAAATGAAAATGCAGACTTATTTATATAGGTACCTGGTTTAGCATCCCCCCACACGTACTATTATAAACCTATTTAGACAGTTGTGCTATTGTAATAAATTTAACTTCAGGGGAAGGTGCATTATTAATTAAATATTAACTCTGAGAATTGACTAAGGAGTCCCTCTTGATTACTTATTTCTTGACACTAATTTAGGAATATCATGGAATTACAATAACCTTTCAGTGACTTGCCCTTATATGTATTTTACATTGTGATGGGCTTTCTTCAATCTTCATCATTGTAATTCTAGTCTATCTCCTAGAAGTTTTTCAAAATACATGGCCTATTTATGGTGCAGTTTTGGTTTCCAGGGCTATTGGTTTTCCTTTAACAAAAATAGCATTTATGCCAAATTATGATGGATAGGTTTGGAGGAGAGAAATAGGTTTTCTTGATCCTCTATCATGATCCAATTTTAAAACTAACCAATCTCAATCTGTAAAATAATTCACAATCTTAGCACAAAAAAGTAGTGTTTGTGGTTGTTGGATTTAGTAGATTGGCCCACTTGAACCCCTATTCCAATCTCCTTCTAGCATGCTGAAACTGTTTCCCAGATTTCTTAGGAGCTAGGATCTTGGAGTTAATGAATTAATATAAGATTTGAATTTGGAAATGAGTTAAGTGGAGTGAGAAGTGTTCAAATTATTATTATTTTCTACTGCTGAGGGATTAGTGATATGACTCTGAATCCAACATTCTGGAGGGGGAATTCCTAGTTCCTGATTATAACTGCAAGCCAATGTGCTCTTGTAGTTAAAATTGCAGAGGCAGCTTTCTGATCCTTCAATTTCCTGATGTGACAGGTTCAGGGAGCCATTTCCAAGGGGCTTAGCCATGAGTCTGTTCCTAAATTCTTTTCTGTTTAACATCTTTAATATTAGAACAGAGACTGGCATAAGTTAAACACTCGAGAAACTTAGGGTATTATTATTAATAGAATTTTTGCTTTTTGCTTACTATATACATAGCCTGCATAAAAGCGAGGGCTTGTGTTTGGCTTGATCTTCTACACAAACATTCTCTTGCAGAATACATAAGCACAAAAGGAATATATGAATCCTAGTCAAAATAATTGTTTTTAACCTACAAGTGTAAATTATAAAACCTATGTTGGGTTTAAATTGTGGGTTTGAAGCATACAACAGAGATTTTATTCTATTTCCTCGGCAGTGAATAACTTCGGAAGAATTTTTATCTTGCATTTTCATAAAAGTTAGACAATATTTTAAACTATATTAATCAGGAAATACTATTAGTATAAAGGGCACTGATGGAGACAAGCGAAATATGTATGATCACATCAAGGCAAGATTACAAAGTAATTATCAAATTACTTTGATATTTACAAAGTAAAACACAACCTATATAGCATTTTAAATTATGATAAACCTGTTATAGCAATTTTAAAATAAGTTTTCATTTATATTTCAAACATGTAATTAATAGAAAATATTTACTATATAATTTTGTACTCATTAAATTCATGAGTATGGCAATAATTTAGATTAAGGAAATTATTTTTACAAAGTAGCTGAGGAGTAAAATATGGAATTCAAAATGAATCACACTTGAGGAAGAATCCTTAATACTGAATCACCTTTCTTGTTTTACATACTTCTTTAGCAATTACAGCTAGATTAGATATTAAAAAGAAGATATATTAAAAGGAGTCATACAGAAATGTAAGAACAAGCACAAATGATCATTTTAATTGTTTATATAGGAAAACCTTGACTCAATCGTAGCAAGGCAGGCATGTCAAGAGCAGGGTATGGTGATAGCATGTTATCTTAACTATACAACACTATTTTATTATTTTTATATATTATATTTTATTTTTATATTTTTATTTTATTTATTTATATTTTCTATTTTATTTATTTATACTTCTATTTTATTATGTTATATATTTTATTTATATATTATGTATACTTATATATTTTATTATTTACACATACACACATTTTATATATATAGTGCTTTTTATACCTACTCATTGCTTGAAGATCACATGGTAGAATGCTGGTTTTCAAACTCTACTCTTTCCAGCTCTTACTGAGGAGACTGATTAAGGATTGCTGTTGTTGGATGGTATGGGATAAGAGCAAACAGCTGTGGAAGGAGCAAGCAGGGCTCTATAACCTGTGCCCCTGATTTATCCAGTTCAGGCCTTTTTCTGGTTTTTTTGTATATTGGGATTTGTGGTAAGTTTTTAATCTGAGAACAGGACTATAAATAAAATCAAAACCAAACCAAAACCAAACCAAATATTTAAAAACAAGTGATCTAGTTCAAGGTTTGCATTGTTAGATGAAGGAACTCAATCCTTTAAACATCCTTTGATTAATGCCAAAGTCACCATTTAAGACCACTTCCTAATCCACATGCCAGTCCCCTTTAGGCAATGACACATTTCTTCTCTTATCCTAGTCTTTATTCATTCTACTTAATTCAGTTTATTTCAATAAACATATTATGCCCCTCCTGTATTCCATGCATATATTAGGCACTGGAGACATGAAGATGGATAATTCATGATTTCCTTCCCTCCAAAATCTCAGCTTACTTAGGAGACAAAGAGTACATACAGATTTCAGAATACAGGAGTAAATGCTACTATGAGGTGTATCATACCCAAATAAAATTAAGGCTCATTAATGCAGGATTGTTTGAGAAAGGGCTTTTATTCCTGATTTTGTTCATTCTGGGTACCAAAATCTTAATTCTAATATTCAGAAAATATTCACATGTTTCATATATCAGTATGAAACAATATTAAAGTGTTTTCATTTAACTCAGAAATTTTTGAAGTTGACAAAATGATTTATTGAGCATAAGTAAATCTACACTCATTTATGAAAACTATGTAGAATTTCCTAAACTATACTTATACACAATGAATTCCAAAGGAGAGTGGCTTTTATTATTAATTTCTAGTTTCTCTTCATTAAGTAACAGGTAATAATAATATTTAACCTTTTTATGAAAGAGAAGCTGTGATCCAGTTTGTGTTTTTTCCTGGCATTCACCATATTGTTCTTTTCCACATCTTCTGGTCAATTCTGGGATGTTTATATTTCACTTCAGTGAAATATAAACTGAAGTTTTTTTTCTCCGCGTTACTAAAGTTTTTCTCCACCTCCCCTCCCCACCCCAACTTCAATGACTCACCTCCATCTCCACTCTGAGTAATGGTGTCTCTGGAGTCTACATTGAATCCATGTGCTCCCAAAGTATCAATGGTCTTCTGCCTGGTAACTAGAGACAGGTTGCATTTTAAGTTTCTTTGGCTACAAGCCTTCCTCTGTTCAACTTAAAACAAAGCCTCCATTTGCACTGATGACACATACAGTGAATCATCATCAACAATAGCTCAGGACCTAACTCTTTACTTATTTACTTGTCAATATCACATGGTCATGCATGAGATGAAGCTCAGTTGTGAAGCTTAAAGTATCAGACTTTGCTGCAGACTTCACTGTAAACAATGTCTTACCAGGAAATGATATCATAAGTTGATAGAACTCTTCTCTGATTTGTGTTATACATAATGCTAGCTTTAAATATATTTGGGATACTAACAAACATCTATTTTATTACCAGAGAGTAACTTTAAACTTCAGAGATCATGGGTCCTATTGCTTATATGAATGATTTTTACTTTCTAGTATTTCTCTGTGGTCACCTTTACTGCTTATACTTCTATATCTGATAAATTATGTTTACTTCTATAACATCATGATTATTTAATCTTGTCTTTGAGTAAGCTTATGATCTCTTTAATGAGAGGCTATAACAAAGACACTTGAGCTGAGGCTTCTGAGACTGATTTCTTCATTAATAGGTTCTGATACCCTGAGTTTAATTTATAATCATAAATTACTTTCAATAAACCCATGCATCTACTAAATTAAGATGAAAAGAAAAACTGAGAAGATATCTTTAAATTTAGGTGGAAAAAGTCATTTTAGTTATTTTAGATATTCAAGTCCCAAGTTGCTTTTATGATTAAAGAAATCAATGCTTTTTTGCCATTGGTATCCAATTTGCAATTCCCTTCTTTGATGTTTTGCTAGCATCATGTTAGCTAAATGAAGCAATTACGGTCTTAGCTTTAAGTAGCTACTTAAATTCTTTTGAAGTATAGTGGAAAGCAGCAGGGTTTTGGAGTTAGGAAGATCTGGGATGTAAATACCAGCTCTGCCATTTAGTAGCTGTGTAACCCTGGGCAAGTTATTTAACTTCTCTGAGTTTTCATTACTCTATCTATAAAATAAGTATAATAATATAAAGTGGAAGATTTCTTCCAGGGATTAAATGAAATACTAAATATATGCAAAAACACAACACAGATCCTACTAAAAAGTAATTATTCATTTAATGGCAGCTATTACCAATTTTATATGCTGATGTATTTCTCAATTTTAACAGCTTACTTTGCATATGCAAATATTTTAGAATAATATACTTAATTTGAACTGATTTTTATTTAGAATATTGTAGAAGCTTTCACCCAAGACCAACTGAAGTCATAAAGAAGAGCTTGGTTGCCATGAGGAGGAAGAGAATAAACGCAGAGAAAGTCCTATTCCCAAGTCTGATAACACCAGGTTAGTCTCTGACTGAGGCTGGACCAGGGCAATAGCGAACCACTATCTCCACATCCCACTTAGTTCAAGCAACAAGTAACAAGCAGCAATAGCCTGGCATTAGGAAGGGTGAGGTCATATAGAAACAGCCTATCTGTGGTTGCAGGTGTGCAGAAATGACTAAAGTTGAAAGAGGAGGAGGGCCACTAAAAAATGCCTATTTTTCTACTCCCTATTTTCTACACAAGGAAACAACAGCCCATTACTAGAAGAATTTGAAGAATATATATCAGTATGAGTCAGGCTCTTTGAGAAATAAAACCAATAGGATATATACATACAGACGTGTAGAAAAAGATTTATTATAAGGGGTTGTCTCATGTTATCAGGGAGGCTGAGAAGTCCCACGATTAGCCATCTCTAACTGGAAGCCCAGGAAAGCTGGTGTAGTTCCTGTCCAAACCCAGACGACTGAGAACCAGGAGGCCAGACATATGAGTTCCAGTCTGAGTCCAAAAACCCAGGAACCAGAAGCCCTGCTGTCCTAGGGCAGGAGAAGATGGATATCACCATTCAAGAAGAGCAAGTAGATTTGCCCTTCCTATGCCTCTTTCTTCTAATCAGGCCCTCAACAGATTGAATGATGCATTGGTGAGGGCAATCTTCATTACTAAATCTACCAATTCAAATGCTAATCTCTTCTGGAAATACCCTCACAGACAAACAAGCTATTTTTACCAGCTATCTTGGTATCCCTTAGTCTAGTCAAGATGACACAGAAAATTAACCATCATAGTATCCTGAAGATAATAATAGCAATAACAAAACCCAAATAGAGTTCAACTACAAACTAAATTAGCTCATCCCCCTACACTAACAGCATAACAAAAGAGGCATGACCATTTACGAGCATAAACACTATTTACTTCAGTCTTTATTATTTTACATACAATTCCTGATACTCAAGAAAATTACGAGACATTGAAAAATGTAAGGCAAAAAATTAAAATTATTGTCAAGAGATAAAGCAGTCAACAAAATCAGACTCAGAGATGGCCCTGGTCTTAGATTATGAGATAGGGACATTTACATAACTAAAATTAAAATGTTAGAGGATCTACCAGAAAAAGTGGACAACATACACATGTGAGGAAAGTTTAGTAAAATGATAGATAACATAAGAAGGTAAAATAAGAATACTAGCATGCTAAAAATGCTACCAGATATAAAGAATTCCTTTAATGGATTTATTAGTAGATGGACATAAAAGAGAGAAAGAAGAAAAAAGAGAGAATCCAAGAGCAGAGAAAAAACATGGGACAGTCAAGTATATGTGTAATTGGGGTCCCAGAAGGAGAAGAGAAAATTTGGGTGCAGAAGAAATATTTGAAGAGATAATGATCAAAATGCCCATAGAATCTTAATCAGTATATATACAAAGAGAAACAAACAGATAAAAAAACTACCCACTTAGATACATCATAGTCAAAATGTGTGGGGGGAAAGAAGATTTTCAAAATTTTGTATGCAATCAGAGAAGAAAACATTACACACCAAGAAAAAATAAAAATAATCTTATTGATCAGAAATTATGCAAGCCAGAATACAAGATTTTTACATCTTCAAAGGACTGGGCAAAAAATAAAAACAAAGTGGAATTGTACATCCAAAGAATATATCTCACAGAAAACTAAGATGAAATAAAGAACATTTTTAACTGACAGCATGCCATGTTAAGAAATTTTTCATACCATGTTAAGTAATATGATACCAGATAGAAACTTCAATCTGGGCAAAGAAAAAAGAATGTGGGAAATAATACACACAAAAAAGATGCAAATAGAAATTACATATTTTCTTATTTTTAATACTTTAAAACATATTTGATTCTCTAAAGCAAAAATGTGAAAATATAATGTGGACCTTACAGCATATATAAAAGTAAAATTATGAAAAAACAATAGTAGAATGGATGGGAGTGCATAATTGGAATTATACTGTTATAATTTTCTTAAACTCTTTGTGAATTGGTATAATGTTATTTGAATGTAAAATGTGATAAGTTAAAGAAGAATATTGTAAGCCCTATGGCTACTGCTAAGGAAAAGAAATATGAGTAACATACATGCAAATTGTATTAAAGCCTTGAACATAAGACCTAAAATCATAAAACTCCTACAATAAAATATAAGCAGTAAGCATCTTGACATAGGCAAGACTTTTATAATCTGACACCAAAAGCAAGAGCAACAAAAGCAAAAATAAACAAGTAGAACTACATCAAACTAAAAACTTCTGTATAGCAAAGGGAACCATCAACAAAATGAAAAGGCAACCCAATGAATGGGAGAAAATATTGGCAAATCATATATGTGATAAGAAGCTAATATCCCAAATATATAAAGAACACATACAACTCAATAACAAAACAATCAGATTAAAAAATGGGCAGAAGATCTGAATAGACATTTTTCCAAAGAAGACAAACAGATGTCCAACAGTTACATGAAAAGATGCTCTACATCATTAATCTTCAAGTAAATACAAATCAAAACCTCAATGAGATACCACCCCACACCTGTTAGAATGGCTGTTACAAAAAAACAACAAGCGCTGGTGAGGATGTGAGAAAAGGGAACTTGAGTACATTGTTGATGGAAATGTGAATTGGTGCAGTCACTCTGGAAAACAGTATGGAAGTTCCTAAAAATGTAACTAGCATATGATCCAGCAAATCCACTTATACAAAGAAATAAAAATACTAACTCAAGAAGACATATACAACTACATGTTCATTGCAGCATTGTTTACAATAGCCAAGATATGAAAACGATTTAAGTGTTCATCGATGGATGAATGGATAAAGAAATTGTGATACGAATTGTAAGTATATTACTCAGGCATAAAAAAGAATAAAATCCTACCATTTGTGACAACATGGATGGACCTAGACAGTATTATGCTAAGTGAAATAAGCCAGAGAAAGACAAATACTGTATGATCTCTCTTTTACGTGGAATCTAAAAAAAAAAGAAAACAAAAAGCAAAACCAAACTCACAGACACAGCGAACATACTGGTGGTTGCTAGAGGTGAGGAATGGCATTGTGGGAGAAATGGGTGAAAAAAAAATAACCTGTGCCTCCTGGTATAATGCCTGGAAAAGGACACAAAATTTTTTCATTTGTGTTCTTGCCAAAATCATGTAACCTAAATCTAGTCAGAAGGAAATGTCGGAAAACTCCAGACAGAGGAACATTCTACAAAATAACTTGTCTACTCTCTTAGAAAATATCAAGGGTAAAATAGACAAAGATAGATTCACTATAAACAACATTATTGGAACAAATGTCAAAGTATGAATAATGTCTATAAATTATATAGTAGTATTGTAAAAATCTTAAATTCCTAATTTGGATCATTGTTCCTAGGAAATACACACAAAATTATTTAGAGTTGAGAGACAGCATGTCTACAACTTACCCTCAAATGGTTCAATAATAATGATAATGATTAGTAACAATATTATGAAGAAGAATATGTATATACGGAAAAAATAAAGGTGTGGGGAAATTTTTACAGTTGGGACTATCACAGAAGGGTGTCCCTATATTTCTTCTTATCATTATTTTCTGTAAGTCTGAAATTATTTCAGACTAAATATTTACTAAATAAACTTCAAAAAGAGATATAAGTAGTAGTGAAAATAAATGAAATCATGAAAATAATTAATACAAAAAGGCATGAAAAAGGATGAAAAAGAACAAAGAATAGATGGAACAAACAGAGAATAAGGATTAATATAATAGACTGACTAATCATATCCCAGATCAAGTTAAACTGAAATGGTCTAAACACCCCAGATAAAATGAAGGGCTTATCAGATTGGATAAAAAACAAGGCTGAGCTACGTATGACCTATAAAGAAACTACTTATTTATAAAGGTATATATAGATTAAAACTAAAAAAAGAAGGAAAGAAGAAGTAAAAAAATAAGAACAGAAATCACTTAAATTAAAAACAGAAAGACACTAAAGAACACAAATGAAGCAAAAAAGGTGGTTCTTTGAGCAGATCAATACAATTAATAATCCTCAGCCTGATTGATCACAAAATCGATTAAAAAAAAAAACAACACAAATTACCAAAATCAGGAATGAAAGAAGTGACATCTCTAGATACTACAGACATCATAGCAAGTATTGGTAATTTTTTTTCTTTATATGGACCAATAATAAATACTTCAGAATTTTTATGCCACAATACAGCCTCTGTAGCATATTCTTGTTTGTTTGACTCTTTTTGTGGCAGTTTAAAAATGTAAAAAACATTTTCACTTCATGGGGTGTATAAAAACAGGGCCAGATTTGGCTCTCAGGCTATAGTTTGCCAAACCCCAGTTAAAAGGACATTAAGGCAAAATTATGAACAATTTTAAGTCACTAAATTAGTAATTTACATAAAATGTACAATTTCCTCAAAATATAGAAACTTCCAATGTTCACTCAGGAAGAAATAGATAACAGGGCTGATTACATGTCTATTAAACGAATTGAGTTTCTAGTTAAAAACCTCCCAACAAAGAGAACTCCATGCCCAGATAACTTCAATGGCAAACACTAACAAACATTAAAGGAAGAATGTACTAGTTATACACAAATTCTTCCAGGAAATAGAAGAAAGTTGAGAATTTCCAACTCATTTTATGAGGGGGAAGAAAAATCCTACTAAATATCCCTCAAGAATATTGTATTAGTTTCTTCTAGTTGCTATAACAAATTACTACAAATCTGGTGGATTAAAACAAAGGAAATGTATTCTCTCACATTTCTGGAGGCCAAAAGCCTGAAATCATTATAAGTGGGTGTAAATCATGAGTTGGCAAAGCTGCACTTGCTCCAGAGGCTTTTAGGAACACTTCATTCCTTGCCTTTTCCAAAAAGAATTTGACATTTATGATAAAAACTGTCAGCAAAGGAGGAATAAAAGGGAACATTCTCAACCTGGTTAAAGGCATTTACCAAAAAAAAAAGCAGCTAATATCATATATATATATTCATATGTGTACAGTAATATTGACAAATGCATTCCTGCTAAGATGGAGAGTAAGGCAATGATGTCCTCTCTAACCATTATTACTCATATCATAATAAAAGCCTTAACCAGTAAAATAAGGCAAAAAAAAAAACACTAAAAGTATAGAGATGAGAAAGAACTAAAATTTATTTTATTCATATTTTGATATAATTGTCTACATAGAAAATTCCCAAAGAATTTACAAATTTTCTCTAGTACCAATGAATGTATTTAGTAGGGTTGCAGGATACAAGCCCTACTAAAATCATTTTTTATATATACCAGTGATAAAAAATCTTTTAATTTAAATTTTAAGAGACTATTTAAAACAGTATGAATAATGACAACTATAGGAATAATTTTAACAAAATATAGTCAATTTAAAAAATAAAAACTAGATAAATGGGGAAATAAAAATTATACTTGCAGTAAACAACTGAAAATCAAAATTTTAAAAATTTTATTTATAATAGGATCAAAAAATGTGAAGCACTTAGGGAAAAATCTAACAAAGTCTGTATAAGATGAATATGATGAAAACTAACACATCAATGAGAGAAATCAAAGAAAATTTAACTAAATGAAAAGTTTATTTGGAAGACTCAATATTATTAAAATATCAATTATTCCCAAATTGATTTGTACATCCAAAGCAATTTCAGACACAATCCCAGCCGTTTTTTTTTTGCTTTTTGTTTTGTTATAGATTAATAAGTTTATTTGAAAGTATTTATGGACATGTAAAGAACCTAAAGTAGTCAAAACAATTTTGAGAACAAAGAATAAAGTATGAGAACTCCCAATTTCTGATTTCAAAGCTTACAACAAATCTATACTAATCCAGATAGTGTGATATTGGCCTAAGGATCATTGGACCAGAATAGAGTCCAAAAATAGGCTTACATATATAACAGTAATTAATTTTCAACAAAAGTTGACAAGGTAATACAATGGAGAAAGAATAGTCTTCTCAACAAATGGTGATGCACCATTTGGATATCTACATGAACAAAAGGAGACTTTGATGCATACTTTGCACAATACACAAAAATCAACACTAATTGGATCATAGAATTAAACACAAAACATACAACTACAAAACTTTAGAAGAAGTCGTAAGAGAAAATCTTTCCAAGCTTGGATTAGGAAAAATGCTTTTAGGTCATCCCAAGCACAAACCATGAAAGAAACCAAATTGATACCTGTACTTCATCAAAATTAAAAACCTTCTAACCAAGAGAATGAAGACATATGTCCACAAAAGACTGTATATAAAGGTTTATAGCAGCAACTGGAAGCAAGAAAAAGATACGTCAACTGCTGAATGGATAAATAAATCTTGGTACATCCATACAATTAAATATTGTTCCCAATAAAAGGAACATAATATTGATAACATCTAATAGAGCAGAATCTTAAATTTATTATGCTAAATGAAAGACACAAGAAGACAAAATTGCATACTTTATGATTCTGTTTATATCATGTTCTGGAAAAGGCAAAGAACAGAGGTAGATATCAAGACAGTGATTGCCAGGACTGAGTATGAGATGGATTGACTACAAAGAAGTATGTTGAAAATTTTCAGATAGTAGAAATATTCTGTACCTTCATAGTGACAAGTGTCAAAACCTATGGAATAGTATTCCTAAACAGGGTAAATTTTACCAATTGTAAATTATATCTCAATAATCATGAGATATAAGCAATGTTGTTTACACTCATTCCTGTTAGGTTTTATCTGCGTCAAGATTTCCCAAAGCTAAATTCTGTCATCCAGCATATAAGTAAGCTTTCTCTTCTAGCTTCCTATTTTTCAGTCTTGCAAAAAATGCCTTTTAATTTTCTTTCAAGGTGACATTGATCAACTAAATCTATTCTGTCCTTGTTTGGTTGACTAACCAACTTTAAATCCACACAGACTACAGCTACTAAACAGACTGAAACAACATGGACCCCAAGGACTTCAAAGCTATGATCCTCCACCATGTGTGTTGGCAGCAAATTCCTGCAATGTAGTCAACTGAGAGGGTTGATTAAGTTATCTCAAAGCAAAAATATCTGTCTTGAATTCCAAGATGAAAAAATTAAACCTCTGAGGCTATTCCACATGTATATTAATGTGGAAAAATGATATTATTTGGCTTCTTTTTTTCTGATCACACGTCTTCCTTTTTATTCTAAGGGTATATAGATTCTTGATAATTGCACTTTGCTTAAAATTTAAATGATGTTAGTTGTGAGCCTGGAGGAAAGAGCGTGAATGCAAATCAGCAGCAATACGAGTAATTTAGGGCAATAGTTCTTAACCTTTGGGGGAGAGAAGAAAGAATCCCTTATAGATAGTCAAATATTTGCTGAATCAATGAGAATGAGATGAAGCTTCTTCTCAGAAAAAAACATGTATATTATTCATGTAGAATGGAGTTCAAAGACTATGAATCCAATTCATCTTTTCATTAAGAGGTCATCAAACCCTAAGAGAAGGATCACCATTATGTTGTCTTATAAATACTTGTAAAGTTCTTGGAAGTATTTTAACATTCCTTGGAATGTGATACGTTTAGCAAAGCTGCAAAGCTGGTCACATATATTCAGTGAGCAAATATGTATTGACTGCATTTTGCCGTTGTATATGGTATCAGTGGTTTCAATGGAAGTCTATATATCATTTGTTTAAGCATCTCCTGAGAAGCTTGTTAAAAATACAAATTTCAGGATTTTACCTACTGAAACTCTGAATCAGGTTGTACAGGGTGGTAGAATTTCTATTTTTAAAGGCTCCACTAGACCTTTCTGTTCAATAGCCTGGTTTGGAAATATGGTTCAAAAATTACTAAGTCCTGGACTACTTTTCAATGTTTATAGAGACATGAAATTATCTAACATGTTCTTTAAGTTAAACTTCTTCTCAATGAAAACAAATTACTGATGATAAATTTATTCCTAAAGACTACAGCAGTTAATTCCATGCCTTCGTAACCATTTCAAACATTTGTTCTGGGCAGAATAATTTATGGATGTTTTTAGCAATAATGAAGGAACCATTACAAAGTGAACTACTGACTTTGAAGAAATAATACTGTAATTCTAAAATAAAATCCAGTTTTCAGAGAATAGCACACTGATGTTCATAATTCTTCTCATGGGAAAATATGACAGAAATTAATATTGTAAAGACTTTTAAGAATCAGCTCTACTAATCAAATACTTAGTATTGGGGAAATACAATATTACGCATATGTGTTGTGTAAATTTGTAGATGCTTTCTCCTCTCCATCTATTCCACTTGTAAAATATTTTAATACAAATTTGACGTTGTTTTTATATTCCTCACTTCTCTGCCTCATAATTTGTTTCAAAGATTAATTGTCCATACTCCTGTTCTACCCTGGATATCCGGACAAATATATTCCTCTCTTTTACCCATGAGGTATGACATAATTTACCTGATTAACTTTATAAGTCTTGTTTTGATCAGCAAAAATTAACTTGCAACAGATCCTTGCACCATCTCAATTTCTGCTGAGAAACCTCTCCCCATATTAACCCTGACATCCCATCCTGTGTACCCAAATTTGTGACAAGTCTTCAATTCTTGATTATGTTTTCATGACTTAAATGCTGGTCTTATTTCTATAGCTAGTTATCTAAATAGATAAACAGACAGACTGACAGACAAGATAATTCACGAATTCACTCTTTTTCATCCAACAATTACAGTGTACCTACTGTAGCTAGGTATTATTAGGGACACAAAGACAAAAGAGAGAGTCCCAGCTACAGAGAGTATGCCATATGGTGTTATGACAAACACCATAATATAAAATACTTACTGCTATAAATGGAACACATATACAGTGTAGAAATACAGAAAAATAGATGTCAATATCTGATGATGATTGTGTATATGTAGAATCTGTCCACAAAGATTTAATGTAAAAATATATTTTACATTGTGAATCAACACATTAGGCAATATTTATTCCCCCAAATTTAGACACTAATATTCTTGGAGACTTTGTAATTTGGACTTTTCTCAGACCACCCTTTTGTTCAAAATGAGTCAGACTTCTATAGAATTTCATGGGTGGTGGTTGGTGATAAATGGCTATAGGTCAGCAGGGGTAGCAGTTGTGGAAGAAAGCTGGCTGTGAAGGGATAGAGAGCAAGGAAAAACTAGAAACTGGGGTGTTTCTCACAACCTCCAATCTTGACAACTCAGGTAATTTTCAGAAGAAAATGGCATCCATGGAAGGGTCCAATTCAATCCACGTGCTATCAGGTGGCTAATTAATGCTCTTGTGCAATGGTATCATATTTGGAGCTAAGTGTTAGTATCTGTTATTGACTGGCTGGAAATCTGCCAAGTCAGACCACACTTGGTGCATCTATATTACTGACTCTATGTATAACATTCATCACTTCGTGTAAAAGCACAGTCTATAAGGACATGGGTGGCTGGAGAAAGAGGGTAACTGATAGTCACACAGCACATCATCTTGTTCACTTGAATACAAAGGTCTTGTTCTGGTGAGGCTATCTTTGGTGAGAATCATAGATGGAATGAAAAATATGTTGACATTCTGTGTTTCTTCAGAGAGGTCTATTCAAATATCTCTTCCCCATTCTCTTGCCACCAATTTTCCAAGTGTGTCTCTTCCAAGCCTCTGACCTTTAGACACAAACTATAAATCAATGAAGATTCTACTTCTGACAATCTCTCATTAAAAAAAAAAATTCAACAAAACAGTTATACTACTCAAAGTTCTGCCTACTGGGAGTTTTCTTCACTTTATTCTGGAGGCCCTGGAGTAAGCTGAAGTTGTCTACTTTTGTCTACAGAATCATTTGTAAATAAGGCCTGATTTTTTTTTTCATCTTGTTAACTACTCATAGGAAATTCCTAATGAGACTCTAGGTGAAGATTGAGAGAGATGGGCAAAGGAGCTAGAGTAAGGGCCATAGGCATTTTAGCTATTTGCTTGTGTGTCTCAGTCTATGCCTCACTCAAGCCTGATCGCTTATGTGTTGCTATCATTTGACTATGGACTTCTGCCCATGCCAACAATACCAGTTCATGAAGGGTAACTCAGGTTGTATGGTAACTTGGTGGCTCACGTGAAGTGTTCAGTCTCTACTAGAGACCTGTAGCAAGCCAGAATCTATTTCTTAAAAGGAGAATAATAATCTGAAGAGGATGGCACAGCTTTGCTCTAAAATTTTAAAAGTCTTCTTTGTGATTCATTAACAGGAGTCTGTTCATAAGTGCCATACAGCATCCCTATATGCTACAATCATTTCAAACATAATTGGATTAGTATTCTTTCTTGGCCCAAGTGGTAGAGGCTCTTATGCAGTAGTCTAAACCTATTGCACAGATTTTTTCTTTTTCTGAGGCCTAATAAAAATAATAAAAGCCCTAATAAAAAACAGACTTTAAGGTTACTCAGTAAATAGGTTGGAGTAATAAACCTAAATAAAGGATATGTTATTTCTACAATCCAAAGAGACATTATGATCCTTCTTTAATGATAGGAAGGACCCGATGCACCAAATTTTCCTTCACCTTCACAGGAATATCTCCACACCCAGGTCACTGAACCCCTAGTAATTTCATCAATGTGTAAACAAGGCCCTGAATTTTTGTGGAATTCTTTCCCCACATTTTGGTATGCGTGTGTCTTACCAAGGTGTCTAGAGTAGTTTCTTCTTCCTGTCCACCAGATCCAATCAGAATGGTGTCATCAACTTAATGGAAAAGCATGATGTCTTATAAAATAAAAAGGCAGTCAAGGTCCATTTAGACTAGACTATGTCACTGGCTGGATGTTTGATTTAGCCCTGAGGTAAGTCAGCAACAGTGTATTCTGACCCTCTCCTCTGAAAGTAAACTTCTAATGAGTTTCACCACTGAAATGTTTGCTACACATCAGGTATCAAGAGACTCTGGAAACTCCAGTAATAAAAACAAACTGCATAACAAAAACAGCTGCATAATAAAAACAGCTGCAATTGGAATCATTACCTAATTAAATTTTTGATAATCTACTCTTATTCTCTTATACCCATCTGCATTGTGTATAAGCCAAATAGACAAACTAAATGTATCTTTAGTAAGAAGTACCACTCCTTCATCTTTTACGTTGTTGATGTGGTAGAGATGTAGCATTACATTTTGTTTATTATATTGGTAGGTAAAGAGAGTCCTGGGGCTTTTCTTGGTTTTTTTTCCCACAGGTCAAAGAATTAATTTGGTATTCTACAAGTTGCTGAGTATGTCCCTCACAACTATGCATTGTATACCTGGGATAAAATCACATGATGGGTTCAGGTGCACATAG
This sequence comes from Monodon monoceros, assembly GCF_005190385.1. Taxonomy (NCBI): domain Eukaryota; kingdom Metazoa; phylum Chordata; class Mammalia; order Artiodactyla; family Monodontidae; genus Monodon; species Monodon monoceros. Next base: position 68,171,582 of record NW_021703777.1, read on the forward strand.
GCCTACTTTGGAATTACCCCAAACCATAAATCATCTCATCTCTGTAGATGTCTACTATGGCTTCACTGGACCACAGTGGCATTTTGGATCTCCAGGAATTGCTGTAAGTTAAAACCAGGGCCTTATAATCTCAAAGAATCTGGTTATTCAGCTTCTACAGTCACTCTGATAAATGGTGGCAGGACTTCTGGGAGGAAGAATAGGACATAAATTTACAGAATAAATTTTTGTCTGTGTAGCTACAATCTTCCTTAAGCAAAACCCATCTCCCCTTCATTAAGAGGCTCTAGACTCAAGACTAGAAACTGGTTTGAGGGGCTTGAACTCTTTTGTGATAATTCAAATCACATCTTTCTTCACCAGACCTAATGCTTTGCTGACTATACACATCACTAAGGTTCTATAGGCTGATCATCTACTTCAGTTCCAAGGACACCATTATCATTTAACAAACAACAAAGATCTCTGCAGCTCAGACTATGCTGATTACTGTGTTGCCTCTGGTGTACATTTCTGTACCCATGCCCATCTTTACTCTGGTGATTAAGTGCCACCACCTGACCCCTGATATTCTAGGATTTTATCCTGTCCATTGAATACAGAAAATCCCTGAGATCCCATTATCTCCATTGGATTTGGGAATCCAGTTTGATGGCAGCATTTCCCACTATCATCTCTGGCCTAGAGACAATAGTCACCCAAGAGCTCGTCAAGGCTGCTGGAGCTCCCCTGATGAATACATTAAGGGAGTGTGCTTGGACAAATTTAGGGGCATAGATTGGAGTTGGTGAACAGGACAAATCCATGCTAACATCTATTTATTCTTAAAACTTCGGATACCTACTTTTCAGTATCATGGATGTTTTAACTTCATAACTTGCTACTTTGGGGTAAAGGATCAGTCAGTCATTAAAGCAAACTGCTAGAAATACTCTTGATTCAACATATTGAATCCAGAATCTTCACTTAGTGGAATGTACCCATTTCAAAGCATTTTGACCCACCCAGCATTATAATCCTTCTACCCTGATCCAATATACTTAAATTTTATTTTCATAAAGGCTCCCCAGATTTCTGTCAATAAGGACAATTCTCTTGGTGTTCATGGCACCTCCTTGTGGTCTAAAAGGAGACTTGAGGACTATAAATGCTTTTCTGGTACATACATGTTGTCACTGCATACTTTGCTGGACGAAGAGCTATTGTAAGACAAATTAGGGAGGAAATATGCAAGTAGAAGGATGTGCTCTCTTTGTGGAGCTTAAATGGCCATGGGAAACTATATTATTCTTTAGCTGCTAGTCAAAACCATACAAATAGACATACTGCAGGCTATTAACTAGATAAGTAGGGAGTTAGTTACTAGATAGGACCCATTCAAAGATGCCCTTGGGGCTGGGGCATTTCAATGCCAGTCCTGCTAGTGAGACTTTTTAAAAATAAAATATATTAGGCCATATACAAGGTGAATGAGTAATTGATATAAAGCTCCATCAAGATCTTTAAGGTTTTCATTAAATGTCAGGCTTTGATATATCTCCAAGTGCCGTACCTTTTCCTGTAAGTGTCTCATATTCTGAACAGGACTGTATTCCTTTGAATCACGGCTGCTAAAGGGTCATTCTTCAAAAACTCTTTCCCACCTTTGACATTTTTATGGGATGGCCCTTTAAAGTAAAATATGGAAGGTTTTCATGACAGTGATGTCCTGGTATGTAGCCACTAAAATAACAGTGTTGGTTAACCTGAGGTTGGAAAAGGTGTCCTGGGCAGAAATATAAATTATCTTCTTTAAAGCAGAGATCATGACTCATCTGTCATCGTAAAGACAACATCACGCAGCAGCTCAAACATGGGCTCTGAAAACTGACTCCCTAGATTCAAATCCCAGCTCTGCCATTTACTTGCTGTGTGACCTGGGAAAGTTACTCAATCTACTAGATCAGTTTCCTCATCTATAAAATAGATGTGCCGGAAAAGAAATGCTAGAAAAGAAAGCATGAAACATACAAGAAAGAACAGCGATAACCAGTGGCAAAAGGTCAGATTCAGAAACTACTATACAGAAACCCAAAAATGGGATGGACTTAGATGCTTTAGATCCATAGCTGCCTGCTACCAATGATCAGTACTCCCTCTCTTTGCTGTACTCTAGAGGCCAGGTATAGGATTAAGGAGATTGAACAAAGAAAGGGTGTGTGTCTTCAGTTTTCTGAAATCTCTTTGAGCTGGCCCTCTCTTCTGTTTGATTTAAATAATAATCTTATTGCATAAATTAAAGTGCTTGGGTTTGTTAATTTTTATCATGGCAATATGTAAATAGGAAAAATAGTTAATTTCCATGGTGTGATAAGAAGGAATAAATCAAGCAACAAGGTCTGGATTTTGTCTAATTAGAGATGGGCACTTGGAATCTATGCTGTTGAAAGAGATCCCTTAATGGCTGCAGAAGTATATAAAAGGAATAAAGCTATGCATGTGTTTGTTTATTTATTTAATTATACACTGAATACTTATTCATTCTACAGATATTTATCGAGTACCTATTACTAGCTAGCCATTGCTTTGGACAAAAGGGGTGAGTGGATGAAAACAAATGAAATCCTTGACTTCACAGAGCTAAATTATAGGGAGAGAAAGGTATTGACCAAATGTACACATAATATTAAATACAGATAAGCTATAATAACATTAAATATATACATAACAATACCAGGTTTGATAAGTACTATAAATTTTTAATATATAAAATTTTAAAACACAGAACTGATAATTTGGGTAGAAATACAGATACTTTTAAAAAATGTGTTATGTGCTATGATACAAATATGAAATGGTTGCTTTAAGTGGAGAGAGTATTACATGCATCTATAATGTAGAACCATTAAGAATAATGCCTGGTGACACATAGAACTCAATAAATATTAACTATTATTATAGGACAGACTGTACCACAGACTAGCATGCAGTGAACAAGCAATAAAGCCTCCTTGGGGGAAAAAAAATGACACCTAAACTTAATCAGAAAGAATGAAGAAAGACGAGGCAGATGGAGAAGAGGGAAGGGCTTTCTAAACTGAAGGAATAGCATATGACAGGACAAAACAAACAAACACACAAAAGTATGATATTGAGTGATAAGTTTAGGAACCTACAATTGTGATTTTGACTGAAGTATAGAGTTTGTGGCCATCAGAAGAAAAGTGTACCAGGAGAACTAGAAAATGACTCCAAATGTCCTCTTGCTCTGGAAAAGTCAGGTTTCAGGACAATGTTGAGAGTGGGGTGAGAACATCAGTGTCTCCTAATCTTCTCCATTCTCCCTGTTAGACTGTACATTCTAGAAATTACTACTCTGTGCCAGATCCTGTAACCAAGCGCTGGAGTGAATGAATTAGATTTGAAACCTACTCTCAACAAGTAAGCAACAGTGACAAATAACATTTTTTGAGTAATCTCTATTATGCATGTACTGTTTAAAGCAATCCCCATGTCTTCATGCATTTGATGCTTAAAACAACTCAGTAAACTAAAAATTCTTATAACCTTTCTATAGATGAAGAAAGCAAGGCAAAAAGTGGTAAGTCTTGGGGCTTCCCTGGTGGCGCAGTTGTTGAGGGTCCACCTGCCGATGCAGGGGACGCAGGTTCGTGCCCCGGTCCAGGAAGAGACCCACATGCCGCGGAGCGGCTGGGCCCATGAGCCATGGCCGCTGAGCCTGCGCGTCCAGAGCCTGTGCTCCGCAATGGGAGAGGCCACAACAGTGAGAGGTCTGCGTACCGCAAAAAAAAAAAAAAAAAAAAAAAAGTGGTAAGTCTTGTTCACCATTGTATTCTCAGTGCCTGGTACAGTGTCTGACATCATAATTTATTCATAAATATTTGAATGAATACATTAATAATGGACAAGTGAATCATATGGAAATCTAGCTTTGCTAGGCCAGGGTTGCACATTCATAATCAGGTCACTGTCTCACTGGTCATTTTGTGGGACAATTATAGGACAATGGTTTTCAAATGTTTTGATGCATGAGAACCTCCAGAGGTTCTTGCTAAAGATTCTAATTCATTTGGTCTGGGGAGAAGCCCATGTCTTTGCATTTTTAGTAGATACTCCAAGCATTTTATTCTAAGGTGATACTTGGATACATTTTGAAAAAAATGCTGTGAAATATGAGTTGATAATCATCACAACTAGGTATGAAATTAATGAATAATGGTTATGGCTTAGCCTGTCAAAGGAAGGAGAAGGGGTATGGTGACTTCAATGACAAAATGAAGAACATCAGCTGCAATGGAATCATTCTACTGATCCTTCTCATCCGTATGGCAGGGCTTCTCATTTTGGGCACTATTGAGGGCTCGGACTCGATAATTCTTTGTTGTGGGATGGCTTTCTTTTGCGTTTTAGAATGTGTAGCAGCAACTCTGGACTCTACTTACTAGATGCCAGTAGCTCGTCCATCCTCCAAGTTGTGACAACTGAAAATATGACAACTGAAAATATCTCCAGACATTGAAAAATGTCTCATGAGGTCAAATTGCCTAGAATTGGAAACCACTGCCATAGTGGAAGACAGGGAGCTGTCTCCAGACACTTTCCTACAGCAAATTCCGGCCTTCTAATCTAGATTTGTATACAGTATAAGACACCTGATCTGTTTCTCCATAAGTGTTCCTCTGTGAGACACTATGGTTTGTTTGATGAGCACAGTGTACCTTCTTGGCTTTTTTTCAGAGCTCACACTATGTGTCATCCCCCCTCCCACCATACACAAACACATACATACACACACACACACACACACACACACACACAACTGATTTAGCAAATCAAATGAGACAGACTGTCAGCGTCAAGACATGGCTGATATACAAAATCATCATTCCTTCTTCAGGTTCCAGAGGGCTCAGATCCCTTTAACATAGTTTACAGGAAATTATAGTTAATTTTGACAGCAGAATAGGATCAGTTTCCCAGAAGACAAATATTATAAGAAGGAAAAATAAATCAAAGGAAGAGACAGAGAAATAAAAAGTCAGATAAAATTTCTTGAAAGAAAGAATTTAAATAAGTTTGAAAAATTTCAGCCCCAAATTGGCAAAAACATATATTTCAGAAAATACAGAAACTTTCCCAGTTTGGAAATTACTCCAGTCCTTTATTTTTACAAGAATAAACAGACAATGTGTAACTGCCTAAGGATATATCCTTCACCTTTTCTCTTCATTAATTTCTCTTAACAGTTCTCAGCATCTTTCAGTTATGTATGAGAACAATAAAAGTAAAACCTTGTTAAGAATTTTTGATGGGAAAACTATAAACTACTGTTGTATAAAAATATGCAATATCATACTGCCACTGATTATATGCAGAAAACTTACTTAATCTTAGCAAAATGCAAAGAGTACCTAGACGAGTATTTGTTATTCACTACATACGTCTAGTGAATTCATTCCTAGTTCACTGGCTAATCAGAATGGTGATTTAGTGTGTGCACCCAATGAAACAGTTAAATAGCTATGCAAAGCATATTCTTAATTGGCCAGAAAAAAAAATAACTACCCAGATTCATATTGAAATCAACTTTAAATTTATTCACTTCAGAATCTATTATAATGAAACTTTATTGTTATACAAATTATTTGGTATGAGCTACCTTGACTAACATACTTTGTGGAAGAGAATAATGCTTCCTAATTAACAAGTAGTAGAAGAAAAACAAGGAAGTCAATACCTATTTTCAGAGAAGACTAGAAAGATGGAGAATCAAAGAGAGGGGAGAAAAGCCCAGCACTGCACCATCTGTTATTCTGGGCAAGAGAATACCTGTAACCTTGTTACCTCCATCCAGTTCCTTTAAGTGATTTCAGACGGCAGGGTAGCAACAGCTACTCATGCACAAACACTGTTACTTCTACCTTGAACTATTTGCTGGGAGACAAATACTCTAAGGTAACTCGGTGGTTAATTGCAGTTCACCCCTGAATCTGGTCAATTCCAGGTGGTTGTGAGGTGATTAATGACAACCAAAGACCCCAAACCCAGGGCTTCGGTGGGAAGCAGTGATTTAGAAGGGCATAGAGGCGGAAGATGGCTGGGCAGAGCAAACCTGTTTCCACCACCACCACTGTCTTAGCCTTTACAGTTTGTTCGAGCTGCCAGAGGCTTTCTAGTTGCCATGGCAACTGTTGGGCTCTGCTGCAAACTCAAAGCAGAGCCTCTGAAGTTAGGTACCAAACACTGGAGCTCAACAAACGCAAAGGGGAGAACAAGGATTACACATGTAATCGATCTCCAGCTCCTATGACTAAAATAACCTTTTTAAAATCGGCTTTTTGTTTATTTCTTTGTAAAAGGAGATTATTCTTGTCTAGTATTGTTCATTAGTATCATCTTCTGGTGCCCGGAGAGAGGAGACTGCAAATCCTCTCTTATAAGGCAGCAGAAGGGGGGTGGGTAGGAAACGTGATTACCAGGAATGCACCCAGCCCGCTCATTCATTCATTCAGTTATATATTTCAACATCTCCCGAGGACATATTTGTGCTGGGCATCGTGCCAGGTGCTGGGTCTGCAAAGAGAAATGAACCGCTCCCTCCCCCCCAACAAAATTAACAACAATAATTAACAAAAATTAGCAGAATCTTCGCGAGCCTTGGGAAAACCAATTAGGCACGGCAAACTCCCCACGGATCCCTCTTGGAAGACAGATTCAGAATCCAAACACGGGAGAGGAAACAGATCGCCGAAATAGAGTCAGGCAGGAGGGAAGGCTAGAGGGAAGAGGGAAGCCGTCTTTCCCTAGCGAGGGAAATCTGTCAGGGCCACTCAACTGCTTCTCTGAGGCTGCCAGGGAGAAGAGGTTTGTTTTTCTTTCAGAAAGACGGAGCCCTTTTCCCTACTGGGCTCGATTTCTAGTAGGGGAAGCCCCGCCTTTTGGGGCCTTTGATTGGTCCAACTTCTTTTCAGATAATTTATGCCAGCATCCTCTCGGTCTGATTGGCTCCCTTGCTCAATTCCGCTGGGAGTCGCATCCTACCTGGTTGGGAGGTGTACTGCCTTCCCACACTCTCCCTTCTGTACTCACCAGGCTGCAGCTAAGGTGGGAGAAAAAGTCCTGGCTTGGAGAACTGAGCGGAAAAAGCGATCCCAATGGGTTCTTGGAAAACTCTTCTCTTCTCCCCTTTTCTTCTGTGCAGTCAAAGGAAAGGGTTGAGGTTGATGTTCCTGTTACTGACCCTGCATCTGGGAAACTGGTGAGTAAATTCAAGGACTCAAAACTATTCTTTGGTATCTACCCACTCCCCCCTCATTTCTCTTTTTTTTAAAAAAAAATCATTCTAGGTTAAATAATTTGCATTTCCCTGGGCACATGTGCAACATTTTACCATCAGTTTATTTTTTAATTAGATCTACTCTTTTTCTGATAGAATGAAATTAGCCTATGTGTGAAGCATGGAGATTAGCTCAGTTGAAGCAGAGTAGAAACTAGTAAAGATTCAGTTACTGGAAGTGGGGAGGGGAGTAGAAATGTTTTCGCTACTACATTTAGTCAATGAATGCCACTGATGAACTTTCTGGATGATTCTGCATTTTAAAGACAAAGTTATTTTAGAAACTTGTTACAGAGCATGGCATGTATGATGCTTTTTTATACACTAATATTGCCTTTTCCCTTACCTTTTTGGTATTCTAAAAAAAAAATCAAAGTTTTACATCAAGAAAGATCATAAATATGGCTAAAAATCCATCAGGGTTGAAGCTATGTTACATTTAAGTTAGAAATAACCATGTATATTTTACTGAGCCAGCTTTGAATCATTTTTTTTAACTTGGCTGTGTACAAGTAAATAAATATTGTAAGGTGATGTGATTGTCCTGTGTGTGTGTGTGTGTGTGTGTGTGTGTGTGTGTGTGTGTGACAGAGAGGAAGAGAGAGAGGGAGTGCTTAGAACTCAAGAGTAAAATGCAATCACTATAGAGATGGAAAAATGCCTTTTTAAGTACTTGCATCACTGCTAAAATTTATTATTATGACGATTATTTTTAGCATATAGCTAGAGTGGATTTTCACCATTACTAACAGATAGAACAACTGTATTTTCTCTCCAAAAATAGAGAATAAAGTATGCTAAGTAATATTAGACTTGCCAGAATATGTTTGACACTCAATGTTTTTTAAATATTACAGTTTTAGTTTATTTACCCTTTTCGCTTAGAAACATAAATGTTCTGCATGAGCACAAACATACTACTTGATTAATTATTTCTTATATTTAAGTGCATTGTAATGGTTTATTTCTTTTAATATATTATAAAATTATGGAAGATATTTTGGTAGGCCATGTATTAGTGCTCTCATGCATCTTCATAATATCGCAAATGAATCTGTGTTCTCATAAGTAAAAACAGACTAACCCAGTGATTTTCTGAAATAACAACCTGTAAGCTGATTTATCACTGTAAGTGCAAGTTTCTCTTGCAACCTAACAGACGAGCTGCTTACTAAAGGGCATACTGTCTACTTAAAGAGATGTTTGGTTTTAAATAATACATTTGCTTCTTGAGGATATTTACATTATGAGAATCGTGATGGGTTTCAGACTCTCTTCAAGCTGCTCAGAATTAACAAGTTGTGTGGTATAGTGGACAGAGATGGGCTCTGGAAGTCTGGAGACATGATTCTATGTGTCAAGGGTCCTTAACCACTCTGAACACAGTTCCTTCATCTAGGAAATGAAGGGCAGTAGTAGATCATTTATGATTTCTTCAAGTTTTCATATTCAATATTTCTAAGATTTGAACTGAAACATAAAATAACTCAACAGCTGCATCACTGGCTTTTTGTAGCAGTTTTCAAGAGGGAAATTCTAATTGGGAATGCTGTGTACTTTTGTTTTGGTCATATGTATGAGTGAGAGAGAGAGAGAGATGCGTTATGCAGCTAAAATAAATAAATCATTTTATCATAGTACTATAGAGAATATGGATTATTCTGGCCAGTGAAAAAATACATATTAAAAAATAAAGCTGTATGTTGCTGTTGTAATTAACTCTTCGGGTCTCAGTTATGGGAGTGTATGTCTTCACTTTTCAAAGCAGCTAGAGTTGTGATGAACTTTTTATCCTTTTAATATTTAGTTGAAGATAATTGATGTCAACATGTATAAACCATTTACATTCATAATTTCTTCTTCCTTTCTTCTTCTTTTGAGGGACCTTTCTAAAAGTAATCACAGATGGTTCTATTTGTAAGAATTTTGATGTCTGATGCCAGTTTCTAAATTAAATTTTCAGTCACCTATTTTGGGATTTACCGAATTGGAGGCTATTATTTTTTGTATCTAATCAAAGACAGTAGCTTGTTTACTCATTATTTTTCATCAAGAGCATAAAGGAGAGGCACTTTATTGATTTTTACATTGCTGAACTATGAAAACCAATCCTGTTGTTGTAATTAAAAGCTGTAGTCATGGTTCCTATGTTTCATTCTTTGTGAGGCTCTATGACATCTTGGCAAGTTGGTTAAAATCTCTCAAGCTTGAGTTGACTTATTTGTAATGTTGAAAAAAATATAATTATAATCAGACTTTTGAAAAGAATTGAAAAAGTGCTTTGAGATTTTACATAGTCTAAAATGTAATTTATGGTAAGCTTTGACTAAGAAGTTATACTTTGAGAGAGCTAAAGAGAGATTGTTTTAGAGATTGTTTCTAAAAACAATCTCATGAGTCAATAATCATACAATTTAGCAGTCAGTTGCCCAAATGACAATATTTAAGTATAATTACATTATAAAATATATTATTTTAAAATAATTTCAGTAATATATTTTGTGGAGATGGTAATGCATGATTTTTCTTTAGGCATACAGAGCTTTGGCTTCATTTTCTAATAAAATATAGATGCAAATGAGTATAAAATGACTAATGATGCTCCATGATAATTAAATATTCAAAGAAGAACTGAGGGACAAAATGATTTTGAAGTTAAAATGTAAATGCTATAATTGATAAATCCCCTGTGTATAGAGTCTTTTTGGTATACTCGTCTTCCTTTTTATCCTATTATATACTATGAGTCACATTTTTGGCTTATCAACAAAAGGAAATGTTTGATTTTTTCATCTTAAAAATGAAAGAGACAAATCTAGTATTTTATATTTATATATTTATATAAAGGTGATTAAAATTTGTCTAAGAAAATAATAATGAAGGTGGGGTCCCAAAGAAGAGGAGACAGGCAGGGCGAAAAACTGAAAAAAAAGGGCTCTTGAGATATTGTCAAAATATGATGAAATGACTGCCACAAGCCTCAGAATAATAATTCACATATATGCATGCTACCAACTGAGAATCCTAGACTCGACCATTAGATGTAAATTCTAGTTTCAGCCTCAGCACTTCCCACTAGGCTGAAATCAGGCAAATCTTTGAGACAGAGACTCCTCGTTTGTGAAAAGTAGAACTGGCATCTACCTTTCCAGCTTGTTTCAAGACCAAGAGAGAAAATTTTTGCAAAGTACATGACAGTTAAAGTTTTAACTGAAAAGTCATAACAACAGATATTCTTGGAATCTCAGTAATTCTAGAATTTTTTATTCTAGTTAAATTTAAGTGCAGTAAACTCCTTGAATTGTTTGTGCATTATTAACTATCTTTTGGATTATGGGAGAGATCATTCAACGAATATTTATTGAATACCTGCTATGTGCTCTACACAGTGCAACTTGCTGGGTTTACAGTGGTGAATAAACTAGACATGAGAACTAACCATATGGATAGTGCTTGTGTCTAGTGTTCTACATGAGTACTACCATTATACACACTGCTGAGGCTGAGGTTTATGGTATTAACCAAAGGAAAACATCTTGTAGTCAAAATAAGGAAATATACCTTCACAACTCCAAAGATAAACAGGAGTCTAAATTTTTAAGGTTAGAGGGTACTGATAGAAAAGATCACAATCAGGGAAAGAGAATTAGAACATCATGAGATTACTCATCTATAATACCAGAAAACCATGGAGGAAATGTCTCCAAAATTCTAAAGATAAATGTTCAACCTGGAAGGTTATACTTAGCCGAACTACCAATCAAAAATGAAGGGAAAATAAAGCCCAGATACTGTTATTCTCCCCATTTCACAGATGGAAAAACCAGGGCACAGCAATTTTTACAAACTCACTAAAGATCATCTTGCTGATAATGCTGAATCCAAGACTCAGATCCCATGTGCTCTATGCCCAGAGCCTGCATTTTTAATCACCTTTCCTCCAAGATTACAAATACCATATAAATCAAAGCAATTAACGTAACTGTGGATGAGGGGGTTGGAAAGTAAGGGAGGGAGGGATAAAAGGAAGAAAGGAAAGGAAATGAAAAAAAGGAAAAGAAAGGAAAGGAAAGGAAAGGTGAAAGGAAGAGAGGAGAGGAGAGGAGAGAAGAGGAGAGACAGTAAAATTGACACAAGCTCAGTAAGTTACAGCCCGCTGTGTATTTATCACATAATCTAGAATATTATATGTAGTGCTGGATTAATTATTTTAGGAAAAACTTAAACGAACTGGAGTTCTTGATCTAGAAAAAACACCACTGGATAGAGAGTTAAAAGCAAGAATTTTGAATTCAGGTAAATTTTGTTGAGGAATCATATATTCTTAAGGATGCTAGAGAAAATCATTGTTGAATTTATTATGTATAGATGTTACAGACAAACCATAAACAAGTAGTGAAAGCTATGCGAAGCCAGATTTTCATCAGTACAAAAACACTCTAACAAAATAATGGATGTCTTGTCACTAAACTTCAAGCAGAAGCTTGTTAGAGTTCTTGTACTCTGTGAGAGCCAGATGAAATTTATGTTTTTTTCTACTTTTAAATATCTCAGAATCTAATTCTATCTGTACTAAAATGGTTTAACCAACTGAAGCCCCATGTTTCAGGAAATAGTCTTAGCTATTAATTCATTCAATAAACAGTTATTAAGCATTAGCATTCATTCAACAAATATTTACTCAGTGCCTACCATGTATTAAGCAGGGAAGTGGAGATACAGTGGAAAGCAAGACATAATCTTTGTGCTAGTAATGTTTGTATAGTGTATATAGGACATATTTGTGATAGTATACGTGCTGGACAAAGAAGGCAGAGCCCCTAACCCCAGTGAACTTAAACTCTAGTAGTTAATGTTGAGACGGTCTATCAATATAAACAAGTAAAGACAATAAAATGCTATAACAGCTACTTGCAATTCTAGATGAGCTATAGTGGTGACACTAAGGAGATTGGCATCAATTGTAACTCTGGGAAAAGATTGAATGCTCTTAGCTGTCATAGGCATAAGTTCAGGTCAGTGTTAGTGAAAAATATACGTAGGAAGATAACACTAATATTCTGTGGCCAGAGGTATGGTCTCATGCTTTGGTGGGCCTTTTGAAAACTATATTCCTAAGATATCCTTTACTTTGGTCATCTAACATATGACATTAAGATAGCAACGTCCTATTAAAACCTATATAACTTAGTTTAGTAGTAAATTTTTGAACTGTAGGCATTCTCTCCTTACAAATACAATTCATTTAGAGATTTAACATTTCTCCCTATTTTTAGACAAATATATTGAGTGACAAATATTTTGAGTAACACAGTGGTAGAGACTGTGATAAATATTAGGGATATAGAAAGGAAGTTAACATAGACCCTGAACTCCAACCTGTAGGTAGATGAGCATATCAGAAGATCTATGATTAGAATATAGTAGGTTAAATATGAAAATTTTAATATTGTTGTGATCAGGGTGTGATGTGGTTCTCCACATAGATGTAGGGCTGCTAGAATCAAGGGTTCTGGAAAACAAGTTAATCTTTCGGTAGATTGCTAGGACCATGACTTGTGGTTGCAGAATTTGTGATCCGTCTCAATATAGGCAGGTCATTTACCTCTCAGTCGGCCTAGATGTGTACCACTATTAGAATAATTTTCCAACACATGCAGTAGAGTGTTTTCAGCAGGGATTACTTTTCTACTAAATAGCCACATTGAGTAGAACAATGTAGCCCTATTGGTTGGATTAAATTTAAGTTTTAATCAGACATCTGTGTTCTACAATTTGTTACTCTGTGCAGGTGTCTTATGAGTGTATATTTCTTTCTATCATTTCCTTAGTACAATTCTTTCTGAAAAACCTGCAAATTATCATAACTGGAGTTGACTAGAAAGAGTGTTTTGTTGTTTCTGTTCTACTCATTTGTATTCTCTCCCTTTTGAAGTGAAAGTTCTGAGAGGACACTTATGTCAATGAAACTATTTTACCTCTCATTTTATGGTCCCAAGACTTAGGGAGAAGGTATATCTTTTAGCATTCAAAAGAACGACTCCCATTTCTTTCTTCCATTTAATTTTAAGATCTTTTCATATCGTTTATAATTTAATAAGCCTCAATATTATGCCTTAATTTTACAAAAATTTTAGCAGTCTGATAGAATTTATCTGATGCATAAGTGCATCAAAGGCTTAGAGAATGTGAATGTCATGAAGTGTTATATGTTTCTAAGTCTAATTTATGTTCTGTTATGTTGTATGAATATAAAGTGGAACAATGGAAAATTTGGTGTTCAGTTTAATATACTTTCAATCCAGCGGTAATTTTTTAATGGACTGTGAAGAAAATTATGGTTTCTTTCCCTTCCTCCAAAAAATATTCACATGGAACCAGTCTCAAAAGAACATTTATAATCTCTGTGTATTCATCATCCCCCTAAAGACTATTCTTTGGAAGCACGATTCCCAATTTTCTAAACTCTGTTTTAACAAAATAGCGTTGGCCTGCCAAACAAAGCAAATAAAAAAATCCCAAAACTGGAAAAATATATTGTTTTATTATTAGTACTAGTTGTTATCTTAAGGATCAATCACTAAACTATGAGCAAAGATGTTACAAAAAATAATCTGCTATATTTTATATTTTTCTGTTTTTGTTTTCTTTCTAAAAATATGTTACTATACTAATTTTTAAAAATCGATTCTGATATCAATCTGTCGCTTTTCTCATTAACTAATATAACCCTACACTCCTGTATCTTATCTCACCAGATCAAACTATGTTCTACTAGATTTAGGAATTAGCCATACCCCTTTTGAAACTAACAGTGAAGCTCTCTGTGCCCCAAGTAATCTCTATTGCCTTTAATTTCCTAACATTAGTGTAATTTTAAAGATGCTATGTATTCTACCTTACCAAGGAAACTACATAAAAATCACAGTGGATGAAGATGTCACATTTTATTCTTTCTCTGAGACTAATATTCCACATCTCAAATTGTAGAATCATTAATATATAATCCAATTTCTGTTCTATTCTGTGGACATAAAATATTTTAAATTTTTTACCACAAATAGTTTAGACCTTATTTTTCTTTACTTGTTTTCTTAAACAAACAATTTAAGCAATCTCTAAGTGATATAAATATATGTTGTTGAAATATATGGGAAAAACAAAAATTTTTTCCCTAATGTCATAATCGTTTTGATCATATAATGTAAATAATAATGGAATAACACTTAGTCCATTCTACTCCTCAAAATTACTTAGCAATTTGGAGCCTATACTTCCAGATTTTTCCATAAGTTTAAACAAATATGTGTATACACATTTGTATGTATATTTTTTATACAAATGAAATCTAACAGTTGTTTTTGTCACACAGCTAATATCAAAGATATTTTTCTAGGTTTGTACACCTACTTAGTTGTACCTCCTTTTTAATGATAATATGGTATTCTATATTAAGGGAGTATCATAATTTCTTAAATTTTTCCATTACAGATTCTCTTTTTTGTTATTACTAATATTGTTACTGTGTATATATATATATACATATGTACATGCTTTTAGTTTCAATATTTCATCAATGTTGCCAAATTACTCAATTTATTCTATTAGAGCAATTTATTCTATTAATGGTTATAAAAATGCCATTTATCTATATTATCAATGGTACTGAATGTAATGAATCTTTTAATATTTTGCCAATGTGATGGCTAAAATTTGTCACATTTTAAAGTTATTCTCCCTTGCTACCAGTAAATGTTAGCACAGTTTGTTATTTTTATTAGTCTTTTTTTCCCTCTGAAATTTCTGTATGCCAGTTATGTTGTAAATATCTTTGTCTCAATCTATCCTTTGTCTCCAGTCTTTGTCTAAACCGTCTTATGTCCTCCATGAGTTATTTTTCCTTTTTTTTTGTCATTTTTTTTTCCTTTCCTGGTTTGGTTACATGTTGCATAGAAAGACCTCCTCATCTCAAAAGTTAAAAAACGTTTTCAATATTTTCTTTAATAGTTTTATACTTTATTATATTTTGATCTCTAATATATCTGCAATTTATTGTCTAAGTAGTAATCTAATTTATTTTTTCTAAATGGCTTGATAAACCTTTCAATCCAAGTTACTGAATAATTCATCCTTTCATTTCTAAACTGACTAGTCACGTTTATTGTATACTGAATTTCTAGACACTTGGGATCTGAATTTGAAGGTTTGATTTTGTTTTCACTGATTTCTTTATGTGTTATCACAATATGGTTTTGATTACAGTAACTTTATTTTGTTTTCTTTTTATTCTGGCAAATTTCATCTAACAATCTATTTTTCAATAATTTCTTGTAATTCTTATATTGATTCTTCTACTTAATTACAGTATAATGATTTTAATCTGTTATATAGGAACTGTGGATTTTAATTAAAACTTTATTAAATTTATAAACTAATTTGAGAATTATGTATTAATAATATTGTTTTATAGCCAAAATGTTTATTTCCCTTTATTTTGTTCTATTCTTATATTCTTCAATTGGTATTTTAGTTTCTTCACATAAGACAGATCTTCCCTGCTATATTTTTTGTAATTGCTTTATAGATTGTATTATCATTGTGAAAGAAATCAGTTTTTTTTTTTAAGTTTATGATGGATGAATACTAGAATCAGAAAGCTACTGCTACTATGTTTTAAAATTTATATTAGGCTAACTACAATCAATTCTCTGATTAACACCAATAATTACAGTTTTCAGTTGTTTATTTTCTTTATTCACTGTATTTTACTTGTAAACAGCAAGATGATTTCTAATATTTGGTCCATTTATTCATTTACTTAGTGAATTTTTTTTTAATTTTATACATACTATATGTCAGGCTAAGTGCCAATGGTATCACATTGAAAACCTTAACCCTGGCTTTCAAGGAGCTTACAGAGGGTCATAAATAAATAAAGTAAATAGCTAATTAAGATGCAGTGTGATCAATTTTATGGTAAAGTTAAGCACTGGACAAACTGGAACACACTTATTTAATATTCTAGGCATGCTTCCCTTCCCCCTCCTCAAATTTTCAAAGCATTCCTCTCTGTGCCTCAAGTGATGGGTCCCAAATTCTTTTGTGTTAAGAGGATAATCACAGAATTGAGTGGACTATCACTTCACCTCTCTAAAACTCTGAAAGTTCAAATCTGTAACTCTATTATCTATCATCTTTTACTTATTTCGCTTCCCTACCAACTTTTATGAGCAATAAAAATGATTCAGCATTACTACCCTAAAAAGAGCTTTGTACAAAAGAATTAAGCAGGTAGAATATAAAGGCAAAAAGAAAATAAGAATTAAAGTTTTTAAATTTTATTTTCTTTGAATTTCAGATCTAAATTCGGTGCCTATACATACTCTTTAAAAGTTAGCTCCTGTAGGCTTTGACATTAAAATATAGTCTACTCAGAAACATTAGAAGAGGTATGTTTCTTCCCTGGAACTTGTCACTTGACTTATAGAAATGTATCTGATGTTCATAAACAAACACTAATTTGTCATGAGCAACAGATCACAGATGAGGCCTTGTTTGGAACTTCATCTGCACTTTTTTTTTAAAAATAACCCATTTTATTTATCCATTCCACTACTGATGCATATTTGGATTTTTTTTTTCTGAATTGATGGTACATCCACTAATGCTTCTCTGAATATTGTGGAACAAGCATTCTGGTGAACATACTATGCATCTGTGTTGAGTATGTACCTGGGAGTGTAATTATTGGGTCATAGAGTGTGTGAACATCCATCTTTAGGAGATAACACCAAGGAGTTTTCTAAGTGGTTTTAACAGTTTGCCCTCACAGCCCTGTACAAGAGTTCCAGTTGTTCCACAACCTCATCAACACTTGGTGTTGTCAAGGTTTTTTATTTTAACCACTGTGGTTTATGTATAGTGGTATCTCATGTTTTTAATTTACATTTTCCTCATGAGTAATGATGTGGAGTGTCTGTTCATGTACTCATTCCCATTTGGTTATCTTTGCTTGTGAAATGCCTAATCAAATCTCTGCCCATTTTTTTTTTCCTGATGGATCATCCATCTTTTTCTAAATAATTTATGGGAGTTTGTTACAATCTTAGAGATGAGTCTTTTTTTTTTTAAGTTTTGCTATATGATTTAATATTATTTATTGCCTTGTCCTAAACAGCTTGAAATTCAATTTTGTAATCATAGCATCAGCAATATGTATCGTATTTTTTTTACATCTTTATTGGAGTATAATTGCTTTACAATGTTGTGTTAGTTTCTACTGTAAAACAAAGTAAATCAGCTATACATATACATATATCCCCATATCGCCTCCCTCTTGCGTCTCCCTTCCATGCTCCCTATCCCATCCCTCTATGTGGTCACAAAGCACCGAGCTGATCTCCCTGTGCTATATAGCTGCTTCCCACTAGCTATCTATTTTACATTTGGTAGTGTATATATGTCCATGCCACTCTCTCACTTTGTCTCAGCTTACCCTTCCCCCTCCCAGTGTTCTCAAATCATTCTCTACATTTGCATCTTTATTCCCATCTTGCCCCTAGGTTCTTCAGAACCCTTTTTTTTTTTTTTTTAGATTCCATATACATGTGTTAGCATATGGTATTTGTTTTTCTCTTTCTGACTTACTTCACTCTGTATGACAGACTCTAGGTCCATCCACCTCACTACAAATAACTCAATCTCGTTTCTTTTTATGGCTGAGTAATATTCCATTTTATATATATATTATATATATATATATATATTCACCACATCTTCTTTATCCATTCATCTGTCGATGGACACCTAGGTTGCTTCCATGTCCTGGCTATTGTAAATAGTGCTGTAATGAATATTGTGGTACATGACTCTTTGAATTATGGTTTTCTCAGGGTATATGCCCAGTAGTGGGATTGCTGGGTCATATGGTAGTTCTATTTGTAGTTTTTTAAGGAATCTCCATACTTTTTTCCATAGTAGCTGTATCAATTTACATTCCCACCAACACTGCAAGAGGGTTCCCTTCTCTCCACACCCTCTCCAGCATTTATTGCTTGTAGATGTTTTGATGATGGCCATTCTTATTGATCTGTGTGAGGTGATACCTCATTGTAGCTTTGATTTGCATTTCTCTAATGATTAGTGATGTTGAGCATCCTTTCATGTGTTTGTTGGCAATCTGTATGTCTTCTTTGGAGAAATGTCTATTTAGGTCTTCTGCCCATTTTTGGATTGGGTTGTTTGTTTTCTTGATATTGAGCTGCATGGGCTGCTTGTATATTTTGGAGATTAGTCCTTTGTCAGTTGCTTCATTTGCAAATATTTTCTCCCATTCTGAGGGTTATCTTTTTGTCTTGTTTATGGTTTCCTTTGCTGTCATCTGCACTGTCTTACTAGATAATGGAAGAGTCTTCCCTAGGTGTCAGAACAAGGGCATTTGCATTGAAGTAAACTTTATATGAACTATATCCAGGGTGACTTTACAATTTATCATCCAAATTAGGCCATTTTGTGAGTGAAAGAGGTTACTATTAATATTGTAATTATTCTAGGACAACAGGTGTAAATCAAGATTGTCCTGGGAAAATCTTGATGAATATTTACCCTATGTATGAAAAATAGTTTATATTGATTGATTGACTTGTTATAGACATATATATATATTTTCTAGCTGTAAAGATGAATTCTCCTCATGATTATATGGCTTAGCATGCCTTGTCTTCACTTAACCTATCTCTCAGTTATCATTAGTTTAAAACTTTTGCTTGTCATATTCAGAAGAGTAATACAATCATTAAAGTACTCTTTTACATACAATAATTTACTATGTAATCAGATGGATTTGTCAAGGTATTAAACTAAGTTAGTAAGACCAAAAATAACAACACTGATACAGGTGACTCAGAAATTTTCTTTAGTAACAAGTTACAAGTGTCAATTAAAGAATATGAGAAGCGAAAGCCTCAGAGAAACAGATGCCAAGTTGGGATTGGACATGTAAGAGATTTTTGAGAGAAATGCCTGTGCAGGGTAAATGAGAGGAAGTGGAAGTAAGCAGAGAGAGCCTTCAGATAATAACGGAGGTCTGATCCCTGTGCAAGTATAAGGCAAAGAGGATGTTTGGGTTAAAAGAGTCTCAGACTAGAGAGCCCTACTAAATAGGCTTTGGCCAGGCCAGCAGGATTCATCCAACACAAGTTGCCCTTTAGAGGAGGCCCTAGTCTTGCAGGAATGGGTCTGTACTACCATTGCCACAATGTTCATTTATTGCCTGAAAGCAACCCGGGGAAGCTTGGATCTGGTACAGATGCAGTGCTCATCCAGAGGGCTGGCGCCTGGGCTGTCAGTCAACCATGTTCCTACCCCAGGAGAATCGAGTGGCAACTTTTTAAGGCTGCCAATTTCATTTTCTTGGCAGAGTGTAAAGCTCTACTTGTCTCTATAAAAACCTCTACTTAATTACTTATTTTTTATGATTAGAAATTTATTTCTGGGCACTATCTGGTGTATAGGAAGAAGCAGTTCATTCTTAGGTAGGCATTAATGTCAAATTAACTCCTTTTCATATAGTTATATTACAAAATTATGCAGAAAAATTGTAGTATACTATTAATATACAGAACAAAATTAAATTTTCTATAGCTCCACTAGCATAGAATACTTAGTGTATTCATTATACTGCTTTCCCGTTAAATCTTTAGCCATTTTATACCTAGGTTTTGATCAAGGCAAATTATTATATGTTACTTTGCATATAACATTAAATTATGAAAATAATTTAATATCTTTACAGGCTTTTCATAATCACCAATTGAATGGATGCATCAATCACACCATATGGACATATAATACTTTACTTAAACCTGCTCTTTTGTTTAAAATTTGTGCTACTATAGATAACACTGTGATAAGCATCTTTGTTTATGATGGTTTTTTGTATCATCTGAATAGTTTTCTCCTTCATTAGAAAATAAGATCATATAGATCAAGAATAAAATTTTACTTATCTTTTTGTCTTCAGCAATTAGCATATTTTGTAATACATGGTATTTCCTCTATAAACGAATTAAAGCATTGGACTGAAGACTGAGCACACACTTTAGAAAGTCTTTTTCATCAGAGAGAGTGTGTGTGTGATTCCTTGAAATTATTATTCTAACTTCTCAGAACTCAAAGGCAGAGACTAAGCATTCTACCCATGCACAACCCAAATGCACTTGCTAACTACTTACCATAAATGTTGTGTTCTTATAAATTAGAAAACTCAAAATCTAACTACCCTGGATTGTTTAACAAAGATAAAGTAAGATACCATGGAAACTTCAAAGAGAAAAGGAGTCTTCAAGCTAAATCAATCTTGTTTCAAATCCTGGCTCTATTATTTAATAGTGTGGGTCCTGCGAATTCTATAAATCTATTTTTTTCTAATTTGTAAAACAGGACTCGTAATGTTTATTTCATGGGATTACTCTGGATTAAATGACATACCTTAATATGGAAGAAACCTAGCACTCAGTTCATGAAACATGGTAGGAACTTACTCAACAGCTGATAAGAACAATAAAAGCATCAATCATCAAAATAAACATTTAGTAAAATTATATACTAAGGAGTATATTTATTTCCAATAATGATAAAATTATACTCATTCAAATTATTTAAGAGAAGTGCTTGCAAATGTCTACAACTTCCCATAATATTATCTACGAAAATAATACTTGTTTCCTCCAAATGAATGTTCACTCAACATAGGTAAATGTTACAAAACTTCCAGTCTATGAATGATAGTGAAACATCAGATATGCTATATGAACTATCTTTAAAATTATAAGTGTTTTTTAGTCACCAAAATAATACCAGTGTGAAATTAAGGTAGTTAATGAATATTCTGAAGGTAATTCAGAAAGTGTGGAGGAAAAATGAAGAAAATTAACTATAATGAAATTTCTTTTCTGCTTTGACAAAAATGAGGAAAGTTAGTTTATGAAGTCATTGAGGTCGATTTTTATATTACCTCTGAGATAGCTGGGAAAAGGGGATATAAATCAGTATAAGCATGTGCTTCCTGGATTACCAAGATGTTTCTACCCTAAAACACAGGAAAAACATATTTTTTCTGGGAACTTCCATTTGACTACAGTTATATTTCAAAGAAAAATCAAGTTCTTATACGTGCAGTGGTCTGCATCTATCCATCAGATGTTTTATTTTATAAAACTGGGATTTAAAGCTAGATGGATGCCCTAAATTTTGGTTGTTGACAATATCTCAGAAGTTCTAATTAGATAAAATTTTCCTGGAAGACACATGAGCAGGATTCTTAATATTTCAGTACTTTTAATGCTTTAATTTATAAATGAATGTATGTATGTATGTATGTATATATTTTACTGAGAGAAAATAAGAAATTATTTAAAGGAAATCATACAACTGTATTTCAGTAGTGTATATTTTTGAAGTTAAATATAGCAAAACAATTAATATAAATGAGCACTTCATTAAAAATCTGTTAAATAAATGTACTCCAGGAGTTCACATAGGGATAAAATTTGTATACTGTGGTAATAAACTAAAATCTCAGTGGCTTACAATACTAAATGTTTATTTCTCGCTCAGGCTACATGTCCATTGTAGGTCAACTGTGGCTATGTTCATGTTGCCTTCACTCTGAAAGTGAAGTCATGGAGTAGTAGCCTCTGCCTGAGTACGGCTGGTCTTCTGGCAGAAGGACAGAGATATGGTGAACCATGCACTGACAATAAATCTGCTTGGTAGTGATGTATGTTACATGTATTCCATTAACCAAAGCAAATTGCAGGGCCAAACCTGAGTTTAATGGGACAGGGATGCCTTGCAGAAAGGATTATTTCAGGTCACATGACCAAGTTAGAAGTCAGTGGAGTGAAAAGAATAATTCTCTGATAGGAAGAAGAGGAAAAATATTGAGAAGAATAATGTACTCCATTATCCATTAACTCTCCGTTAATAACTATCAATACAATTATTGTAAAGATAAAATGAGGTACAAATACTTACAGGTTAAGTTTTAATTTACAATGTTAATTTATACTCTTTAAAAGAATAAAGAGAGTGGATGTTAACTAAACTTATTGTGGCAATCATTTTACTATATATACATAGATCAAATCATTATGTTGTACACCTTAAACATATACAATGTTATATGCCAATTAGATCTCAATAAAACTGAAAAATAATTTAGAAGGATAAAGGGGGTAAAGGCTGCATTAGCTAAGATGTTTAGGTTCACAGCAAAAGAGATTTGAATGAATAGTGTAGAAATATCAACTAAGGCTGTTAAGATAAACTTGAATATCTACTGTGGGAGGGAAGCTCATCTCTCAAATATATGTAAATAAATAATATAGATTTACCTGATTTTACCAGTATAAAAGTTTATATATACTTTTTCAGTGGAGGACTAATATTTACTAAAGTTGGGTGTAAGTCTAGGTTGATCTCACTCAAATGAAGGTGGGGTTACTTACGGGTAATAAACAAAGTAGTTTGTTACTTTTGGTGAATTATAGATGAATATCTATGTTACTATATGTTTCTACCACAATTCATAAGTAAGCTGAAACTTTATGCTTGTTAAACACACAGGCGTAGCAGGAAGCATTAGCTATAGGACCAGGGTTTGAGTCTCAGTTTTGAAAATAAATGAGTTTGTGCTTTGGTTGATTCCCTACTGACTTGTTTCCTCATTTACAAAATAAAGGCAGTGGGTTATTTGATCCCTAAAGTCTAACTTCTAGTCCTAAAATGTGATAATCATGCTTTCCATATATATACACATATATATATGGAAAGCATGATTTTATATATATGTGTATATATATAGACATGTATATATATATACATATGTGTATATATAATATGTATATATATGTATACGTGATTATATATTTATGTATATATATGGAGAGTGAGTCAACCACTCATGATTTGGTGAGACAATCTTTGACAGAGTTCTTGGAATAGATGTCTGGGGTCTCGGTTCTTCTGACTTAAAAGGAAGAAGCATAGGTGTGTTCAATACTTTTTCCTTTTTTCTTTGAATCCTTCTTCACTCATCTTTCCTTAAGTCTTCTTTTCTACACGTGCATTTTAAAATACATTTTACCAGACTGATGATTACAACTTTTCCTGCACTTATTTACCTTTTAATTTTTATTTTAGGGTGTGGTGGTATAGAGTCACTTACGTATGGTTGTGCAGATTGTGTACCGCACAAATCTGGGGCCACTCCTCACATTATCAGTGCATAATCTCTATGGCCTTAAATGACAGTTGTGGGAGTGGCAAAACTTTATTACATTAATATTATATGATATTTTCTTGCACTGGATTCTTCATTTTTGAGTATTATTAAAACAGGACAGTTCATATGATGTAGGCCTTAGTCTTACTGAATGTAAAATATTTCGAATGCTTTTTTTCCCCTCTTATTATTCTCTTACACAATTAGAATAATCTTAAACTATTTTTTAAAATACACTACTTGGTTGAACTTTCTATTATACAATTTTTGTTTTTGAATTCTTTAGTGTTGATAAAGCAGATGATGAAGATGATGAGGATTTAACAGTGAACAAAACTTGGGTCTTGGCACCAAAGATTCATGAAGGAGATATAACACAAATTCTCAACTCCTTGCTTCAAGGCTATGACAATAAACTTCGCCCAGATATAGGAGGTAAGTTCGAGTAATCATTCTTGGATTTTGGTGACTGTGAAAGCCACATTTGCTGATGTTATTTTATCATATTTCATATTCCTTGAGTGTCCGATGTGTGTTAGAGACTGCGGGTTTGGCAATTATTATTTGGAATGGTACTGCTTTGAAAGCTTCACAGTTTGACGTGGGAAGAAAGACATCTAAACATTTTCGATGTAATTATTTTACAATTGCTACAACAGAGCAATTTTTGATAAAACTGCCTGAAAAACTAAGAGATATTTCATAAAAGGGAATATTTGAAAGGTATGTAGGAGTTCCAATTTTTTGCATTGCTGCACTGTTTTAGTTAATGTAGAATTATAAGCCTTGAGAGTATATTTAGTGTAGACAATCCAACATTGCTCTTCTTTGTCAAAATTGTTATTCTCAGTTCTGAGCATTTATGTATACATTTTATAAAATAAATAATCTCTAAGTTTCCCACTGCAACACTTTAAAACAAACAAAATATAAGTCAGCCAGATTTTTATTGGGATTGCATTAAATCTACAATCAATATAGAGAAATTGAAATGTTTACCATACTGAATTTTTACTGTACCAAATTCATGATCATCATATATTCTTCCACATATGTTCAATTTTTTATTAACGTCTTCTGTAAAGAAGTGCTGAATATATTTTACTAGATTTAATTTTCTATATTTGAAGTTTTAATGTAAGTATAAATAGATTTTAAAAAAATTTTACTTTCTAAGTTTTTATTAGCAGTGTATAGAAATACAATAGATATTTTGCTAATCTACTCTGTCCTCAGCAGCCTTGCTAAATTTATCAACTTTATGTATTGTTATATTAATGTAGATTTTCTATAAACACAGAGTAATGACTATTACCAATAATGACTACTTTGCCAATAGTGTTTATTTTGCAAATAATGAGCATTCTAATTAATTTTCAAAATTATACTTTTTTCATGACATATTGCACTAAGACTAGAGATCAGTGTTGAATAGTCCTGGTTTGTTCCTGATATCAGGGAAAACAGTCTATATTTCACTATTAATTATGATGTTTGATGTAAGCTTCTTTTTTTTTAAGATGCTTTTTGTAGTTCCTTTATCTTCTTATTTTGCTAGGGCTCTTTTTACTTCCCTACTGGTTCAAATGATTTCTGTGCACCTATTGAAACAATCATATTGATCATATTTTGCCCTTTATTCTACTAACTTTTTTTTCTGTAACTAACTTTGGCTGATTTTTAAAACTTAAACAAAATTTGCATGTCTGTAATAAATGTTACTTAGTTGTGACATGGTAATATTTTTAAAATATCACTAGATTCAGTTTGATAATATTTAGTTTTGGAATTTTATATATATGTTCATAAAGGGCATTAGCCAGTTATTTTATTTTCTGTAATGTCTTTCAGTTTTGGAGTCAATATTATGCTAGCATCTACAAATGAGCTATATTTCCCTCTCTTTTCATCTCTGAAAGATTTACCTAAAATGGATACTATTTCTCCCTTCAATATTTGGAAGAATTACTTGGTGAAGTCATGTTGGCCTAGAGTTTGTATTTTGGGAAAAAATTTTAGCAGTTCAATTACTTTATTAGCTTTGGTTAGTATTCAAGGAGTTTAAATTTTAAAATTTACTTGAGTTAGATTGTTTCATAACATCTTTTACGATATTTTTAATGTTTTTAGGATCTGAGGGCTTTTCTCCTTCGCCATTCCTGATATTAGTAATCTATTCTTTCATTTATGAATAAATCTTGAAGGGCTTTAAAATTTTTATTAGTTTGTCATAAAATCGAATTTTAGCTTTGTCAAATTTCTTTGTTGAAAATTTTCTTAAATTTTATTATTTTACACTATTTTGTTTATTATTAATCTATTTTTCACAATTTAATTTTCTGTTTTCCTAGATTATTTTAATTATTTTTTCAAAATAAAATTTAGGCTTAATAAAATATTATCTATCCATGAAATTCCCAGAAATCTTTCAGCCATGTTAATATTTACATAATCATAGAACCATTATCTAAATCATTAAATTAATATTGATACAATACTATTAACTAATCTACAGACCTTATTCAAATTATGGCAGATACCTCACTGATGTCCTTTTATTCTGTTCAGAATCCCAACCAAGATCACACATTGCATTTTGTTCTCATGCCTCCATACTCTCCTCTAACCTGGTATAGTTTCTCAGTTTTTCTGTTTGTTTCATGAACATGATAATTTTAAAGTATACTGGCCAATGGAACGCCCCTCAATTTGTCTGATATTTTCATTATTGGGCTGTGTTTATGCATTTTTGCCAAGAACACCGCAAAAGTGACATTTTGTGCTTTCAGTGTATTGTGTTAGGAGGCATGTGATGTTTATGTATCTTATTACTGGTGATGTAAACCACACTTATCATTAAGTGTGGTTTCTTCCACGTTTCTTCACTGTGAAGTTATTATCTTTCTTTTTGATTAATAAATATGTTGTGAGGAGATACTGCGCTGGGGAGAACTATGCAGATATTCTCAGCACACTTTTGTCCATTCCTCTGGTCTCTATCAATGATTCTTACCTGCAGGAGCATTACTGTGATGTTTGTCAAGTGGTAAGTCAGTATTATCATCATTCCTTCTACACAAATTAATTGTAATTCTGCAGTAACTAGGATCTGTGACTTGTCCAATTGTTTATCTATTCACTTATTTATTTACTCAGTGTAGACCTCTAGATATATGTCTTATCTTATAGTTTATTATCCTTTACCATCGTTTATTTTATTGCTCAAAATGAAAATTTGACAACTGGTATGTCCTATAATTTTATTTCTCTGTTCTTTTATGTTTCTATCATTTTCTGAGCATATCATTACTTTCTAGCACATAAAATTTTCCAGGCTCCTCTTGATCCAGCAATGGAATTCATCATTTCTCCAAGAACCCTGGTTCCTCTTTTTGTAGAATGGTATTTAGAAACCAAGATGTGAGCACCAGGTATATTTCTTAATATTGGGTGTCATTGCTTCTTGACCTTCTCATTGGGCAGAAGGAGAAAATATATGTTCTACACACACATTCATAGGCATCTATATTTCTATGTCTATCCCTGTGTATATGGATTATAAACCAGAAGTCAATACTGACAGCCCTGTTTCCAATCCAAATACAATAGGGTTCATTCTAACCTTTCCCTTTTCCTTATCTGTAATTTCTTTTTCCATCAGGGAGACACCTGGCTCTCACTTACCCATAGTATATTTTATTATTTGTTCAATTCCAGTAAATACATAAAGTAATTCTATAATTTTAACAGTCTATAAAAAATTAACTAGAATAAAATATCCATATACAATTTATTTTGCCTTTATCTTTGCAGTATGTAATCAAAATACTGTTCCCAAAAGTAACTTAGGTTAGTTCTTTTCTTCCTTATCCCCATTCAATGTGGTTATGTTAACCATTTTATGACAGTTTTGTTTCCATGTTACTGGTTATATTCCACTTTGAATGGAATTCATCTATGTTTACTTTTAGCATTTGTATGATTTTATTTCTTTTACTTAATTCCCTGATGCATTTGAATTTTATTTCTGTGTATGGTGTAAAGTATGAATCTAATTTTTATCTTTTTCAAATGGCTTTTCTGTTGACTCAGCATGATTTATTAAAAAGTCAATCTTTGCTTCCATTATTTGAGATGTCAACTTTATCGTATATTACATTTTCTTATGTACTTTTGTGATTTCTGTCCTTTCTATTCCATTCTTTCATTTGTTTTTCTATTTATTTGCCACCACACTATATTAACAGTAGAGATTCAACAGAATTTTGAGCCTAAAACATTTAGTATTAATATCTTATAAAGCTGGCCCCACCTCATATTTTCATTTTGTTTTGTTTTTCCTTTTCAGTTTTCCTGGCTATTGCGTGTCATTAAAAAAAAATAGGAGCTTTATTGTCAACAAGTTTAGGTACATTTTAAAAAGAGCTGTTGGTATTTTTATTGGGATTGCATTAAATTTGTAAATTAACTTTGGGAAAACTAACATCTTTATAACATTGAATCATCTAATATGGGAACATGGGCTGTCTTTCTAAATCTTCATGTTAATTTTGTATCTCTCTGGAATGTTTTAAGATTTACTCATAGATTTTTCATATTTCTTAAATTGAATCCTAAGTATTTAATTTTTTTCTCCTGTAAATATTTCCTCAACTCTAATGTCCTCTACCTTATTTCTGGTTTTGCATATCAATGTCATTGATTTATGAATGTTCATTTTATATCTTACTACCTTCCTGCTGCCTTACTGATTTTTTTTGTTAGTTTAAGCATCATTTGTTTACAAAATATGCTGTCATACCATATACAAAAAAGTATTTATTTTATTTACCAACTCATATGCAACTAATAGAATTATCTTGTCTAAAAGCATTATGTTGTTTCATTGTCTAACATGTCTAATATAATAATGAATAGTAGTGGAGATAATGGGTAATTTTGCCTCGTTTTAGTTCTTATGGAAAAGACTCTAGCGTTTCTTCATATGAATATTCACATTAAGAACTTATCCCTTGATTTGCTTGATTTAGTTTTAAAATCAGGAATTGGTACTGAAATTTTTCAAAGACTTTTTCAACATTTCCGGAAATAATTTTGAGTTTTATCCTCTTTAAATCTATTAGTATGGTGTATAGTATTAATTGAAACAATTTGCATTCTGGACTAAAGCTTTCTTGGTCATGATATATTATAAACTTAATGAGGTATTGGATTCTGCTTGGTAATATATTATTTAGTATTTTGTATTGGTATTTATAAGTGATATTCATCTTTTATTTTTGAGTACTGTCTTCATTTGTTTTAGCCATCCTTTTACATTTGTTTCATGAAAAGGTATTTTCCTTCATTTGCAAAGGTCTAGCACTTTATCTGGGTGTTAGCATCATCTGACTTTTGGAAGTTTGATAGAATTCCATTATAAATTCATCCAGGTCTTGTGCTTTTTGGAAATAGTTAATCACTTTGATCACTTTGTTTTCCTATGAAATTTGGTCTGTTTGTGCTTTCTACTCATTTTTGGTAATCTGTATTTGCCTAGGAAAACTATCTCTTTTATTTAGGTTTTCAAGTTTATTTGCAAAGAAGTCTTCAAAGTAATTTCTTAGGATTAAAAAAAAACCTTTTTCCGTTTCAATGTTTAGTTCCCATTTGTTATTTCCTATTTTATATTTTG
Source organism: Monodon monoceros (assembly GCF_005190385.1). Lineage (NCBI taxonomy): Eukaryota > Metazoa > Chordata > Mammalia > Artiodactyla > Monodontidae > Monodon > Monodon monoceros. The sequence goes on from NW_021703777.1 coordinate 68,200,877, forward strand.
TATTATTACCCCCTTTTTTCTGATCAAGAAAATTAAGAGAAGTGGATTTTTTCAGAATTTCCATTATTAATGAATGAGCTCTACTGTGTTTCTATTAACTACCTTGTAATTTCTACTTTGTCTTTATTATAACCTTCATTATATTTTATTTTGTTTTGCTTTTTCTTTTGAGTTGGAATTTAATTATTTATTTTCCCTCTTCAATTTTTGGTGTGTTACTATCTGTATTTCCCTTTTTCTCCTGTAGATTTTGCCTCATAAAGGTAAATGCATTGTTATTTCGTGTATAAATATTTTGTGTTATATCTTCATAATGACTCTCATGGCTTTAAACATTAAAAAGTTGTTTTTATTGAGATGGTTAAATTGATGCCAGTTACTTATCACAAGACACAGAAATCTGTACTTCCATTTTACTCGTCATATTTCACTATTATTATTTGACACTCTCTTTTCTTTCAATTAATGTCAACTCCCTGAAGGTAGAAAGCATCCTATCCCTCATTGCTAAAACAATGTCTGAAACATAAATTATGTTCACTTAATATTTACTGAGTGAACTTTTTTGAATAGAACCTAGCGTGTATAATCTTTTAATTTCATGTGTAAGTATTTTGAAAGTTGTTCTACTTTATGAATTTAGCATTTTACCTAAATTATTTCAGATTGAGATTTGGACTTTCAACGCTATATACATCTGTGACATCACATCGTTTAATAGATTAGACGAGACATGTCCTAAGTACCTTGATAATTATACCATGCATAGCAGCATTTGTATCTGTGCATCTCAGATTATACACAATGAATTAGTTAATTGTTCACATGATTTGTAGGCATTCCTTTCTGCCCAAAATTTGTGTTAACATCTTTCTTCTTCATAAATTATGAAAACAAATTTAATCAATTTACTGAGGACTTATGAAATTAATAACAAATTAACATTAAAAGGCTTTGTAATTCTAGTAAAGCTTTAATTTATGTTGAGTTTTCTTTTTTATTTCTTAACAACTTTTCAGGTAGAGTCTACAGCTTTTCAAACAATTTCAGTGATTTAAATAGTTTGATCTAATCTAAAAAATTACTATCCCAATGGATTTAAAGCTATCCCTCTCCCAGGATAGATGATAGACATGTGCCACTAGACAGGGACTTGGGGTGAGAAGGGGAGAATCTGCTTTTTTATTCCATCTGTTTAATTGTTCTAAGTTTCTAGTGATGGGAACATGCAGGAGATATGAGGAGTTAATTGGGTGCAGTTTGAAACTTTTGTCTTCTTAGTTTTTATTTCTTTTTGGGTTAACACCAAATGGCCCTTGGTACACTTGGAGAGGCAAACATATAAATAGTGAGGGTAGGAGGGTAGGAATAGAGTAGAAATGCTTTATGTTGTTGTTCATAGGCATTTTATACTGTTCAATTCCTTGACCTGGGGAATCTAGAGGCTTCTCTATATCTTCCACCTGCCTTAGCTCCTTTCATCAACAATCTAGTCTGGAGATACGTGCTGCTGGTGGCCAAAAAACTGGTAAGATGCCTCTGGTCCAGTTATCTTCCTTTGATGTGAATTGTACCCACAAGAAAATAAAATATCCTAGACATTCTAAAGAGTGGGTGTGCAGATACTCCATTGCTTCTCTTTCTTTAAATCTCCTCTCCAACTTTCTTTTCCCCTGATCAGGTGTAGGAGTGGAAGCAGGTTGATAAGTCTGCTGTCTAAAGAGACATTAAACTACAGAATAAGAAAGCAGTCTTTCATTCTCCTAAGAAGAAATTCCAAATAATTAAATTTACATATACTTAATGTATATTATGTATATTAATAACAGTCATACATTTGTGAGTATTGAATACTTGAAATTGGTTATTGACTATTGAGTACTTGAAATGTGGCTAGTATGACTAAATTTCAATTAAATTTAATTAATTTCTATTTAAATGTAAGTAGTAATATGTACTGTGCAGAGTAGCATTTTATCTGTTCATCTCAGAGTATACATAACAAATAACTTAAGTCTCTCCAAAAAGTGATGTTGGGAAAGCGGGACAGCTACATGTAAATCAATGAAATTTGAACACTCCCTCATACCATATACAAAAATAAACTCAAAATGGCTTAAAGACCTAAATATAAGACATGACAACATAAAACTCTTAGAAAAGAACACAGGCAAAACATTCTCTGACATAAATTGTAGCAATATTTTCTTAGATCAGTGTCCTGAGGAAAAATAAATAAAAGCAAAAATAAACAAATGGCACCTAATTAAACTCAAAAGCTTTTGCACAGCAAAGGAAATCATCAACAAAACGAAAAGACAGCTTATGGGATGGGAGAAAATATTTGCAAACGATGCGACCAACAAGGAGTTAATATCCAAAATATACAAACAGCACATACAACTCAATATTGAAAAAATAAACAACCCAATCAAAAAATGGGCAGAAGACCTATATAGACATTTTTCCAAAGAAGACATACAGATGGCCAAGAGGCAGATGAAAAGATGTTCATATCACTAATTATTAGGGAAATGCAAATCAAAAACACAATGAGGTATCACCTCACACTTGTCAGAATGGTTATCATCAAAAAGTCTACAAATAATAAATGCTGGAGAAGGTGTGGAGAAAAGGGATCTCTTGTACACTGTTGTTGGGAATGCAAATTGGTGCCTCCACTATGGAGAACAGTATGGAGGTTCCTTAAAAAAATAAAAATAGAACTACCATATGATCCAGCAATCCCACTCCCTGGTACATACCCAGAAAAAACAAAAACCTAATTCAAAAAGATACATGTGCCCCAGTGTTCACAGCAGCACTATTTATAATAGCCAAGACATAGACACAACCCAAGTGCCCATCAACAGATCAGTTAAAGAAGATAAGATATATATATATATGATATATATACATATATGTATATATATAAATATATATATAAAGGAATATTACTCAGCCATAAAAAGGAACAAAATATTGCCATTTGCAGCAACATGGATGGACCTAGAGAATATTGTACTTAGTGAAGTATGTAAGACAGAGAAAGACAAATACTATGTGATATCACTTATATGTGGAATCTAAAAAATAATACAAAGACTCTATATACAAAACAGAAAAAGACTCACAGGCATAGAAAACAAACTTATGGTTACTAAAGGGGAGAGAGAGGGGAGGAGGGACAAATTAGGAGTATGGGATTAACAGATACAAAGTACTATACATAAAATGTATAAAATAGATAAGCAACAAGGATTTACCATATAGCACAGAAAATTGTAATCAATATCTTGTAATAATCTGTAATGGAATATAATCAGTAAAAAATAACTGAATCACTATGCTGAACACCTGAAACTAACACAATAGTATAAATCAAATATACTTCAATAAAATTTTGAAAACAAACAAATAATTATTAAAGTGATCTTTTTAGGCATTCTTTTCTGTCCAAAATTTATGTTAGTATCTTTTCTAGCTGTCTGTGTTAGTATCTACTAGCTAAGGTATTAGACAGCACAGTCTCAAGTATCTATTTATCCATATCTACCTTTTCTTCCATGTGTATCCAAGTGTCTATTTGTCCATATGTAACCTAGGGAAGGAGATGGCAAATGTTAGTTCACATTCCTTGTTAGTAAGGCCTGGGAAGAAGCATCTGGACCCAAATATGACATCTTTGTGTTGAGAACCCTTGCTGTCTGTTCTAGGGCAATAATACATATTAGTCATAGTTCTTTCAAAATCTGTATAACTGCAATATCCAGATCAGTGGGACTATTTCTTTTTTAATACCATTTAGGGGCAGTAAGAAAAGACCATGAATCTTATTTTCCAGGATTAGAGTTTTTGACTGACTTAAATTAATTTTAATATCCAAGGTGACCAAAAAGCTACATATTATGCTAAAGATATCTTAGACTACTGGAATACAGCATGGTTAAAAATAAGTATGAAGAAAATATTTTTAAAATTCATTTTAGTTTATATCTTCTGATTGATAACCAATTACCCACCCAGAGTGAGCTCTCTTCAGTTTTGCCTTAACTACCTGGAAACTCGACGTTGAGCTCACTGTTTTTTTCTTTCTTTCTCTTTTCCTTCCTCTTTGTATTTTCTGGATTACTAAGTTGCCTGGAATGTCTATTTCTATATACTCGCACTAGGAGTTTACTTATATTCTGGTGAGATACTTAAAGCAAAGTACTTAGAAGTCACAGCACAGAAAGAGGCCTTGCAAAAATAATTCAGTGTCATCTTTACCTGTCTTCCCTCTATCTATCAAAAATGTAATTTGCTGTGGCAGTACATGCTTTTCTAAGTCATTGCTGTACTATCACAAAAAACAGATCTTTGATCTCTGTGTGTATTGATGAATTAAACATAGTGTGCCCACTTTCTAAACATCATTTAATAAGCTTGGAATAGCAATTTTCTTTTAGCTTCATTTTCCTAATTTTGAATTGAAGTATGGTGTTTTCCTTTTTAAATATCACTAAAATCCTGCAATTGGACAACCTTCTACTGAGAAAATCATAAAGCCAAGAAAGTACTTACTCAATTACTAAGAATCCTGTATTTTAAGTGATTTCACCGAAAAGTATTGTTCATAGCATGAATCAATGAAAGCAGTAATAAGTCATTATTAAGGAACAACTACAGATTTCTGTTGTTTTCCTTTTTATATTTTGAAGCATATAAGCACTAGCTGTAGTTTCAAAATTAATCTGAAATATTTTAATCCACTTTCAAGTTTATTCTACGTCGTGTTTTGGGGATGAAGTTTAAAGGATTGGATCAAATGATAGCACCTCAAAGTTATAAAATGATACACATAACAACTCAAAAAATGCTCATAGTTTGCAAATATATGTTCATTGTGTAATTTATTGAATATCTTCTGTGAATAGCAATGTTCTACGCTGGAATTACTGATGTAATATATCTTTTGTCCCATCTCAGAAGAACTTGATGTATGCGCATCATGAAATAGTGTGGCTCAAGCCCTAATGCCAGAGTTAATATTTCTGTAACATACATATATTTGCCTTATAGTTAGCTAAGGAAATGTTGCTATCAAGAAACCAGGACAGATCACTCATATCTACATCTTTCTCTACTGTAAAATGTGAAAAGTATGTCCTGTAAATAAAAATGTCCTCAAGAATATTACTCAGCCATAAAAAGAAACAAAATTGAGTTATTTGTGGTGAGGTGGATGAAACTAGAGTCTGTCATACAGAGTGAAGTAAGTCAGAAAGAGAAAAACAAATACCGTATGTTAACACATATATATGGAATCTAAAAAAAAACAAAAACAAAAACAAATGGTTCTGGAGAACCTAGGGGCAGAACAGGAATAAAGACACAGACGTAGAGAATGGACTTGAGGACACGGGGAGGGGGAAAGGTAAGCTGGGACGAAATGAGAGAGTGGCATGGACTTACATATACTACCAAATGTAAAATAGATAGCTAGTGGGAAGCAGCCACATAGCACAGGGAGATCAGCTCAGTGCTTTGTGGATAAGGAGGGTGGGAGGGAGACGCAAGAGGGAGGAGATATGGGGATATATGCATATGTATAGCTGATTCACTTTGTTATAAAGCAGAAACTAAGACATCATTGTGAAGCAATTATACTCCAATAAAGATGTTAAAAAAAATCATTTAGTTCTTGTCATAAGCGGTGTTCAGCCCCAAGTATCATGCAATAGAGAGCAGGCACTCAGTTTTTGTTGATTTATCAGATGAACTGAAAAAATCTAATCAGATAAGACTGGTACATTGCACTTAATTGCTTATAACTGTTAATAAATATACTAAATGAAACTAATAAACCTATTGTTATTAATTGACTTTCATAAAAGCCACTCTGTAAATCTAGTTATAATTAGCTTAATTATATGATATTTATTGGTTACAATTCATAGCTAGTCAAACATAAATGGCAAATGATTAAAGCAACTCATCTCAGAAGTCATCAGCTTAGGTTAAGCTATATAACCTTCTATAAGTCATAGAACCTACTTTATTTTATTTGCATTATCTCTATGTAAATCTCCATGAGATCTATGACAGATTTTCTTCTCACAATGTCTTTTTCCCTTCTTGTCTTCTTTATGAAACCTTTATACGCATTCCTCAACAAGTATTTGTTGAATCAGTAAATGAACCCTTTATGCTTTATATGGCGGGGGGGTAGGGAGTAAAAAGAAACTATGTGAAAATGTTTTTCATAGTGAACAAAAAAATCTCATGAGTATAAGTTATCATCATTATGGTAAATCTCATTATAGCAAGTCAAAAATACCCAACAAATGTTCAAAGCCCAAATCACAATCAAATATGCACTATTGCAGACAGTAGTTAATCATATCATTCGATTAGCATTTAAAAGGCTGACCTGTGCTGCACATTTTGATAGAATATAAGAATACAGCATATACCATTTAAACACTAACTTGGAAAACACAAATGGTTATGTACAAAACACAACAGATGAAGTCCACAGGGATGGCTGTACAATATATTCTAAGAATTAGATGAAAATACACCTTTCACTGGAACCAGCTATAAACAACCGAAAGGAATTTTGTTAACAAGAGAGGAAGGAGGTGTGAACAAATTTAATGAAGCTCCTCACAAGAATCAGACCTGGATGTAGACGCTTCAGATCTATCACCTCCTTTAATCATCATAACTATGCTTCAAGCTCTAGTGTGTGCCGGAACTAGCTTATACTAGCTCACAATAACCACTCATTATATATCGTCCCGACTCTGTATTCAGTGACTTCACACTGGTGTCTTTAAATCATTCATTGTGGGAGTATTTACAACATTGAAATCAGCAAACGGTACAAATCGGGGCTTGTTTTCTCCCAGTCCAAGAGCAAGTTTGTTAACATTTGCTAGCACATCATGATATGCACTAAGTAGGATAACATAACAATGTTTAGGCTCTAAAATCCATCTAATCCTAAAATTCTATGACTATTGCAGAGCAAATTACCTAGCATTTTTAACTGAATAAACTTCCTTAGTTTTAATGGATGATTTAGACAGTTTTAGTCTGTACACTGGGAGGTTTTTAGTCAAAAATGGTAATTTTTAGTTACATAATTTATTTGTAAAGTGAAAAGGTTGTTGTGTTTATATAATGGGCCATGCTTCCTCATTTAATAATGAGAATGTTTTATTCTTGAAAGTGTAAAATAGTAATAGTTATTAAGATTTATTTAAATGAGATTTATTTAAGACAACCTATGATTATATCTTTGACCATTCTTTTTCTTTTTTTTAACATCTTTATTGGAGTATAATTGCTTTACAATGGTGTGTTAGTTTCTGCTTTATAACAAAGTGAATCAGCTATACATATATCCCCATATCTCCTACCTCTTGTGTCTCCCTCCCACCCTCCCTATACCACCCCTCTAGGTGGTCACAAAGCACTGAGCTGATCTCCCTGTGCCATGCGGCTGCTTCCCACTAGCTATCTATTTTACATTTGGTAGTATATATAAGTCCATGCCCTCTCTCACTTCGTCCCAGCTTACCCTTCCCCCTCCCCGTGTCCTCAACTCCATTCTCTATGTCTGTGTCTTTATTCCTGTCCTGCCCCTAGGTTCTCCAGAACCATTTGTTTTTGTTTTTGTCTTTTTAGATTCCACATATATGTGTTAGCATATGGTATTTGTTTTCCTGTTTCTGACTTCACTCTGCATGACAGACTCTAAGTCCATCCACGTCACTATGAATAACTCAATTTCATTTCTTTTTATGGCTGAGTAATATTCCATTGTATATATGTGCCACATCTTCTTTATCCATTCATCTGTTGATGGACACTTAGGTTGCTTCCATGTCCTGGCTACTGTAAATAGAGCTGCAATGAACATTGTGGTACATGACTCTTTCTGAATTATGGTTTTCTCAGAGTATATGCCCAGTAGTGGGATTGCTGGGTTGTATGGTAGTTCTGTTTCCAGTTGACCATTCTTTATATTGGTATTTTGCAGTGAGGCCCACAGTAATTGAAACTGATGTTTACGTAAACAGCATTGGACCAGTTGATCCCATAAATATGGTGAGTAATGAATATTAAAAATAGTTATCTGGCATAGAGTTCTGGAGTATATATATACCACAATAATAGAAAGAATATGTGAATAATTTCTGATAACTAATTCTGAATGAGTTCTGGGCAACAGGTGCAATTAGTGATTCGTTGGTTGTGCATAGGCTGACTGCAAGGTATAGAGATGATTTTGCAGATGGTAGAGTCATTTTTTGAGATAGGGAATATAGCCATATGTGCCCTCAGATGCTGAAGGCACATTCAGGAGGAACCGTCCAGTAATGATTTGGATTTTAATTTCCAGGAAGAAGTTATGACTGGAAATAATTGTAAATTGGGGAGGGAAGAGGAACAAGCAGCATAAAATATAGCTTAAAGCCTCAATAAATGATCCAAGAAGATGCAGATTAAGAGGAACACAGATTTGAGAATCAGATGGTATTTATAATGAGGTCAATGCATGTAAAATACAGGTGGAAGAAAGAGAAATGCAGAAAAGGGACATACTCAGAAAAGTCAGAGGGTAGGAGAAGAACCAGGGAGAAAATGATATTGTATAATCTGAGGAAGAAAAGAGAATGGAAAAGAAGGAACTGATAACCAGTTGTCAACATACATGAGAATCCAGTGATAAATGGAATAAATTGGGCCCACTGGTGTTGGTTATATGGTACTGGTTATCTCTGTTAGGTGAAATTCAGTGGAAAAGTGAAAGAAAGAAACGAATAACAGCTGAATCGTACGTCTCTCCTCCATCCTCAAAATTGGTCTCCTATCCAACTTCTTGTCACAGAGCTAGAAATATGGGTTCTGCAGTGATAGACATGCAATCATGTGTGGATTTCAAGGTGATGGTGAGTAAGTGGGAATGCAGGTTAATTTTATGAACTACTACTTTGAGAAACTTGACTTAGAAGAGAATGAGGTAAGAGTTTGGCGGTAGAGAAGGAAGAGAGTAAAAGAGGAATATGAGCAAGAGAGAATATGAGAAAATGTCAAGGAAAGGTCATTTAGGATGGAAAATGGAAAAGTTTGTAACTATGCTTTATCTCTTATACACAGAATAAATAGTTTTCATTACCATTTGAAAGACATAATAACTCCAATATAACCCACAGACATTATTTAAAATAGGTTGAAAATGTGCTGTTCCAAACCCTAATGATCCCATTTCTGTGAGTCAAACTACTTGGTCCCATTCAATGAGCTCAATCATGTTATATGTTCATCTCCTCTGATTTGGTCACCTGTGTTACTCTCTCAGGCTGCCGTAACAAAGTGCCAGAGACTGCTGGCTGAAACAACAGACATTTCAGACATTTATGTCTCCAGTTCTTAAGGACAGAAGTCCAAATCAAGGTGTCAGCAACTTTGCTTTCTTCTCAGGCCTTTCTCCTTGGTTTGAAGATGGCCACATTCTCACTGTGTCATTACATGGGCTTTCCTCAGTGCATGTATTTCCCTGGTGCTCTTTGTGTATCCAAATTTTCCCTTCTATAAAGACAGCAGTCAGATTGGATTTGGGTCCACCCTAAAGACCTCATTTTAACTTAATCATCTATTCAAAGGCCCTATCTTCAATTACAGTCACATTCTGAGGTACTGGGGGTTAGGGCTTCAACATATGAATTTTGGGAGGACACCATTTAGCCCATAGCACCATGCAAAGATAATTCTCTAACCCTTTGATGATTTTTCTCCCTAACTTCATTTATTCATTACCACAACAAATTGTCTCTTTATTAGTGATCTTAACCACTTTATGCCTGAATAACCATCATTATATACTTGTCTGTGTCTGCTTATTCTTATAGTATTACAGCCATGCTCAGTTTTTCTCTTACTCAATATGATGTTCACATGATTGTCATTAACTTTCACAGCTGCCTATATTGATTACCGTACTGACAGCATTTTGGCCACACCATAATGGACATCTTTGTTGCCTTAGTGCAAATAAATACGAACTGGCTTGGGATAAGTTGAATTTGAGAGTCTGAAAATAGGAGCCAACTGTCAGGAGAAAGGGCTGGAGCAAATATTTACCAGGGATTAGCTAAACCTCCGAGGAATTGGAAAAGCAGTGTTAAAGTAAAGAGAGAAGGAAAAAGAAACAAATATCAGACCTTGAGGAACATATATTGGGTTGGCCAAAATGTTCGTTTGTTTTTTCCTGTAAGATGGCTCTGGTAGCTCTTAGTTGTCTTTAATTTGAAACAATTTTGTTAGATTGTATTGTGACAGCTGTCATATCAGCATGCATTAAAAAAAAACTTACCAAATTGATGAATTTTTGTGTAGCCATTTTAATACTGAAGGTGGAAGAAAAACAGTAACATTTTCGGCATATTACGCTTTATTATTTCAAGAAAGGTAAAAATACAACTGAAATGCAAAAAAAGATTTGTGCAGTGTATGGAAAAAGTGCTGAAAGGTAAAAATACAACTGAAATGCAAAAAAAGATTTGTGCAGTGTATGGAAAAGGTGCTGTGACTGAACAAACCTGTCAAAAGTGGTTTGTGAAGTTTCGTGCTGGAGATTTCTCTCTGGACAATGCCCCACGGTAGGGTAGACCAGTTGAAGTTGATAGGGATCAAATCAAGACATTCACTGAGAACAATCAACATTATACCACATGAGAGACAGCCGACATACTCAAAATATCCAAGTCAAGCATTGAAAATCATTTGCACCAGCCTGGTTATGTTAATCACTTTGATGTTTGGGTTCCACATAAGTTAAGTGAAAAAAACCTTCTTGACCGTATTTCTGCGTGTGATTCTCTACAGAAACGTAATGAAAACATTCCATTTTTAAAACAAATTGTTGCGGGTGATGAAAAGTGGATACTGTACAATAATGTGGAACAGAAGAGATGGTGGGGCAAGTGAAATGAATCACCACCAACCACACCAAAGGCCAGTCTTCATCCAAAGAAGGTGATGTTGTGTATATGGTGGGATTGGAAGGGAGTCCTCTGTTATGAGCTCTTTCTGGAAAACCAAACAATTAATTCCAACAAGTACTGCTCCCAATTAGATCAACTAAAAGCAGCACTTGACGAAAAGCATCCAGAATCAGTCAACAGAAAATGCATAATCTTCCATCTGGATAACACAAGACCACATGTTTCTTTAATGACCAGGCAAAAACTGTTACAGCTTGGCTGGGAAGTTCTGATTCTTCTGCCGTATTCACCAGAGACTGCACCTTCAGATTTGCATTTATTTCGGTCTTTACAAAATTCTGGAAAAAATTTCAATTCTCTGGAAGACTGTAAAAGGCACCTGGAACAGTTCTTTGCTCAAAAAGATTAAAAGTTTTGGGAAAATGGAATAATGAAGTTGCCTGAAAAATGGCAGAAGGTAGTGGAACAAAAGGGCAAATACATTGTTCAATAAAGTTCTTGGTGAAAATGAAAAATGTGCCTTTTATTTTGGCTTAAAAAACCAAAGGCACTTTTTGGCCAACCCAATATATTTAAGGACCTGAAAGATGAAATTGAGGTAGTAAGTTAAACAGCATAGTTGGCAAGAAAATGAAGATAAAGCAAGGGAAAAGAAAGTTTCAAAGAGTGTTTTAGTACTACTTCTACCCCAAACAAATTTGTATACAACCTCTTGGTTTTTGTAAAGATAAAACATTCTATATACCTGTGTGTATTGATTTAACATTATGAAAATATAAGATTTCATAAAGTAATGCCTTACTAAAATGTTAATTTTCTCTTAAAAAAATCATAAAATATTCAGTCTCTAATTAACCAATACTTAGATAAGCCCATTTGGGCATGTGGAAGTCTAAATTTTTCTGCATTGTATATGTTTTATTTGGGGCTTTTGTTTTCAATTTGAATGAATTCATTAAAGAAAAATGTGGTCATTAAAGAAGAAGTAGAATTCAAGACTGAATTTGTATTCCAGAAATATTTTGACAAGAATGGCTATCAAGAGGCTTCTATGATGATCTTCCTATATAAAAGTTTCATGGTATTAAATATTTAGTTTTCCCAGTGGGGCAAATTAGACACTTGTAACCTTGGACAGTGATAGTTTTTTAATAAAGCTAATTAAGTGAAATTACTATTAAAATTGGTGATACTAAAGCACGTATAAGAAAAAAAACTGTGGAATATTTGATAGTGTTTATTAAAAGAGAAGCATTGTCATACTAGGGATTAAGGAACAGTTTACATAGAAGACTATTTTAACTAAACAATGCAGGAAAATTAGAATTCAGTTATTATAAAATGAACAAAATTGCTTTGACTGTGAGTGTAATAAAGCAAGCAGACTTGAGTGTAATTAAGCAAGCAAGTGTTTTTTCCCTCTTTACACATACAACTTAAGTTACTGATAAGGAACAAAATTAATACATAGGTTTAATATTTTTATTTTTTCAAATGAGGCAAAATTTTGTTTGGTGCAAAATGGTTGTTTCATTTTAAGCTTGGCTACATAAAATAGTATCTGTAGATTACTGATAAGACCTAAAGCAATGTAATTCTACAATAGGATATGTCTTTCTTTTCTTTTCTTTTTAAATCCAGGGTTAGATTAATGGCTTCAATCCTGGTGCCACTGTCAAAAAATAGATATTTAATAATTGCATGTTGAAAGAATGAATAAATCAGTCAATAAATAGATCGTTCCTATAATTTCTATTTTGAGAATTTAAGTGCAAAGTGAATAACAGATGAACTAATGAAGATTGAAAGATTAACTTGGAAAGAGGCTGTTCAACTATGCATCTCTAATTAAAACTATCTAATTGTAAACAGAACAGAAATATACAATCAAAACTGAAGGCAAAAAATGTTAATAGAGGTTATTAGACTGGAATTAAAGTATTTAACCTCTTAATTTTTCAGGTTTTGAGGAGATTATGTATTTTCACTCTTTCAAGTAAATGTGTCAGGATAATTAAACAATTGCACTTATCCTCTGGTAGCAAATACAACGTTCAAGGGTTATAGCGATTCTCTGAATCAAGTCAAAATCAATGAAAGCTCCAGAGAATCCAAGATGATATTATAGGTATATAACACACGGGGAGTAAGTAGAAAACAGTTATAATTGAAAATTCCAAGTATAATTTGGACATGGGTTTACTCATAGGAACTGGTACACCATTATATAGTCCAATATTTAAGAGATTATCAATATACGCATTTTGAAAGTGTCAGACCAGAGAGAAAGACAGCTATACAAAACTGTTCAAGAACAAGATCCCATTTCATGTCTGTAGAACTTAAGTTTATATCATCCTAACTGCCAGGGTCAGAGGTCACATGGTCTTAGAATATGCTTCCGAAGCTGAATATATTCTTCCAGCGTGAAATTGCGATTGGTTTTGGTAATGGAGACAGGGATGAAGAATGAAAACACAAGTTATGAGGAAGGCAACTTAGAAAGGAGCCAGGGCACAAGCTGGGCTAGACTCCAAAGTAACTACCTGCTGGAGATGACAATGCTGGGGAGAGCAGTACACAAATAGGATTAAATTAATTTAGCAAAAGACAAGTTGTTTTCTTTCTGTCCAGTATAGAAATATTTAACAATAATGCCCCTTTTCAGACTCCTTTTACAAGAAAAGGAAAATCCAACTGCTCCCTATAAAAGAAAAAATATTCTTTAAAAGCATAGACAGAACTACGAAAGTTATAAACACTAATCATTATTGTATGGAAATACAGTACGGGATATAAGAGATTTTCCAGAAACCAAATTTTGTTCTATCATTCAAATGGAATGGCCAAACATCAAATGTGTGTATAGGGGGTGAGGTATAGTTAAATAATCTATTTGAGAATGGTGAGAACTGAAGTTTAATATTTTTTATTTTCCCTTATTTTATCAGACTTGTTTTTGACAATAAACTCCCTAGACATATAACTTGGGTTTAAACATTCTAGATATATTGAGAAAGCTGGTGCTCAGAATTTTTTTCTCCATGAATTTCTTGCAAGGAGCACATTTCTTCAGCATGGTTCATACAGTAGGTGCTAATGTTCATAGGTTCATTTTTCCATCTCTCTTTGTCTCTGTCTCTGCCTTTCTCTCTCTCTCTCTCTCTTCCCTCTCATTCCTCTCCTTCCTTTTCTCTCTTTTTTGTTCCTGCTGCTTCCAGATTTAAGGAAATAAAGCCTCAAGCATAGCTTCTACATATCAAATTAACCGTGTTTTTTCCTCTTACTATATTAACAGGAAATGGTCACTCCTTGCCAGCTATATTATTTTTAGGAATTATGAAACAGCAAACACATTAAGTTTATTTGTTTGGTTTGTACAATATTTTAAAGTTTGTTGCCATAGTTTTAATTTCTTTTCTTTTGCATATTATGTTAAGATTTATTGTTTTCATTAAATACTCTAAAATCTATTTCTTTTCACAGGCTTTATTTTAAAATAATATAGAATTTAGGTAAGTTTTGATTCAACACTAGCAGAGGTAAAATTTAAAATTATAAATAAATATTATTTTCAACTCTGTACTTCTTTGATCCAGAATGCTCACTTGCCCCATGAATAGGAAGTTAAAGCTCTTAGAATAAAGAAATTAAAATAACCTCTGAACTTCCAAAAATTATTAAAATAATTTTACTATTTCTTGAGTTGAAAAAAACACATTTAAATTTTTATTTTATGGTCTTATTTGTCTTTTATTTATGTAAGACTTGTATTGCAAAAGTTGGTACATTGGCTACTAAGTTAGAATATATATGGCCTCTTTCCTTTGGAGAAGTATAAAACCTAGTGGGGAAGATGTCTAAAAAATAACAAATTAGATCGATACAGAAGAGGAAGGGCCCGGAAAGTTCTGTGTATGAACACATACATATTTTAAGTTGCAAACGGTGACCCTATGCTATTTTATTTCTAAAAATCTTTCATTAAAATAGGATTTTTTCCTTATTATAAAAGAAATACATGACCAATATTGGAAAATTAGAAATTCCATTTAGGCAAAAGAAAAAATTAATATTCTAGATTATGATTATCCAGTGGTCACCATTGTTAACTACCATTTTAATAACTTCATGTACATAGTTTTCCCAAATGTTATACTATTAATATTATACATATTTTTATAACGTTGTGTCTTTCTACTTATTATATCATTACTGTTATTCCACTTAACTACTTTTTAAAAATATCATTAAATGTTGCATGATATTAGGGGATGTATTTGTACCATAATCTATATAGTAATACATTATCTAACATCTTGGTCAGATTTTGGAGGTGTCTATATTGAATTATTTTTTAATGATCTGCCTCCTAGGTTAGTTACAATTTTGAGTCCTTCATGAATTAGTAGATAGAGAATGTTGTAGAATGGGACTGTACTGCTTGGTAGTTCTGGCCTCAGGATAGGATTGGGGGAAAGTTCTGCCAGAATAAGGACCTAATCATACATGTGATTAAAAGGTAGGTAGCCTTGCTTCCTGCCTAGCTGATTCAAGGCACTATTTCATTTGTCAAATGTTATAGATGATAATAAATATATCTTATGAGTATACATTTTTCACCTCTTTGTTTAAAATCAAATTATATGAGTTATATGGTACCTACCAAGGGTTTTCAATGATAAACTCAAAGTTATTAGGCAACGGCTTTGATTGCTTCACTTCTTAATAGAAAATTTATTTACAAGAGGAGAATGACAAATGTTAATACGTTGCTAATAATACTCTTTAAAAAAAAAGAAAAACAATGAATATCTAAGAAAAAGCAGTTTAGCACATATGGTGATAATTAACATGGCCTAAGATAACTTCAGAGGGATAATATTTCACCATTTTTGAAGATTACACTTAAAATTCTGTTGAGGTACATTTATTAGTTGAATGTTAAAGTTTTCTTAAATACACACACACATAAACACATGTTCTAAAACAGTGTTTATATATAGAAATTTTATTTAAAGAGATGACAAGTTATACTGTACAGTCTGAGGAATTCTGTACAAATCTCATCTATGGATTTCTCTCTCTCTCTCTAACTCTCTTTATTTCTTTTACTTTTATCTTTATTTTGGTCAGGAAACCTAGTTATTGGATAGAAATGCCTTGAGGAAGTGATAGAATTTTAAGTCGAAATTTTCCAAACTTTTAGAAACCCAAACTGCATTTAAGAAAAATGCAATTTTTCAGTATTGCTTTATGAGATTCTGATTCAGTAATCTGGGATGGGGACCTAGAATCAGAATTTTGAAAATGCTCTTTGGGGACTTCTGGTCAACCAGTTTTGGCAGCCACTGGCTTGAGCCATTTTCAACTATAAATTTAGCAGGAATTAGGTGGGATTAAATTAAAATAACAAAGATGCCTATAGATCAGAAGTATTTTTATGAGAATGGGTCACTGGACAACACCATGTCCACTCTAGCCTTTATTCTTGTTTATGTTTAGAACAAGATCACCAAACCTTAGAGATGGGAAAGATCAGGATGATAATTTCGCATAGTGCCCTGATTTTTCCAGTGAGAGAGAGTAAAGGACATAGTCAGCACCCTACTCTAAGAAGTCACATAACTGGGACTCTGACATGATTTTCTGACTCCACCCAACCAGTAATTCTTTAGATTACACCATAACATCTCACTACACACACTAACTACAACACACTTTGGATGTATTAGTATTAGTCATTGTTTATCTGAAAAGTATTTACAATTATGTATACAATTAAAGACAATGCCCTACCTCCTACTCAGTTGTGTTATTTTTATATTTGTTTCAGCCCAAAGGCTTTAAATAATGTACTAAAGTTTTAGGTTTTAGATTGGCAATGAATTTGAACTCACATCAGTTACCCTGCAGTTTAACTAAAATCTGAAATAGAGAAAATTTGTTAAATGTCTCCACTTTTAACATCTTGCTATAATGGAAATCAAGACAAATCTCTATAATGGAAATTGTGCAAATCCTGCCACAGGCTTTGGCTTATCTGGGTAGAGCACTCAGCTTTGTGATATGCACAACTTGATCTAAACTACCGAAGTAAACGTTGGAAGCCAGCACTTCCAATAATAGTGTGAAAAATGCCATCCTAGTAGCATACTGATATGTCAGAAAATCCTCTGATTCTATTTTTGTGTTAAGATTTGAACTTGTAACAAAGAGTGGACCACAAAATTAACTTACATTTTAGAGATAAAGATTTCTCTTTAATGTTAGTATTCAGCTGTGTGTGATAGTCAGTTCAGGTAAATACAACTTCTGTCATGAAGTCTTTCTTAATTTTCCATAGCTGAAAATGATCTCTATTGTTTCTATTTCTGTTTAAGTCTATCCCCCCTAAGCATTATGAATTTCCAATTTTATTATTTATATATTCATAACAAGAAGTCTTCATGTTCATCTTTGTAAACCAAGAACAATACAGAAGTAACTCGGACACTGAAAAATATTTGTTAAAAAGTTAAGTGATGAATGCACATGGTGTTATGTACCTTTGGAAATCTAAATTTAGAGACATAAAAATAGAACCCAAAGGGTTGATAAGTGAACTCAGGATTTATGTCTGCTTTTGTAATATCTCTCAATGTACTGCTGATTGATTTCAATGATTTAAGTACCTGACATAATCTCCTTCCTTATTTCTTTTTCATTTGAAAAAACAGAATAACACCAAGTTATTTTACTTATCTTGTGATAGTTTCAAGAAGTTGGTGCTTTTACAATAATTGAGCAAAGTGGGGCAGAATCCTATGAACTTTTATCACTAAAGCTATTTGTGCTGGGGATTAACTACACTTGTACCTTTTCTCTACATGTTTATAGCCTTAGTATCTGGTTTACTGCTAACCATTGGCCCATCATATTTTGGCCGTGTGAATAGATACTTTAGGGAGAGATTAATGCCAAGGTGCTAAGATCAGATCAGGATCAACCCAACTTCATGATGTAATTATGCACTTAAATTAATTATTTAGGTCTGTATTTTGAGTGATGCTAATTCCATTACTAAAAAAAAAAGTATTGAATTAACCAGTGCTTTTAAATGTTAGACACAGCACATAACTGCAAATCTGACAGTGAAGTAGAAGAATGCACTACATGAACTTTCATCAGTTATGGTTTGACTGATTAAGTTAGAAATCAAGATGGCTCACTTCTTCACCTTTATTCACTAATGCTATTTTCTGGGCTAACTTGCAAGGAGGCAAAGTTTCATAATGTACTTTGGATCTCAAATGTTAAATGCACTGCTCCTCATCTCAAAATGTTTATCCTAGAAGCTATTCTTCAACAAGCTACTTGTTCTCAGTGAATGGAAGTTCCTTTTCATGTTTCTTTTGCTTATTTATTATGCAGGTAATTATAACCTCTAAATAGGAACATGAAGTACAAGAACACAGTTTGATTATTTTCTTGAAATTACACTAATACAAATGAGCAAACAAAATTGGATTTTTCACTTATGTATAAAATGGCACAGACTTTAATAACTTTTCATCTCAATGAGGCATTTATTAAGGATTAGTAATTTAAAAGAGCTTGGAAGTATTAGCCTTTGCAAAAAGTTTAGGAAGGGTGGATAATCAAGACAGGCTCTGTATCTTTCTCTTCTTGAACATAGATTGAGGGACTTGTGAGCAGAAAAAACTTCACACTTTCCCAAAAATCTCTGCTTGGAAGAATTTGGCCTTTGGAAGTTATAACTCTTTTAACAGTGATTAGCACATTTATAAACAGGTGTGCTAAAGAAGATCCCACCAGCTGCTAAGCAGGATTCACAGATGCTTGCTATATCCCAGCCCTATATAAGTTACTTCTCAACTGCAATCTTTAATGCCCTGTTAGTCAGGAACACCGAAGCCAGGTATACCTACTAAGTAGACTGAGATTTCCTCTACCAACCAATGTTGGATCTTTGCCAAGCCATAAACCTGGTGGGTATGTTAGTTTCTTCCTTTATCTTAAGCAGTTTCTGCTGTTCAATCCCATACAAAAGCACAGTGTAATTCTGGTATAGAATGTTGTTTAAATGGTAACCAAGACTATGTGAAGAGGGGGTCATGATGCAATGTTTTTGTGTACAGGGACCTCATGTCTTTACATCTATGCAAAACAATGAACGACACACTGTAGATGTTAAATATATGAATGATCACTAATTACATTATTATATGGGACAAATTAACCATAATAATTTATCTATGCATATTAGTCACTTTATAAAACATACATTTCATACTCAATTACATAATGTCTAGGCCTGTGTTGGATTTTAAATAATTATTAATATGTATGTGGCTTTCCCAAATTGCAATAGTGTTCATACGAAATAGATAAAATAATGGTGTTTAAAGGTATAAATTTATAAGGAGTATTAACTAATGCATAGAAATCTAATGTACAGTATAATGAATATAGACAATAATATCATACTATAATTAGATACTGTGATAAATATCACTATAACAGTAACCACATAACAATATATAAATGTACTAAAGTAACCTTAAACTTACACGAAGTTACAGGTCAAATTTATTCAATTAATAAAAACCACCAAACTGGGAAAACTGGGCAGGTACGTGTAAAAGTATGAGATTAGATCACTCCCTAACACCATACACAAAAATAAGCTCAAAATGGATTAAAGACCTAAATGTAAGGCCAGAAACTATCAAACTCTTAGAGGAAAACATAGGCAGAACACTCTATGACATAAATCACAGCAAGGTCCTTTTTGACACACCTCCTAGAGAAATGGAAATAAAAACAAAAATAAACAAATGGGACCTAATGAAACTTAAAAGCTTTTGCACAGTAAAGGAAACCATAAACAAGACCAAAAGACAACCCTCAGAATGGGAGAAAATATTTGCAAATGAAGCAACTGACAAAGGATTAATCTCGAAAATTTATAAGCAGCTCATGAAGCTCAATAACAAAAAAACAAACAACCCAATCCAAAAATGGGCAGAAGACCTAAATAGACATTTCTCCAAAGAAGATATACAGACTGCCAACAAACACATGAAAGAATGCTCAACATCATTAATCATTAGACAAATGCAAATCAAAACTACAATGAGATATCATATCATACCAGTCACAATGGCCATCATCAAAAAATCTAGAAACAATAAATGATGGAGAGGGTGTGGAGAAAAGGGAACACTCTTGCACTGCTGATGGGAATGTGAATTGGTACAGCCACTGTGGAGAACAGTATGAAGGTTCCTTAAAAAACTACAAATAGAACTACCATATGACCCAGCAATCCCACTACTGGGCTGAGAAAACCATAATTCAAAAAGAGTCATGTACCAAAATGTTCATTGCAGCTCTATTTACAATAGCCAGGAGATGGAAACAACCTAAGTGTCCATCATCGGATGAATGGATAAAGAAGATGTGGCACATATATACAATGGAATATTAGCCATAAAAAGAAACGAAATTGAGCTATTTTTAATGAGGTCGATAGACCTAGAGTCAGTCATACAGAGTGAAGTAAGTCAGAAAGAGAAAGACAAATACCATATGCTAACACATATATATGGAATTTAAGAAAAAAAATGTCATGAAGAACCTAGGGGTAAGACAGGAATAAAGACACAGACCTACTAGAGAAGGGACTTGAGGATATGGGGAGGGGGAAGGGTAAGCTATGACAAACTGAGAGAGTGGCATGGACATATATACACTAATAAACGTAAAATAGATAGCTAGTGGGAAGCAGCCGCATAGCACAGGGAGATCAGCTCGGTGCTGTGTGACCACCTAGAGGGGTGGGATAGGGAGGGTGGGAGGGAGGGAGACGCAAGAGGGAAGAGATATGGGAACATATGTATATGTATAACTGATTCACTTTGTTATAAAGCAGAAACTAACACACCATTGTAAAGCAATTATACTCCAATAAAGATGTAAAAAAAAAAAAAAAAAAGAGTTCGCCTGCAAATGCATGGGACACGGGTTTGCTCCCTGGTCCAGGAAGATCCCATGTGCCAAGGAGCAACTAAGCCAGTGGGCCACAACTACTGAGCCTGCGTGCCACAACTACTGAAGCCGGTGCGCCTTGAGCCCATGTGCCGTTTGTTTTTTGGAGAATAAAACCACTTCTGAGTGATTAAAATTTTTAAAATAAATAAATAAATTGAATTAAGCTCTTACAGGAAACATTAAAATTTTATTTGTTAAAAACTGTATGTGCAAAAATTTTAGTGGACTATGAAATTTAAATATTTCATCTTTGTGGCAATTCATAATTTGAAAATAGGGCTTTTCCACTGGAGGCTTAGGAAGGCCAATTAAAAATTGTTGGGTTATGGGATTATTAAAAAATAAAAAAATAAAAAAATAAAAATAAAATAAACCCACCGAAATAGATAAATGGAGATTTTCCACTCACTTTACTCTCTGTATTCTAGTCAAGTAAATTGTAATTTAAATATCCTGCCTGGAAATTAGGATTTGATCCAACTTCTCTATTGACAAGTTGATTCCTAATCTGTTTACTTATTATTCTCTCTACCATTTTAAAATGTTTTTCATTCATTAGTCAAGCTCCCAATTATAATTCCATTTATTATAAATATTTCTCTCCAGGTAAATTGGACAAAAGCTAGTATTACACCAAGAGTGAGTAGCCAATCTCTCCCATCTCAAGTGACTCATAAAATTTTGTATCTTTCAACTTACTCTCTTCCTCCTCTTTTAATATCAAAGTTACACACAAATACATATAATCACTTTCTTTTCTCAGTAGCATCAAATATGCATTCTTATTCATTAATTTTATCAAATAAATTTTAATGCTTATAATATGGTAGATATTCTGTCAGGATATAAAGGTAGATTATACCTAATCACCTACTCCTAAGAATTCTCTCATAACCATGCAATTTCCTACTTACAGTCACTTGCTGATTATGCGCAGAGCCTTTGCTCTAATTATGGCACTCATCAGGCCTCACTGTGACCACCATTATATGTGGTTGTTAGATATGTGGATTTGGGATTCAACCTACAGTGTCTCAGTTTTCATATCATCTGCTCTTTGATGTGGGGAGAATTATTTTATGTCTCTATTAATAAATGTTCCTTAAAAATAAAGATTATAGTAGTAATTATTCACAGGGCTGTAGTAAGGATTTAATGACATGATACTTGCAAAACTCAGCAGATACTTGGCATATTATAAGTGCTTAATAGGGTGTGTGTGTGTGTCTCTGTGTATGTGTGTATGTGAGTATGATTGCTTTAAAATATTTGAAAACAGTGGATCTAAATAATTGAAATTAATTTTTTGGACAAAGGACAAGATAAGGGCTTTTAGATAATTTGGCGAGTGTTTGCATTTTGATTTTGTAGCTTGTGACTTTTTGTGTGACTTAAGCATTCATAAATATCACAAAATTTAATATAATTGTTAACATGAAAATGATTGGCCTTTATGTTTAATAACTATATCCTACCTATTATAAATCTTGAATACAATTTACAAAAAACTATGTAAAGCCACACGCGACAGCAGTAATTATGAGAAATCTTGGATTTTAGTTTACGTGACTCATGTAAACAATGAAAAAAAAGGTTAAGATAATGGCATACTTTTTTTCTACAAAAAAGACTGAGTTTAAGTGCTATTTACTCACAGAAACTTTATAAAAATCCAACCTGAAGAAAATGTCTAAAATAGTGGCTTTACTATTATAAGTCATTACTCTTCTTTTTATCTTTTAGGAATACACAATAGATATAATTTTTGCCCAAACCTGGTTCGATAGTCGTCTAAAATTCAACAGTACCATGAAAGTGCTTATGCTTAACAGTAATATGGTTGGAAAAATTTGGATTCCTGACACTTTCTTCAGAAATTCAAGAAAATCTGATGCTCATTGGATAACAACTCCTAATCGTCTTCTTCGAATTTGGAATGATGGACGAGTTCTATATACTCTAAGGTATTACTGTTTAAGAAAACTTGTAGTTGCTCTAATTTATTTTCCATACTAATATTTGATCAACTCATAAATTTCCATTTTTCAAACTTGGCAAAGTGAGAAATATGAAGCTTCTTTTATACACTAAAATCTAAAATGGTGAACAATTGTGGAAACACTTGTTTAAGCTCGGAGTTACTAGTATGTGAAAAGGACTGAAAGCAAAGATGAAAAACTCCATTTCCCCTCTTTGAAGCAGAAGAGATTGTGGTACAAACATGTTCTTTTTAATCTATAGGGCAAGTGATTGACAGAGATTTTTCTCTGGGAGTTCATCCTGCTATAACATTTTAAAATATTCTGATTTTCAGTGGTGTAGTAAAACATCCCTAACACAGGATTAAATGAGGGTTGGGGTGTAAGATTCAAGTTTATTTAATTCATTGTCTTGAACATATCGACTCATTAAGAATCATCCTGTTAATGGAAAGATGTTTATGGTCAAAAGAAAACAATTCACCATACTTAACCAGGTACACTCTGTTAACCTGCATGTGTGTGCACGTATATGTGTTTGTTGAGATCCTGAAGTATGAATTTTTAAGTGTAAACACAGAGATCATACTTGGGCTAATTATGAGTTATCTTAGTTGGCTGGAGAGAAAAATGTCAGAATTTTCTTATTCATGTATGAATGTTATTATATTACTACTGTGAGACTTCAGAATTATTATTATTTTCTAGTGCATCACAGTCCATTATTGTAGGCCAAAATCACGTTTAAAAATTAGACAAAAGATTTTTAATGCCTGAAATTATTTCTCATTATTTAATATTTATTTTTCCATCTAAATAGATTGACAATTAATGCAGAATGTTACCTTCAGCTTCATAACTTTCCTATGGATGAACATTCATGTCCATTGGAATTTTCAAGTTGTAAGTGATAAAATACTTGATTTTTCATAGAATTTTGTAGCCTCTGATCCTATTTATTTAAAAATGTAAAATAAAATGAGATAAACTACAATTTATACAATTTTCAGAATTGTGGACTATGTTTAACTGTCTTAGATAGAATTGCAAATGACATATTTGTTCCTGGCTTTAAGTTAAAAAGTGGCAATAAATCCATAGTAAATATATATATTTTATCATTCTTTACAAATCTTAGTTATATCCATGTTCTTTTCTTATTTTGATTAAATAAGGGACTACTGAAGATAGATTTGTATTCAGATGTTTTTACACTGCCATGAATAAAAAGTTGATTCGAATTTTATTCATTTTCCTAGAGGCCAGATTTAACTTTATTACATTGTACTTTAAAATATATTTAATTGGTCTGGTGAAGAACATTTACTATATGGGTAGCAAATATTTGAGAAAACTTTAATGAGTTGGAAAAACCAAGGTATAAATAAATTTATTTTATTCAAAAGAATGAATGAAACACAGAGAAATGATTAGAGAGAAATAATTTAGATACAAACACTTAGTATTTTGTTGCAAAGAACTAGTTATAATCTTTCTATACCAATATCAGTTTTGTTTTATATTTACTAACATATTTATCCTCACATTTATCTTTATAAAAGTGTTTTTCTACATAATATATAATTCAGCAAGTCTTGAAAACCCATAAAATGACTTTAAAAATATTGCTTATGTCTATGAATTGTATAATGCTTTTTCCTTTTTTAAAATTCAATTTTTTTCAGATATCACATTCTAGAATTTATTCACAGTAGATTACAAGTATTTATAAGTATTATCCTGCTTCTTCACTTTAAAAATTCCCATATATCTCTTGCTGTCATTTATTAAGGATTTTCTTGACTTTCTTAATAATTTTAATCTCACTAAAATGTCCTTTTTACTTCATAGTCTCATCTCTTCACTACTCTGATTTTCTAACATTGACTTCTCAATGAATAAAACAGCCAAATAACAGCAAAGACTTGATTAAAAGGAACATTCAAGGACTAGTTGATACACAAATATTTAAAGATGTAACAATTACTGTATTCTCCTCTAGATATCATACCTGAATTCTTGGTATTGTCATTGGGAATATCCTATCCCTGTTAGTGCAATTGGGTGTTACTGACATAAATATAATAATCATAGCTATCTTTTTTCAGGCACTCTATAGGGGTCCAGTAGAGGATCCAGCCTTCTCCATCTAATATTTCACAACAAATGTATTTGGAAGATTTCATTATGGCTCCCATTTTACAAGTCAACATCATGAGATTTAGAGTGGTTACGTAACTAGCTCCCTGTTTCTATTTGTGCCCACATTCCTATATATTATGATTATACTCTATTACTTCTACAATTCCAATGAAAAAGAATGGGAAATATGGGAAAAAAAGATGCTAAACCTTTAGAACAAGAGAGAGAAGATGGAGAAAGGAAAGAGGAAACACATCCTTATACAGGCCAACAAAGATGAGAGCAATTTCATTGCATGGCTGATTAAGGGATCCTGGTGGGAAATGATACTCTGTTTTGGAACTTTTTAAAGTTGATACTGAATTTCATTCCGGTAATATGGTAGATTAACCTTTGTGTCTAAAACAATTTAAAACATTTTATTTTTAAAATCGTCTCAAAAACCTTTAAGTGATCACTAGGAAAGAATTTTCAGCCACAAAAATTCACATTAAAAGTTGAAACCAGAAAGGTAAGAAGGTTTGTAGCCTGAGGACATTTGCCAAAAAAAGATAAAATTGAGCTTCGATTTTGACGGCCTTGAGGATTGGAAATGTAGTAAAACATGATCGCTACATACATCTGGGTTACAAAAGGCTGGACACTTAGAGTAACATTAGAGTAACAAGAAGGAGCACCCCCTACCCCGTACACACACACATACACATACAAACACTAAGGTCTAAAAGGAAAGTTGTCTCTTCAATCAGCATACCAGGGTGAATTAACTCCTTGAGAGGATTTAACCACAAGCCCAGCCCCACATGGATTTTCCCAAATTTCCTTCACTTGGTCCAAAAAACCCTTGTGGATTTCCAGGAAGTGTAGCAGAAAGAAAATCATATCCTTTTTAAAAGAATTCACTTCCATTCTAGACAGGTGCAGAGAAGGCAAAGGCATTTTCAACATAAATAACAAAGGTCTAGTATCCAGAATATACATAAGAATTCAGATAAAAGAAAGATAAAAAGGAAAACCCAATAAAATAATGGGCAATTGACAAGCAGTTATCCAAAGAAGAAACCGAAGAATCCAGTAAACACATGAAAATTTTTCTAGGTTTTATTCATAATCAGGAAAAAAGTGAAATATAGTACACTCTACAGTGAAAATAAAGAAGACTGTCCACATAAACCTTAATGAGAATATGGATCCACATATATTTTCATACTCTGGTTGGTGAGAGATGAGTATAGTATACTCTCTATGGAAAAAAGATTGACGCTGTTTCATAAAGTGGGAAGTATATGTAATCCACGACCCAGCTACTCCATACCTAGGTATATATACCAGAGAAACTTTTGCATATACAATTGTGAGACATGTACAATAACATAACTAACAGCAGTGTTAGTAATAGCCAACAGAAAAGATTACAAGTGTGGACACAATAAAATGGATAAATAAATTTTAGCACATCTTTACAATACAACAAATTTACTACTACTACATAAAACAGCATGGATGACTATTACAAATATGATATTAAAAGAAGTAAGATATAAAATAATGCATCCAGTATGTTAACAATCAAGCAGAGTTCAAAAAGAAACTAGACTAAGCTATATATTTCAGAATTGCCTATCAAAAAAATCTATAACCAAAAAAACAAGGGGAGGATTATCACAGAAATCAGGTTAGTGGTTACCTGTGGTCGGGAGGGGAAATACTATATTGGAGTGGACACATGGTTTTTCCCAAGGCTAGCAAGATTTTATTTCTTGATTTAAATGGAGTCAACATGGATTATCATTATTTAATCATTATGATTATGCCTTAACCTATACTCATAAATTTTATGCAGTATTTTTTCTATATTTGACATATAATAAAAATGAGAAAGAATTTCAAAAGAATTTGTCTTTGGATGTTGGTATTGCAACAGCAACAGATTTGGATCTGCTAATGTATATATTTTTAATTTTAATTTTTACCTAGATGGATATCCTAAAAATGAAATTGAGTATAAGTGGAAAAAGCCTTCTGTAGAAGTGGCTGATCCTAAATACTGGAGATTATATCAATTTGCATTTGTAGGGTTACGGAACACAACTGAAATCTCTCACACAATCTCTGGTAAGAAGGAAATACAAATCAGTGATTAATCCTAGCATCAGTGGCATTTGTATTTAAATCTCTGGTTTGGAATCCTATACTTATATGTATTTTATAGCCAAAATAAAACATATTTTTTCTTCCAGGGGACTATATTATCATGACAATTTTTTTTGACCTGAGCAGACGAATGGGATATTTTACTATTCAGACCTACATTCCATGTATTCTGACAGTTGTTCTTTCCTGGGTGTCTTTTTGGATCAATAAAGATGCAGTACCTGCAAGAACATCACTGGGTATGACATGTAATATATTCTATAGTGTCATATGACTTTTAGCAACATTTTAATGTGATAAAAGTTTACAGTTTAATATGTTAGAAATATTCCTCTAACTGCAGTCTGACAAAAATGAACAGATACTCTAGTGCAATATGATGTTGAAATGAATATATGAAACAAGTAGGAAAAAGAATTGTAAAGAGCTTGAAATCTCAGAAATGTTTTTAACATAGGTCAAGGGAAGAATAAAACTAAGTAAGAATTAATGCATGAAAATCATACATAATCCCTGAATCTTAAATGTGATCAATATTTTCAATCACTTTTTATCAAGATTTTATTTTTTAGCCAAATCACTAATAGCCAGTATTTATTGACTGGTGTGTGTTTAGAAAGCTTTGAAATCCCCTTCTCTTACAATGGTGCTAACGAACAGTCAATGGTTCCAAAGGGCAGGTGCTGAAAGGAGCAAGAAGTTTCCAGGCTTCTGTGATCTATAAAATGTGTAATAAGTCTGTGAATATTTTTAGAGTTGCCTGTACAATAACACTGATTAAAAGGGTAATTTGTAATTCATACTTGATAAAATAGACTTTTCATCTTTTCTTTAGCAATGTGTTGCAATAGAGTCATAAGAAAATGTGTCTAATTATTATACATTGGTTTAAAAGAAAATGATAACCTAAATTTATGTATTGATATAAAAAGATGAATTATTGATTAATTGATTAATTCCCAACATCCGTATAAGATATGAATCTCACTACTGATAATTGTGTCCTAAAAACATAAAGAAAGTTGGGACAGTTTCTAGTTTCAACAATAAAGAGGTTTTCATGTGGTTTCTATGGTAGCTGGTGACTAACTCCATTTAGTAAATATAGTAAAATGCAAATTACATAAAAGCAGCAAAATAAAACCTGAAGTACCTAGTTCTATACTTGGAAATTCAACTCCTTGGGAATTTAAATAGAGGTATAGATATAGCTAGGGGATAAAATGCACTCATATCTGAGTTTTGTTTCCTACAATTATTTCAAATTATTTTATGTTCCAAGGTAATCAAATTACTTTAGTCTTTTTTGTATGCTTCTCTGAGTATACCAAATATTATATTTTGTTCTTAAATATTATTCTTATATTTCTTCCCAAAGAAAATTTGGATGGATTATTTCTACCATTAGGGTTATATGAAGACAAAAGCCTATGCCATAGTGTCATGAAAGAGAATAGTCAATAGTGGAATTGTGTTTTTACATGAATTCATATTTTTAATATTACCATATCAACTATAAAGATAAGCCATAGCCAGCTCTAACTTAAAGAGTATCTCTTACAACTGTGGACTCTATGTAGTTGGAGGATCAAGGATTTTTTTTTAAGTGTACATACATACATCCATACATCCATCATTGAAGGACAATTTCCTGAGCCCATTTATTCAAGATTGTATTTTAACAAACATTTATCAAATGCTTTATGTGAAATAGGCAGCATTCTAGGTGCTGCAGTGTTAACAGTGAACAAATTGTGATGTGCTCTTGTTCATGTTAAAACATAAAACATTTATGTTTTAGTGGGGTGTTTGTTTTAAAAGGAAATCCACCATATTATTTTTAAGCTAAACTCTGTGATAATAATGACTAAATTAAAGAGATAAATGTGTAGAAGCTAAGTTCTGCTATAGTTTTCCTTAATTTATGCAATAGAAATGTAATAGTATTTTAGTAAAGTGAAATTTAATTCCGTCATTGATAATGAAATCAAAGAACACATTGGCCTTAAGATTTTTTTTCTACTTGGGATGGGACATTTTTATGGAAGCCAGAAGTACCTTGGGAAAGCTACCTTTGTCTGACTATGGGAATGTTATGATTTAATAAGTTATTAAAAAAATAGTGCACAAATCAAGGAAGAGAGAAGACTGGTAGTCACTGAAATTATTTCGCACTTACCATATGAAAAGCCTTTAAAAATAATTTTGGCTTAAAAAAAAAGAAGCAAAAACTGTCAGGAATAATGGGAGAAATACACAAATCTGCAATAATAATTGAACATTTTAATACTCTTTCTCTTTCACTGATAGAATAACTACATGGAAAAATCAATTAAGATGTAGAAAATTTGAATGCAATTATCAAACTTAACCTGATTGATATTTATAAAACACTGCACCTAACTACAGAATACACAATATGTTCAAATGCATACAGAACATTAACCAAGATCTCAATAACATTCAAAAGACTAAAACTTTCCAGAGTATATTTTCTAACCAAAATGAAAGTAAATTAAAAATGAATAAAAATAACACAGATTAATAATGGCCTCAGTTATTTGGAAAAAAGTTAAATGACCTTTAGATAACACTTGGGTTAAAGAAAAATCAAAAAGGAAATTAGAAAATATTTCAAACTTAATTTTAATAAGAATTTAACATATAAATATTTGTAATATGCAGCTAAAGCATGCTTAGAGGGGAAATTTTAAATGCTAGTATTAGAAAGGAAGAAGGATTTTACATCTACTTTAAAAAATAAGTAAATACCTTTTATATAAATATATTATACAAAATTTATTACATTACTGTGCCCATTTTTTAGATGAGAGGCACAGAGGAGTTAAGAAACTTCCCTGAGGTCACAGAGTTAAGAGTGGGAACATGAGAATTTGAACCTAATTTGCCTCCATGACTTCCAATTCATTATACGTGTATCATCTTTAATTTTTTCAATCCTAAGCGATAAAAATGAAAAGATGGGCATGTGAAAGGAATTATTATTAAGGCATGTTTCAGTGTAGACATGAGGGAAAGAGGTGGATGTTGCCTTTACCATATCAAAGAGGCACTTTCTATTTTTTTCAACCCAGATGCTGCCACTTTATAAATAATTGACCAAATTAAGATTCATTTGGCATTATATTTAGTACTTTTTTGGAGAGAAAACAATCCCACTAATGGTGCCTTCTTTCATAAGGCAAAGAATGAGAATTAAGGCAGTTTAGATCAGAAGAGACATAACATGTGCAGCTGTGAGTTAGGGGCCCTAAAATTAGTAGTGGTAAGAACCACAAGAAGGCCATGGATAAAGAGAAACAGATACCCCCAAAGATCCATATACAGGGCTGGGGCCCAGGTGGGTATTCTAATTTTATATGTTGACTTCTTCAAAACATGAAGATTTACTCTGTCTTTTTAAAGTATTCCCTTGATATCATTTTGCCTGTATTCTTTACCGAGATGAAAAAAATAGGTCTAATTCAAGTAATAAAAAAAAAAATTCTATAGTAGTTTGGATTACTTTTAACTGTGTGTGGCACGAAACTTCAAATCACTGTAGATTAAATTGGGTAGAGGTCTAAAATGTCTTCTGGTGCTCTGGCTATTGTATTCCAGAAAAATGCAATTAGGAAGAGGGAACGAGGAGCATTTCCTATCTTTCTAATGACATCTTTTGGTAGTTGTTTACACCCTTGACTTAATTCTTCTTGGCTAGATTTCAGCCTGTGGCCACACATAGCTAAAAGAAGCTGGCAAATAAATTTGTACTTTCAGGCAGGTGCAGACTAGCTAAAAATTGGATAGTCTATTATTATGGAGGAAGGGAAGAATAGGTACAGGGAGTAAACTACCTGCGGTCTGGAGAATTTAGATGATTAGAACTCACAGAGACACAAAGAACACATTGAACACAATGTAGTTATGGTTACCAGAATTTTTTTTTTCTGTAAATCACAAGTAATTATATGCTTTTGTTTCCATTGTTTATTTCTGCTCACAATATTGCCAAATCGGTTGGAAGAATAAAAATGGTCTTATTTTTCATCATTTATTTTTCTTCCCTCCCTCCACAGGTATCACTACAGTTCTGACTATGACAACTCTGAGTACAATTGCCAGGAAGTCCTTACCTAAGGTTTCTTATGTGACTGCGATGGATCTCTTTGTTTCTGTTTGTTTCATTTTTGTTTTTGCAGCTTTGATGGAGTATGGTACCTTGCATTATTTTACCAGCAACAAAAAAGTTAAGACTACTAGAGAAAGAAAGCTAAAAAATAAGGCCTTGGTATGTTAAAAAAAAATCTCTATTTTATAAGCAACAATTTACTGTTAGAGATACTCTTTTCTCATGTTATACTTTCTTAGACTGATATGGTTGCTAGTGGTACCTTGACAAAAGATAAAAAAAATATTAAGATGAAACTGGGGTACCTAACATTGCCCACCAGCAAAAGTATTCTTATATTTTTCCCTAGAAAAGACTTTTGGATCACCTTTGTAAAGAGTGGTTATTATGCTGTGAAATTTTCTACAAGTAGTAAATTCTTTGTACCTAAAAATTATTTAAACTCTCTCTTTGAATCTATTTTTGTGATAGGATTTGGACTTCTTACACTGGTACCCCACAAAATTAACTTAATTTTTAGAGACAAAGATCTCTCTTTAATGTTAGTATTCAGCTGTGTTTGAAAGACATAGCTTTCTATGTCATAGAGAAGATATCTGTTTGGCTTTTGCATATTTGTACTCACTTACTCCCCCTTCCTAAGTATATATCTACCTTAACTTACATCACATCAAGTTGATAAATTAGAATTAACTCTACTGATTCTAAAATACTTAAGTATTGGATGATTAACTATAGTTTCTTTTTATAATGGCAATTATAACAACTTTAAAGTAATATCTAACACTGAGTATTCCAGGAACTCCTTTATATGCATAATTTCATTTATGCTCATAGGCACCTTATACATACAAGTTCAGTAATTTGCACAAGGACAAACTTAGGAAGTCAAGGATCCAAGACTCAAACCCAGGTCTTTTATGATAACAGAGGTCAAGCTTGTAATCCTTCCTTTATGTTGCCTGTTTTCATAGGACTCAGAAAAGTAAACATCTTTTTCTCCAATATTAACAAAAAAGACACTTCATTGCTAATTCCAATAAATGTTTTTAAAGCAGATTTTTTCCAAAATACCAACATACTTGAGGACTATATAAAACAGTTATGCATGAGTGGCAAGCTTGTAAACCTACCATAGCATGTACATAATGAGGCATGGGATTTTTCATGTTATGTCCTAAATTTGTAAGTTCTAAGATTCAATGCTTTTTCTCCCTTCCCCCATTTTTCATTAGTTTCCTTATAAAACTTTACCATACTTTTAAATTATATTTTACCTTTTATGTTATACTCCAAGGACCAAAGTCTTGTGTATTTGGTTCCAGATTCCCACAATATCCCAAGGAAGGAGAGCACATTGTTGGTGGTACACATTTCAGAACTTACATGGTAGAATTAACATGTGACTCTCTCAACTTGACATGATTTTAGCTTATCCATAGGATTTATTATGGCCTCTGAGTGGACAAGGCATCAGGGGGCAATGATTTCAGCTTTAAAATCCATTTGCTAATTTTTTAGGTAAAGAAAAACACAAGTTTTCTACTATCTTCCTTTAATCCAAGCCAAACATCCTCTCTGAATTTTCCATTTCATCATTTACTCATCCACAGCTGTGCTTGATTAATACCTTGACAATTTTATTTTTGGAAATTGTGAATGAAAATGTTTAGAATAAAAATAATTAACATCATAAGCCAGACAATGTACAATCTCACATGGATTCTAGAATTTCATTCTAAGAATATGTAATATAGGTACTAATATTATCTAAGGCTATTCAACCAATAAGTGGCTACTGTAGGACTACAGATAATCAGTTTGACCCCAGATCATGTGCTCTCAACCACATTACCAGATGTCTCATTTACTCAGGAAGCTGAAACATTGGAGTACGAGCTTTAACATTATGACATTCATTTAATCATTCATTCATCAAATATTAATTAAGGACACCCATGTTCTAGGCACTGTTCTAGAATAGTTATTTAGGAAAAAAATGCCTGTATGTTGAGTATTTAAAACTTAGCACCAAACCCAAGAAGCAAAATATTAAAGATGAAAAATTAAGGAATAAAAAATAAATGAGAGCTTTGAAGCATTAAATTGCAAATATCAAAAGTTAAATTGATATGTAATTGACTACCTAGGTAAGAAAAATATTTTTAGAGCCGTCCAAAATAAAATTCTATAGTAGTTTCTTTCTGTTCAGTTATGTGCTTCGTGAGCTTTTTCAATACACAATGACACTTTAAGTGAAAAATTGGATCAGTAATCAAATCTGACTCCCTGCCTAGTTCAGTGTTTAGCCATATGGTCTTGCCAATCAGGTAAATCAGGGCACACTTTTATGAAGAATAGATAGCTCTGCTTGCTGTTGTCTCAAAATATTCTATTTAAGGGCTTTGTGGAATCTGTGTTTTTCTTCTGTTCCAGCCAGGAGGATCAAATGCAAGCCTAGACCCAGAAATCTTGCAGCATCTTGCCTTTACACGTGTTTTAATTGTTTGTGAGTTTATCTTCGTTCTCTCTCTCTCTCTCTCTCTCTATCTCTATCTCTATCTCTCTCTATCTCTGTCCTTCCATCTGCCCACTTTATTTTATAGGCTTAAAATTCTGAGTTGTTTAAAATCCAGCATTTCTCTTTTCTTCACCAAATTATTTATGGCAATAGGCCAGGACCAAAGATCTTGCCTAGAGTCACTGAAAAGTCAACATGTCTGTTATTAAAAGAAACTAAAATCCCCTTCTTGACATCTCTTTGACTGCTTAGCTGAGAATCCCAGAAAACTCCAATTTATTTTACTCAGGAAGAGATGATATTTGAACACAATAGATTTTTAGCTTCAATGACCCCTCTAAGAAAAATATAAATTAATAAAGATGCTTTCTACCTTACTCTCCACATGATACATTGGACCTTTTCTCTCTTTCTTTTTCTTGCTCTCTCTCTCCACCTCCCTTCCTCCTTTCCTTCTTCTCCCCCTTCCTCCTTCCTTCCTTCCTTCTTTCCATTATCCCTTTCTTCCTTCTGGCCTTACTTATGTCCATATTTCTTTATTTCTTTCTCCTTTATTTTTTATTGTGAATGTCAGTGACATTTTGACTTGGTCCATATTACCATCCAATATATTTTATTGGGTTTTTATTTCTACTCATTAAGAATATGATTCACATGTGTTTGTATCAATATCTATTTTCACGAGAATCTAATAAGTTAACTATGTTGAAGTATAGAATCAAGATCCTTATGAAACATGTAAAGATCTCAGAAAAGCAATAGTAGTAAACCAGCTAACTAAAGAGTAGTTCTTGTTGAAACTGAAATAGCCCATTGATGATAAAAAAAAAATCTCAGAAAACCGTGTTATACCTACATCAGGAGCCTGATCTACCCATTTGAGGTAGAACTTATTTGTAATCTCTCAATTGGTTAAAATGTTAAATGAAGGAAGTTTATTTCACCAGCCATGAACAAGGCACTATGAAGAAAATAACGACACAATGTGTTCTCTGCTTTCAGGGATCTTTGAATCTAGTTGTGGAAAAATACATTAGAAGTGTAAATGTAAGATAATAAAGTACAGTCCAATATAAAAATCAAAAGTAGACAAAGACACTATAAGGAAGTAGCAGTTAGGTGACTGGTTTCAAATACCTTTTCGGCAGCAAAATATTTTCTATGATAGATATAAGTTAAGAATATTTAAAGATGTTCTTATTGAAATAGAGATAGGTACCACAAAGTCCGAACAAAGTGGCCTGTCCTATGCACAGAGGAAATCTTGAGACATCATGTAATATGGTCTGTGAAGCACTAACAAGCACATAGTGTTGAGAAGAGGCTATGTCATTGTGAGCCAACAGTGCAGTGGGTGGCCTTTTTCATTTCATTGTAAATAATTTATTCAAAATGTATGTAAACTAACTCTTCCAAAGGGAATTTGATAGAGAAAATTACAAAGAAAGCATGGCATCATTGAAGTAGTTCTTTAAAGAATAAGTTGCAGTTTTCAGGAAAACAAATTATCAAGCATATTTGAGAGAGAAGGAACCATGTAAGCCAAGTTGAGGCATACATATAAGAATACAAAGTAGATTTGTATATTTCTCAGGCTTTTCATCTAATACAGTAGCCACTAGCCATATGGCTAGGTTGATTTAAATTAATTAAAATCAAGCAAAATTTAAAATTTAGTATCTTAGTAGCATTAGTCACATTTCAAGTGCTTAATAGCTACATGTAACTAGTGGCTACCATATTGAACAATACTGATACAGAACACTTCAAGCACTGCAAAAACTTCTCTTGGACATTTGCTTCTATGTTTTTGAAAGATAATTATAAGTAGCATGGAGTATATACTTGAATGGCAAAAGAAGCAAGGAGATAAAGGCTATTGCAGTAGTTCAATAAGTCATATATTACTGAGAGTGGAACTAGGGTATTGGAGTGGAAATAATGGGTGGAAGGTTGTGTTTTTTGTTTCTTGTTTGTTTGTTTTTGCCCACAATACCCAACCATAACATTTTCTTCACACACAAAAAATATCGTATTTTCAGCCAGTGCATATCTATATGAATAAACATTCTTCTACCTTTCAGAGCACAAAAATAATGAAAAGATGAATCAATACACAGTTTCACAAATTATAAACCTTCTTTCCTGTAATGGTAATTGGCAAAGCTCCTAGGAAGGATTATTTGATATTGGTGAAATGTGAAGTACAGTAAGAAGTTTACTTGTGCATGGTTGAAACAAATGAACAAATCAAACAGTATATAAATGTACAAGTGAGAATACAATTCTCTGCTTCACAGCCTTGGTCCCAACCCTCAGAATTTTTTTTTTTTAACTTTCTATTTTTTACTTTCCTCTGATAATTATTTCCATTAACTTCTAATTCTTGGAGTACCAAAATTGACAACTCAGAATCACCAAAATCCACCTCATGTCTATTTTTAAACATTGATGTAGATCTTGTAATTTTTGAAATTCTCACTGATAAATAACTGGGATTTTGTGAAAGTTGATTGGAGAAAATCTGTGCTTAGTTTGGCATTCTCATGTGCCACTTTTTGAATGAGAAGTTAATAGTGATATTAGTTAATATTTCATAGTATCAATAACATGACCTAATAATGTTTGCTAATCATATTGCTAATACTTAATATTATTAATTGTATTAGTATATGATCTAAATAGTTATTATATTATTGGTCTTGGTGCTTAAAATATATTTTGTATATTTAACTATACGATTAATCTATAAGTAAGAGTATTTAATATATAACCAGACACATATGTATCTTTAATAGTGAGAATGGGATGGATTTCTCAAAATGTTAAGTTCAGCTATTCTTAGTGACTTTTTTAAATAACAAAAAAAGGCATAGTCTCAAAACTACATCATTTGAAGTAAAAGGAAATTCTATTCAATTGTGTTGTTTCTTTTTATGTCATTTAAATGGATCTATTTTATTTTTTCAATGTTTGCTATTTGGGGGGCAGCAGGATTTTTATTTGAGAAATTGCAAGGTGGGTTTTGCTGTTGTACTTCAGATAAATAAGGCATATAATGTTTATATTGTTCCAATTAATTTTTCAGTGGTTTCCAAGTTCACAAATGTGTCGAGAGTATTTTATTTTACTGATACTGTGTCAGCTCTTTGGCTATTTTTCTCAATACATATAAAATTCATTCCTAGTCACATTCATCATTCAATAAAGCGTAGTTTCTTTCAATTTATGAATTGGTGGCGTTTTGGGGGAGGCAGCAGGGAACTAGAAAATTGTCAATCTAAATTGTCACTGCAATAAGAAGCTCTCCATGATTTTGACCACCAGGGATTGGTCAATGTTTTAAATGAACCATTTGCAGTTTTCCTCCATTTTTGTGTACTTTAATCATACCTCTCATGCACAATTGATATCTTCTAACAAACACACCATCTTCCCATTTATGGCAGTTCTGAATGATATATGTAATGTGTTTTATGCCATATAACCTTGAAATTGCGGACTAACAAACTTGCATTTTGACCACTTTTTCACTCTGGTTAACATTGGAACATATGTTATTTAAGTATTAAGTAACAAGAAAATGAATACCAATTTGCCTCATTTTTATACATAAGTTTAGTGCTACACTAAAATTTAGGAGTCTAGTCGAGTATCTCCAGGTGTCAATCTCAAAAAAGATCTGTCATTAACATTTAATAACATACTGCCTCCGTTTTTCATGATATATCTAGGCAAGTGAAGTCATGCATTTGTGTTTAGGGCATGGTTTCTTACCTTCAGGCTGCATATTCTGTTCCTAATATGGATTTTATGACTTGTGTGATGGTTTTATCTTTTTAAAATATCACTAAATGTGATTATTTGCTTCTCTTTGCATCTACTGAATGTTTAATATGTAGTGGGTCAGATTCTATGTTTCTTTTCAGAAATGAAATGGGTTTGAATATAGGTCTAAATTTTTTTTAATTATCATTTTTTGTGTTTAATTTTTAAAATCTTTCTCATACAATGTTTAATTTTCATGGCTTTGAGATTTATTTATTTCAAAATTTAGGATGAAAAAATTTTATAAACATTTTCATTAGAATTTAAAATCAGGATAAAACAATTGTTATAATCTCAGCATTGTATTCAGTGTTTACATAATGACACCACTGATTATAATAAATTGTAAGATTCACATTTTAAAATAATCCCTGAAATATGTGGAAGTCCTGAGAGATGAAGCAATCTTCATCTCATCTCTTCACTCATATTTTACTTGCCATTTTATTCAAGCGTTCATTAATGTATTTCTTTCCAGGAACATTTTTGATGAGGTCCAAGTTTTTGTTGTTGTTTTTATTGTTATTATTGCTTGTTTTAGCACATATTTTATAGTCAATTATGATATATCCTCTCCAGGAATCAACAGTAGCAATGACAATTACAATACTATTATCAATTGGCAAGGGAATAGTTGCTATGTTTCAAATATTTCATTTGGTGTTTTATGTATATCATCTCATTTACTCATCAAACAGATCTATGTATTGTTTTTGTGGCTTTGGTATGGCAAAAGACACAGACACAAAAGAGCAGTGACATTTCCTGTTCAAAGTTACAGGACTCTACTGGGCAGAGCTGGAGTTTCAGCCTAAGTGATTGCTTTAATATTGCACAATATCCTGACTCCAAAGTTATTGCTCCAAAGTGATTGTTCTAAAGTGTTGGCTTTAATATTCCACAGTATCCTGGCCATGCTCAATTTTTTATATTTTTAAAAATTCTTGTTCTTATTTAAGTATTATTCAGAACATGGTATCATCAAGAGTTAGTTTGATATGTGTCCCAAAAAATCTTGGTAAAAATAATAACTATTACTACTAGGCAAGACGAAGCACGGATCATTTTACATGTCATGAAGTTTATTCAGCACAACCATCACAAAAATTAGGTGGTAATATAATTCCAGCTGGATAGCTGGAATGAGCAGAATTTTGGTAGAATTAGCAGAATTTTGAATACCAGTTGTTCTCCAACCTGAATTTTTACCTCCTGCACATTCTGTCTCCCAAGTATGATGCTTTGTGC
This sequence comes from Monodon monoceros, assembly GCF_005190385.1. Lineage (NCBI taxonomy): Eukaryota > Metazoa > Chordata > Mammalia > Artiodactyla > Monodontidae > Monodon > Monodon monoceros. Next base: position 68,239,934 of record NW_021703777.1, read on the forward strand.
CTATCCACAACTCCAGACCTCATATCTGTTTTATTCATTCATAGCTCCTCAAAGTTTTCTGCTTTATCAGAATGTCATCTTTACTATTTGTTCTCATTATTACTAAAATAAAGTACAGAATATAACCATAGCAAACAAACACATGTTTATAGCATTGTAAATGTTTTACTGTAAAATATCATAGAAAAATATAGTTTATTCTCATTTTAGAATTAGATTCATGGTTAACAATAATTCAGTAGAACAACTTTCTAAAGGTATAAAATATATTTAATTTTGAGTGTTTTTTTCCCTGCAAAATCTTTGGAATGTAAAATAATATTTTTATGTGCTACAAGGTAAATTATAATCTAAAAACATGTTAAATTGGGTATTCATTTGATTTTTGGAAAATAAGATTATTTTTACTGCATGTCAGTCTCTCAGAGTTTGCCTTGAGGGGACAAATTGATCTTTTTTATGATTTTTTTTCTCAAAACTCATTTATTATTTTACTCAGATGTCCTCTGGACTCCATCCAGGATCTACTCTCATTCCAATGAATAGCCTTTCTCTGCCGCAAGGAGAAGATGATTATGGGTACCAGTGCTTGGAGGGAAAAGATTGTGCCAGCTTCTTCTGTTGCTTTGAAGACTGCAGAAGAGGATCATGGAGGGAAGGGAGGGTACATATACGCATTGCCAAAATTGATTCCTATTCTCGAATATTTTTCCCAACAGCTTTTGCCTTGTTCAATCTGGTTTACTGGGTTGGCTATCTTTACTTATAAATTCTACTTACTAGGCAAAACTCATAAGAAGTCTGACTAAATCCAATATAATCGACTGTCCTTCAGTAACATGAAGTTTAACTTTAAAATGCAGAGAAACCAATGGTTAAAATGTGAATAGTTATTTTAACTATTTTACAGCTTTCTTGGGTAAATAAAGTAGCAGCTTTCAGATTAATATATGTAAATTTATGTAAAACAGATTAGTTGCAAAATTCAGTATATTAAAATAGTATTATAAATTTGTACTTTAATTTTCTTTATTTTTACATATATCCTATTATGATTTTGAATTTATAAGTTCTGTGATTCATATTTCAAAGACGGAATAATTTTAATATATATTTTATTTAAACATAACCTATCGTTTGTAATGGTAGCTTAATCTAATGCCTAATATTTATGTAATATGTTTTTGCCTAGAAAATATTGTTAATTTGATTTTTTTTTTTTTGCTTTTTATTTTTATGCTCTGTTTGGAATAGAGTTAGTTGAAAACATATGAAACATATGAAAACAATGATTTCATTGGATCGACTTCCAAGAAACTTTACTCCCAAAAAGAAATTAATTTATTTTTAATTTTTTTATTATTTAAAAAAGAAAAGGCCATTTTACCTTATCTTTGATCCAATTCATTTCCTGATGAAACATTAAATAAAACTCCAGTTATATTCAGGTTTGGTGATTTACAAACTAAGATGGAAACCATCAAAGTAATTTAAATACAAGGCGAAAAAAAATGAAGAATATTACATTTAACCATTTTATTCTCTGTCGCATAGCATTTATGAAGAATGAAGAGATTAACACTGAAGTGTTTAGATCTACCGACCCTGAAATTAAATACAGAAAGAACTGACTTTTTCTTAACCCTCTACAAAAATGTTACATTCCTTAAATTAACCAAAAGCATTGAGGAACAGGGCTTCTATTTGCTCATTGTGGCTAAAGAATTATTATCTAGCAAATTGATTTGAAATGCATATTGAGGATATGGTCTTAATTACGTGCTATTAACATTTTTCAGACCAGAAATGTTCTAGAAACACAGTCTTAGGCTTGTGTTCTATATTGCCTTTCCCAGTTCCTAAATTTGGACTTGGTCAGCTTTACGACTTTGTTATCAATTTTAATGATATTGTCTTTTTTTAAAAGATGTGAGCAGGCACAAAAATCATGTTAAAGGTGGAGTTCTATTAGAGGCACCTCTAATGAACATGAGTGTGTGGAGCTCTCTCAATTCTGAGAGGAACAAAAATAGTCTTACTATAGTTTAAAGCCTGTTGCTTAATAGTTTCCAAAATGTCTGCTTTGTTAAGAGGCGAGATAAATTTAGGCTTTAATTAATCTATTCCTGTAACTAGTTGGGCATATCAACTATTTATAAGAACTCCCTATTCATTCACCATTACCTAATTATCTGTAAAATCACCAGAGTGATCTTGAAGATAGCCTTTAAAAATTGTTTCCATTGTCAAGAGCAACTATCAGGATGAATAATTTTGTGATCAAGGCCTATCTTATGGTATGTGGAGGAAGCTATCACCTGTGCTCCTGACACCATGTGGATAGTGAATACATGTGTATGCTCTGGCATGGTTATACTTATGATTTTAGAATATATAGTGTTCTGGTTTTTTTAATCTAAATATGTTTCATTGGGTATCCACCACCTACATATGAACTTTTTTACTTTGCTTATAAATCTTGGAAAAACGTAAGCATCAATTAAATGATATTGCCCAAATATCCACCGACACTGTTTTTTTCTGAATGGAGAGCCAAATTAAACTTTGGCCATGTATATACTCACTTACAAAGTGCTCATGCATTCATTGTTATAACATTGAGTATTGATGGATATTCTGAACGTAAGCATTCATTTAAAGGTAAATGAAAAATGAAGTACCAACGAAGAATAAATCATTTCACTAAAATGTATCATGGCTATTTCCATGCTTTAAGCTATAGCCTTCTCATTACCATGGGGGCAATTTTAATTCTGGGATTCTTTCAAGTCTGTCAGCATGACCCTATTTTAAAATTCTTAAAAATGCTTAATATTAGTAGGTTTGATTTTCTCACTGGTGTTCCATTAACTTGGCTTTAAATGTTGACAGTATTTACAAGTGGAAATAAAATGTGATATGATAAAAATATGACAGATGCTTTTCTAGATACATTCATTGTATATATCATCAAAACTAGTGCTTTGTTTTCAAAGCCAGTGGCATTTTGAGCAGTTCTGTTTAAACAAGCAGATCAGAAAGGGAAGTGTGTAAAAATCTTATTATTTCTAAAAATGAGAATGAAAAGGTGAAAATGCAGTTAGATTATTTTTACAAGAAATCAAATAGAGCTTACTTTCAAAGGGTATGCAGTCTAATCCCTGTTTCTCTCTTCTTTCAAGTATTAGTTTTATCATCTTGAGAAATAATTTTTTAAAAATCCTCCTCTTTCTCCAGGTAAGTTATATCTTAATTTTATTGGATTCACTGGTACTTGTGTTTCCTGACTGATTTAAATGTTTTTAACACTAATATAGACCAAAAAAGTGGATATAGATGAGGGGAGAGATAATTGGAGCAGACAGACTTAGAATAATTTGGAAAAGTGTTCATTCACATCGAGCCATCCTCTAAATATGTGAGCAGGATCTAGAAGTATCAAGAAGGGAAACTGCGACTAGCATGATTTTATTCTCTTGGGTTTACAATTGCATGATAATATTTTATCTATTCTTGAATTGCATAGATAAACTCAATTGAAATCAATTCCTAAAAGGCCAAGTAGTTTCTGGAAAAAAAACAAACAAACTTAGATTTCCTGAGAATTCAGTAGGGAAAGGGCAAAATTAAAGAATAAATCTAACTAAATATAAAGTGTTAATGTAAGCAGAAATTAGATAATTCATTGGCTACATTTTATTTTAAAGATATAGATTTCATTAAGGAGTTTTGAAAACATTAACTTTAGGTTAAAGTACAATAAATGTGGGTAAATATACAAATAATCACCAGGGTTTTTTTCCCCTTTAGTGTGTTCCCATATTCTGACATCAAATTTAATCATAAAATACTTATATTTCAGTTTAAGAACAAGATCAATATTGAGAGTTGCATTCTTTCCAATTATTCAGCATCAAAAAGAATGATTGACAGTACTCTCACATCAAGGGCCCATAATTGTAAGATGTGAAATTGTATTCCAAGTCAAGGTGTTGTGAAGAAATGCATCTCGTACTTTGATTACACAAGAGATTTAGATAGGATGACTTTTTTGAGTTTAAAATTTAAATTAATAACCAAAAATTGATTAGATATATAATAAATGAATAAATATATGTACAAAATTATCAGTTTTATACCAGTGTCTATTTTCACTCTTGCAAAATTCAGCAAGATACCATTCACAATTATTTCATTGATCTTAGCGCTGGAGTTTAAGTGATCACTTAGACATTCAATAATTTAGCATATGTCCCACCAAAAACATTTTGAAAATAATTTCTGACCAAGCTATTTTTCTTTATATCATCAAATTTATTTAACTCCTCAATGTCACACCAAATGAAGTCTAGACATACTTGGTATTATGTTTCTGTTGGTCATTGTTTTTTACTGCTAGCGAGCCCTTGACAGAGCACTGTAAAGTCACAGAAACCATTACCAAGCCTCTATCAAAACATTCCAAATGGAGTTTCCAGACCCTGTTGACCACATTGCTGTAGTCAATGTAAGGTCAGTTCTATCTTTTTTTGCTTGTGCATTTTGGAAATGACATAACCTAATTCAAATATTTATGCAGCACTTCTTATATATAAAGTACTGACTTAGATACAATAGGGAATATAAAAATGAACTCTGGAGGAGATTATAATATAATCAGAAGACTAGTTATACAATTTAAGGGATGGAGGATAACTCTGGGAAAGTTTCTTGGAGAATATAGGCTTAGAGATGGGAGCTTGAGAATTCAATATGTCAATAGGCGAGGTTAACAGAGAATACATTTTGCAGTTGAGTAAACAGCTTGAATAAAGAAACAGAAGCATGGGCACAAATAAAAGTTCCATTTCAATTGAAGGTTAAGATTCATATAGGGAAGCAAAGATGAGGCTAGAAAGATAAGTCTAGCCCTATGGTAGAGAGGCAAGAATATGAACTTCAGAGGGCTGAGTGATATCAATTCTTGAAGAGTTCACAAAGATACATGAGTACAGAAGCACCATTATTAATATCGCAAGAGTTTCATTTATTGGTGTGTGATGTTTGGAGTAAGGAAAGCCAGTTAGGAAGCTACTGTAATACATGAGGTGAGAAAGAATGAAGGTCAGTACGCAGGTGATTGAAGTTCAATGGAGAAGGGGGAAAGACAGATCCTGAATAAAAAAAGGAAAAATGGCAAACATGAAGCTGTGATTAACAGGCAACTGAGTGACATGTTGTGTGTAAGAAGAGAGGGGATCCTGTATTGCATAGTAGGTACTTGGGTGTAAATGAACACTAAAACACTGCAAGGAAATTCCGGATGTATTACAATCTTGTTTGCTGTTACTTTTAACATTTTAATCAAATGCTTATTTTTCTTACTGATCTATGTTTCCCACATTAGGGATGAAAAAAAGAATAATCTCCTGAAGTATAATCTGTCCAGATTATTATTATTTTGTGAGAATCTGTTCCTCATGAAAAGGGCTTTCTCTTCAAATAACTTTCTCTTCTTTCTTTCTAACTAAGAAAAAAAAAATAATGTATTTGGACAAAGAGAGGAAGGGAGAACTGTGAATAGAAATAGGCTGCTGTGTGACCAGACAAATCCAGGATTCTGATTCTCAAACAATTTCTGAAATATTTGTCTCAAAATAAATTAATTTATTTTTGGACAATGAAATATGTACCTGGAAGCTTTGAGTCTGGGAATAGTTAAGATGAGCCTGTAATGCAGTTAAGCTGGAAAGAGCTAATTAAAGGACTTTTAAGATATAATTGACCTAAATAAAAATAGTTTGGATCTCGATAAACCACTGTAATAAGAGTTATTTGTGTCCATAAAGTGTATGTAGTCACATCGTATAATAAAGTTTTGTGGCTTGTGACTGCAGTGGCTTCCGCTTCATCATTTTGGGGAGCATTTTGTGTGTGGCAAAGTTATCTCAATTTATCAAAGTATTATGTCCTTTAATGATTCTAAATACAAAATAAATTCAGTAACGTTATGAAATAGTTACATTCTCTTAAAATGTGTCTTTTTTATAGTTTTCATATAGATATGTCCCTTTTTTAGTTTTAGAGTATGTAATCATGATTTTAGCATTGAAGTTAATTTATGATCAATGTTATTTCACATTTTTCTAATTAAGAAAATAAATTTAAGAGTTCTCTTTGACACAGAGTTCTGAAAATGAATTAAACTGAATGAATTAAAAGGTTAAGCAAAGATAGTTAATATTTATGCATGATTTTCACTACCAAGACAATTAATCTGGATTATTCTAACAACTTGTGATTTCATCCTAATAGGAACTGCCAGATAGTATTCCCCAGGTGAATCAATAAGAAAAATATATATTAGTGAGGATTAATACTCGGGCCATTCCAAATACCTTGTGTTATGAAAATGTATTATTTCATTTGAGGAAACAGTGAAGGAAAATTCTCTGCCACAGTACTTAAAAAAAAAGGAAAGTGTGTGATTCTTCCTTCAGGTTCATTGCTGTTTTTATTAAAAAAAAAACAAAAAAACCTGAATAAGATGAAGGAGGTTTTAGTGTTTCTTGAGCACTTACCATGTGTCTGGAACTTTAAGTGCATTCTATATTAATAACTTAGACTTCAAACGAATGAGCTCTATGTAACAGATGGAAAAACTGAGGCTAAGTATATTAGATACATGCTCCAAGCTCGTATACCTGTAACCTGAAATTAAATACAGGTACCTCTAGTTATACATACACTTCTCTTTCAGTTACAAGTAACTATTCTGATGACAATGTGATTGTTCATATTCCAAAACTAGAACAAGTTTCCTTCACAGAAGAGGTGTTTAGACTTAAAAAGCAGCCTACTCAATTCTGTTTGAAGCACAGAAACCCTATATTATTCAGTAAGAGTGTAATCTTTGTTATCTCCTTGTTATTTCCAGTGTGGACTCAATGTCAGCTGATATATTTTACACAGGTACTATAAGTGTTCTTAAAAATTACTCCTGATATCCAATCAAATATAATACAGACTACCAGGCATGCCTCAGAGATATTGTGGGTTCAGTTCTACACCACTGCAATAAAGTGAATATCGCAATAAAGCGAGCCACATAAATTTTTTGGTTTCCCAATACTGAAGTTATTATAGTGTTTATACTGTAGTCAATTAAGTGTACAATAGTTTTATTTCTAAAAAACTTACATACCTTAATTTTTAAATATAGCTGAAAAATGCTAACCATCATCTGAGCCTTCAGCAAGTCATAATCTTTTTACTGGTGGACAGCCTTGCCTAGATATTGATGACTGCTGACTGATCTGGGGGGTGTTTGCTAAAGGTTGGGTGTCTGTGGCAATTTCTTAAGTAAGACAAAAAAACGGAGTTCTCCTCATTGATTGACTCTTCTTTTCAAGAATTATACCTCTGTAATAGGGAATGCTGTTTGATAGCATTTTACCCACAGTAGACCTTCTTTCAAAATTGGAGTTAATCCTCTCAAACCCTGTCTCTGCTCTATCAACAAAGGTTATGTAATATCCTCAATTCTTTCTTGTCATTTCACCAGTCAAGTTTGCTGTCTTATATGGACATGGTTTGTGGCGCACCCAAAAAATTATAACAGTAACACCAAAGATCACTGATCTCAGATTACCATAACAAATATAAAAATAATGAAAAGTTTCAAAATATTGAGAGAATTAACAAAATGTGACACAGAAACAGGAAATGAGCAAACGCTGTTGGAAAAAAATGGCACCAACAGACTTGTTCGATCCAGGGCTGCCACAAACTTTTAATTTGTAAAAAATGCAATATCTGCAAAGCACAATAAAGCAAAGCACAGTACAATGAGCTATGCCTGTGTTCACTTTTTAGAAAATGGAGTGGCACACTATGGCCACAGCAATAGTAACTGGCTCACAGCCATACCCCTTTATTTACATATTGTCTGCGGCTGCTTTTGCACTGTATCAGCACAGTTGAGTAGGTACAACAAAAATCAAGTGGTCCTTAAAGCCTAAATATTTATCCTCTGTCATTTTACAGAAAAAGTTTGCCAACCCCTGTTTTGGAATAACTTTACTGTGCTATTTAAAAAGGCGCCACATTTTTTAAAATGCATTTTCTTAATTTTTAAAAAATAATACAGTTAATTGCTCTCCACTGTATTTTATAGTCTCAACTCCTCTCAAAGAAACATTAATCAAAGCTATGTTCTCCTTTTTTAAATTTGCTAAAAAAAACTGTTGTGAATCTGTTTCATTAATGAAAATGCATGCTTCATAATTATTTCAATGTTTTTTGAAGTAGATAAAGTAGACTAATCTAGAGAGAAGATTGCTGTTACCACTAAAATTGACACAAGATGCTTTAAGTAAAAGAAAAGTGATAAATGCAACTGCTAAAGTAATTTTAATATTTTCCCCCTTGAGACAGCATAAAGTATGTTTTCTCATTAAAATTGTTTGTGTCAGTATACTATCTTGCTTTTAACATTTTTCACAGTATTAAAATCCAAACAGCTTTTTCTGAATAATTTTATTGGAATAAATATTTAGTTCACTTTACACAGTACTCATAAGCTTTCTCTCTGCATTTCAGGGTGTGCACTTCAATAATCAAAATTTACAATTCCAATAGTCACAAAACTTAGTTTGTTAAAATTTTTATGCTCAATAAAATAGGAAAACATCTTTAAGATAATACTATATAATAGGTAACTTTAGTAATGATACATTCAACATTTACCATAAATCAAATTTCTGAATATTGATTCAAGTACACTACTAAAAATTGTTTATGTTCATACTAAGATTTAGATTTTTACTTTTTTCACTTTTTTAGCTTTAAACCTTTTAAATTATTGTGCTAAAATTTCAATTCTTCATTATGGCTTGTCATTTTAAAAGATTACTCTTATAATAAAATTTCAAAATTGTGAAAGCCTCGCTATACATTGATATTAATAATTAATATTAGCGTATCCTTTTACCACACATTTTAAAATTAATGATCTCAGCTGATGAGTAGCAAAGCCTGTGCCATATGAGGGACCAATAGTAAACATTCCGTTTGGCAAACTAGAAACCGTGAGCTTGGGTGACCCAGACAACATGACACACATCAAGTTCAGTCGTTCGCTTATAAATTCTGTTTATTAAGTAAACTCTGGATTTTAAGATATATTATAAAAGAACTAGAGCCATTTGTACTGCGTGCATAATCCCTCCTATCTTTCCTGACTTTGTCTTCTCAAGGATGAGTAAGAAAGGTGAGAACATGTACTCTTAACTCAGAGTGTTTTGATGTGTTTTTCAGTCATGGTCCCAGAAGGAGAATGATGGGATAGTTGAACTGTGTAACTTGAGGAGGGTTTAACAAAAGGACACTTTAAAAAAGTATGGGAAAGAGTTAGGAATGCCTCCAAGCATCTTCCAGAATCCTGAAACTAATTCCAGAAGGAAGAGCTGGTGCCAAAGGATCAGAGGGGAGGGAGTAGTTGCAGGGAGCAAGAAAGAAATAACTGTGGGCAAAAGGACATTTGGCAGATGCTGGCAACTTGTGGCAACCTTGTTGGAGGATCCTGTGGAATAAATACCTCAGTGACATCATTTCCCTTCTTCCCTCCAATCTTCTGCTAGTGCTCCTCGGTGGCAAACTTTAACTGGGAGCCGAGAGCAAAGGGGCATTTGATTTGATCCATACAGGTCAGTTTTCTGGGACACAGAGCAGAGGGCAGAAGACTGGAGATATTTGGAGGGGAAAAGGGAAAACACCCAGAACAATGTTTGAGGGCACTACTGAGAGATTTAGGACTGATTACAGTTAATGACCTTTATGGTCACATAATTACTTTCTCTCTGCCTGGAAAAATAGAGCTAGAGGCATCTCCTGGCAACTCGGAGCTCTGGGCCTCTCACCGCACAGTCACCAGCCATGGCTGGATCAGGATGCCTTGGCAAAGTTGACCTATGCATCAGAAAAGCTTCTCTGTCACTCCAGCTCTATTTTCTCTGATACAGGCAGGTTTTATTTGGTGTACATTAGTGCAGTAAATTTTTACGTATATGTTCGTTCTAAGAGCAAAGGGCTAATTTACAGATTTTTTTTTATTTGACATTTGTTACCAAAATTCCAGTTAGTTTTTCTTTTCCTTTGTCTCTATTATACACCTCTTTTTATTGATAATTTGAATGGAAGAAGAGAAGCAGGACCAGGAAAGACAAGATCCAGGTCTTTCTAGCTCTTTCTTTTTTGCTAGGATTACAACAATGAATATGACATAGTTTCTGACTTCAATAATTATTATAAACTAAAGTGTAATAGTACATGCTGAGCTTTCACTATGTACCTAGAACTATTTACAAAAATTCAATTGCACATGAGGGTGAAACTTTAAAATGTATTGATGGTATTGACTGGTCTGCAATTGAACATCTGCGATACACAAACACACCATAGTTCAATTCTGATTTAACCACCTTTGACAAATAACTGTAATACAGGAAATTGCAGTTGACACACTAAACTAAGTATAGTGAGAATGAGCCATGTTTTTCTATGAGGAATTGTGAAAGGGAATGGCTTCTGAGAATAAAAAAAAAAAAAAGTGGGAGGTAAAATATAATATAAAAATAAGAAAAAGTAACTTTAGCCAGTACATAATATATACTTGGCATTATCCTAAGAACTTTATTCATAATAACTAGCTTAATTCTTACAACATCCCTAAGAAGTAGTTACTATTTTATTTGTAATTTACACAGCGAAGCTGAGGCACAGAGTGTCTGATATACTTGCTCAAGGACACAGAGAAAGTGAGTAGCATACCTGGGATTAAACCCCAGCATGCCAGCCTGAGACCTATTCTCTACATCACTCTACAAATTGCCTCTCTATGCATACAGGATCCACATACTGATGAACTAAAGAAACAAGATTATTTATATTAATATATAACTGAGAAGTCAAAGGCCAAATATTAATTGTCCTAGCATGAGACTGCAGGGATAAAGGGTGAAGGAAAAAAAGGGCAATCTCCAAATGGAATATACAGATTTCATATTTTAAATCCTTTTATTAATTAAAATTACTTCTACAATGATTCAGCAATCCTGTATATATCCCAAAGAATTGAAAGGAGCATCTTGAAGGGATAGTTGCACACACATGTTCATTGCAGCATTATTGCAATAGCCAAAAGGTAGAAGCAACCCAACAGCTATCAACAAATGAATGGATAAAGAAAATGTGGTATATACATACAATGGAATATTATGCAGCTTTTAAAAAGAAGAAAATTTTGCCACATGCTGCAACATGGATAAAACTTGGGACAATACACTAAGTGAAATAAGTGCATTCCTGTGAAACCTTTTCTAAGTCTAAACCATGTAAAGCGAAGAAGCAATTACCTTAGGACACACCTAGCTAACAGATGCCCACAATAAATAGAAATAAAGTACATATGCTCACAAAGTTGAAAGCTATGGCAGATTGATGCTAAGATGTTGTGTAGTTCCTGGAGAAGGCGCTTGGTGGTGCCATTCTTGCTGCTCAGGCTGTGCACTGCCTCTATAAAAGCTTATTGCAAAACAAATGCTGAACACTATTTTCACTTTTCACTTTTTTTTTTTTTGTAAAAGCAAAAATCCTCTTAGGATTTATTTCAGTTAGCAAAATCAGGTACCAACATAGGTCTTTCCATAAAACTTAAGTGGCATAAAGTGCCACTTTCCATAAAACTTAAGTGGCATAAAGTGCCACTTTTGAAAAGTGGGGTGTACCTGTACTGCAGATTCCCCTTTATGAGTTATCTAAAGCAGTGAAATTCATAGAAACAGAAAGTAGAATGGTACTTGCGAAGGGCTTGGGGAAGGGAGAAATTGGGAGCTGTTCAATGGATATAGAGTTTCAGTTTTGGGGTTTTTTTTTCAGATTTTTTTTTTTTTTGATGTGGACTATTTTTTGAAAGTATTTATTGAATTTGTTACAATATTGCTTCTGTGTTATGTTTTTTGGTTTTTTGGCTGCGAGGCATGTGGGATCTTAGCTCCCTGACCAGGGAGCGAACCTGCACCCCTGCATTGGAAGGCAAAGTCTTAACCACTGGACCACCAGGGAAGTCCCGAGTTTCAGTTTTGCTAGATGAAAAACTTCTAGAGAGCTGCTGCACAGCAATGTATATATAGTTAACACAACTGAACTGTACAGGTTAAGATAATAAATTGTTTTTTAACCACAATTAAATATATGTCTATATATCTATCTATAGAAGATAGATAGATATACAGAAGTTAAATTACTTCCCCAATCTTCTTTGCAGACTAGATATAGATGAGTAGTATCAGCAATAGTCATTTATATTTAGGAAAATTAAAACCTTATTGTGTAGTAAGAAAGAGAAACAGCTTTGAAATTATGCAGAATTGGAATCAAATCCTAGCCCTCCCTTACTTCTGTGTGGCCATGGACAAATTACTTAAATTTATAAGCTTTGGTGTTTTTTTTTAATCTAAAAATTGGAGGTAACATATAATTCAAAGGATTTCATAAAGATAACATTTATGGAAATACTTGGTGTCTGGCAGATGCTCCAAAATTGTTAATATCTGCCCTTGATGTTTATGCGAGGGGTAAGACTTATGAAAGGGAGATTTCTTGAAATAATGACTTTTTGCTCGAGGACTGTAATAGGAAGCAACTTTATATAGCAGATGAAAATGTGATTCTGAATTCAGATGCACAGTTTGTAGCCTAGATCCACTAGTTACTGACCACATGGCACTAGGAAAACTGCTTAACCCCTTCAAGGGTTGAGCCACACTCATCTCAACCATAAAACATGGATGATAATAAATGTACTGATTCTATAGAATGTGCAGCAGACACTATAAAGTGAGTGCCAAAAAAATATATTCCAGAGAAAGACAAATATCATAGGACATTACTAATATGTGGAATATAAAAAATGATACAAATGAACTCATTTACAAAACAGAAATACATTCACAGATGTAGAAAACAAATTTATGTTTACCAAATTTATGGGGAAGGGGGGAGGGATAAATAGATAGACATACCGAAGTTATGATGCTGAGCATATCCTAGAAGAAGAATGCATTGGTATCAATCTGCATGTAAGTCATAGTTTGGGATTAACATATACACACTAGTATATATGAAATAGATAAACAACAAGGACCTACTGTATAGCCCAGGGAACTATATTCAATATCTTGCAATAATCTACATTGGAAAAGGATCTGAAAAATAATATATATATGTATATATATAATTGAATCTCTTTCCTGTACACCTGTAACTAACACAGCACTGTAAATCAACTATACTTCAATAAAAAAATATTCCAAAACCCTATCTTTCCCTTAGGCTTTCTCTACTATAGAGGAAAATAAAGAAAATAAATATGTGTTTTCCCATACTTTCCTATAATTTAAGGGTGACCATGTGATCCAGTTCTCATTAATTATATGTAAGAAAGTGCCTGGGTGTTCCTTCTAGCAAGATTTTCTTTTTCTTCTTAAGAAATAGACTAGTGTCTGCAATCAGCCCTTAGGCCTGTCAGTGTTTGGCCTTCCCCTTTTTCCTCTTGGAATTCAGACAAAAAACCTGGAAGTGCAAAAGTTGATGTATAGAAAAAAATAGAGATCTTTATACCACTGATGAGTTGCCACATAAGCCTTAGACTACTTATCCCAGAATTTCTTGTCATTATGGATTAAAAAAACCAAAAACCCTCTATTCTTTTAGACACCATACAAGCTTATCACAAGCATTAAAGGAAGAAAAGGGAGGAAAACACTTAGCATGGTGACTTGCCTGCCGCAAATTATTATTGACAGGCATGTATGCCTAGATGAATGTGAATCTCACAACCCTTCTATTTCATATTCTATGATGCTGAGCATATGCTACAAGAAGAATGCATTGGTATCAATCTACATGTAAGTTATATTTGAATGTTTTTATCACTTTCCTAACCTTTGCCAATAAATACATAATTATGAAAAGCCAATTGTATTACAGGTTTCCGCAATTTTTACAGTTACTTCCCATTATATTCTGATTGATTGGTTGAACAGTGAGGAAAATAGACGTTCAAGAATGCATGAGAATATATTGTAAAATCTTCCAAAGAGTGTGTAAAAAAATCATTTCTGGGATAGATTTTACTGTTGCATTAAAAAAAAAATTTGCATCTGCATCTGGTTTGGACTATTTTGATGAGCTTAAAATATCTTGAGGGGAGTAGAGTGTGTATACCATATGCTCAAGCCTTAGTTCATTGATTAGTTTATTGAGCTGAGCTGACTTCCTAGTGTAAAGCTGATTCATTTTTTGATTCATCATAGAGAAAGCTAATAAGTTGAAATGCTCTTTCTACTATTATGGAAAATGTATGTTTCTTAATGGGCTTTATAATGGTATAGTTTTCAACCATGACTTGCTTTCCTTAAACTATCAAGATGAAAGTTAAAGTAGCATTTAATCTAAAACGATACATTCAATGAAGTAAAGATGTGACTGGCTCTTTGAAAGCATATGAATCAAATCACATTTCCAGAGTTCCATTATTTACTGAACCAATTCCACAGTAGATTGTGTTTTCAAGAAAAGGTTGCAACAACACTTTCCAGCATACATGATTTGTTTGTTTGTTTGTTTTGCGGTACGCGGGCCTCTCACGGTCGCGGTCTCTCTCGCTGTGGAGCACAGGCTCCGGACGCGCAGGCTCAGCGGCCATGGCTCACGGGCCCAGCCGCTCCGCAGCATGCGGGATCTTCCCGGACCGGGGCACTAACCCGCGTCCCCTGAATCGGCAGGCGGACTCTCAACAACTGCGCCACCAGGGAAGCCCTGTTTGTTTGTTTTATGATGTGATTTTTGACTTTCCTCCAATTAAAAGGTAGGACTTAATTCAGTTACTTATTTTCTAGAAATTTCTATGGTATCTGGCCTTGCCAACATCTACAACTTTATCTAGTGCCATTTCAAAGACCCTGGGTGTTCACAACAAAGAACCTTGGCATAATTTTTTATTTTTGCTTAGATTATTCTTTTCCCTACAGTTTGCTTTCTTGGCCCATTCTTGTATTGTAGATCTAAGCTTAAGTGTAATCTAAAAGAGGAATCCTCTGACTACTCTGTAAATGTGAGACCCCCTTTGTTATTCTCTATTCTCTATATATGATTGATCTGAGGCCCATTATTCACTTTGAAACACTTATTATAAGCAGTAACTTTCATAAGTATATACACACATATTTATTAATTGATTAATAGATCGTCCTCTAAGTTGTAGCTTCAGTTAGTGAGGGGCCAAAATAGCTACCAGATAAGACAAAATTAATAACTATTATTTGAAAGAATCATTGAAATAATGATTCAAAAGAGAAGAGTCATAATTATACCTTGATTACAATACAACAAATGTATAAAGTTTTTCAGGTAAATGGACAGTATTTAATGTTACCATCAATTAGAAAAAAAAGGAAATGGATTGAATAAAAATTCAATTAAACAATACAACAAATGCAGGAAAACCGGAAAATGAATAATAGTAAAGAAAAATTAAAGATTGATAAACATGACATGAATTGATAAACACAGACAAGCAATTAAAAAATAAAAGAGAAAAATCACTTATAAAACAAGAGAGAATAAAAAAGATAACTAATGTAACCAAAGTTGTAAATGTAAGGAAGATGAAACATCAACTAGAGAAATAATTGAGACATTTTAGAATACTTTGTGCAATTACACAATAGTAACAAGGCAACATGAAATAGGCACGATTGACATAAAAGTATTAGGTATGCCAACAACAATGTGAATCAAAGGGAAAAGGCACTGGAGTCAGAGACATATAACAAGGGATTATTTTACACTTCAAGAAATAGACTAGAAATAAGTTTTTAAAACCTCCCAATTTGACTTTTCCAGAAAATATATTTTAAAATGTGAAAATAAAACTATAGGCCTATTGCATAAAATATGTCACATATATTTTATATAAAATTCAGCATTAATTGTTCCATACCTGACAGAGAATATTACTTGCTACATATGGCCAAGAACTTCTGAAATGATAACTAACTCAAGAAGATTGTGAGATGTAGCTTCCTCGAGGGTCTTCCTGAAGCTAAATTTCCATTTCCACAGGCTATTTGATATATCTCATATATATGACAATTTAAAACAATATTTTTAGCTCAATAACTTATAGCAATAAATGTGTACATGCACAAATATACTTTTAATATTTCAAGGAAAATAACAGTTGGAAAAAAATGATTTATACATTATTTATTTCAGGCAATTTTACCATTATTTGAAGTTATTTCAAATCAAGTTAATTAATGAAGGAATATACACGTACTAAGGGGTTTTCAAAAATAGCATTTCTGAATTCATAAAGATTAATTCCAAGTTGAATATTCTATGCTTATTCAAGCTTCAATTTTTCTCTACCACAAGGAAATTTTATGGAGTACATTTTATTCACAGTCCTCTTGAAAAGCTTATTTAATGATTTTATGGATGCCTTAATTCTACTATCTGAAAAACTCCTGGCTATGAAGGTAGGAAATGGATCCATGTCAGGGAAGGAAATTCATTGTCAACATGTGCTTAAATAGTGACAATGCTTGATGCATTATTTCATTTAATTCCTGCAGTCTACCTATGAGGTAGTTATTTTATTTTAAATTAGGTACTAAAGGTTTTGGTACTAGAGTTATCTGTGCAGGTCATGCTGTTGGTAAATAGCAGAGTGAGACTTGAACTTAGATTAACCTGACTAAATACAGTGTGTGTATGTGTGTGTGTGTGTGTGTGTGTGTGTGTGTGTGTGTGTGTGGTGTGTTTCCATCTTTCATGGTTTGATATGGAGAAGGATAAAAGAAATGCGGTTAACTCTATTAAAAGCAAAATAAATTAACCACAAGTCATAGAAACATTAAGTATGGTAGCTCTCCAGCAAAGAAAACCATAAAAAAGACAAAAAGACAACCCTCAAAATGGGAGAAAATATTTGCAAATGAAGCAACTGACAAAGGATTAATCTCCAAAATTTACAAGCATCTCATGCAGCTCTACATTAAAAAAAAACAACCCAATCCAAAAATGGGCAGAAGACCTAAAAAGACATTTCTACAAAGAAGACATATAGATTGCCAACAAACACATGAAAGAATGCTCAACATCACTAATCATTAGAGAAATGCAAATCAAAACTACAATGAGGTATCATGTCACACAGGTCAGAATGGCCATCCTCAAAAATCTACAAACGATAAATGCTGGAGAGGGTGTGGAAAAAAAGGAACCCTCTTGTACTGTTGGTGGGAATGTAAATTGATACAGCCACTATGGAGAACAGTATGGAGGTTCCTTAAAAAACTAAAAATAGAACTACCATATGACCCAGCAATCCCACTACTGGGCATATACCCTGCGAAAACCATAATTCAAAAAGAGTCATGCACCACAATGTTCACTGCAACACTATTTACAATAGCCAGAACATGGAAGCAACCTAAGTGTCCAACAATAGATGAATGGATAAAGAAGATGTGGCACATATATACAATGGAATATTACTCAGGTATAAAAAGAATCAAAACTGAGTTATTTGTAGAGATGTGGATGGACCTGGAGTCTGTCCTACAGAGTGAAGTAAGTCAGAAAGAGAAAAACAGATACCGTATGCTAACACATATATATAGAACCTAAAAAAAAAAAAAAAGGTTCTGATGAACTTAGGGGCAGGACAGGAATAAAGACACAGATGTAGAGAATGGACTTGAGGACACGGGGAGGGGGAAGGGTAAACTGGGATGAAGTGAGAGAGTAGCATTGACATATATACACTACCAATTGTAAAATAGATAGCTAGTGGGAAGCAGCTGCATAGCACAGGGAGATCAGCTTGATGCTTTGTGACCACCTAGAGGGGTTATGGGTATACATTTAAACATATAGCTGATTCACTTTTTTTTACAGCAGAAACTAACACATCATAAAGCAATTACACTCCAATAAAGATGTTTAAAAAAAAAAGAATGGTGGCTCTCAATGTGAAATATTATTATAAACATCATGAATTATTTTTCTAAATGATATTGTTTTAGAACAATATTTTATTTCCAAATTACTGAAATACCACCATAAACATACTAGCATTTTGAAAATATATTAACAAAGTAATAAAGTAAAGCCAAATTGCCCTAGGATAGATGAGAGCAGTTATTAATGAAATAGGACTTTCAGAAATCATAAAAATAACAAGTAACAACAGACTTAAACATTTTCTAGTAAATTGTGAAAAATGGAAATAATCAACCTATTTGTGATAATCACAATCACAAAGAACTTGAGGAATCTTACTATTGTTTTAATTCCTATTCAAATAGATTGGAGTATAAATATGATTTCTTTGGTAACAGATTTTAATAGTCACAAGCCACCCAAGACAAACAAACAAAAACCTTGGACTCAGCTTTTCTCTTATTGCCATCATCACCTTTTCTACTGAATATTTCTAACTTTCTCCTAAATATAAAAAAACCTTCACTAAGTTTTCACCACCGAGTTTTGATGGATATTTACCCAAGGATATATTAACAACTTTCAGGTTTTAAAATGTTTTCTGTTCTGTTTGTTTCATGAAACTCTGACTATACTAATGGTAATCATTTGACATATGTTACACTTGGTCCTTTTACAGAAACAAACAAAAGAAAAGTGGTTTAGAGTCAAACAGCCCACTATCCATCTACTATATCCAATCACATTAAATAAATCACCTGAGTTTTCCATTTATCAGTTCTAGAACAACTGAATATGGTCCAAGTATTCTGAATCTCATCTTGAATATCTAAGTCAAAAGTCCTTCCAGTATATGAAAAACCATCTGTTACTCATTTGTATTTCAAGGACTTCTTCTAGACACAGCATAATATTATACATTAATCTTAAGAATTACTGTAGAAACATTTGAAGTGATAAGACACAATTTTTGGAATTAAGCATCATCAAGAAATTTCAAATATGGCTGATGTTATGGAGAGTAATAGATGACCTCATCTCACCAGAGTCAATATTTTTCATTTCTATTACTGGTTTCCAAACTACAGGAATATTTTATCCATTCTTTCAATGTGACCTTTTTGAAGTAAATACTAGAGCTCATTCTCTAAAGGAATTCCTTCCTTGGTGCATGTGCAGTGGCAGGTGACATATGTAAATGTGCAATGGGATACCTGGGTTCTCCAAGAAGCAAGTCAACACGGGATTAGATATGCAAGAGCTTCACTGGGGGTAATTCCAGATGAATTACCATTACCAGCTTTACCTTGCATGATTTTCTGAAATAAAATTTGGAGATAATGTAGGTAAATCATATATTTCTACACTTAGATGATCTGTTTTTCAGGAAGTGATAATAATACTTACTTGACTAAATACATCTTCCCCAGTCTGTCTTCTATACTGATGCTTCCAGTTAAGCAATAGAGGAGAGATACTGTGTCTGGAATACCTTTGTTAAACACTCAAACACCTTTTCATAATGATGGGAGGTTCCAGGGAGTCTTCACTGCCTTCCTTCTGCTAGAATGGATGAGTTTTTCTGAACTGTAATATCCACTTATTTTTGTATTCTGAACTGTAATATCCACTTATTTTTGTATGTTTTACCATTTATAAGGCATTAGGGGACCTTACTTCATTTGATCTTCACAATGTCTAGAAGTAGCTAAAGAGTACCACTAGTCCCATTGCACAGTTAAGAAAACAAGAACTAGTTATTTTCTGAAAGTTAAAGAAGTACTCAATTAAGGCCAAAGATATGAGCCTTTTCAAGGCTAATTCCAGAGTTCTTTCTAACACAAGGCCATTCCTTTCTGACTGGTGTTCCTTCACTTTGACCAGTCCAGACAATCTAGCCCTGTGAGATGTGAGGAAGGAAAGAGGGTTCTTGCTGAGAGAAGGGATTGATCCTACAAGAACAAATGCCCTTTGAATAAAGGAATATCTGAGGTCATTTGGCCTGGTGGGCAGTAAGGAAACAAAGGAGCAAAGAACTGAAGGTATTGAGAGGTGGAAAGGGAAGGCTCCAGACTTCCTAGATGTGGTCTACCTGTTGCCACATGGAAGATCCAATATATTTCACCAAGACATTCCACAAACTTAAGATCATAGTAAAGTACTGCAGGATTGAGTAGTATACAGCACAATATATGTCATTTTTAACTCTGCCAACTAATTTGATTACTGTAATAATGTTCTGACTAAATTAATTTTAGAGATTGAGGAAATTGGGACTCAGTGAGGTTTAGTGATTTTGATAGAAGTCATCAGCTAGCAAGCCAGAGCTGAAAATAGAACCAGCTTTTGACACCTATTTCTATTTAATTTCCTCTACATAAACCTCAGTGAACTGTATTTGTTGTATCTAAGACATTCTGGTCCTTTGAATCCTATTGACAACATTAAAAATAAAAATAAGAATAGCATTTGAATATCAAAATTCTTATGAAACATAAGGTACTAGGTAGAAGCTAAGCAATCTTCTTAATAGATATATTTCACTTTTCATGATGATTCATAGTTAACTTTTTTCCTGTAAATCTAGGCTCAAAATGGTATTGTCTTTGAATTTCAGTATTTTATCTTCTCAAGAAAAACTTAGAATGTCATTTATTAAATAATGACAGATTTTAATGTAGGTTAAACTTTATCAACTTTTATACCAAACAAGCAATAAAAATAAGGTTTTAAAAATTGACTAATTATAGTTATGCTAAAGTAATTTGTAGTTACAACACCAAGATTGCAGCTTACCATTAATTCATTGGGGGTATAATTATTTAACAATGTTGATAGAAGAATTAGCAGGAGAAAGAGCCTAGTGAATGAAATATGATTTGTTTATTCATTTTTCAAGACATTAGTGGGAATACGAAAGCATTAATATAAGGCCACAGCAGTATTTGTCTATCAAAAACAAAGTGCCTATAGAATTTTTGGAATGACTACCTGAATATCAGGAAATGTTAAAATCATAATACATGTCAAGTATAGAAAAATACCTCAGAATAAATTTAAGCTACACAATGTTGGTAAAATATATGGAATTTGTTTTGATAAAAATATATACAAAGGGGCTTCCCTGGGTGCAGTGGTTGAGAGTCAGCCTGCCGATGCAGGGGACACGTGTTTGTGCCCCGGTCCGGGAAGATCCCGCATGCCGCGGAGCGGCTGGGCCCGTGAGCCATGGCCGCTGAGCCTGCGCGTCCGCCGCCTGTGCGCAAGAAAGAGAAAAAAAAAAAACGCGGGTCGCAAGCGAACCGCAAAAAAAAAAAAAAAAAAAAAAATATATATATATATATATATATATATATATATATATACACACACACACACACAAGGATAATTTACATTGTCAGGAGCTGAACTGAGAGAGGGAGCTGAGCCATCAAGTGTCCGAGTAGTGCATTAAACAGCAAACCCAAAATGAAAGTGTTAAACCTTTAACTACTTACTGCTATGATATAAGCTAGAGTCTGAAATAGGATAGAGCTCCAAGTCCCCCTTTCACTTCTCCAGAATGGCACGTTAGTCCAGTGTCAGGTGGATTAACACAGAAGCGAGGGGTGGGTCACTCAGGGTTTGAGGAAGCCCTTAACAAAAGGCGCTGGCAGTTTCACGGACCTTGGGTTGGGAGGAGAGCAAAGGTAAAGGACTAGGAGTGAACAAGTACTGGGTCAGACTGGGTAAAATTGCCTTCAAGTTTTCTGCCTCTTACTTCCTAAGGAGGTCACAGCAGAGGTACCTCTACCCAAGGGCCCAGATGAAGACCTGGGAAAGAAGATGCCTGGGCTATCTTCTCTTTCTTCAGGTCCCTTTTCTAATATCACCTTATCGAGGAGGGCTTCCCTTAACCTACTGAAATAGCAACATCTTTTTTCCCTTTCACTGCAATTGATAACCGCTTACTCTACTTAAGTTTTCTCCATGGGTTTTGGTGACAATATTAATCAAATAATTAATCCCACATTCTTTTTCTAAATTTTCTATTAAAATGTTACTATAGTTAAGTATTTTTTACATAGGATTTCTAATGAATAAAATGGTTGTGTTAAAAACCAGAACAAGTGTTCAACAATTTCCTTTGAGTTTATGTTCTTCCAGTATACATTTTAACTAAGATGAGGCCATTTCTAATTTTCTTAGTGGTCAATATATGGAACTAAAGTTTACCTTTAAGTAAAATATAATTATTATAGGGAAAAAACTAAGTTAGGAGATATTTTGTTCAGTTGAAACAAACTCCTCAAACGTTTCACTCATTCAGCCATTCATTCAACCATTTATATGCAGAATATTTTCATTATGTTCATTTTATATATAAGGTTCTAAGTTAGCCATCCCATATGCAAAGTTAAATAAAGCATAGCCCTTGTCCTTACCTTTACCAGAACTTGATGTCTAAATCTAATTATAATTTTGATCTAATCAATAAAGCAGGCCCAGATAAACTATCTTCATTAGCAGCAGTATTAAAATGACCTTATATGTTATTTTTTTTGCAGGAGATGATTGTCTTTAAGTGATTTTCTAATGATTCTGACTTTTCAGCAATTCAGATGATGTTTCCTAATTCCACATCAGTGAAGTTGGATATTATCCTTTATGTTTTTCCCTTGCAGGAAACTGCTTTGAGGCCATTTAGAAGAAGACTAATTTGTTCTTGCAATATCTTGCCAAGCTAATTGACATAATTTTCTTCTACTTATATCTTTTGCAAGATGGATACATTCATATTTCAAGAACCTAAACTTATACAATATTTGCTGTAATTATTAAATCATAAAGAACAGGACTACTTGCACTATTTTTCTTAAGGAGGACTAAATTCATATCCAGTTGACTTTGCAAATATATAGACTAATAACAGAAAACGTGTGCATTTTCTTCACTGATTAGATTTTCTATTCTTCTTCCATGGAGAATTTCTTTAAAGCAGTGATAAGTCCTAACAACTAGATCATTTTATTAGGTATTTTAATGTACAAGAACATAAAGTTATGTTAGGTAGGTTAGATATTTTATATAACATATGTTCTCGTTATAGAGAATATATTTTCAAGTGCTTTGACAGCTGATTTCCCTATTTTAGAGAAGATAGGAAATTTGGCAAATCAAGGAATGATCAAGCAATTTTAATTACCATCCATACTGAAATAAGTTTGCTTGATTTATTTTTTTAACTTGTCAGTTTATATCTGTATCATTGAAAGATATCTCAAATTAGATTTTAAGTAGTGATGAAACAGATATTCATTATGACAAGATAACTTGACTACACTATGGTTTGAATCACATCAAAATTGAATATATAAATATATATAAATTTCAAAAAATTGCCAAATGACTTTCTATTTCTATAACTAACTTTTGGGTTTTAATCTCAAGTCAAAATTATCTCCTAGACTCATAATGCCTACTTGTACTTTCCCAGAAACTAAGAAAGAAGATATATAAAAAAGAATGAAACAAGTCCCGTTAATTGTAGAAACTTACAATTTTGTTAGTTATTTTGACAGAGTCATCTAAAATATCACTAATTACTTTAGAATGTGAAAATTATATGAGTTTTTTAGTCAGTATTATAAAAATGTGTTTAACTTAGAAAAAGTAATTGATAAATTTAGAAAGCTGCTAAGAATTTTTCTTGTAAGATTATTATTTTTTATAAGTTTCCTTATTTCCTTAATTTTCGCTAACATATCAAATATAACCAACTGTTTTTAAAATTTTAAAGTAGATGTAAAGTACTGCACATCAGGTGGTTAGCAACAAATTATCTAAACAAAACAACTATATAAAAGACAAAAACAGGAGCGTGTAGGTAAAATAGTCTATTTTATACTTTGATGTTAGCTTCGGTTAGACGAAATGACACAAAAAGAAAAATTGGAAAAGAACATATGGTACATGAGAACTCATCAAGAAAAAAGTTAATGACTCTGAAGATTAGAGACAGAAGTCTAAGCTACCCAATTTAGATAACTGGTCAAAATGCTGCTAAGAATTCTAAATCATATTATTAAATTCGGGATAGTTTTGTGAAAAAAGAAAACCATCAGCACTGCATGCAGACTTTTAATAGAGCTTTTCTATAAACCTTATTCTTTTATATTTATGTAGTCTACACATTATAATTATTGCTCATAATTTCACTTACGAAGAGTTAAGCCACAGGTAATGTAGGAAAGACACTATAAAAGATCATTCTTACCTGAATTTATTCTTACTATATAAGTTGAAGAATGGTGATTTTTCTAACTCTATCATTCTTTGACAATGATCAGTTTGCATTCTACTGTAAGAGTCTTCCCTTCTCCCTGAATTTATTTGTTCGCTTGGTTTTTACTGACTATGTAAATCATGAATTTTTTTTATGTTTGTTGTGATTTTTTTCATTGATCACATCTCTTTTCACTTATTTTCACAGCATCTTTGGGTAGCAACATAATCATTTAGAAAACTGTAATGAAGTGAGTCACTTACTCTTTTAAAATATTTAGTATACTGTATATAAGTAACAAATATAATTCTTCTCAATTATTTTAAATTTTATAAGAAAATATTCCCAGTGTTAACTTGATAGTAAAAACTGCTATATATTTGTATTGCCCTGCTTCACATCTCTGGTCTCCACAATAATTTTTTCTAAATACCCATTGTGTTTTAATCCATAACTGTCATTAGTTATTTTGAAGATTTACTTTCCTAAATTTGGCCAACAGTGGGAAAATTTTCAAAACTGGTTCTTGTGTCATTTGTACAGGACCCCTCATTTTTGAGTGTCTGTATACTTTCTGACACAATAAGATATTCCAGAATCATCTTCTACTTTCCCTGGAATTGGCCATTTCTCTAAGTACTCCTATTTTACTTTTAATAGGGAACAGTATTTAGAAAACAAGATACAGTGGTAAGGTGTGCTCACTGTGGCTGTAGTTCCATTGCTTCTATCCTTGCAGAGTACAGAAGCAGGAATTATGTATTGTAGGGCTGAGCAAATTTGTAAACACAGTGATATTTCTGGGAGCCAGGGTTCTCACTATGGGAGAAAAGACAAATAAATATAGAATGGAGAAAGAAAAAATGTTATTGTATTTAGTTGGCATTAGATATATCAGCATAAAATGATAAATTTTTGTCATTTGAATTTATTTTTATGTAAAGAAACCTTTAACTTTTGAACTCATCCTAGTTTTCTCAATTAATAGACTTTACACTTCTGTTCCCATTAACATGAATGAAAACTTTACAATTGTTTTTAACAGAACATTATTCTCACAAGATGCTTTAGGGTTGAATAAAGATTTTGTAGTCATTAAGTTTGGAAAATACTGTATTCTCTATTTCCTTTCTGGTGCTAGATGATACACAGTAGCATTTTAAAGCTCCTAAGAAGTCTAGCGTTAAAAGAGTCTATCTAACCACTTTCCTTAAACTATTTAATCACAGAATCCTTTTCCCATTTAGAAAAAGGAAAATCTAATCAAACTGGCATTACACAGAATACATTTTAAGAAATGTTCTTCTATATCGCTTCTACAGAAGTATGTTCTTGAGTTTGTCAATGTGGCCCCCTTACAAGGGAGCAAAACTAGAGGGAACACATTATTTTCACATGTGCAAACTGTACACAAGGATTATTTGCTGCCTTAAAAAAGGAGAAATCCAAGGATAAATTTTTCTGGCAAGATCCAAAGGAAATTTCAGCCAGAGTCTGCTGATGGGACTCTTCACTGCCTCCAGTTTACAGCTTTAGGTGATGATTCAATAAGGGAACCCTCCTGCCCCGTTGGTGGGAATGTAAAGTGATACAGCCACTACGGAGAACAGTATGGAGGTTCCTTAGAAAACTAAAAATAGAACTACCATACGACCCAGCAATCCCACTACTGGGCATATACACTGAGAAAACCATAATTCAAAAAGACACATGCACCCCAATGTTCATTGCAGCACTATTTACAATAGCCAGGTCATGGAAGCAACCTAAGTGTCCATCAACATATGAATGGATAAAGAAGATGTGGCACATATATACCATGGAATATTACTCAGCCATAAAAAGGAACGAAATTGTGTCACTTGCAGAGACATGGATGGATCTAGAGTCTGTCATACAAAGTGAAGTAAGTCAGAAAGAGAAAAACAGATATCGTATATTAATGTATATATGTGGAATGTAGAAAAATGGTATAGATGCACCTATTTGCAGGGCAGGAATAGAGACGCAGATGTAAAGAACAAATATGTGGATGGGGGGGAGTAGGATGTATTGGGAGATTGGGATTGACATATATACACTATCATGTGTGAAAAAGATAGCTAGTTGGAACCTGCTGTATAGTGCAGGGACCTCAGCTCAGTGCTCTATGGTGACCTAGATGGATGGGATGGGGGTAGGGGTGGGAGGGAGGCCCAAGAGGGAGGGGATATATATATACACGTATAGCTGATACACTTCATTGTACAGCAGAAATGAATACAACATTGTAAAGCAACTATACCCCAATTTAAAAAATAATATGTGTTTACAGTACTAGTCAGTAGTTTAATAATCCAAAAGCCTTATCCAAAGCCTCTTTTTAATACCAAATCCAGGAGACAAATAAGTTGCTGCTTCCTTAGTCTTAAAAACAATTGTCTTTCCTTATTTAACAGCAATCATTTCAGTGTAGGAAGACTTGGAATTACAATATGACAAATATTACTATATGTCTAAGAGCCGTGTTCACTACACATCTACACATTTGTTGTTGAGAAATTGGTTTCATCCTTGGATAGATAGAGTAGTTGGAAATGTAGAAATTGAAGTAGGTATATGTAGCATAATTATTGCTAAAGACTATGCTCATTATTGTCTTTTTAAAAAATATTTATTTATTTATTTGGCTGCTCCAGGTCTTACTTGTGACACGTGGGACCTTCGTTGCCATGGGTGGAATCTTCGTTGTGTCATGCAGAATCTTTTAGTTGTGGCATGCTGGATCTTCAGTTGCAGCATGCAGGATATGGTTCCCTGACCAGGGATCGAACCTGGGCCCTCTGCATTCGGAGTGCACAGTCTTAGCCACTGGACCACCAGGGAAGTCCCTCATTATTGTCTTACACAAATTAAAACTCACAGAATTTTTTTGCATATCCTAGATAGACATACAATTTCTTTTGTTAGATGGATAAACCAGTTCAAGCCAGTATTTCTTAAAACTCCATAATACCTTTAATAAATAAGAGAATACACAATTTAAGTGATCCTGCTTCTTTTACTATTTTGTTTCTCTCCTGGTTTTATATAAAGAAATTAGAAACATATTAAAAGTTGTCTAAGTCATTTCTTCAAATTTCTCTCAGTTCTCAATATGCACAAGAGCTCTAAAATTAAGATATCTTTTTTTTTTAGCGGTACGCGGGCCTCTCACTGTTGTGGCCTCTCCTGCTGCGGAGCACAGGCTCCGGATGCGCAGGCTCAGAGGCCATGGCTCATGGGCCCAGCCGCTCCGCGGCATGTGGGATCTTCCTGGACCGGGGCACGAACACGTGTCCCCTGTCAGCAGGCGGACTCTCAACACTGCGCCACCAGGGAAGCCCAATTAAGATATCTTGCAGAAATTCATTGATATATGTACTTTTTCATGATTTTTATACTGCTTTATTTAATATAGGTGGCACTGTATCTTCAGTTCAAAGAAAAAAAAGTGTTTGCTCTGCAACTATTCACTCAGCCCTTTCTATTTGCTAGATATAATCTTAGAGGTTTAGAACGCAAAAAGTGAAGAATACATGGGCCCTGCTTATAGTATAGATGCCTGTAGTATAAAAGAAGGCAGGCATGAAATGAGATATATGAGTGGAGATTGTCAGAGGAACCATAAAAATATAATAAATGAAGCATTATGGAGCACAGCAAATGAAGACATTGATAATACCTATAATGTTCATAAAAACTGACGCTTTTCTGAATTAATTTTCAACAATTTCACCTTAACCACCAGCTAAAATCCTGTGAAGACATGGTACATTGTATTCTAAAATTCAGGAAAAACACTAATACGTGAATTATAAAATTTCATGAACAGAAATACCACTGTATTTCCTTACATTAAATTCACAATAGTAGTAAAGGTAAAGCCTCTGTGGTAATAGAAGGACCAATGCCGTGGAAGGAGCTGTATTCAATGAGAGACTTGGCATGTAGCATCCTTTTCCTATTTATTCAGTCCTGGTTCAGGACAGGGTTGAGAAGGCAGAGAATGCCATAGACTTAAAACTCAGTTGCTTTAGAAGTAAGGTAAAGATGTTGAGTTATATGATTCTTAAAGGGCCCTTGAAGCTTAGGACTTTATATATCTAATCCTAATTCCATTAAGTATGAACAGGGCAGAATGCAGAAGAGGCGAGAATGAGCAGGAGCTGAGCCCAGTAGGTCGCAGGACTGAATAAATTCTGACAACCAAGTGGAAACAAAGGTGTATTGGCCCCTGTAGGCAAAGGACAGAAGTTATGGGGGGCGGACAGAGCTGGGGAGAGGTGTGTAAGAATGAAAAGGCCAGGTGAGGACTCCTATCCAGTCCTTTTTCCATTATCACTAAAAAATGGCAAGAACCTGGATATTACATCAGATACTAAAAAAATCCTATCCTTACTCTGATTTTTCATGCAATAGCACAGGAGAGCCAAACACCTACACTTATACCCCCACTCCTTGTTGAACTGCAAGCACACAGAGCAAGGAGCTGAACAGTCAACCTGGAGAAAGCATCCTCTCTAGACCAGATTACAGGTTTCTCTTTTTGCTTTAATGAAATGTTCCTGGGCTCAGGGGAAAACATTCCACAAGTCTGAATGAAATCTCTTTGGTCTGAAATTTGTGCATAAACCTGGAAGGAGGTAGTTTTCATGTGGTTTGGGGTTTTCTGATGAAAATTTCAGTGTTCTGGTTTGTTTGTTTCCCCTCGGAGTCTTCACAGATGAGCCTGTGTGAAAGTTCCCAGCAGATATTTCATTTTATTCGCTTTCCTTCTTTCTCTTGTGGCTGATTTTTATCTTTCTCTTTCAAACTCACACAGCCTAGTCCCTCAGAGCTATGTGTTAGGTCAAAATGTTTTTGCATTGCTCTGTGAATGTCCATGTGGGGACGAGATGCTCCTTTCATTGTAGTACATGAGCTAAAAACTCTGGGGCACATTTTTCCATCAGAAAGCTAACTTGAGTCCATCTAGCCCAACATCTTTATTTGCTAGCAGATCAACCTGAGGCTCAGAGAGGTTAAGTAAAATTGACTTCCTTACTCTTATGACCCTAGTGACTCAAGGCTGCTGCTATCTCTTCCTTTGTTTGCTACACACCTACCTAAGTGTGTATCACTGTCTTTAGATTTGCCTTTTGCAACCCATTCTCCACATTAACAAATGAGAACTCATTCAAAAATGCACTCTTCATGCCATAAAATCTCTAAGGCTTCCCACTGCCTTAAGTAGCCCCTTAATTTCCATTTCAAGTCTGTGACTGATATGGCCACTTCTGATTTCCAGCTTGAACTCTTCTCACCTCTCCTTCTCAAGTGGTGTCCTCTACGTTACTGACCTCAGCATGTTCTTGCGTGCCCCTGGGTTTTGTATTGATAAATGCTGATTTCTTGCTCTATAGAAACTTCCACCTTATCCTTAAATCTAACTCCTACAGGTTATAGAGTTGAACTCAAATATCACTAATAACTCCTGCACACTGCTTTAGTTCCTTGCACACCTCCCTCCCTCCCAAATACCACTTAGCAACTATAATATGTGTTGTAAATATTTTTGACTGTATGTTTATTCACTAGACTATGAGCTCCATCAAAGCAGGGTTTTTATTTGTTCTTGCTGATTGCTGTAAGTTATACAATTAGCACAGTGCCCAGCATATGAAGGACTCAAGATATCTGCTTATAAAACAAAGTCGAAACTGGAAACAAATTCTCCTGCTTTTTAGTCTACTATTCTTTCCTCTACTCTATATATTTTAATCTCACTTAAATCACCTATAAATCTACAATGACAGTCTGTGTTTATTCATGTCCCCAGCCTTATTTACTACCCTTCAGCATGCTGTGGTTCCAGTTTATAGAATTAACTGCTGCTCCTCTAAAGTGCCACCTCATTTGTATCTTTCTTCCTCTACTTCCTCCTCAGTCTGGTGAAATCTGTTCATAGATCACCACCTCTAGGAAGCCTTCCAAGATTCCCCAGGTTGACACTCTTGTGTCTCCACTGTACTTGGCACACATTTTCATTACACTTGGCACACATTTTCAAAAGGACTTTTCCTACACATATTTGGCACATACTTCCAGGATGACATTTTTTATATTTGTTTAAATGTTTGTCACCCTAATAACTTCAAGATTCATGGATTTAGGGATTATGATTTACCCACCTTTCAATGTCAGTATTTATCACATAATCTGATGCATGTTAAGCTCAATAAATGCCTCTTGAATAAATAACGAAACTGGTATGATATTTTTCCCCGTTCTTTTTCCCTTTAATTCCTGCAAATAAGAGACAAGTGGCACCTCACATATAATAAAGCAAGACACATTCATTTTATGTCAGAATACCCCTGGGTTCCAGTTTTACCACTGATGAGCTGAGTTACCTGAGGCCACTCCTTTTACCATTCTGAACTTCAACTTCCTGATCAATAAAATGAGTTGAAAATAAATAATTGAATAAATAAAGTTTAAAATTAAGATATTTACATGAAATCCATTGTGACTATTATGAAAATGAATGCAGTGTTTTTTAATCAGTGACATGATATTCTGATGTTATCTTTTTTTTTTTTTTCCTGCGGTACACGGGCCTCTCACCGTTGCGGCCTCTCCCGTTGCGGAGCACAGGCTCCGGACATGCAGGCTCAGTGGCCATGGCTCACGGGCCCAGCCGCTCCGCGGCATGTGGGATCCTCCCGGACCGGGGCACGAACCCGCGTCCCTTGCATCGGCAGGCGGACTCTCAACCACTGTGCCACCAGGGAAGCCCTGATGTTATCTTTTATTACTAGAAATATACAGATTAAAAATGAGATCTGAATCTTTCCTACAGCATTGAATTAATTTTATATCAAAAATTCTTTCTGGTAATTTAAATAATTATGAATGATTAATTAAAAGTAATTTAAATGTTTATGAAATATTATTTTTCTTCCTAAAGTTTCCTTTTTTATTTTGTAAATTGAACATGCTCAGTATATAAAATACAGAACATTTACAAAGATATAAATAGTTAACAAATCATTTTTTATTTTTATCTATAAATAGCTTTTAATTATATTTTGTTGCATTTCTCTCAGTCTTGTATCTATGTGTACTTTTATTTCCTTGTTTCACTTAACTGTGATCCTTATCACATAGTCTACATTGTATTCTTCTTTTTTAAATTAATCATCATATAAGCAGAATTCATGTTATTTTTCACTAAGTACATTTTAATAATTGAAATTAAACTAATATACTAACAATTACTTTTGGACTTTTACATTGTTTCAAAAATTTACAGTTACAAATTATGTTGTACTAACTATCATTTTGCCTAAAGTTTTTTAACTTAAAGCAAAATTACAAAATATTATTTTTAGGTCAAATAATAAGAGATTTTACCTTTCATTATAAATATAGTTAGACTGATTTCCAAAATGATTATACAAATTTTCACTCCCACTAGTATTATGCAAGAACATTAAATGTAAAAGTGTAAACTTCTTGCATAGTACATTCTTGTATTTTCCCATATCTATGCTACTTTAAAAAATAATTATTTTTTATTTTTTCATATGTATTTCTTTACCAATGAAGTTTACTTTTCCCCTAAACAATATATGTCCTCCTTTTTGAATTATCTATTTATGTATTTTATTCATTGATCTATTTTAAGTATTTCTAATAGGTTTAGTGGGAAAAACGGTCATATTATTGCAAATATTTATCCTACTTTGTTCTTCATATTGGCTTTTGAGTTATATTGAGCGCTTATTGCATATTATCACTCTTCCATGTGGTTTACCCGTATTAACACACTTAATCCTCACAGCAGCCCATCCATTGAGTACTGTTATTATTCTTACTTTAGGCATAAGGAATTTAATATATAGAAAGTTAAATAATCTGCAGTAGCAAGTTAAAATTATCACTCGATGTTGTGGCACTAGCACCTATGCTATTTGGCAGTATACCATGCTGTCTCAAGAACTAAATAAAACATAAAATGTGATTATTTGAAAAAAAAGGATTTATTTGTTTTACAATTTCTTACCATTCTTGATGTGATTCAGCAAACCATTAACTCTTTTTTAAAGAAATAAACTATGTGGATCTACAAATTTAGATTGTTATACATTACTATATAAGGTAAAATGTATTTAGGTTCCCAATTTTGGGCTCTTTCATTAGTCCCAGATGCTGTATGCAATTTCTAAGAATTCATATGTCTGCAATAGTTTAAATTACTATAGAAAAGCAAGAATCTTTCAGCAGACATAGGGAATATAAACAAAACAACCTCGTCTAAATTCACTATGCACTCCAAGTTTATATATAGATCTGGCTTCGGTAAAATGAAACTATACCTGTTCAAAATGACCTGCTGAAATCTCTTTTGACTTTTACTCTCTCAGAAATGGAATTTTAAAATATCAACTATATATTTTTTTGAAATGTCATTATTGATAAACATTGGGTGTACTATTTCACAGAGATTTTCTGATTTCCCATGAATTATGTTTGCAGTCTTAAGTAGCAAGAACCGTGTGAACATCAAGCAATATCATTTATTAGATAATATGGTGACAGAATAATTTACAATGCACATTAAATAAACAAGCCAATGCACCCAACATAGGAGCACCTCAATACATCAGGCAAATGCTAACAGCAATAAAGGGGGAAATCAACAGTAACACAATCATAGTAGGGGACTTTAACACCCCACTTTTACTAATAGACAGATCATCCAAAATGAAAATAAATAAGGAAACACAAGCTTTAAATGATACATTAAACAAGATGGACTTAATTGATATTTATAGGACATTCCATCCAAAAACAACAGAATACACATTCTTCTCAAGTGCTCATGGAACATTCTCCAGGATAGATCATATCTTGAGTCACAAATCAAGCCTTGGTAAATCTAAGAAAATGTAAATCATATCAAGTATCGTTTCCAACCACAACGCTATGAGACCAGATATCAATTACAGGAAAAAATCTGTAAGAAATACAAACACATGGAGTCTAAACAGCACACTACTTAATAACCAAGAGATCACTGAAGAAATCAAAGAGGAAATCAATAAATACCTACAAACAAATGACAATGAAAACACAGCGACCCTAAACCGAAGGGATGTAGCAAAAGCAGTTCTAAGAGGGAAGTTTATAGGTATAGAAGCCTACCTTAAGAAACAAGAAACATCTCAAATAAACAATCTAACCTTACACCTAAAGCAATTAGAGAAAGAAGAACAAAAAAACCCTAAAGTTAGCAGAAGGAAAGAAATCATAATGATCAGACCAGAAATAAATGAAAAAGAAATGAAGGAAGTGATAGCAAAGATCAATAAAACTAAAAGCTGGTTCTTTGAGAAGATAAACAACATTGATAAACCATTAGCCAGACTTATCAAGAAAAAAAGGGAGAAGACGCAAATCAATAGAATTAGAAATGAAAAAGGAGAAGTAACAACTGACACTGCAGAAATACAAAAGATGATGAGACATTACTACAAGCAACTCTATGCCAATAAAATGGACAACCTGGAAGAAATGGACCAATTCTTAGAAATGCAAAACTTCTGAGATTGAACCAGGAAGAAACAGAAAATATGAACAGACCAATCACAAGCACTGAAATTGACTGTGATTAAAAATCTTGCAACAAACAAAAGCCCAGGATCAGATGGCTTCACAGACGAGTTCTATCAAACATTTAGAGAAGAGCTAACACCTATCCTTCTCACACTCTTCCAAAATATAGCAGAGGGAGGAACACTCTCAAACTCATTCTATGAGGCCACCATCACTCTGATACCAAAACCAGACAAAGATGTCACAAAGAAAGAAAACTACAGGCCAATATCACTGATGAATATAGTTGCAAAAATCCTCAACAAAATACTAGCAAACAGAATCCAACAGCACATTAAAAGGATCATACACTATGATTAAGTGGGGTTTATCCCGGGAATGCAAGGATTCTTCAATATGCGCAAATGAATCAACGTGATACACCATATTAACAAATTGAAGGAGAAAAACCATATGATCATCTCAATAGATGCAGAGAAAGTTTCCGACAAAATTCAAAACCAATTTTTTATAAAAACCCTCCAGAAAGTAGGAATAGAGGGAACTTTCCTCAACATAATAAAGGCCATATATGACAAACCCACAGCCAACATCATCCTCAAGGGTAAAAAACTGAAACCATTTCCACTAAGATCAGGAACAAGACAAGGTTGCCCACTCTCACCATTATTATTCAACATAGTTTTGGAAGTTTTAGCTGCAGCAATCAGAGAAGAAAAAGAAATAAAAGGAATCCAAATTGGAAAAGAAGAAGTAAAGCTGTCATAGTTTGCAGATGACATGATACTATACACAGAGAATCCTAAAGATGCTACCAGAAACCTACTAGAGCTAATCAATGAAATTGGTAAAGTAGCAGGATACAAAATTAATGCCCAGAAATCTCTTTCACTCTTATACACTAATGATGAAAAATCTGAAAGTGAAATTAAGAAAACACTCCCATTTACTACTGCAACAAAAAGAATAAATTATCTAGGAATAAACCTACCTAAGGAGACAAAAGACCTGTATGCAGAAAATTATAAGACACTGATGAAAGAAATTAAAGATGATATAAATAGATGGAGAGATATACCATGTTCTTGGATTGGAAGGATCAATATTGTGAAAATGACTCTACTACCCAAAGCAATCTGCAGATTCAATGCAATCCATATCAAATTACCACTGGCATTTTTCACAGAACTAGAACAAAAAAATTCACAATTTGTATAGAAACACAGAAGACCCCAAATAGCCAAAGCAATCGTGAGAAAGAAAAATGGACCTGGAGAAATCAGGCCCCCTAACTTCAGACTATACCACAAAGCTACAGTAATCAAGACAGTATGGTACTGGCACAGAAACAGAAATATAGATCAATGGAACAGGATAGAAAGCCCAGAGATAAACCCATGCACATATGGTCACCTTATCTTTGATAAAGGAGGCAAGAATATACAGTGGAGAAAGGAGAGCCTCTTCAATAAGTGGTGCTGGGAAAACTAGACAACTACATGTAAAAGAATGAAATTAGAACACTCCCTAACACCATACACAAAAATAAACTCAAAATGGATTAAAGACCTAAATGTAAGGCCAGACACCATCAAAGTCTTAGAGGAAAACATAGGCAGAACACTCTATGACATAAATCACACCAGGATCCTTTTTGACCCACGTCCTAGAGAAATGGAAATAAAAACAAAAATAAACAAATGGAACCTAATGAAACTTAAAAGCTTTTGCACAGCAAAGGAAACCATAGACAAGACCAAAAGACAACCCTCAGAATGGGAGAAAATATTTGCAAATGAAGCAATTGACAAAGGATTAATCTCCAAAATTTACAAGCAGCTCATGCAGCTCAGTATTTAAAAAACAAACAACCCAATCCAAAAATGGGCAGAAGACTTAAATAGACATTTCTCCAAAGAAGATATACAGATTGCCAACCAGCACATGAAAGAATGCTCAACATCATTAATCATTAGAGAAATGCAAATCAAAACTACAATGAGATATCATCTCACACCAGTCAGAATGGCCATCATCAAAAAATCTACAAACAATAAATGCTGGAGAGGGTGTGGTGAAAAGGGAACCCTCTTGCACTTTTGGTGGGAATGTAAATTGATACAGCCACTATGGAGAATAGTATGGAGGTTCCTTAAAAAAACTAAAAATAGAACTACCATATGACCCAGCAATCCCACTACTGGGCGTATACCCTGAGAAAACCATAATTCAAAAAGAGTCATGTACCACAATGTTCATTGCAGCTCTATTTACCAGGACATGGAAGCAACCTAAGTGTCCATTGACAGATGAATTGATAAAGAGGATGTGGCACATATATACAATGGAATATTACTCAGCCATAAAAAAGAATGAGACTGAGTTATTTGTAGTGAGGTGGATGGACCTAGAGACTGCCACACAGAGTGAAGTAAGTCAGAAAGAGAAAAACAAATACTGTATGCTAACACGTATATATGGAATCTAAAAAAAGAAAAGAAAATGGTCATGAAGAACCTAGGGGCAAGATGGGAATAAAGATGCAGACCTACTAGGGAATGGACATGAGGATATGGGGAGGGGGAAGGGTAAACTGGCACAAAGTGAGAGAGTGGCATGGACATATATACACTACCATATGTAGAATAGATAGCTAGTGGGAAGGAGCCGCATAGCACAGGGAGATCAGCTTGGTGCTTTGTGACCACCTAGAGGGGTGGGATATGGAGGGTAGGAGGGAGGGAGATGCAAGAAGGAAGAGATATGGGGATATATGTATATGTATAGCTGATTCACTTTGTTATAAAGCAGAAACTAACACACCACTGTAAAGCAATTATACTCCAATAAAGATGTTAAAAAAAATAAAATAAAAATAAACAAGCCAGTGCATAAAATAAACCTTCCAGTTTGAATTCTTGTAGAGGAGACAAAGGCTATGTAACAAATATCAATTTAAAAGATACAACTTATACCTCTTAACAGAAAAGAAGAAAAAAAAAAAAAAACACCAAAGCAAAATCCATCCTGATTACTGTAAATGCTGTTCTCAGTTTTAAAAGAAGGGGCAAACTGCATTAAACATTCCAACATGGGAAGCAATGTGTCATGTTATTCTCTTCCATAGCATGATGTGATGGGTATTGTGTCTTATGACCGCTGGTAATGTCCACCACAGGAGATGTCAGAAGGAAATCTTGTTGTGAAATGTCAGCTCTAAAGCCCTGAATAGTGTGTTCACAGAGAGAGTGCTTAGATCAGCCAGCTTCAATGAAAACCCACAGGAAGGTGAAAATATTCTCCCCTACTATTATAAAATACATAACTCCTGAATGAATACATTTAACATCACATTACACTTTTTTTGCTTTCATATTTTAATATGAAGTTGTGCTGAGTATTTTCTCTTACACGTTGTACAGCACTGTAGTATGTATTGATAATCATATATAACATGCATTAAGCACTTAACTCTCACAGCGATCGTTAGTGGTAGGTGGTGTCACTATCTACTGCGAGAGAAATTAAGATATGCTTTTAACACTTTCTGTTGATCCTAAGATATATTTCAACATCAAAAGCTATTACTATTACAGTACTTTCATCATTGCTATCATTCCGCGATTAGTAACTGATATGCATATTGAAAGCATATGTGGTAAATTTAATTACTGAGTCAGATCTATGCAGTAAATAAATTTCAAAACCATTTTTAACAGTTTTACTAAATGCACAGGAAGAGTAAGATGAGATAAAAAGATTGTTAATGTTGATGTTTTATACAGTACAAAACATTTTATCATTATGCATTATTGAAGTGCCTTTTAATGGGAAGATTCTCTGAAGTTTTATTTCCTTCAAATACTGGGGACAATGATTATTCTCACTAGGGAAAAAATGCAACTTATTATAGTTACATATCAAGACAAACGTATTCATTGGCATATGTTCTGTTTTAATTAGCAGTCAGAGTTCTGCTGGGGTTGCTTATCTTTGATAATTGAAAAGAAAACTTTAGCAGACACATTTACATAGACAATTTATCATGTTACATGCAGACCCAATCACAAGTCAGTATGGGAATCAGGCAGGCAGGAAGAGGGGATTGACCTGGGAGTTGACATGACCAAAATTTGAACTGACAGTTCCAGGACCAGAACTTTGCACCCACAGATGTGGAATAAAAAAGCTTTGTTCTGATTCACACCCACTAAATATCTAAGGGCACTGGTCTGGGAGCTAGTACCCACCATAGCAGACTCTAAGCACAAATGGGGTTGCGGGGGACAATAAATCCCATTGAGGTCATAGTGAGTAGAGTGTTGTCAACCACGGGGAAGACACTTATGAGAATATAATTAGTTGTTATAGTTCGCAACAAATTCAGGGCGAAATGAGGGCATAATCTCAATGATATTGCACAAATCTCATCACTCTGACTTGGCAGAGAGGAGGAAATGGGGAGCAGTTAAGTTCAGGCCTGAGGCCTCACTTTATCCATTTTAGATAATGGGCTTAAAACAGAAAACAAAGTGCTGACTCTATCCATTGTCTAAAGGCTTCTAATATGCTACCAGGGTCATTGTCATTGGCCTGGGGACAGAAGGGAACTGTATCTGCATCTGTCAGGCTTCATTAATTGGGCAACTCAGCACAGGCATGGAGACAGGGATCATAAAGCATTATGATTCAGTTTCTTATTCGTGAAGTAATGACAATTGGATCCCTAGGAGAGAATGAGCTCTTAAATATGCAAGCAAAATCCACCAGTTAGAGAAGGGTAAATATCTCTGCTTATAATATCTGTTCATTAACTCAGCAGATAATAATTGAGAGTATACTAAGTGTCAGGCATGTGTATAGTTGCTAGGGTTAAAGATATTAAAAAGTAGTAGATGCTTATACTCTAAAGGGCAAACTCAATTTTCCTTTCCCTTTCTACAAACCGGAAAATAATTTATTTTACCATCAGAAGTTCCTATGTATATACTGTTGTGGTGAGATTGAGGAACTTTGAATTTTGATAGAGTGTCTTTGTATTATTTCCTATAAGGTTTTAGGATATCACTCCCTAGATATATAATTAAATGTGAATTTTGCTGTTAAGGAGTTTTGCAAAAATTTTATTCCAACTAACTCTGACAAGTTGTTCTGGACAAGCCTGAATACAGTTGTAGTTAAAATAGCAGATTTGTTTTGTTTAGATTTCTATCGAGGATAGTTTAGTTCATCATGCTCTTCCATTCATGGGACTCTATGGTCATCAATCTTTACAAGTCCTCTCTCATATTTTATATTTGATTTTATTTATTTCCTACATTTTATTTTATTTTACACCCATCCTGCCCTTAACTACATTCTCACTTTCATATATTATCAGGGAAATACAGAGATAGATCTTTTCAAAAATATATAGTACTGGTGGGTGTATGTATATGTTTTAAATATATCTTACAATAAATAATAAACAGTTTTAAGAATTGTTCAGGTCTTAATATGTGTGAAGCACTCTTCAAAGTGTTTTTCATATATTGACTCATTTAAATTCTTAAAACAATTTTATGGTGTAGGTACTATTATTTTCTCCATTTACAGATGAGAAACAGAGGCACAGAGAAGTTATGTGATTTGCCCTAGGTTACACACCTAACAAGAAGTCATACCCAGATTATCTGGCTCCAGAAACTGGAAGTTTTAACCCATCTCTATTTATTTTGCCTCTATGTATGTCACATCGTGTCGTAGATCTATTTTCCATATCTTAATTTTCCACTTGATACTACAATTTTCAGTCCACATTAGCATATAAATATCATTCATTGCTTTGAACTGCTACCACTGCAGCCTGTTCTATAGTACAAGGAAACTATATTTTATTTAACTGTTCTCTTTGTTGGAAACAGCCAGATTATTTCCAGCTCTCTGCTTATACAAAAAATACTGTAGTAAACATTCTGCGAATTTCCCTTTTGAGCCCATTTTTGTTTGGATGTGAAGTGGAATTGCTGGGTCATGCTATACATTTACATTACATTTTAACACGCCATGTTAAAATACTCTCCAAAACAGCTGTACTAATTTTCATTCCAAGAGGAATGCATGCAGGTTACTATTTTTTCACATAATATACAACCCTTGATATTTATCTATGTTTGCCAGTCTGATTGAGGGTATATCACTGTGGTTTTAATTTGCCATTTCTATTTACTAGCAGAGTTAATTCTCTTTTTATATAGTTTTAGCCATTTTTTTCTATAACTTAATTGTTCATATTCTTTGTCCATTTTTCTAATGTGTTTACTTATTTTCTTTGAAGTAGTTTCTTGGA
Source organism: Monodon monoceros (assembly GCF_005190385.1). Taxonomy (NCBI): domain Eukaryota; kingdom Metazoa; phylum Chordata; class Mammalia; order Artiodactyla; family Monodontidae; genus Monodon; species Monodon monoceros. The sequence goes on from NW_021703777.1 coordinate 68,280,199, forward strand.
CATTTTTTATATTAATGTAGAAGTCTTTTTAAATTTTTAAAATTCTTTTTGACATTTTTTTAATCAACAGTTTCATTATTACCTAGACTAGTCACAATCATAAACTGCAAGCAGGTATTCTTAATGGAACCAAGAAATTTGGTGATACTCACAGATTATGGTGACTGAAACAAAAAGAATAATGACAATAACAGAAAATCCATAATAGAATGTTAGTGAAAAAAGACTAACACATTACATCAGAAAGTTAACTAAGCATAACAACCCAGTGAAGTAGGTGTTGTTATCTCCATTTTAATGATGATTAAACTGAAACTCACAACAATTAAGTTACTTATACATAGGATTCATAACTGAAGGTCAATAGTACTTGAGTAAAGAAAGATGCAGTGGGCTTCAAATCTTCATTTCTTTCAGCAGAACAAGTGATTCTGATGGATTTAGTTCTTCACCAGCACTTCAAGAAAGACTATCTAAATCCTACATTTGTCAAATTTTGTGACTACTGCTCTATGTGCAGAGATGAAAAAAATTTATCAAAGTGTGAATAAGGAAGAAATCCAGAACTTCTTTGCCAGTTGTCACCCTTCCTTTCTCTATAGATATAAATGCTCATGTATCTCTTGGTCCACATATAGAGAAGGTGTTTTGGCAAAATATAATTGAAAACAAAATCTTCTGTCAATTCAGAAAATTTCTCCAAAATGTAGAAAAAGAAAACAGTTTATTATTGAGTAAGCATTATCAGAATGTGATGTGTATAACAGGTAATCTGCTAAGAGGTTTAGGTTTCCAAGACAGAAAGAAATCTCAACCTTTTTATAACCAAGCAGATACAACCCATTGCATATATATTCTCAAGATAAACAATAACTAGTCCTCGAGTAGGGGGATGTGACAGCATCATTGACCACACGTAGTGTGATCGCCGACAATACCCTGGTAATCGGGATTACCATCTGTGTTAGTTACTTAGCTAAATTCAAAGGAAAAATAATCTTTTCATATCTCTATGACGGGTCAGTTTTGCAACTTGCAGCCAGTTGAAGTTAGGCTCCTATTCTCCGACAGAAGCTGGGAAATAGGGACCCTATCTTCCTTGGATGTTTACATTACAATGAGATGGTTTCCAGGTCCTTGAGAAAGCCATTCCTGGGTATTCAAACAGCCAACAAAAACCTTCTTTAGCTTTTACCAAATGTAAAACCGATAGCTAGTGGGAAAGCAGCCACATAGCACAGGGAGATCAGCTCGGTGCTTTGTGACCACCTAGAGGGGTGGGATAGGGAGGGTGGGAGGCAGGGAGATGCAAGAGGGAAGAGATATGGGGATATATGTATATGTATAGCTGATTCACTTTGTTATAAAGCAGAAACTAACATACCATCGTAAAGCAATTATACTCCAATAAAGATGTTAAAATAAATAAATAAATAAAAATAAAATAAAATGTTTTACATACATTTCAAAGAGATAGAGAAAGAACTTACACTTAGAAATTTTCTAAAGCAAATGGTCTAAGAAAAGGGAGGAGAGGGAGTTCCTTTCCCTTATTTTTAACATAGAGAATTAAGCCTCCTATTTTTACTTTGTATTTGCCCTTACGGGTGCTAATGTATTCTGCAGTTAATATCCATGCATTTTCTACAGCGTCCCTAGTGTCTTTTATCCACTGGTAATTTTAGGGTAGCAATAAACATAACAGGGTTTGTTAACAAAATAAACAAAACAAGGCATATGCTTTGATAAAACATTTTATATGTATTAAAACAATTAGTACTCACCAAAAACTATGAGAGCAATACTATTATCCTCTTTTTTAGATGAAGAAATTGACAAACAGAACTGAAATAACTCAAGGTAGCCTGGTTCTGAAGTCTAGAAAATAAGCTACACTTATAACCTGCAATCTGTTTTACATAAAATTTTCTCTCTCTCTCTCTCTCTGCCTCTCTCTCTCTCTCTCTCTCCCTCGCACACACACCTCCTCATATCTTCCACTTCTCGTTAACAAAATTTTGATGACAAGTTTAATTCTGAAAAGCACTAATAGTTTCCTTCCAGACAATTTTCTGAAGGAACAAGACTACTCTGACAGCAAATGGCTGCTAGTTATTTTGAATGTTTGGAATTTATGCTTAGTTAATTCCTGCTCAATAAAACAAAAACTTATAAAGCATTAAGACAGGGGATACAAAAGAGAAAAAGAGCTTGCCTCACAGTCTTTGTTATTTCTCATTATAAAGTATGTAGCATGGCCTCTAAAAAGCTGAAATAGTTTATTATATTTCTATCAAAACAAAATTTATTTGTATAAGACAATAATGCCCACAAGCATATAGCTACCAAAGCAAAAATCTTGCCTGCCAAATGTGTTTTCTTATTAAATCTCCAAGTAGTGTAAATTAAGTGTAGGTATTAGGCTAAACACTGAGAATAGTTTGGAGGTAAGGTCTTGGCCTTCAGAAATTTACACACTAATGGGAAAGGTGGAACCATTAACATTCCAAGCACTGTCACAGTTACAAAACCTCTTTTGCATTTACTACCTCATTTGGTCTTCATTACAACTAGTGATGTATGTCTTATTTTAATTCTCACTTTGCAGGTAGGGAAATTGGGGCTCAGAAAGGTTAATTAATTTGTCTAAATTTACATTCTAAATGAGAGAGAGGCTGAAACTAGAACTTCTTACTAAATGCTGTGCTCATTCCACTCCACAATAGCTGCTTAATTTACTAATACTGCCTTTAAAACAGAGTGAAGTCAGAAAGAGAAAAACAAATATCGTATATTAACGCATATATGTGGAATCTAGAAAAATGGTATAGATGAACTGGTTTGCAGGGCAGGAATAGAGATGCAGACGTAGAGAATGGACATGTGGACACAGGCGGAAGGAGAGGGTGGAATAAACTGGGAGATTAGCTTTGACATAAATACACTACCATACGTAAAATAGTTAGTGGGAACCTGCTGTAGAGCACTGGGAGCTCAGCTCTGTGATGACTTAGATGGGTGGAATGGGGGGGGAGGGAAGTCCAAGAGGGAGGGGATATAGGTATACGTATAGCTGATTCACTTCATGTACAGCAGAAACTAGCACAACATTGTAAAGCAACTATACTCCAATAAGAAAAAGAACCCTCACAAAAAATTTAAGTAATAAATTCAGATAATTAATCCACTTAATTTTAATAAAATAATTAAAATTAAAAAATATATATAAAATCAAGATTTCTAATACTAACCAATTTACCAATATTTTACTAAAAGATTTCTGGTTCATTTCCAAAATCGAATTTGGAGAATCTCTTGTTTTGTGTTACTCAGCACTCATTTCACCCATATTCTGGTAGCCACACCCTGATTTTCATGAAAGTTAGATACCTAGCTACCACTTGACCTTAGGGTTTGTAGGGAACACTGTTACTCCAATCCTTTTGAATTCCTGTGAGCCCTCGCCCGGCTTCCATGTGCATTTGCTTCCAGTGGTCTGCATTCAAGACTCCTCTTCAGGAGACTGCCCTCAGAACCCTGGATCCACTGTACCCTCATGCACAGGAGATCTGGAGATCATGTTTATCCAAGCCCAGTCATTGAAAAGGGTAGGAATAAATTACACACCAGCTTTCCATGTGGGAAAAGGTAAAAGACATCCCTTTCTGGACAGTTCCTGAAACATACCCCTTTTCTGGACTCTGCCTAAAATTACATCCTTGCTTGTTTTCCTTCTCATCCCTGTCTTCCTTTCTGGTTTCTTCTAGGAATACTGCCTTACTTACCTACAAAGGAACCTGGGGAACCTGACCTAAGACAGAGTGTATCATATGACCTGACCTTACACAAATTGGTGACTCATATTCTCCTGCCGTAGGTTTATGTTTAGAGTTGATACACAATTTAAACCAATGAGAGAGAATAAGATCCCGGGAATCCTATGGGAGAGAACACTGTCCCTTCTTAAGGAAATTGGAGCTAAGAGAATGTAGAGTTTTCACCTTCTGCAGCTAGTTTTTCTGAGCCTGTTGGAGAGTAGAGCCAAAACAGAGTCAAGTTGAGCCAAGTGGTGGGGAAAAAACAGGTGCTAAGGATCTCATTTATGCCAGTACATCAAGCTTTGCCTGAAGGCTGCCCTACCTCTGGACTTCTCAGATACTTGAGCCAAAAAAATTCCCCTTTTTGCTCATGCCAGATTGGCTGAAGTTCTCAGAAGAATAACAAACTATTTCCTTATTAGTAGAGGAAAATGAGATACATTTTTTCAATTGATGTAATGTAAGGAGTGTTGAGTCCATTTTTTGGTCAACAATGAAAAACTACTTGATATCATTCAATATGCTCAAATTTTAGGATTATGTATTTAAAGATAGAGAACAGGCCACTGCTTTTTAAAACTGTTTTTATAAGTATTTTCTAGAAAAAGATAAAAGGGTCTCCCTGAAATATCATTTTTGTGCTAATAAAAATTCCATCTTTGACAGTAAAACCAGATTGTAAACAACACATTAAAATTACCTTAGTAATTTTTCACTAAATTAACCCAAGGATTTACATACTCTACATGCAACATGTACACTTTAAGTATTATACTATTGATTACTATTTATGAACGTTGAGAGAGGAAAGGGTGGTATAAATAATTCCAAAGATAGCACATCCTCACTGAAAAGAGATTATGTTGTTATTATTATTACTATTATTAATTAAAAGCAGTGTATAACTAAGAGTATGGATTCTAGAGTGATATGGGTTCTGGAACTGTATGCAAATTCTGACAGATTCTAGCTATCCAGCTGTTTGATTTTTGGAAAAAAATAGCTTTTCTGAGACTGAATAGCCTTATCTGTAAAATGAGAATTATGATGGTATTTATATAATTAAGTTGTCTGAGGAATAAGTAAGATAATTCAGTTCAAATACTTAGCACAATGTTGGCCATATATTTATAGTAAAAATTTAAAATCAACAATTATTATTGTTTCCAATGGGGAAATTGTTTTTTCACATTTGTCACATACACTGGTTTTAAAAGAAATACTTTTTCACAAAAAAAATCTCTTTAACTTAGTAAATAAAAAGCTTACATAGCTAAAAGTAAAATATTTGACAGCATCCCATATCTGTGGAGAGGCTCTCAATGCCATAAGCACAGTGGTCAAATTATTTATATTTTATTTTTTCCTTTTTACTACTATTTAGATATATTGTATACAATAGGATATTTTTGAAAAATTTAGCATGAATTTATCAAGGACTATTCAGATTTGGAGTTATGCACCCTAGATATTTTAAAGAAAAGAATCAGGTTAAAAGTTGTATTTTTAGTGAGGCCTCTTATTTGTAAAAATTCATAAATATATGTGAATTAAAAATTTCTTGAAAGATAAACTCCAAAATTTTAATACTGTTCAATTCTGGGTTGTGAGATACTAATATTATTTTCATCTTTTTACTTAATTATATTGACTATTTTTCATATCATTTGTATGATTTACTTTTCAAATTTAAAAAATTAGTTTTAAAAAGAAAAATAAGGCTTCCCTGGTGGCGCAGTGGTTGAGAGTCCACCTGCCGATGCAGGGCACGCGGGTTCGTGCCCCGGTCCGGGAAGATCCCACATGCCGCAGAGCGGCTGGGCCCGTGAGCCATGGCCGCTGAGCCTGCGCGTTCGGAGCCTGTGCTCCGCAACGGGAGAGGCCACAACAGTGAGAGGCCCGCGTACCGCAAAAAAAAAAAAAAAAGAAAAATAAGCAAAATAAAATTAAATTAAAATATGGCTAATGTTGCACATGCTCATCATAGTTAGAGAACACGCATAAGTAGAAATTTGTTGTTTCCCTAATTTCTTGATTCATTATCTACACATGGCAGTTTTGCTGAAAATCATCTATCACTCAGAGTACAAGTATGGGTTAAAAAAAAAATACTTTCCCAAAATATTCCAGAGAAGCCTAAGTCAGAAAATCTCACGTACTGTCAATAGCTTCATTCTCTATGGGTTAAAGCCATTCCCTTTAGAAAGTCATGAACTTAAATAATTTGGAATCCACAGCCTTCTCTTCTGTAGCACATAGTTAAGAAACTGAGTTTTGGGGCCATTTCTGTAAAGGGAGCTATAAATAAAATCTGTTCCTTTAACAAGATTTTTTAAAGTCTAGTATTGAGTTCCTTAGATTTTTTTTTATTGTTTATTTTTTAATCTCCCCTTTCTAGCTCTAGTTTCAAAAAGTCAAAGTAGAGAGAACATTAGGCAAGACATAGCAAACTGCCTACAAGTGACTTAAAAAAAATTGGTATTTGATTCAGAAGTCTAGGTCTTAGTTGAGTCTCTGAACTTGGAAGGTTAGGTGTTTCCAAAGTCACTTCATCTCTCTGAGACTTATCTGCCTTATATAATAATTAAAGTTAGGATTAGGTGAAGGCTGAAGCTTTTTCTGTCTCTAAAATTACATTTTATATGTTTACAGTTAATTCCTATAGTTAAAATCAAGTTTTAAAAGTCCCAATACAGATTTATGTGTGAAATATATTAATTATAACTTCTCATATCTGTCAAGACCACATAACCAAAGTTTTCCCATACCCTACAATTTGACAGCAAATTTCCTAAGTAATCTTCAAATGCTTTTCTCTATTGAGAGTAAAAATATATATATTAATTTGGAGGTCATTTAAGATATTAGTTCCATTTAAAGGAAAATAACAGCATAACTTGTTTTTCCTCCAAATATATGTAAATTTATTTTGGCTCTTGCTAATTCATAGAATAGCCTAAAAATTAGTTATAAAATCTTAACAAGAAATGAAAAAAAGAGATAGGGAAAAATTAGGAGGAAAGAAGAAGGGATGTAGGAAGAATGGAAGATAAATATAATTGCTCTTGACGCCTTAAGAATATTTAACTTTTGGATGTCTTAGCCCAGATTCTCTAAAATTCAGAGCCTGAAATGAAAACTTATATGCTAACATTTTATGGGTGAGGAAAACTGAAATCTCAGGAAAAATGGAGTGAGGGAAAATGAGCTGAGGATAGAAGAAGACCCCACATAAGAGGGTGCATTTCTGAGCTGGCTGTAGCCAGGTAACAAACATAGACAACTTCTCAGTGTGAGGGGCATCTGAGAGAACCACTGTGCTGCAGAAAGTTTCTCTGTTTCTTGTCTCCCACTGACCAAATTCCTCCATAGGGCTCTTATACCCAGGCTTCCAAGTTTTTCAGTTCAGTCTTACTGGGCATCTTCTAGGGGAGCCAATCTCAAAGTAGCAGAGGAAGCCTCCAAAAGATCTAGTGGTGCCTTGTGTCTCAGAAGCAACAGGAGAACCCGTGGCAGAAGGCAACTGGTGTAGGTAAAGGTGTGAGGTGAAGTGCTGCCTATCTATGTCAATGAACAACATGGCAGACCAGGAGCCCCAGCCTGAAGGTCTGCTGCCCAAGCAGGTAGATTACCATGAACACCACGACACGGCATCAGAGCTCAGTGGGACTTCCTCTCCAGAAGATTAAACCTACCAGAAGGAAGATAATTCCAAGTGATCTTTCTGGAAGTTCATTACAAGTTCATTACATCGTGCAGAAAGGGAGATGTGAGCAAACCTGGAGAGTCACCTAAACTGCGTCCAATGCCTGGGTATAATAATTCTCCATTTCTGTACTCTGCTTTAGAATTATTATATAATAATATTTTTGTTAACCAGCACGCATTTCTAATCTATTCATTCTCTGAAGATAGATGGCATTCTGAAGGAAGTCAGTCCACTGTAAATTGGTCTGCAAGGAAGTTATTTATAACAGGAAAGTATAGCTCTGTTTAATAGCCAGGTAGATTTATTGCAGAAAACATTCATTGCCTGAAATATTATTTCAGGTTGTAAAGGTCAGCATAATAATATAATTTCCACCAATTAGCTTTTATGCAACCCTTAGGTAGCCAATGGTAAAGATTATTTTTAAATGATATCTAAGGATCAATTTCAACTGGCCACAGGCCTTTTGGCAATGGTTGTTCTGTGTGTTTTAAAAATAATGTCAAAAGAAAAACACACACACAAAACTAGCACCAGTCTCTCTTAAATTGATTTTGATATAAGTACAAGACTGGAACATTAGTTCTTGGAAATATCCAACTCTTTCAAAGAATTGAGCCTTTCTTGAAAGAGAAGAGAAACCATCAACACTTTGCTGAACAGGGATTTCCCTGGTGGCGCAGTGGTTAAGAATCTGCCTGCCAATTCAGGGGACACGGGTTCGAGTCCTGGTCCGGGAAGATGCCACATGCTGCGGAGCAACTAAGCCTGTGCACCACAACTACTGAGCCTGCATGCCACAACTATTGAAGCCCGCATGCCTAGAGTCCATGCTCCACAACAAGAGAAGCCACCGCAATGACAAGCCTGCACACAGCAACGAAGGGTAGCCCCCGCTCGCCGCAACTAGAGAAAGCCCTCACGCAGCAATGAAGACCCAACACAGCCAAAAATAAATAAATAAATAAAATTATTAAAAAAAACAAAAAAAAACTTTGCTGAACAATGTTAATGGATGGCTTGTTTCTCCTCATGAAACTGCACAGAAAGATAAACCATGAACTATAAATGTGTATTTCTTCTCTCTTTAATTTGTACTCAACCTTATTTCACCAATATCCTATAAGGTTTGTCATCATTAGGAGCCCGCAAGGTGGTAATTCAGAAAAAAATTCCTTGTGGGTAGGAGGATAGATGATAATTCAATCGATTGATAGACTGCCTATTAATTAAAAATATATATTCTGGTGACACACAGGAAGTACTTCAAGATTACTTTGAATCAGAATTTTTATTTATATCAGAATCCATAAATTCAAACATTTCTTCTAAATATTAAATTACCTTAACTGATATTATATAATTTTGTCCACAAATGTTGTGGCTGAGGATGCAGTTTTTCTTCCAATTCTAAATTTCCCTTCCTTTTTTTTTTTTTTTTTTTGGTAATAGAACTCTTAAATGTTAGCAAGGTACATGATTATCAGAATAAAGACCATATCCCCTAGTCTTCCTTGCAGGGAGGTATAGCCACCTCACTAAATTTGGCCCATGTCTTGTGAATAGAAGTGAGAGCGCACCTTTTAGATCTTGGCTTGAGGGAGAGGAGAATACACTCCACTTCCCTTTTTATCTCTTCCTTCTGGCTGAAAGAAGCTATGTTGGTCAATGTAGAAAATGTAAGTTGTGACAGAGATAGTAATGCTCACCAGACATTTCAGACATTCTATGTATTTTCAATATACCCCAAACCCATGTATTTAGGGAAGGCCAGATGCCTACTTCTGCTCAGCGAACTGGGAGAGGAAGTGACCTCTAACACTTCCTGGCTTAGGTAGGGAAAATACCAGGTGCTAATCTGCAGTATCTCTCTCCCTCTGCAACGGTGACCAGTGAAGCTTCATATTCCATTTGTTGGTGCTATCAGATCATAGAGTCCCCATCCTCCCACGTTCCTGAGTGACTTTGTGGAACAGAGCTCTTTGCTGATGATATGCTACAGAGCAAGTAGACAATAACCTTTCTTACTTTAAGCCTCTGGGATTTAAGGGTTAACTTGTTAATGCATAATAGCTTGTCCTAACTAATGAATGGACAGAGGCAACATTCTATGAAAGGTAGAACACGGAGCTGAGAGAACTTGGGTCTCCAGCACTGTGGAGCTTTCATATCAGTTTTGGGCCTCTTAAAGAATTAGTTAAGAGAGAAATAAACATCTTTCTTGTTTAAACTTCTGAACTTACCACCTTATATATGAAGTTTCACAGTATCCAAAGAGTCATTTACCAAATTTGAATTTAAATTCTTTAATGTTTATATTTTCTAAAATAAGAATTATAATTGGTCACAATAAAATAACAAAATCATAATTGCTAGGATTGTTAAAAACCACTATTTTGGAATCTCCTTTGAATAATGGTCTCTGAAGATATTCTCATCCAAGATTGTTGTATTTTTAAAATAAATACACATAACATACCTAATTCTGAACTTGCACACCATCTTTTACATAGTAATGAACTTTTATTGAACTGTTACTACATTCCACAAATTGTACTATTTATGTGCATTACTTTATTTACTCTTCACAACTCTATAAAGTAGATACTATAATTACAATCCCCATTTTATAAGTGAAGAAACTGAGATATAGAGAGGAAGATAACTTGCTAAAAATCACACAGACGATAAATGTCCAAGACAAGATTCAAACCAAGTTTTTAATGATTTAAGAGCCTGGTCTCTGACATGATACTATATTTGTGTTCATGGTGAGATAAATGCACACAGGATATTAAAAGTACTTTTTAAATTTTATTCATCTTAAATGTATTTTTTCCTTTTTCCCTTTCTTTCTGGTTTTCTTCCTCCCTCCTCCTTCCTTTCTTTCTTCTTTCTTTCCTTCCTTCTTCCTTACTTTTCTTCTTTCCTTTCTTGTTTTCTTGTGTTCTTTCTTTCACTTTTTCTTCTTTTAAGAATGAAATGCATGCATGCCTTACTCAAGATTAGAAATCTGAGGATTGCTGCATTTGTCTCACACTATATGGCAGTAGATCTGCATGAGAAATCATGAGCTTCCTCTGCTTGCATCAAATCTCCTGTTACTCCTGTAGATATAATTTTATATCTGGAAAATAACTTTTTTGAAAATAGCAAATTCATGCTGGAGGATTGTTTTGCAGACAGTTCTAATGGCAGGATCTATCTCATTTTCATTGTTCCTTTCACTTCATTTAGTACCGGTGCCTGTGCTGCTCTTTGCTGTGTCCCAGCATCCCAAGTGGCTCAATAGGCAGTCCCTTGACATGGAGTGAGACGCCTACAAACTGAGCTGGGGGACTGTTTCTGGCTAGGCTCCCAGGGTGGGTGTGAAACATATGGCAATGAGAGAGGAAAATTTCTGTGCTGGTATTGCTACTGACACTTCTAATATAATTTTGATATGTTAGCATAATGAAATATGTTATACATGTTAGAATTACAGAAATAAAAAGCATGATCTTGCAAAAGGTGTTTCAAGACTAGAAATAAACAGAGAATATGCATGATTAAGGTTTAATAAAGATAGATATTCTGTACTGTGGTAGCAAGAAAGAGAGATGTGGAACAGGATTTAGTCACAAAAAGGAGAGGGTAAGGGGTTAGAGAAGGCTCTGGGAGCAAGTGATCCCTGCTCTGAATCTTAAATAATGAGTAGTAGTTAGCCAGGCAGGTAATAGTAGGAATATTATGTTGGGATGTACAACATTGCTATTACACAATCATTTTTCAATTATAAAAATGACAATTTCTAATGGCTTAACCTAACCTAACAAGTGCTTTTCATTGATCCAGGAGTCTGATAATTATTAATTTATTTAGTTCTCATAACTATCATAGGAGTTAAGTACTGACGTTTTACACTTAAGAAAATGGGCATAGAAAGGTTAAGTATATTCTAAAAAAAAAAAAAAAAAATCAGTAGAAAAGCCAGGATTCGAGCCCAAACAATCTGGCTCAGTCATTTTCTTAAAAGCACTGATTTGCAGTCAAGATAGTAAAGGACACTCCTTTCCTCTTTAGAAGTAGATGATTCTGTTCACATATATCTACATCTAATTCTCATCAATTTCCAGCATTCATGCTAGCTTAGGGCCCTCCTACTAGAGAAAAAGAGAATGATTATTTAAAATATTTATTCACAAATAAAAGTTTACCTCTTGATGGCCTCTAGATTATAATATCAATAAGGTAATATTGTTAGGACTTTAAAACTTACATACTGTATAGTCAAATTTTACTAGATTCATTGAGTGTCTTTTTTCCAATTAAATATATCTGTTTTATAGACTTAAAAGTGTGTTACATGCCAATTTAAATATTTATTGCATGTGTATACAATCACAACCAGAACACTAACAAGAATTTTTTAAAAAAATATTATATAAGCCCATTTACAGAAAGGAGACAACTTTAATTTCTAATAAATTGTTTATAAAATAAACATACAAAAACGCTCCATTAACTACATTAAAGGCTATGGCATCATGGTGACTTGAATAATATAAATGGAATCAGTAGATTTACCACATAATTTAAAATTAAATCAGCTGTGAATACATGATTTGAATATTAAGTTTGGGTATAACTGAATCAGTTTTTACTCTTATAACTAATATAGTTTCACAAAGTTATATAGGTCAAAATCAAAATATTTTAGTCAAGGTTTTTTGGATTTTTGTTTTTGAGCTAATTGCTCATACTAACTCAAACAGAGCAAGGGGTTCATTCAGAGAGTTTATAGAACTGATGGAACGTCCTAAGCCAGAATAGCTATAGACAAGGCAGAATCCGGATTCCACTACTGGTCTGGGATGTGCTGGTTGATATAGGTCAGGAGCCCTATACAGGTATAGGTCTAGCAAACCCTGGAGACTTCAGCCAGGTACACTGCTTTGATCAGCAGGGGAAATACTCTGACTCATAACTCTTATTTCATGTTTGTATTAGTCAGCTAGGGCTGCCATAACACAATACCACAGACTTGGAGGCTTTAAACAACAGTTTAAAAGCTGGAAGTCTGAAAGCTGGAAGTCCAAGATCAAGGTGTTGACAGGGTTGGTTTTTTATTGAGGTCTCCTCCCGTTATCTTCACATGGTATCTATTTTGTGTGTGGTCACCTCTAGTGTTTTTCAGTTTGTCTAAATTTCCTCTTATTATAAGGACACTAGTCAGATTGAATTTGGACCCACCCTAACTTCCTCATTTTAACTTAATCACCTCTTTAAAGGCCCTTACATTCTAGGGTACTGCAGGCTTCAACATACAAACTGGGGGAGGGGAAGGCATATTTCAGTGCATAATATTCAGTTATACGACCCAAAGTCCTGGGTACGATTTTTGACCTATGTATGGATTTATTTTTTTAGCTTGTGCCAGATTTGGTCACATTCTTAAATGTTTTTGGACAATTCAGGCTAAAGTATGTGTAAATTTTACAATTACATATTATAACCAATAAAGGGTATATTCTTTTCCATTTTTTTCAAATTAAGCATAGAAAATGATTTCTATTTGTATTGCTATGTAAGAGACTACCTGAAAAAAATAAATTACTACTTTTTATCGTTCTATGGGTTGATTTGACCTATCTGGGTAGTTCTCATTCAGGGCTCCCAAGTGGTTTTAGTCAGAAACCACAGGCTTGTGCTGGAGTCATCTGAAGGTATAACTGGGCTGGGGTCCAGATGGCTCTTCATTCACATGCCTGGCACTTAAGCAGGGATGGTTGGAATAGCTGGAGACTGACTGGCATCTCTTTCTTTCCGTATTGCGTCTCCACATGACTAGTTTGGGCTTCCTCATAGAAAGGCAGCCCAGAAGAGTTAAACATCAGATATGACCACCAGCTTTACTCCATAAGCTTTCCAAGACACTCAGACAGAAACTGCAAAACTTCTATGACCTTGTTTCAGAAGTCGCTTTCACCACATTTTATTTATTACATAGGCCAGCCCAAATACAACCCAGGGGCTGGGGTGGGGAGGGGCATACAACAATGTGAATATCAGCGGCATTGTCCATTGGTCCATTGGGAAGCCATTTTGAACACTAACTACAACACTTGTTTTATTTATAATAGGATTAACAATAACGATTTGCAATTAGATGGAGGGAAAGGGAAATTTCCTACTGATAATTTCCTGAAAAATACATCAGTAAGTATAGAATTCTCCGTGGCACAAGTAGGTTTTAACTAGTTATTAAAATAAACTGAGTAGAAAGTTTATTGTAACTTTCTACTCAGAAAGAAGATTTAAATCTTCTTTGTTGATAACAACAATATCCAATATAATCATTTGCACTGATGTATTACCAAAGTATTCCCTTGTAGGTGTTTTATATAAAGTAATCAACAGTCGCTAGTGTGTGGCCCATGAAGGCCTTCCACCCAATATGAACTGACAACAAACAACACATACCATTAGCAAGAAACCTAAATCTACTGTATTCGATTTTTTTTTTTTTTTTTTTTTTTTTTTTTTTGCGGTACGCGGGCCTCTCACTGTTGTGGCCTCTCCCGTTATGGAGCACAGGTTCCAGACGCGTAGGCTCAGCAGCCATGGCTCACGGGCCCAGTCGCTCCGCGGCATGTGGGATCTTCCCGGACCGGGGCACGAACCCGTGTCCCCTGCATCGGCAGGTGGACTCTCAACCACTGCGCCACCAGGGAAGCCTTACTCTATTAGATTTTGAAATGAATTGTCTTATTATATCCTCATTGCAGCCTTTTGAAACAGCTATTATTCTTCTTTTATTGATGAGGAAGCAGATGAAAGAACAAGTGGAGATATTTTTTCTAGTTAACATAGCTAGTCAATGTCAGAGCTGGGATTTGATCTGTGTTTCTCTGACTCTATATATTTAACTGTGTACCAAGTCTAGGCATCTTAAGGTAAATCTACAACATGCTTTCTAACCAATCTACCATTTTGAGAATTAATCAAATGGGTAATTTAATAAAAATCCATGGGGGTAAGAAGATCTGACACTTGTACCAACAGACTGTCACTTCCCTTGCCAGTTATTGTTCAAGGGAACAGGAGCCTTGCCTTGGCAGTGACTTTGCTGAGACATGGAAGCAAGAGCTGGCAATTCTCTGAAGCAAGCCAAAGTTAATGCTACCTCTTTTCTCTATAAACAATGGAGGAATATCATCATCTGAATAGTAGACAGGACAATATTTCTGTAATTGTTTTGAAGCATCACAGCGCCACATTTTCTCTTGCCATTAGTGATTTGACATGCTTTTAGTTACTGTGATATTAGTGATCTGAACACTTCTTTACATGTTAACTTAGTGTTTGCTGATCATGGTGAACACTACTAAAGGAAAAAGTATTTAATAACGAGTTAATAAGCAAAGCCATGCCATACTAAGAACACGTCTCAAATTATATATCAAGAAGGCAACTCCAAAATTGAGTAAAAAATAAGAAATTACCTCAAATATAATTTGAAACAAAAAATGCCGTTTAAATATTTTTTCAAGTATTAAACATAAAATCCTGGGGTAAGTTTGTATTGTCAATTTGAAGTTTTATTTTTATAGAATGATATAATCAAACTTTCAAAAAAGATAATTACATTCCTACATTTTTGAAAAACCTACTTGAAGAGACAATCTGTTAATATAGATGATTATCTGAAAGCATAAAATATATACTATTTTCAATGAGCTGCTAACTCAGAGAGTAAGTACATGGATTACTTACTATGGTCTATTTGGAGGAAATACAATTGAAAACAAAATTTCCTCTCAACCCAGAAAACCTCTCCACAAAGGTAAAAGGGAAAGTAAACAGTTTTGCTATTGAATAAGCATTAAACCAGAATGGGATGTGCATCACAGTCAATCTTCTGAGAGACTTCAAAGACAGAAGGAACTCTCGCTCTTTTATATAGCTGGGCCGATTCACCCGTTACATACACGTTCTCAATTTAAATGATGACTGGTCCTCAAGAAGTCTTGACAAAACCATTTGTCACACATAGTTCATCCTAAATTGACTTGGCAGTTGAGGTGATTATCTGTGTTGCCTAACTGATTTTATCCAGAGGAAAATAAACTTCTCATATTTTTCTGACAAGAGGTAATTTTAGAGTTAGGCACCTGCTGCAGTTAGGCTTCTATTATCCCACAGAAACAGATAGGTAAGGACAGCATCTTCTTTGATGATTACATTTTAAAGGGATGTTTCCCAGGTCCTGGAGAAAGACATTCCTGGGTCTTAAAGTTGACAAGAGGCTTATTTAACTTTTAAAAAGATTTGCTTACATTTCAAAGAGAGAAAGAAATAACTTACAATTACAAGTTTTCTAAAGTAAATGCTCTAAGGAAAGGGTGAGGAAGGGGAAGGATTCTATTTCCTTATTTTTATCAGGGAGAATTAAACCTCTTATTTTTAATTTTTATTTGCCTTTACACTACTGTCTGTAACTGCTTCTGGTACTGAAAACAGTGAATCAATTTATGAAAGAAGACCCACATAGTGATTCTATGGGAATCAGGAATACTAGAAGCTATCTGAATTTTTAAAAGAACATATTTGATGCTTTGGATTTTATAATTGGAAAGTGATTATTAGTTTTACGTTTAAAAGATATTAGTAGACAAGTCCTTGGAATTTACTTAAAATTATATTTTAAAAAGTACTATACAAAACAATACTATATTTATGTGGTGTTATTATTTTAAAATGCTTATCATTTTCAGTCTGTCCAATCCCTGACCTTTCAAAATAGTAATATTTATTGCATCCTGTGTCTAAGTAAGTCACTGGTGAAAATGATGCCCTCTCAAGTTATGTTGTTAACCTCCTTTTATAGGATATCTATAATTGCAATTTATTGATATGTTAACTAATTTTCATTGCTTAATATAGAAAAAAGATATTTCCCCTTTTTTTTCAAACAATTTTTTTTGAAGTCCACAATTACCCCCATGAGAACTAGCAATTTTAGGAGGACTTTTTTTTGTTGTTTGTTTATTTTAATGACTTCATGAGATTTCTCTCAAATAGCTGAATGAATAAAAAACAAAACTGCATTAAGCTTGAATATTGGGAGTTTGGCAAGGCTCCCCTCCATTAGTTAAGAGGCTTAATTCTATAAACATGTTTTTCATGCAAAAAAGTAGGATTCAAATAATCACTTCAGCAAAATGACAACTAGTAGATCTGAAATTGGGGTTGACAATAGAGTGAGTGTGCAGCTACTTTACACTCCACGATCAGGAATACCTCTGTGTGGGAGTGGACATTTAAGGTGAGGTTATCAGTGGAAAAGTCAGGGTGATGAACACTATCCTGATTTTCCTAGGCTGATGGTGGGGAATGTTTGCTACATTCTCAAACCTAGAAGAAATTCGAAATGCCTGTGCTGGATAGAATAGCGCCCTCCCAAAATTCAGTTCGACCTGACACTCAAAACCAATACCGTATATTAACGCATATATGTGGAACCTAGAAGAAATTCAAAATGCCTGTACTGGATAGAATAGCGCCCTCCCAAAATTCATGTCCACCTGACACTCAAAACCAATACCGTATATTAACACATATATGTGGAACCTAGAAGAAATTCAAAATGCCTGTACTGGATAGAACAGTGCCCTCCCAAAATTCATGTCCACCTGAAAACTCAAAACAAATATCGTATATTAACGCATATATGTGGAACCTAGAAAAACGGTACAGATGAACTGGTTTGCAGGGCAGAAATAGAGACACAGATGTAGAGAACAAACGTATGGACATCAAGGTGGGAAAGTGGCAGGGTGGTGGCGGTGGTGGTGGTGGTGGTGGTGGGATGAATTGGACGATTGGGATTGACATGTATACACTGATGTGTATAAAATGGATGACTAATAAGAACCTGCTGTATAAAAAAAATAAAATTCAAAAATTCAAAAAAATAATAATTGTAACAAATTCAGTAAAGACTTAAAAAAGAAAATGTGACCTAATGTGGAAATAGAGTCTTCAGTAATTAGTCAACACAGATTAGAGTGGGTCCTAATCCACTGACTGGTATCCCTACCAGAAGAAAAAACAGAGACCAAGAGACAGGGGGAGAATGCCCTGTGATGAGAATGGAGTGATGTGTCTAAAAGCTAGGGAACACCAAGGATGCTAGCAACCCAAGAAGCTAGGAAAGAGGCATGGAACAGTTTGTCCCTCACTCACTCCAGAAGGAACCAACCCTCTTGACACCTTGATTTCAGCCTTCTGAACTTTAGAACTGTGAGAGAATACATGTATGTTATCTTAAACTACCCAGTTTGTCATAACTTGTTACAATAGCCCTAGGAAACGATACAATGTGTTGGCAAATGTTTTCTGTGAAGTGCCAGATAATAAATATTTTAGGTTTTATGGGTCACATAAGGTCACTGCTGCATATTATCCTTTACTCTATTTTTATAACCCTTTAAATGTAAAAACGATTCTTAGCTCTGTGGACTATACACAAAGAGACCCTGGGCTAGATTTGACCCAGAGACCACAATTTGTCTCCCCTGCCTCATTCTCTCACTCCCTTGCTTTAGGAGAGAAAGAGATTACATGGCCAAATATAAGGATATAATCAAGTCTCTATATTAGGAAGTGAAGTAGAGGGGGTTGAATATAAACAAGCATGAGTTTGGAAAACTTTACTTAGTGCACATTTTGTTGGATTTTTTTCCCCTCACATTTATATTACACATTAAAGCAATGCCTTGTTCAGAGTCAAAGCTTAAGAAATGGAAAGCTATTGTTATTTTTATATCTATGTCTATCAGCGTAAGGCATAAACATTAGAGCACTGGCTCATAATGAAGGAAGTTTGAATTGCTAGAATGGTCAGAGGAGAGTCATGTTTGGACCATTTTTATTATCATCCCTTTGTTTTGCTTTCTGCAACACAATATGCATCTCTGTCCAGTGTTTGATTGGACCTTTTAACAACTTAGCTTAGCTACTGATGATAGAGAATAGGTGAGGGTATTGTTTCTAAGATGATTTTTTGGCCTATGAGGTAAAATTAATTTAAGCAATGCACTGACCCATTTAAGAGGTGTTATTGGTTGCTATAGGACTTGTCTTTGTTAGTGTTTTTGGTTTGGGGGAAAAGCCAAGTAGACATTCATAAATTCTTGAGGTTCTGGATTATATATTTCATTACTCCATGGTGAAAACACAGAGATCACTAAGAAGAGTAAAAGGCTGAAGAAGGGGTCCTCAAGTATAAAGCCTTGTTATATCCTGAAGAGACTATCAATGGCCCTAGTTGACATGGGGATTAACAGAGATTACTGGTTTCCTACCTTTAGAGAAACTCAAGAAACCTTCTCCCCTCTCTTCACTCCTTGAAGAGGAGAGAACCTAGGACTCATATAGGCCATCTTTCTACCAGGTAGTGCTTTATCAGGAGTAGGATAAATACATTAATTTGGGGGCCAACTTTCCCTTTTGGGAGGTTGGCTTTACTACGCCTTACTTTTTCTTAGATCTTCTTGTCTAACTGTCAAGGTTCTACTGTGGGCAAAAGGAAAAGGCCCGCCCCAAAAAATTCCTTTTGGCTCTTGTAGCTTACATAATGCACTGTGACAAGATAGAGTTTCCATATGTAAGTCTGTCTTGAATATCAGTGTGATTTTTGTTCAGAGTATCCCCTCTGGATATCTTTCTCCAGATCTCGTGGCTTCCATTTCTATTAATTATGTTTGGCTAGCTTCTCAAATTCAAATGATTAACAGAAAAGATTAAATCAGCTCTCATAAATTGCAAAAGCAAAGTTTTCTGAAGTTAAGAGATTTAAATTCTGAGTTTTCTTATCACTTCATCCTTTCTTCCTTCTTTGCTTCACTGGTTGCTTACTAGTTAAAGGATTATGATAATCGAGTCAGTAAACTAGACTCCCTGCAGGACTTATAGAAAAGGAAATTTTTCCCAGTTTAATGTACTCTGTATGCCACTGTACATGGACAATGCAATCACAGTTTTAAAATAGTTACAAATTGATAAATACGATGTATTTAAAAGTTTCTATCAAAGGCCAATATTCATTTATTTCAAAGCTCTCCATGTAGAAATATTTCTAACACCAGTTAAAATGAAACAAATTGACCAAAGGAAGATTTTCTCTACTTTTTAATTAATGTATTTACTTATATTCTACCCTTTTCAAAGCAGATTTAAGAAGGCTCGGCAGATGACTTAACTCCTTTGCAGTGAAATGCATGAATATACAATATTGTTTTCCAGGCTTGAGTACAAAGGTGATATATAAAATTGAATACAAAAATTGAAACAAGATCGTTACATGGCTATTTAGATATGCTGCATTTATCTAATTAATTGTTAGGGAGAAATACTCTGAGTCAAAAATGAAGAAATAAACCTAATCCAACATTTTGTCTTTTTGGTAGATTTTTCTCAAATATATTCTGGACAGGAATGTCTGGCTCTTAGATTTCTCAAGAGGAAATGGATTTCATAGCATCCCTAAATAACTCATTCTAATACTTAAAAACCAACTGTCAGAAAATATTGGTTAAGCAAATTTGAAATCCATTCTTCTGCTCTCTCAGTTCAGTTCAGACTGAACTATGGAGAGACAAAACAACAGGATTGTACTGTTCATATAAAAATACTTGTTATAGGGCTTCCCTGATGGCGCAGTGGTTGAGAATCTGCCTGCCAATGCAGGAGACACGGGTTTGAGCCCTGGTCTGGGAAGATCCCACATGCCGCAGAGCAACTAGGCCCATGAGCCACAACTAGTGAGCTTGCGCGTTTGGAGCTTATGCTCCGCAACAAGAGAGGCCGCAACAGTGAGAGGCCCGCGCACCGCGATGAAGAGTGGCCCCCGCCTGCCGCAACTAGAGAAAGCCCTCGCACAGAAACGAAGACCCAACACGGCCAAAAATAAATAAATAAATAAATTAATTAATTAAAATAAAAAATAATACTTGTTATATGCATGTATGCTGTACAAGTAATATAATTCCATCAACTCATGAGTCTCCAGATGCCCTGTGGGACATTGTGGGACATTGTGATGAATGAGGCCTCAGAAAATCTCCCTATGTGAGGAAGAATGTTTGTCAGAGCTAGGGACATAATTCCAAAGTCAGTATGAATATATGTATTAAACATTGCTCCAAAACATTATAGGGAAAAATAAGTGTGATCAATATTTATTCCTAAATTCTTTGTCACATTCATATATCACAATCACATTTCTGCAGTTCTACAATGCTGCCATTTGTTGAAATGCAATCCTTTTTAGCTTGAATATATATATTTTCTTTAACCTTTCCTTTATTACTTTGTGCTTATTTCTGTACACTCCATCTGTGGGTTTTTAAAACTATATATGTATAGTTTTATATATATATAGTGATATATATATATCACTTTTTTACATATATAGTGATATATATATTTTTATATATATAGTGATATATATGTGTGTATATATATATATATATATAACTTGCTTGAGCACACAAAAATAAATGCAGCATTTTCATCCACTAACAAGGACTTGATGAGGGAGTTTTCAAAAACCAGAGAGCTCTTTAAGACAATATGTAATTAAAAGGTTGATTATTTAGTACACAGCCCAAGGAACATGGGGATTCTGAGAAGATGGAGATAAATGAGCACAATTTTCCTTTCTTTTCCTAATCCAGGTTGGCTGATTCAAAAAGTTGAACCTGGGAGCAATCCTTTTTACTCTATGTTTGGGAAAACAAGAATGTCATGGGAGGGAAAAAAAATAAACAAATGAAGGCCTTTGAAACAAAACAGATCTGGGATTAAGATAATACTTTGACATTTAGCTGGATGGCTTTACACAAGTCAACTAAATGTATTATATCTTTTTAAAATCAGGATAGTGTTCTCTCATATGGTTTATTTAAAGACTGGAGGTAAACATCAAACACTATGTCTCTCATATAGAAGTTACTCAATACATAATAGCTACTAAAATTATTATAATTACTATGTAAGTCAGAAATAAACAAACTTTACCAAGTCACAGTAACCTAAACTTTTACTTCTGAATAAAAGTATCTCTTTTCATCATGCACAAAATTTGTACCCATTTTGGAAACACACATGAATCAGGTAAGTTCCATGTCAGACAACGATATGGTACTAATGGGTTTTTTAATTTATTCTCAGCAACGAAAAAAAAAAAATAGAAGTCAGGCAGAATCAATACATTGAGAGTTCTGTGACAGCAATAATTTTTTGTTCTGGACACTTTTGACAGGGGTATTTTAAATCTTAGTGAGTAGCATCCTTTAGAATTGCTTTTAGATTTCTGTAATGTGAACTGTATTATAAGGACTCGGAATTTTTTTCCAAGAAAAAGAAGTAACTGTAAACCTGAAGAGATGTTTGACCTCTTGTCAGGTCAGGGGCTTCAAGGGAAGAATGGTGGTTCAGGGACAGAAATACTTGGCTGAAGTCTGCCTTTATATGATTTGAGTTTAATTAAATGAAGCTGATGAATTATGCAATAAGGAAATGGCACTATGCTGTCAATGATTTAAAGCCAGAAATTCTTGTGTAGGAAAATGATAAAATTTCCCATAGTAGAAACACAGATATTAAGCCCTAAATTCTGCTCACCAATGTTAGTAAATTTACACAGAGTGATACATATTTTCCCACATTTTTAGGCAGTGAAGACACAGGTGTGCTAGATTTGTCCTAAGTCACCATTATCCCTAAGGATTCATTATTATTCTCCAGATTTTATACATGCACACTTTAAGGCAGGGTTTCCCTCAGATTTCAGAGTCACAGGGTATAAAGCAAAACTTATTTTTATGCCTCAGTGATTTCAATTAAATGGCCCAGCCATCTATGAATGTCCATTCCTCTCTGCCTTGGTGTAAGACAAGGATATGTGCTTAAGTATCACAGAATTCCTGTCCTCTGCTGGGGTGGGAGTAGCAGTCCAGCGAAAGGCGAATCAAAGCAAAAAATGGATGCCCCCTATTGACCACCCCTGGAACGTCTGATCTGTATATTTTACAATCAAAACGAATCTCTATACAAAACAGAAACAGACTCATAGATAAAGAAAACAAACTTATGGTTACAAAAGGTGAAAGGGATGGGGAGGGGTAAACTAGGAGTGTGCGATTAACAGATTCGCTACTATAAATAAAACAGATAAGCAACAAGGGTTTACTGTATAGTACAGAGAACTATATTCTGTATCTTGGAATATAGTTCAGATATATTCAGTATAATGGAAAATAATCTGAAAAAATATATATATATATATTGTGAATCAACTGTAATTATAAAAAAAGAGATTTTGTTTCGGTAGCTGAAAAGTGATCTCTAAACACTGTCAGATCATAGTCATGCTAGCTTCTGGGAAAGTTGAGGGGATGAGTTCATGTCAGGGCCAGCTTTCAGAAGCCAGGGAAGTTTAGATGCATGGTTTCTGTGTTTCCAAACGTCTAGAAAGTTGCTCTCCAGCAAGGGTCAGCAAACATGACCTGCAGGTCAAATCTGGCCCACTATCTGTTTTTATAAAGAAAGTTCTTTTCTTTTTTTTTTTTTTTTTGGAATTTGCAGGTTATTTGGAAAATCAACAAATGATCACATCTTTCTTCTCCCAAACATTTAAAAAAATCTTACCAATCCATGCTTCTCTCTATTTCAATATAGATAACAGTGAACATTCAGGCTTTGTTATATTCATAAAACATACAGAGTACAAAGCTTAGTAAACACAAAGAACACTGCTTGATTTATTTTCCCTGGTTAAGTGTGATTCGTGTTAAAAATCAAAGCCAAATTCTTATGAAACTATCATAAAATGTGGCCTAGTTCTCTTAAATAACTGCATTTTACAGTTGGCATTTCCATTTGACCTCTGGACCAAGCCAGGAGTGACTCACGGGCCACTACAAATAAAACTCTAAAAACTAAGGGTAGGATTAAATAAAAACCTCATCCATCTTCTTCAGTCCAGAAACCAATGTGGTATATATTTGTCCTGAGCTAAACCTAGAATGTAACAAATCTCTTATTTGTAATCATAGCACAAACTTAAAAGTCTATAGAAGTGTAAGTAGATTTCCAGAGAGATTCCTTCCTAGATGGCATTTTTGATATAATATGTGCTAGTCAAGGTATCATGTATTCCTTTAAGCCTCTACTTCGTTTCTAGTTCACCTGCTGTTCAATGTAAGAGGGATCATTATGCCTCATTTTCATGAAAGCAAGAAGCTAGGCAATATAATATCTTGAGATCATTTTCAGATCTGACAGGAATATGGGAGGCATTCATTGAAAATTAAGCCATGTCCTGGCTATTGTAAATAGAGCTGCAATGAACATTGTGGTACATGACTCATTTTGAATTATGGTTTTCTCAGGGTATATGACCAGTAGTGGGATTGCTGGGTCGTATGGTAGTTCTATTTTTAGTTTTTAAAGAACCTCCATACTGTTCTCCATAGTGGCTGTATCAGTTTACATTCTCACCAACGGTGCAAGAGGGTTCCCTTTTCTCCACACCCTCTCCAGCATTTATTGTTTGTAGATTTTTAGATGATGGCCATAGTGGGAAGCAGCTGCATAGCACAGGGAGATCAGCTCGGTGCTTTGTGACCACCTAGAGGGGTGGGATAGGGAGAGTGGAAGGGAGGGAGACGCAAGAGGGAAGAGATATGGGGATATATGTATATGTATAGCTGATTCACTTTGTTATAAAGCAGAAACTAACACACCATTGTAAAGCAATTATGCTCCAATAAAGATGTTAAAAATAATAAAAAATAAAGGGAGAATTCTTTCAATAAACAAGCAAAAAAAAAAAAAGAAAAAGAAAATTAAGCCAGTCATCATTTTATTTTCACTCTGCAGAATAGAATATAAAAATTAGCAAATTCTGTATCCTGTTAAATCTCTGGAATTCCATCTGGGAGGTCTTGCTGCTGCCCTAATAAGGGAAAAAAACACATACAAACACATACACACACACACACACACACACACACACACTCTCTCTCACATACCCATACACACAATTAAGTTTGCTTACATGACTGATTGAGACTACTGATGTGAACATGTCAGTGTCAGAATTTTCTAATCCAACTTCCTAAAATTACCAGTTCTGGCAGCCATGGAGATGTACCACTTGGATCTCCTATCATGAAGAAAGGTTTGTGTTCAGTGGTAAGGAATAATGTTTGCTGACAGCCTCCAGTTATTAACACCTTCAGGATCACCTCAGTTTTCAAGATGCAGCCACATTCTTCTTGGTTAGTCCCCAGACAATTACTGAGCATGGTGGAGGCACGAAGACAATGTCATTTTCCTCCAATATGGGACCCTTACAGTAAGGAATTTTTGTTCCCGAGCTACCTGTGGTTTGGTGAAGACTAACATCTTCATCACAGTTTGTTGTTCTTTCTGTCCAATCTTACTACTTCTACATATTCCCCACTCATAAACATTACATGTCCAATATAACTCTTGTAATGCTAACTGTGCCTCAGCGTCTACTCCGACTACCTGAAAACACTGATGTTTGATGAGATATTAATATGGTTCTTGAATAAATAGTTCCATGGCCAAACAAGTTGATTTCACATAGATATGCACAAATGTGCATGAACAATATAGAATTTCTGTGGCAATTACACTTGTTTAATGTTGTTTCAATCTGCATTTCTAGACTTGTTTAAGAACATAGTGCTTTCTTACAAATTTTTCTTTCAATGTATCTATTGATTTTAATGTTCTACAGGTTTTGATATATGTGATATAATGATGTTACAGAAACATTTTTTGATGTTGGAAAGAGGAAAAACTCTGTCCAGTCCTTCTTCAAGTCACATCCTACTCCCAAATTTTGCTTCTTCGAAAGAGTTAATGCAATTGGTAATATTCAATGATGACTATGTGGTTCTCTTACTGGAGACCAGGGTCATTCAGAAATTAAAAGTCAGAGGCATAGAAGGTTCTTTCTCTTTCTTCTTTTACCCATACTCTTGTTGACCCTCATTTTTCTCTTGAGCTGTGTAAAGTACTGAGTTAGGATTGGGGTTTATGGTTTAAGGAGGTTTCATCATTCTTTAATCTGGGCTTCAATGAAGGTAGGCATACCAGAGAACTCTTCTGCTTGTGATCTGGGAGTAGGATTGGTGATAGGAGGACAGAGATCCAGCTAAAAATAATGGTAATTTGCTTTCCTTTGACATTGCCTCTTATTCATCTATCTCCTGATAGAATTTTTGGCCAAGAAGGATTTCAGACATTCCTTATCTCTCTGGCCATCTTCACATCACCAGAACTCACTTTGCATTCTAATATTTGGCCTGGTCAGCTTTGACATTTAGCTGCAGTCTGGATCTTACTCTAAGACATCTTTATTTTTCAACCAACTTTTTCCAGCACTCTTGTACTTATTCGTATGGGAATGTTGACCCAGAGCAATAATAAGGGATATACTATGATAAAACTCTCAGTATATTTTATTAAGGGAAATGTGAAACTCAATGATATTTTCTGAGATTTGTATCATGGCTCTGGTGTATAAATCCTGAAAATGAATACTAAGAACAGAGATCTTATTAGAAATTCCTTTAGTACATCAGTATCTTGATTGGTATTTCAAATATGCCACCCCAGGGAAATCTCTATATAAGCTTATGAGATGGAAGGGAATATGAGAGTGACTCTAAAATATCCCTGTAGTCAGTAAATATCAGTTAAAATATTTTTGCATCCCTGTGTATTTGAGAACATCTAGCCCAATTTTCCTGCTGTGGGTACTACATGGTATGTAATCCTATATAAGGGGTGCTAAGGTAATCCTCATAGACCTTGTAAGGAACCTATTAAAACAGTCTTTACAGAGACATTATGCTTGTGATATGTGATATCAAATTAAGAACAGAAGTCAGAAAATCTGAATCAATTTCTAGCTCTACCTCATATTATCTATGAGAACTTGAGCTAGTGATTATACTTCTGAAGCTCAGTCTCTTCACTTGTGAAAACAGGAATCACGATGTCCTTATTTCACCATAGGAATGATAAGAACAACCAGATTTGAAAAGATATGGAAATTACTTTTTAAATGGGAAAGCACTATGAAAGTGAGAATGAAAAATCTCAGAATAAACCTTAGACAGAAGTATAAAGAAAGTAAGTTTTTGTTCTGGTCCTCAGATTTCATTGTAGATAGCCCAAACACTCCCTCGTAGTCTAAAATATCTATGGTTGTAGACCAGGTATGGTAAATATAGTTCTAAGATGACCCCCGTGATCTCTGCCCTTTGGTAAGTGTCTTGTTTCTAGCCAATAGAACATAACAAAGGGAATGGGATGTAATTCTGTTGACAAAGCCAACAGAAAATATGTTATATGAAAAGGGTGATGGTGACAGGACTACATTCCCTTGATCTCATTATATTATACAAAACTCCCTCTATGCTAGTGGCTTTGAAGAAGCAAGTTGCCATGTTATGAAATGCCTATCAAGAATATCAAGTGGCAAGATTGCAGGGGACCTCAGGAGCTGATGGCCTCAGTCCTGCAACCAAAAGCAACTGAATTCTGCCAACAAGCACATGCTCTTGGAACAAGGTCCAGAACCTCAGATGAAACCACAGTGGTGGCCAATATTTTAATTGTAGCCTGCAGAACCCTAAGCGGAGGATCCCCTTAAACCATGTTCAGATTCCTGATCCATGAAAATATGAAGTAATAAATGTCTGTTGTTTTAAATCATAAAGTTTGTGGAAATCTGTTTTGTAGCCATGGAAAACTAATGCACCAGGTTATAGATCTTTCCTTTCACATTAAACCTAAACTGTCTGTTTTTCCAAAGCTAATCTGATTCATGAATTGACACTATGTTAATTGTTCAGTATTCTATTCTTCCTAGTTAATATACATGGATGGTTAATATACATATACAATAACTGTAAATGCTTTAACTTGATGGTTTTTAAAAGGAGTTACTCAGAGCATTAAAAAGATTTCAAGGAGGAGACTCCAGGTTATAGATGGGTGAGCTGATAGAAGAGGAACATGCAAAATAATTCCAGGTCTTGATATCTACTTCTGTGCTACAAATGTAGCAATTCCTTTAGGTGTACAAGTTAGAAATTACTTTTGAAAACAGTTATTCTTATAAAATATTTGAAAATGACTTTCTTAATTCAAAGCATTAATGAATGGTGTGGAGGTTGAGTGAAGGAAGGTGTCACCATAATCCCAGTTGCAAGTGTGTATAGATAATCGATAAGGAAAGAAAGAAGAAAGGAAGAAGGGAAGGTAAGAAGGAGAGATTGAAACAATGCATGTAAAAACACTAGGCTCCTAATAGACACTTAAAGTGTTAGCATTTAAAACAATCTATTTTGTATATTTATGGAATTCTATACTGAAATTCATTCTCATAATTTTGAGAAGCAAAAATATTTGTCTTTTTAAGGGGCAAATTGTAACCATATTAGCTCTTTTATGTTTTTTTAGTTTAAAGGTGCTAAATTCCAAGCATATTAATAATAGCCAATGGATAAAACATGAAATAAAACATGTTCCACTCTGTATACATAAAAAAGAAACCAGTGATAGGTGAATGAACTGTCCAACTTGTGATTCTTTAATGACTGCTCTGTTAGGCTTACACATGTGCTAAGACCAAGTGCCTTGACCACTGAACGCAGCACTCACTGAAAGACATATTCAAAGAGATGTAAATTTCCTTCTAATTCTTTGGGCTAAAGGGTGAATGCATTAGAAAGTTAAAGCAATTGAAGTAGTTCACTTGTACTCACTGAATTGAGACACTTTTAGAGAACAACTAGGTTTTCGTTTTTTTTTCTTGTGGTACGCGGGCCTCTCACTGTTGTGGCCTCTCCCGTTGCGGAGCACAGGCTCCGGACGCGCAGGCTCAGTGGCCATGGCTCATGGGCCCAGCCACTACGTGGCATGTGAGATCTTCCCGGACCAGGGCACAAACCCGTGTCCCCTGCATTGGCAGGCGGACTCTCAACCACTGCGCCACCAGGGAAGCTCACAACTAGGTTTTAAATGGCAAAATGGAACTCAGGTTTCCATGAACACAGAGAAGCAATTCCTGGCCTGATAGCAGTGCACAAATATAAGGTAGCTCGGGAGATGTGTTGTGCTTTTTAAGTAAGTTCACACTCCAAACTCAGTGAACTCTGAACTCATAACATTTTATATTAGTTACAGGGCTGGAAATAGCAAAGCACTTTAATGTGTCAACTCCTTTTATCTCCAGCATGTCTATCTTGGTTATAACGCAAAGCTAAACACTGGCTTTTATCTAATATACTTGCCAGAATCGTCAACCTTTCCCTTTGACATCCTTGCTATTAAAAAGCCAGGAGCTTCAGCAAGTTGTAGACCTGTGGAAATACATTTTTTGCTATTCAATCAAGTATGGGAAGATTTTAAGATGTACTTGAGATGTACTTAAGCTCCTGAAAAGTAAATAGGGATTTTTTTCCCTTATAGGCTTCTAAGTCCCAGATTTTATTTCCTATCTTTCCTAACTAAATTTTAAAATAAAACTATGGGAAAATGATTTTTGTCAGTGTTCATCACTGTACAAATTTTAGGAATCATTTAATTGGATCTTGTGTATCACTTGTGTAAAAATTTTTATATACAATGTGGTAGGAAGGGAGGATGAAAAGGACAAAAGACTAGTCCAGTTTGACTAGGGAAACTGTATAGGTCACTGATGATGTTCATAACTCATTTTGAATATAAACAATTACATGCTCAATTATTTCTGTCCTAGAAAATCAGTAAGTAAAGGGAATTTCTATACAACATAAAAGTACTGAGTAGCTAGTAAATAACTAAATTAATAGGTTGATATGAGAAATCACATATAATTATGGTGGCCATGAGGATATAATGCTCAGTCATCTCTTTGAGAAAACCTATTGCAGAGAGTTTGTTGGCTGACAGTCTGCAGTTGCTGTATCTAGGGATTTCTTGTTAATGCTCCCAGCCAATGATTGAGCACATTTGGGGTACTAGGGCTGGGTTATTTATGCCATCTGCTGAACCCCTCTAAAAAGCAATCTTGTTAGAGACCCACTGTTGTCCTGGATAATATTTTCTCAGATCAGCTGATCTCTTTTACCCTTTTGTGTCAGTAGAAACTCTGTATAAAGAACATGTGTGATTATAATATAGAACTTAAGGTCTAGACCTAAAGTTGTGCTTTTCTATCATTTCATGAAATAAACCTAAAATAGGGACTTCCCCAGCAGTCCAGTGGTTAAGACTTTGTCTTCCAATGCAGGGGGTGCGGGTTCAATCTGTTGGGGAGCTAAGACCACACATGACTGGTGCCAAAAATCTAAAACAACACAGAAGCAATATTGCAACAAATTCAATGAAGTCTTTAAAAATGGTCCACATCAAAACAAAACAAAACAAAAAAAACCCTAAAATAGTAGCAGAGTTGGTGTTCTGGGCAGCTAATGACTTGGTGGCTGCTTTTATTGTTGTTCTTTGTTCGTTTTTCCTTTTTTATGCATAAATGAGAAATCTTAGTATATCCTTAGTGGCAGGGAAACTGGACATGAGCTCAGCTAGGTGCTCTGTGGTGACCTAGATGAGTGGGATGGGGGTGGGCATGGGAGGGAGGTCCAAGAAGGAGGGGATATATGTATACATATAGTGGATTCACTTCTTGGTACAGCAGAAGCTAGCACAACATTGTAAAGCAACTATACTCCAATAAAAAAAATAAAAAAAGAAATAAGAGTGGCTTGGTGGTTCAACTAGAAAATAATATAAAATATTTTCTTACTGACTGTCAGTTCCTTCTGCAGTGTAATGGAGATCCCTGAAATGGATAGTTATTTACGATACAATATTGGTTAGTCATTTTTCCTATAATCTTACATAGGTCAATGAGTGTCTTCACACTTTTTTTTTTTTTTCGGTACGCGGGCCTCTCACTGTTGTGGCCTCTCCAGTTGCGGAGCACAGGCTCCGGACGCGCAGGCCCAGCGGCCATGGCTCACGGGCCCAGCTGCTCCGCGGCATGTGGGATCTTCCCAGACCGGGCACGAAGCCGTGTCCCCTGCATCGGCAGGCGGACTCTCAACCACTGCGCCACCAGGGAAGCCCACACACTTTTGATGCTTTAAATGATGATGACTTTCTTCAGAACTGGTATTAGTGGTACTTCTTTGGTGTTTAGGATTGCTTTTCACTTGAAATCAAAAGTGTCATTTATATTTGAACAGTCATTACCATAGCTCTGTTAAACATCATCCCAAAGAATTTTGTACAGATGGCATCTGCTGCATGAATACTAAGCAAAATCATATTGATTTCAGTTGCACTTTGCCTACTACCATTTGCATCATAAATGTAGAGCTTAGATATCACACAATGCAAAAAGAGTGAACACACTGATGCTTCTGCTCCAGCAAACGACAAACTCAACCACTTCATTTACATTACTTTAGGTCTAGATAACTGAGTTGTTATGTCCTGAGAATATGAATCTCTTCATTTCTTGTGTTTATAGCCTTGAAATTGATATCTTAGATGTGAACGGGAAATTACGCTAATATGGGGTTAAATGATCATTTGTTAACTTGCTGGAATTTTAAGAAGAGGATTTGTTTGTCTATTGCATGAATCTCCAGGTGTCTAAAACTCATATGTTAAAACTCATAGGTTCTTAAGTCACAGGGCATAGGCTTACCCCAGTGTTGTGACAACATGGCTCATCCCAGAAATTGCTACGCAAGGACAGCTTGCCCACAAAGTAGAATACGGTGATATGATAAATTCCGGATAGTTTTGGGTTTGATGATGGTCAGAACCTTCACATTTTATTATGTTCATTTTTTATCAGTGTGCATTGTGTACTGAAAAAGAGTCGTAATACTTGAAAATAGGCACTCCTACATCCATATAGCTTACTATCAGGAATAAGAATTAAGGCAGTCTTCATCAACATGACTATACTATTTGTTCCAGAAAATCCTTGCTGAGAGATAAGATTAGAGACCAGTAAATAATTTCATTAAATGCTTTACAAATTTCCCTTGAGTCTTATGTTTCCTTCAGTGTTCTAAGCCATAGTTTAAAGTTCTCAGGATAAGTTTGTTTTAGTGAGTAGGACACAGAACCCCATGGTCTGTTTCCCCAGACGTGTAGAAGTGGTATGTTGGTTACTCCAAGACACAGTTAAATATAAACATCAGAAAACCTTGCTCCCATGTGCCTTTGTCAGCAGTGCTGTTGGAAGAAGGAGGCTCACATTCCAAACAGCCAAAGCATCAGTTGTATTTAGACAGCTCAGAAGCCACTTTTCCTGCTGTTTGGGGATTGCTCATTTGGCTCGCTTCTTGGGGCTTATTGGTCTGGGCTTATTTGTCTCATAGCATTAACTGTTAAATGCCTTGTAGGTATCCTACCACACCCTTAAATATATACAAGTGGAGGCCCCCCCCATGGGATATTAATCACATACACACATAAACAACTTAAATAGCCTGAGAAAGCCCTAAAAGGTATTACCAGTGATAATGGATATGCAAATAGATCCCAAGGACACTTCCAGGGAGCTCTTACAAAGTCAGAGTACTGAAGCACTAAGCCCTCTCCAGCTGTAGACTGAAGAAGGCAATAGGAGAACTCTCACCAGTACCCCACACAACAGTTTTAGGTCAGTATCTTGAATCTGCTCGTGGGCCTATTAGCTCAAGAAGAAGTTACCAGCTTCAGGGTAAGGCTATTTAGTACATGCAATTATTATTCAGAAAAAAACTCCTTTGCATTAAAGAATAATACTAATATCTACCATTTATTGAGCATTTACTGGGAGAAAGGGACTCTTTCCGAATAAGTGCCTTACATTCTTTACCTTATATAAGTACAAAATTAAGCTGGCAATTTTGGTACAATTGTCTCCATTTTATGATCGAAGGCAGTGAGCCTCTCAGAGATCAAATAGTTTTGTAATATCAAAAAATTAGTAAGTGATGACCTGAAATGAGAACCTCATCATTCTGGCTCCAGAGTTTTACTTATAACCAATGCATTATACTGATGAAACTGTCTTCTTCAAAGGCATATAGCCCCTGACTAGTGGATTTGGGTCTGTACAAACATGCGGATTTTCATTCATTGCTCAAGTAGCCAATGGCATATATTTTTTCTTGATGGTATTTATTCTGTGAAAAATTTCTCTGGTCCAGAAATACCAACCAACAGAATTATGTTGAATCACACAGTTCCTGGCCTCTTAAGCCATGTCTTCTATCATCTTGTCTATCCTCTCTGAATCTTGACTCTCATTTATTGGCTAGCAAATATATAATCTCCATTTCTCATCTCATGGTCTCTTTCAGTGGATTCCCAATTCTCACTAAGCAATACCAGAATTATTCCTCTAAAATGGACATTTGTCTGTTTCTTACTCAATCTATATTCCCTCTTCTCTTTCCAAAGTGTAGCCAAATGCTTGTCTTGTAGCCGCTGCCTTTTGCATAGCCTATATATCTTTCAAAGCTGACCTCACTTTCAAGTACAGTTATAGGCTCTGATTATTTTAGCCCAGTCAATACAGGTCATCACCTTGCCTATGTTTAAAGGTGGTTTGAGGGGGAAAATGATTTCAGCTAGTACTCCCAGTTTGAATTCCTTGAAATATTGTTTGATACGCCCTTTGATAAACCCTTTCTTCCTTTGCTGGACATGAATGAGTGAATATATAGCTCTAATCATAGTGGATAGTCATTGCCTATACATAAGATCAGCTCATTTTAGAATAAAAGCTGTTATTTTGGTTTTCAGGCAAGAAAGAGAGAAAAGGACTAGACATTTGATACCATAATTGGGCTTCTGAAGCCATGAACTCTGAGGTGTACCTTAACTGGATCTCTAGTTATAATATCCAGTTAGGCCAAAAAATCCCTTTACTGTTTATGTTAATTTGAGAAGGACCCATATTATATGCAAACATAAGGGGACTAACTGATGTAGAATTTGGCATCAGAATGTGAAGGGTTAACAGAAATGCAGTGTGGAGAACTGTCCAAATTTATCTCAAGCTGGAAAGTTGATGACCCTCCTTAGGTGTTTGTGTAATTGGTTAGATTGTTGCCTTTGTATGTTAGGATGCAAACCATGCCTTTTAAGGGCATAGCATTAAGAGACTGTGAAGAAAATTCATGGGGTTGGAGTGTACTGGTTCCTTTTCCTGGCCTTCAGTGAGTTCCTATAAGCTGAGAAAGTTCAGGTCAAAGGTGAACTACTCATAGAGAGGGGAAAAAAGAAATACTGTTTGCTAAGAAAGGCCTAAGGCCTTTTTTTTTTTTTTTTACTATAGTCTGTAATATTACTTAATAGATAATGCGATAATTTTGATCCTGCTTGAATTGAAAATTTTTTTCTCCCTCATACTAAATACTGTATAAGCAGAATTGGAAAATGGGCTCTTAACAGAGGATATAACTGGAAAAGATAGAGCACTTCTGTCTCAGTATCTCAAGGAAGACTCCTAACATGTAGTTTGAACTAGCTTAATCCACCTCTGAGACATTCTTAACTATGACCAGAAAAATGAAATGCACTGACTGATTTAAATCAACCAGATCTTTTTTTTTTAAAAAAACAGCTTTGTTAAGGTATAATTGATATACACAAAACTGTATGTATTTAATGTACACAATCTGATGAGTTTGGACATACACATACAGCATGAAATCATAGCTGAAATCGAAGTAATAGATATATCTATCTCCTCTAAAATTTTCTTATGTCCTGCTGTGGTCTTGTTTGCTTGTTTGGTAATAAGAACACTTTATATGAGACCTATCCTCTGAACAAATATTAAGTTCATGACACAATAAGGTTAACTATAGACAGTATATTGTACAGCCAATTTCAAGAACTTATTGGTCTTGTATAACTAAAACTTTATGCCTATTGGACAACTCCCTATTTCCCCTTCCCCCAGCCTCTGGCAACTGACAATCTACCCTGTGTTTCTATAAGTTTGCCTGTTTTATACACTGCATATATGTGGAATCATGCAGTATTTGTCCTCTGTGACCGGCTTATTTCACATATTCACAATAGCCAAGATATGAAAACAAACTAAATTGATGGATTTTGGATAAAGAAAATATTGAATACACATACAATGGAATATTATTCAGCCTTAAAAAAGAAAGAAATCTTGTCATTTGTGACAACATCAATGAACCTCAGAGACATTATGCCTACTCAACCAGATTTTAACCCCTGGTATTTGGACATACTAGTGGATACTCACTGAACAGCTGGGTATACTTAGATAAGGGAAGGTGGGCATGAATTATGGCTGTATAATCAACAAATTTGCACCACAGACACCCTCTGTGATTAACCAGCATCCATAAACACCATTATTATCATATAAACATTTTCAAAAACCCCCTACTTTCTTTCCGAATAGAGACCACACGATACATCATATCTGACGTGTATCCAGCTACACACACAATGTCTAACTGGGAAATGCAGTAATTGTCTTTCTGTATATCAGCCCAACTGCTTACCTGGAAGAAGGTAGAGAAGCCTGGCCCAAAAGTTTCTGTGCAGCCATTTGTAGGATTTGTTTACTATGGGCTCAGGTTAAGACAAGGCATACATATTCCAAGCAAGGAGGATTTCAAAGACCAGAGAGATAAACCAAACTAAATATTTTAAGGGAAAGTCCAAACACTAGGAGACACATACAAAAAGCCAGAATCAGAACTAGAGGGTACACTTAATTGAAATTGCAGAAGTAGGAAGTAACACATTCTACATCACAGATTGGCAGGGACATGTCGAAGGTTTCCTGAGTGATGTCTAGGCTGGTGCTCATTGAGCAGTGGACGGTTTCCATCTCACCCACAGTAAAGCGAAAGCCCTTACATGACCTACAGAGACATCCACTGCCATCCATCACCAGTCCATCCGCTACTACTCTCCCTTTCACTCTCCACTCCAACCACTGACTTCCTTACTGCTTTTTTGGATACTCCAGGCTTGATCCCACCTCAAGCACTTAACATCTGCTGTTTCCTCTGTCTATATAATGTTGTTTACTCAGATGTCTACATACCTTAATCTTTGATAATTCTTTAAATCTTTAGTCAAAAGTCAGCTTATCAGAAAGGCTTAACCCTGGCCATTCTCTCAAAACTTTCACCAATCACCCCCCACCCCCGTACTTCATATCTTCTTTTATTGGTTCATTTTTTCCTCCTTAATACTCATCACTAAATACCATATATATTTTGCCTATTTACATTGTTTATAGCAGTCCTCACTTCCAGAATGTGAGGTCCATGTGGGATTTTTGTCTGTTCCATTCACTTTTGTATCCCTAAGGCCTAAATCAATTTTACAGTTTGGCATCGTTGAATAAAAATGTTTTGAATGAATGAATGAGTGAGTCAAGCGGTTAAAAAGGGCCAGAGGCAGGACAGGTAGGGCTTGGAATGGTAGGCCTGCAACTTCAGTGGATACATTAGAGGGAATCTCAGCTACCAAAGGAGCCACTCCCCCAGAGGTATCCTATGTTTACCAATTACGGTATGCCTATTGAAGTTCATTCAGTGAATATATGTGGAGGGGTAATTGTAAACTCTGACATAATTGTGAGAGAATACTTGTGAATAATTGTGACAGGGAAGAAGTAGTGAGTAGTTACAGTACCTTAAAGAGAAGTGTTCTGTGTGAGGAAGAACAGGGTTGTTTATTCCTTGTATCACTGCAGCTCTTTGTAATACAGACCCAGTACTCTAGAGAATTCTCCACCCAGCCACTTACCTTGACAGAGGAGAGCTCATTGAAGGAAAATCCATCTCTTTACTGAACTTTGCAGCCCAGAAGTATAAACCCTACAATAGAGAGAAGGAGACAGAGTCCTGTCTCATGTTCTACCAAACTGAAAGTCCATTCACATCTTCACTTTGTCTAGTCTGTATTTTGGAGGAGATGCTAGGCACTGTCCATCTTCCCTTTGTTGGAGACAGAATTCCTGAAATGATGCCAAATCTGCTGGACAGTGTCACTCTTTCCACTCTATAATTCTAAAACGATAAGCAGCCCATTTCCCCTTGTGAGATTTCCTGGGCCTTAAACTTCCCTCACTCTCTCCCTTCTACCCATGATAAATCTGAACTTGGGTTTAATTTATAACATTATAGATGAGACTTGACTTAATTGTCACCATGTCATGAGGGTTTCCAGCAATAACAATATCACAACAAAGGAAATCTTCAAAACTGCCACAAATCTAACCTTTTCCTTTAGGTCCAGGTCTGATTCTCTTCCAGCATGCTCTGAGGCACACTTTGGCAGGGCAAATCAATCATATTCTGTTTTCAAGGAAGATACTGAAGGATAAATAAAAAAACATAGAAAAATCATAAGCATATTATTGACTAACAATATTCAAATATTCTCTCTAAAAGGAGAGGATTTTTTTTTTTTTTTTTTTTTTTTTTTTATGGTACGCTGGTCTCTCACTGTTGTGGCCTCTCCCGTTGCGGAGCACAGGCTCCGGACGCACAGGCTCAGTGGCCATGGCTCACGGGCCCAGCCACTCCGCGGCATGTGAGATCTTCCCGGACCGGGGCACGAACCTGCGTTCCCTGCATTGGCAGGCGGACGCTCAACCACTGCGCCACCAGGGAAGCCCCAAAGGAGAGGATTTTTAGTGTAATGCAGGGATTTTGATTCCCATGATATGTGCACTCAACTTGAGTGTTTTTGTTCTTTTGCATGTAAACATCTTTCTCTACCTAGAAACAAAGATTTAAAAGGTTTTAAAAATCAACCCCTTATTCATAAGTTAATTTTAGAAGCACAGGACCCAGCAGTATATATGCTGCCTACATCTGCCTTCAGGCCCCAGGCTTAGAAAACATTTACACAAGGAAGATGTCACTGCTCTCTTCCAGCTTGCCATTTTATGGTGCCTTGTCAAAATTCTCTCTATTGCTCATAGACATTTCATGTGCTTTCTCTACTTGTAGGAGCAGCATTGCTTCAAAGTAGAGAGTTGAGGCTTTTGAGCCAAAGGAAAACATAGTACTTCTCTAGACTTTCAAACCTAACGTAGTGTTTTACAGATTTTTCTGATGATAAGAATTTCGAGGATACAGATTTCCAGGTTCTAAATCTGGAGATTCTGATTCAGTCGGTCAGTTATGATATCTAGGAATCTATTCAGTGAACATTTACCAAAGACCCAGGTGATAAGTTAGAAGCCACTGACCTCTGGAGCATATCAGAATGGAGTTTATTACAGCAAAGTGTGACATAATGAGGCATTTTTATTATACGTCTGTAACTCTTTTTATACGGAATATCATGTAACTCTCTGGTTAAGAACATGGTCTTTGGTTCCAAACCTGGTTTCAAATCATGGCACTACCAATTATGTAATCTATGGCTCTGGTAAATTTCTTCAATGGGTAAAAGTAGTGCAACCTCATCGAATTTTTGGATGGATTGAATTAGGTAATCCACGAAAAATCCTATGAACAAGTGCCAGGTAGTATTTAGCACTCAATAATAGCTATTAATAGTCCTGTTATTATTGCTATTATCACTATTAAGTGAATGCTAAGAGTTGTATTATGGCTAATACAGTTATCCTGTTAGACATATTAAAGTAAAGCCATAGCTCTGTGTTTAAGGTTTTCAGGGTTTTACCTGAAGAGTGAAATTTTGTGCTGCCAGGCAACTTTGAAAAAATCATATTTTTTAAAGGGCTGATAGAATGGAAAGGTAAAACTCCAGGTAAGCTTCCGAGTCGAAGTAAGGTCATCTTGTCTTTGGCAAATAAAATTGAACATGTTTGGTGAGAAGTCTTGATTTTGTGACATAAGAAGATGAAGAGGAAAAAACAAAAACTTATTTTATTGGCAGTGCAAACTGATACTCAATATATGCCACTTTTGTTGACTCTGATAACAGTTGGGATTGGTGTTGATATCTGTATTGAAAACTGAAGGAAGAACGGCTCAAATAAGTTAATAACTTATCTGAATTCACTTACGCTTAGCTTGTCAGAGAAACTATTTGAGCTAGAGTTATTCTGACTTGTCTATAGTAGAGGAAAGCTAGGTGCTAGGACAAAAATGGAAATCAGCCATGGTACTTATGAAGCTGTGGAGTCAAAGGGCAGATGTTATGAGTTTTGTTTGCTTTTTAAAATTTTATCTTTTACAGCTTTGTTGAGGTATAATTGATATACAAAAACTGCACATATTTAATGTATACAATTTGATCAGTTTAGACATATGCATACGCATATAATACCATCACCACAATCAAGGTAATGGACATATCAATCTCCAAAGTTGCCTGGGTGTCCATTTATGTGTGTGTGTGTTTTTAATAGTGAGGTTACTTATTGATAGTATGAGATCTCATACTGTTGTATAATAAATAGTATGAGATCTGCCCTGTTAACAAATTTTTAAGTGTGCAACACCATATTGTTAATTATAGGCATTAACTTGTGCACAGCTACAACTTTATACCAACTCCCCATTTCCTCTTCCCACATCTCCTGGCAACTAGCAGTCTATTTTCTGCCACTATAAGTTTTACTATTTCAAATACCTCATATAAGTGGAATCATGCAGTATTTGTCATTCTGTGACCAACGTATTTCACTTACAGTAATGTATTCCAGGTCCATCCATATTGCTGCCAACGGTAGTTATTTCCTTCCTTTTTGAAAAGACTGAATAATATTCCATTTTATATATGCCACATTTTCTTTATTCATTTATCTTTCAAAGGACCTTTGGATTGTTTCTGTATCTTGGCTATTAGGAATGATGCAGCAATGAACATGAATGAGGTTGCAGATATCTCTTCAAGATCCTAATTTCAATTTCTTTTGAAACATATCTAAGACTGGGATTGCTGCATCATATGATAGTTCTATTTTTAATATCTTAGGAAACTCCCTACCATTTTCTATATTGGCTGTACCATTTTACATTCTCACCGAAAGTGTACAAGTATTGCAATTTCTTCACATCTTCACCAACATTTGTTACCTTTTGGGGTTTTTGTTTTTGTTAATAGCTATCCTAACAGGTGTGAAGTAATATCTCATTGTGGTTTTGATCTGCATTTTCC
This sequence comes from Monodon monoceros, assembly GCF_005190385.1. Taxonomy (NCBI): domain Eukaryota; kingdom Metazoa; phylum Chordata; class Mammalia; order Artiodactyla; family Monodontidae; genus Monodon; species Monodon monoceros. The sequence goes on from NW_021703777.1 coordinate 68,319,961, forward strand.
TGATGATTTGATGTTGAGAAACTTTTCATATACCTGCTGGCCATTTGGATGTCTTCTTTGAAGAAATGTATATTCAAGTCCTTTGCCCAGTTTTTAAGTTTGATTGTTTGTTTGTTTGTTTTGCTAATGAGTTTTACAAGTTCCTTATATATTTTGGAAAAATGTTTATGTTCTTAAAAAAAGATCAAACTGTTTTTGGTTTGTGTTTCTGTTAGTCTCTGTAGCCATTTCTTCTTTATTATTCCCTTATGGTTTAGTACAGAATTTGTGTGTGTGTGTGTGTGTGTGTGTGTGTGTGTGTATGTGTGTGTGTGTACTTTCAGCTTTACAAAGAAAAACCAAGGAGAGGACATATATGGATAGTTGGCCAAGAACAATATTATCATTATAATCATACGAACTAGCAATTATTGAGACTTTATAAAAATAATGGCCCAAGAACATCATATTCATTATCTGATGTAATAAGCCAACAGAAATCCAAGGTATGTGTTATTATTGTGGTAGATAATCAATTGGCTGGCTCAACATTTGTTCTAATTTCCTTCTGTATGCTTTCTTTGGGAAGCTAAAATCTTACCTTCTTGATGCTCCCCCTTGAAACCAGCTTTCTGGATTTTGTTGAGTTTGCCAATCTGATGTACTTGCACATGACTAGAACGTGGAACTATATTAAATGGGGTAAAGGGCAAGCTACAAGCATTTATTTTGGTGGTGTACATTATCACCTGGTACTATGGTCAAATGCTTCCTGATTTCACGGCTTACTTTAGCTCTATGCCAGTTTTCCACATAATGAGAGAAACAGTGGGATTCTGGGACCTGATTTGTTCCTGAACTTCAACTTGTTCAAAGGAACTACGTAGTTCTTTTGTTCATCCCGTGGACTTTTTTAAACACTTAAAACCTGTCCGCTTAAACTAGCTAGAGGTTTTCTTTTGTTTTTAAGAGAAACCTTAAAGATACACTTATTATTGCTTTTTTTACAGAAGATGAACGTAAGGCTTAGAGAGCTCAAGTAAATTGCCTAAGATCATCTCACTAGTAAGTACTAGAGCCAGGAACACAAGTATGTCTGCCTGCAGAACTCAAATTCAACCTCTACCCTGTATTTCATTTTAATCAAGGTATATAATAGGCAATATATTCCTAAGGATTGGCATTTTGAAGTGAGTTGAAGCAAGCAGTTGTACTTGGATGGTGAGCAGTAGAAAGGTAATGTCAAAATATAAGACTCTGCATTTTGCTTTATTAGTTAACTGGAGTTTTCTATTTCATGGTTTTACTCCTCACATTTTTCTTGCCTTAACAGCTAAGAGACTGTCTTAGTTTTGACAGTCTCTTTCAATTTTTTTTTTGAATGGAAGAAAGCTAGTGATGCAAGTTAATATATTGTATTTATTTCAACTCACCTGAGGGGAACAGAGTAGAGAGAATACTGAGTGTCTTAAAAATGATAATATGTGGAGTTGAAGACAAGAGCTCTGTTCCTAACTTTTTAATTATAAAACACATAATCTCAATTGTCACTTAATTTCTCTGAGTCAGTTTTCTTTACCTGTGAAATGGGATAATGATGTGCACCTCAGGGGGGAGGTGTAAATCATATAAATTAATAGATAGGCAAGTGGTTGGTAAACTACACATTCTTAATCATGTGCTCACTCTTGTCAATATTAAAGAGTATAAGAAAGCATCAAATTATTAACTTACAATCATCCAACCTTAGTATGTTCTTATAAAAGAATACATGTTAAATTCTCTCATTCTTTTTATAGTTATTTTAGTGTACTCAGACATAAATTGTAGGATGGTGATTTTAAATGCACTTAGAATGTTGAAGACATATTGATTGCCAAAATTGGGGCAATAGTTGCAAAAATCAATAACCACTTAGCATAAGAAGCCCCCCAAAAAGAAAAAGACAAATAGAATTATACTGGAATTCAGAAAGCTGTCAATGAACATGCAAGGAGCTTCCCAACTGTATAAAATAATATTGGCAGTTAGTTTTATCAGTTTAAATATAATAACAAAATCAGCAAATGATGTCCATGAGTTAGGTACTATACTGTTAACACTTAAGAAAAATGGCTATTGTTAATTCCAATTTGTTGTACATCAGAAATAAATTAGATTGAGTCAGTATATGAGGTGACATGTCTTTTTATCTGAATGTGTTAGTTGAAACAAATAGAACAATTATGTAAAAAGGCATCTAACAATTCAGTGTTTCATAGCGCAGGATATAATTATTAGAACTGATTAAATCTTGTTTTATTACAATTAATTATCACGAATATGCGTCTGGTAATTTAGGGACATGCTTCAAGTTTTCAATAGAGATAGCTCATTTTCAGTGAGATTCATTAAACATCAATTGTTCCAAAATATAAATAATTTTACAAAAATGAATTAGGATGAATTGGATGAAGGTTGTCAAAAAGCACAAACTTCAATTTATAAGATAAATATGTACTAGGGATGTAATGTATGTGATGACTACAGTTAACACTGCTGTATGGTATATTTGAAAGTTGTTAAGAGAGTTGCTTCTGAACGTTCTCAACACAGGGAAAAAACACTTTTTTTCTTTTCTTATTTTTGTAACTGTATAAGATGATGGATGTTCACTAGACTTATTGTGGTAATCATTTCACAATATATGTAAGCCAAGTCATTATGTTGTACACCTTAAACTAATACAAGGCTGTATGTCAAAGATATTTCAATAAAACTGAAAAAGAAGAGATATGGAAAAGGGAAGAGATAGTCTTCCCTTACATAATATACATATATAACATATATTTGGCACTATCTGTGTGCCAAACTTTGTACTGAGTACTTTACATGCATCATCTCATTTTATTTTTTCCCCCCAAGGGAAAAATAATATATATTATGATAATTTTACATACTTTATACACATGTATAATTCCATCTACATTTTTAACATGAGAAATAATTATATTCTTTAGGGACACATGCCTATGTAACAGGTATAAATAAATTTGAACCATCAGATGCTACCTATGGTGACAGTGATGACGGTCTTTTCATCTGCAAGGGAGGGAGATAAATGTGAAATGGAAAGGATTTTCCATGGGTTTCAACTATCTTGGTAATGTTTTATTTATTAAGTTGGAAGCTATTAAGTTGTCCATTGTATTAATTTTCATATATTGTGATATGTCTTAACCAGTTCTAATTATATTTAAAAGAAAATCATTTTTCCTTCAGATATTGAAGGCTCCTATCCATCCATTTATAGTTTCCAATGCTGCTGGTAAGTAGGCTGATGCCATTTTCAGTTCTGATGATTTTAATGAGATTCATTGCCTTGTCGTTTTCCCACTCTCTGCTCTTCTATCATTTCACAGTGATGTGCATTTGGTGTGGTTCTTTTTCAATTATCTTTTCTGGACACTGCTAGATCCTTTCAGTATGGAATATGGACACATTTCCTTTAATTGTGAGACATCTGAATAATCTCTTTAATATTATCCTCATCCATTTTCTCTGTTCCCCTTTTCTGGAATTACTGTTATTTGGATTTTAGACCTCCTGGACTAAATCTCTGATTTTCATATAATTTCTCAGCAATTTTTGACCTATTTGTCTTTCCATTCTATCTTCTGGCAGTTTTTTCTAAATTTATCCTATAACCCTTCTAGTGAATTTTTCTTCTATCATATTTTTAATTTCAAGGAAGTTTTTCTTAAATTTCTATTTTGATAATGTCACTCCTTCTTATTTCATGGATACAGCATCTTTTCATATCCACTAGAATGTTAAATGTAGTTTTGTATTTTTCCCACTCTTGACATTGTATCTTTTCTTCTGAGTTTCTTCTTTTTTTTTTTTAACATCTTTATTGGAGTATAATTGCTTTACAATGGTGTGTTAGTTTCATTTAATTTTCACAATAACCATTTGGAGTGAATCTTAATTAGGTCATTTACAAATAAGGAAATTGAGATTCAGGTTGGTGATATACTTGTTCAATAATAAAGGTGGATTTTAACCAAAATCTATCTAATTCCAAAGCTTTATTGTACTCTCCACAGAACCTGGCCTTTCTGAATGGGCAGAATTTGAGCAAAACTTAGAACTAGTTTACTGTGGGAATGTAATCATACACTTTCCTCAATGTAATAATATTTCACATCATTACATTAATGTAAGATGTTTACATAATAGAAAAAAATGGTTTTTGGAAAAGCATAATCCTCAAAGCTGAAAAGGACATCAGGATCATCTATACTCTGTGTATGAATTTTTGGAAGAAGAAACATTTATGTATTAAATCATTCACTCAAAGAGCACATCTTATGCTGGACACTGCTAAATGCTAGGAGGCCCAGATTGGTGAAGGGATATGCTTAAGTCATGGGGATAGTCATCAATACTGAAGCTGAGGTCCAAATCTTGACCTTACTTCTCCAGCCCCAGGTGCCTTCCTTATCTGTGTCAAGCTAACCCACCACATTGTGAACACTCATGTTTCTTAAAGATACACCTCTGCATGTACACATAAACATGCAAACCAGGAGGTGCAGCATTTCATGGCACAATATCCTAATTTTGAACACAATCTTTTACTACTTAATATCTATGTTACTATAAATTCACCATTATTAAATTTTCCCCTGGGTATAGTGTGCCATTTACACACGTGTAAAAATATATTTTAGTAATATAACTGCTTGACAATACAGTTTTTCATTTATTCAACATTTGGCAAGTATTTATTAAGGAGCAGTATGTATCAGGTACTGTTCGAGGTATTTGGGATAATTCAGGGAACAAAACAGACAAAGTTCTCTGCCTTTGTAGAGCTTGAATTACAGTATGGGAAATATTCTTAATAATAAACATTAAAGGATCCTAAATTATGTAGAATGTTAGAATGTAAAAAGAAGAAAAATAAGACTGAAGCAGGTTACAGAGGGTAACTGGTCTGGTTGGGAAGTGGGGTTGTAATTTTCATTGGTGGTAAGTAGGAACATCCAATGTACAGTCCATAAGGTGAGAACATACCTGGTATTGCTGGTATGCATGGGATTGTGAAGAGTAAAAACAATGTCTTAAGTTTTGCCCATAACTATGGACATGAGCATTTTCTTCTTATATTCTATTCCATATTCCTATGCTAAAATTACACAGGTAAAGTCATAAGAAGTATCACTATTCACAGAAAACACAAATACACTTTATGAATTTTAGAACAACAATGAGCCAGTTTGCCACATAGTACCACCTGCTTTCTCCTGACTTAGCCCATTTAAACATTTTTGTTTATATCAAAAAGTCACAATATTTTGAATTAAGGTATATGGAATATAATGTAAAACGGCATTTGAAATTCTGCTTACGTTAACATTTAGCATTGGTTCAGGACGTTAGTATTCTAAAATGTTTTATGCATTTGCAGTATAGGAAATCAGGTTTGTTTATTTTAACTGGCTTACCATTGTCTCCCCACCTACCAAGTGGAAGAGTGACAACACAAGCCTCCATACCCTGATACCAAATCCTTTGCTCTTGGCACTATTTTGAGAGAAAGATTTCCTCTTATATTTTGTCTAAAGGCATTATGTTTTCTTATTTATTGACAAAGAGCACATTTTGTCACCAAATGTTTTTCAAATATGCTTAGAAACCGAAAAGAGAAAACAGATGGTGCCCTCTTTATAATACCCTAGCTTTTCAAACAATGTCAGAGCTATCAGGAGACACTATCTAGTGTGCTTTATATCTATCTAAAGCATCTATTTTGGAGAGTTTTTATAATGTTCCACTCTGAGCTTCTAGCTCCTTAAATATCCTACATCAGAAGGATGGTTCAGAGGCATTAATGTACATGACATTAGTTACCCATATATTCATTATAAATAGTTATAGGCATCAGAGTAATTATGTTTGACAGTTGAATTTTGGGTATAGAAGCAAAAAAACTTATTTTTAAAGTACGGTTCTTGAATCTTAAGTCATACTGAATTCAAGTCCATAAATTAAAACTGAAATATGTGGTTCACTTTATGTTTATGTCAGCAGTGGATAGATATGTTTTTATTAAATACACATATATATCCCATTATATTTTTAGACTTGCATCAGTTAATATACATGCAGGTTTAAGAGGTGAAAACCCAACTCAAAATGACTCATATAATGAAGGGATTTCATATAATTAAAGAGTTATACAATTCTTCACTTTCAAGATTGGTTAAGCAACAAAGGTCCATGTTCCTTTCATTTTTTATGTATTTAGGTTTTCTAGCTCTCCTCAGAGTATAAGGTCATTTCTTTCATGGTAGTGATATAGTGCTACAGCTCCAGATAACATATAACTCACAAAACAATAAAACTATGGGGAGAGGCAGAAGGGTCTCTCTCTCCCTCTTGTCTGTCTCTGCCTCTCTTGTTCTCTCTTTCTCTCTCTCTGGCTCTCTCTTTACCTCATATGATGAAAAGCACAGATATTGTACAAATGAGTTTTGACATATATATTTGTGTAATTAATACTTAAAATAGGATAGAGAACGTAACCATCACCTCAAAAAACTCCCCATGCTTATTTCCAGTCAATTCCTGTCCCAAAAGGTAAGCACTGTCATTACGGGCGTACCTTATTTTAATGTGCTTTGCTTCATTGCTCTTCATAGGTATTCTGGGTTTCTTACACATGGACGGATTTTGGCAACCCTCCATCGAGCAAGTCCGTCAGCACCCTTTTTCCAACAGCATTTGCTCATTTACTGTCTCTGTGTTACATTTTGGTAATTCTCGAAATATTTCAAACTTTTCATCATTATTATACTTGTTGTGGTGATCTGTGATCAGTGACCTTTGATGTTACTTTTGTAATTATTTTGGGGCACCATGAACCATGCCCATATTAGACCGTGAACTTGATAAATGTTATATGTGTGTTGATTGCTATGTCGACCAGCTGTTTCCCCATCTCTCTCCCTCTCCTTGGGCCTCCCCATTTCCTGAGACACCACAGTATTGAAAGTAGGCCAGTGAATAACCCTACAATGGCCTCTAAGTGTTCAAGTGAAAGGAAGGTTTGCTTGTTTCTCACTTTAAATCAAAAGCTAGAAATGATTAAGCTTAGTGAGGAAGGAATGCTGAAAGTCAAGATAGGCCAATAAGTAGGCCTCTTGCTCCAAACAGTCAAGTTGTGGATGCAAAGGAAAAGTTCTTGAAGGAAATTAAAAGTGCTACTCTAGTGACACACAAATGATAAGAAAGCAAAACAGCATTTTGCCGATATGGAGAAAGTTGTGGTGGTCTGGATAGGAGATCAAACCAGTCACAACATTCCCTTAAGTCAAAGTGTAATCCAAAGCAAGGTCCTAACACTCTTCAATTCTATGAAGGGTGAGAGAGGTGAGGAAGCTGCAGAAGAAAAGTGTTAAGCTAGCAGAGGTTGGCTCACGTGGTTTAAGGAAATAAGCCGTTTCTATAACATCAAAGTGCAAGGTGAAGCAGCAAGTGCTGATGTAGAAGCTGCAGCAAGCTATTCAGAAGATATGGCTGAGATGCTAATGAAGGTGGCTACACTAAACAATAGTTTTCAGTGTAGACAAAACAGGCTTTTATTGGAAGAAGGTGTTGTCTACCACTTTCATAACTGGAGAGGAGAAGTCAATGCCTGGCTTAAAAGTTTCTAAGGACATGCTAACTCTCTTGTTAGGGGCTAATGCAGCTGGTGACTTCAAATTGAAGCCAATGCTCATTCACCATTCCAAAAATCCTAGAGCCCTTAAGAATTATGCTCAGTCTCCTCTGTCTGTGCTCAACACTGTAAATGCAACAACAAAGCCTAGATGGCAGCACATCTGTTTACAACGTGGTTTGCTGAATATTTTAAGCCCACTGTTAAGACCTACCACTCAGAGCAAAATATTCCTTTCAAAATATGACTGATCATTGACAAGGTACCTGATTATCCAAGAGCTCTGATGGAGATGTACAACAAGATTAATGTTTTCATGCCTGCTAACACAACATTCTCTCATGTAAATATTTAGTCTATAGGGAAAGAGGATTTTTTTGTCTGCTCTCCCTATTTTAATGAATATTGAAAGGTACACTATTTCCTCTAACCCCTCTACCACTTTACTTGCTCTAGCCCTCAGAGAACTGTGAATCTTAGTTGTCAGAACATGACATTCATCTATGCCTACTTCTCAGCTGACTTAATGTCTATTAAAATTCAGGGGTCATAAAAATTCCAACTTCTAGCCCTTTTCTATGTGCATATTGAATGAGAATCTGGCCTTTTTGAATAAACTGACTCTTTTTATTTTGTTTATTTATTTATTTATTTAACATCTTTATTGGAGTATAATTGCTTTACAATGGTGTGTTAGTTTCTGCTTTATAAAAAAAGTGATTCTTTTTAGTGCCTGAAACTGCAAATGACACTCATACAGTTTTCTACCTCATCTAAGATTGAAAAGACTAGTGTCCTCACTGCCCACTGCCACCGCCCCTCACCATGGTCAAATCACGTGCAGAAGCAGCTTGGAGGAGGCCTCAGAGCTTCTGCCTCTGTAAGTGAGAAACAAATATAGCTATTGTAGTTAAGAGAACAAACTGGTACAGTCTCTATGGTAAAAAAAATCTGGTAGGATCTATTAAACTTGCAAACGAAAATTTCTTTTACCTGGCAATTCCATTTCTAGAAACTTATCCTGAAAATACATTTATTTCTGCATGGAATCATATGTTAATAAATGTTTTTAGTTACCACAAAGTTTGGAAATACCCTAAATAATAATCTATAGGACTAGTTAAATAAATCATACAGACCACACAATGTGCTATTTAAAAAGTAAGGAAACTCTTCATGAATTAATAAAGAACCAAAGTGGGTGTTTGTGTTTAAGATAAAACAAAACAAAACAAAAAAACAGTGCAATTTCTTAAGCTATTTTTTTCTTTTCTTTTTGGTTATTTCATGTGCTGTATGATTCAGTTCTTGCCTATGAGATGTAAACAGAAATTGTCGATTACAGATTCTGATAAGCACTTTAAAAAGTGGGCAAATTCAACTAGAGAAGCATTTTTTCCTATGTCCTCGGCCTTTCCACCTTCTTCCTACATGGATAAGACGCATTAACCTATAGGATCCATCTTATGATCCCAAGGGCCAAATACCAGTGCTATGATCTACAAAGCAGATCAAGAGATTTGCATATACAATGAAATTTTGAGCTTATGTAGCAGTACTGATCAGCATCTTACATGAAGAAAAATGTTTTGTTAATTTAGAACTTTTGAGAGATGTAAAGATCTCTTTCTGAGAGATGGTGTGGACAGTTCCTTACTTATAGGTGAACACATCCCAAAAATGACACTGAAGGGTTGAGATCTTAGATGCCAGGTTACATTTAAATTCTTTAAAACAGTAAATTACAACCCATAGCCCCAAATCAGCCTCTCTGATTTTTCTTTTTTTTTTTTTTAGTTTTCTTGAATCATAGCCACACTCATTTGTTTCATTATGTCTATGGCGGCATGCATGCTACAGCAGCAGAGTTAAGTAACGGTGACAGAGATCACACTGTCCCCAAAGCCTGAAATATTTATTATCTGACCCTTTATGGAAAAGGTTTTTGACCCTGCTTTAAAATATAAAACCGACAGAAAAAGCAGAGAATAGATTTTAATTGCCACTGGGTGAAAAAGAATGACTGGAGCAAGAGAGAACTAGCAGAAGGTAAGGAGCAAGGCATAAGTCAAACCACAAGAAACACTGGGAGATGTTTTTATGTTCTGACTATAATAGGTGGTTACATAAATTTTAGACATGTTTGGCATGGCAAGATCATGAAAATAACTAAATAATACTATTTTTTTCAGTGGGAAAATAATTCATACCCTGTAATATAAAGGAAATTTATGAGGTTAGGGTCTCAGGAAAACCAAGAAATAAATAGAAATTGTACTAGTCCATGGGTCTGTGTGTGATGTTGGACATGTAGAAAAATGGCTTAAGGATGGAATTATCATACTCAAAATGGTGGAAATGGTTAGCTTTGTTTAAAATAATAGATGCTTTGACAGATCAAGAAATGATTGACTTCATTTCTCTCATTAGGAAAAAAATTACAGGATAGACCCTGCAGGAGAATGCTAGGGAAACCTATATCTATACTAGAAATCAAAGATAAAAATACAAAATACAGATACTCTGATCCAGGAAACAGTGTTATTTATACATAATATAGAGAAGGAAGGGGCGTGACTAAGTGAAGAATGTTGCAGTATTATAGTTTTAATTTTCCGCTCTTTCTATACCATAAGGAGAAATGAAACTTAAGAAGCTTCCCACTTCTTCCTGCAAAAAAGAGGTAAAATAAAATATTTCTTCTTCCACTGATAAATTGCAAGTAACTCAACAAAATACTTGAGGAGAGTTACATGGCAGGAAACATTCTTGTCTTTAATAGTTACATGAAGCCATGGAATCAATAACACTATCAGCATATTTATTTCAAAAATCTCTTACAAATCATTCCTCATGTTTGCATACAATGAGCTTCAAAGTTAAAATTCAAGTTTTAGAGTTTTCACAGGCATTGAATTGCATTCCTAATATGGTATTTATTCCCATCTATCCCTTTCTTGCAAATTTTAGAATGCTTGGTAAATTCAATTACTGATACTAATCCAAAGTCAAATGAAATCTAAGGAAATTCCGTCTTCTCATGACTACTCTATTCTCTTGTTTTATTCATCTTGTATGTCACATTTTATCTCTAAATGGCTTCCCAAAGAAATAACATTTATATTGATGAGGCATTCTCTTTAAAAATCCTCATCTGTATTGCTTTAAGTATGAAGAATCTTATTCTGATGGCTAACATAGGGAATTTTCTAGGATTTTGTTTGTATGTTTATTGTGATATAATCCATCATATAAACATATCTGAGGACATAAAGCAAAAATTGTTGGGGTCTTTTTTTTTTTAACCCATTTAAAAATTTTATTTATTTATTTATTTTGGCTGCATTGGGTCTTGGTTGCTGTGAGCAGGCTTTCTCTAGTTGCAGCGAGCAGGGGCTACTCTTTGTTGTGGTGTGCAGGCTTTTTATTGCTGTGGCTTCTCTTGCTGTGGAGTTCAGGCTCTAGGAGCGCAGGCTTCAGTAGTTGCAGCATGTGGGCTCAGTAGCTGTGGCTCGTGGGCTCTAGAGCATAGGCTCGGTAGTTGTAGTGCAAGGGCTTAGTTGCTCCGCGGCATGTGGGATCTTCCTGGACTAGGGCTAGAACCTGTGCCCCCGGCATTGGCAGGCGGATTCTTAACCACTGCGCCACTAGGGAAGTCCAGGGTCTTATTTTATGCATTTTAAACGCAATTTTAGTCAGTTAAAATTCACACACTTCAAAATTATTATTTGTAATATATCAATAAAAATTACCTAGATTTGAGTTAAAAGTGTGTAATTTTAATAATTTGGATGTAACTATGATACTAAATTAGAGGTCAGGTAGTATACCATATTTTTCAGAACCCTTACTCTTCAATGTTACTGCTGCTAGCAAAACCTCAATTTTCATTATTAGAAAACTCTTTTAGAATATTAAAGACGTATGAGAAGTTCTGTGGTATTTCTTGGAATGAAATTCTATCTACTTACTTATCTATTTAAAGATAATGTCATCTTTTAGGCTAAGGCACAAATGATCTTTGTATAGCCTAGTAATAAGGAAAACAAGGATTAGAGTTTGCAGTTGGAGGTGATTACATGATCTAAATGATTCTTAGATTTCTATGCCAACAGAGGTATGTGATCTGTATTTAGAAATACTTGTCTATTTAATGCATTTGTGCTTCTTCTGCATCACCTTTTTGTCATTAATTTATTACTGATTTAAGTATAGGGAACACACTTGATTTTCAGAACCTTAGAGAGCAACACAGTTACTTAGATGCCTTCTGACTGACAAACTTTAAAATATATGATTATAAATTAAAACAAAAAGTCATGGAAGAAAGATAAGAAAAATTATGAGAGAAACTCATTAAACACTGGCACATTTTATTGTCTATTTGCTATCACTAATAGGAAGTGTTTATTTGATATGTTTGCTATGCTCTGTGCTTGTCATTGTGTTATATTCTTGATGTTTTTTAAAATATAAAATACACTGGATTTGAAGCCTGTATAAAGGTCTCTTTTTACAGGCTTCAGATATACCTTTTTAAAGGTTTAAACCTTTTTCAAAGCTTTCAGATACGGCACATTTCAGAGAATTTACAAGACTGGGAATAAACTCATGATGAGTCTAATGGGGAGAAAGTTATGACACTGCTCCTCCCCTTTAAAACAAAATAATAAAGAAAAGAAATTATCAAATGCAAATGGAACATAAGGGAAAAAGTGAAAATGATGTTATTACATTAGAGCAATTGATAAAATGCCTTTCCAAAAATGGTTTTGATCTTACTTAAGAATAACTTTCAGGGAGGAGGTACATAGTGACTCATAAAGCTCACTGGAGGCTTCTCCTATTTTCTCACAGCCTTTATCACACACGACTGCAGTACAGAATTGACAATCTGTGGATTGGGAAGTGCTGATCAAAATCTTGCTGATGCCAATCACACTTTCCAATAAAAGTTCTTAGCATCCCATTGTCCTACGAAAATCAAACATTTTTATATGTTTGCTGGATTTTTATCTTAGATATTAAACACATTAGAGAAAAAGAAAGGCCAGGTTGGAGTTTTCTGTTATCCATTTTTCTTTTTTAAAAAGCACCAATAGTCACCAAAAATGTTGCATAAGTACAAATATGATCCATTACTTATGAATAAAAAGTTTTCTTTTCCCTTTATTTCAGACATAATACATCAAATTAGATTTTTCAACCAAAGGCAAAAGCCTTTATGTCATGCATCATGGTTCTATTGCTATAATCTCTATCATACTATGTGATTTATAAACTATGTAATGCATATATAGAATGTCAAGAGATACAATTAATAATACATGATGAGTTTAAAGCACACAAAAAAAATGAATGTGTTAAAATTGAAGAAATGTTTCATGGTGTTCTACCAATCATTTTAGTCATTTTACAATAGGGAACTGATTTAAAGTTTTCATAAATCCTAGTAAAGGGAAACATTTTCAGCTAATCAAATTAGCCCCTTAAATTGCTGAAGCAACTTAATTGAAACTGAATTAAGTAATTTGCATATATCACACCATCGAATGTTTCTCTTGAAATCTATTTAGCTGTGATTTGTATATAGAATAAGCACTCAAATATAGTAACACAATCTAGGCCTCTGAAACTCATTGTATTATTATGGAACATTTGTAAATGTGTCATTACTTAATTAGATTTAATATTTTAACATTGTACAATTTAAAATTATTTCTTTTGGAAACATTAGGTCTAAATTATCTTGCTTTCAGTGATTTTCTGAGAAAATCGGTTTATGAAGTGTTATTTACCAAACAACTAAGTGGATTTATAATAATGCATTAAAACACATGCCATGTTGCTTCTTAGACTGTGATCCACATATTTGTTTATTCGATAAATCTTTTTCTTACTTCATTATATGCGACTTGCTCTTCAGAAATGTTTGGCTTTTGAGGAGAAGATCTATGTGGATATTTTAAAAATATATAGAAACAGAGATACCTATCTATATATTTGTTTGTATTTGAGTACTGAATATTGTTTATACAAATCTATATCTGACTTCATTTTTAAGCCACATGAATGCATTTTTCCTTTTAGATTATCTTTGCCCAGATATTACCAAGAATTGACTTACAATGTTGAGATTTCATTGCCCCATGCATATGGGAAGGAGTGCTGATATTTAAAATGAGCTTTTATTGAAATTCCTTTCCTGCCTTATTCCCTCCTTTTATTCTTTTATTAAAAAATTAAAATCAAAGTATTTATATAATATATATGTACAATACGAATAATAACAATAATGAACAGCATGGACCCACTACCCGTCTTTAAGGAAAGGCCATTACTAATATCTTTGAAGGACCTGTGGATGTTCTGATTACATTCACTTATCCCATCCCCAGAGGTAGCTACTGCCATGATACTTGTTCGTTATGTACTATATTTTTTGCATTTAGGTCATATTCCTGGTTATCTCTAAATAGTAGATGGTTTACTTTCACTTGTTTTTGAAATTTATACATGGAATTCATTCATTTACTCATTCAAAAAATATCCATTCAATACCTATCATATGCCAGCACAGTTTTAAGTGCTAGAGATACAGTAGTGAAGAAAGTGAGACAAGTATTTCCTGACCTTGGGAATTCCCTGTTGGTCCAGTGGTTAGGACTCGGAGCTTTAGATGCTGGGCCCAAGTTCGATCCCTGGTCGGGGAACTAAGATCCCACAAGCCTCAAGGCATGGCCAAAAAAAAAAAAAAATCTCCTGACCTCAAGGAATTTACATTATAGTGATAGAGATGATCAAAGAGCAAAGAAAATAAGTCAAATATATCAAGAATACTTAATGATAAATGCTAGGGAGAAAAAGCAGCAGAGAAACACAACATGAAATAATAGACGGTTTAATACATCTATTTAAGGTGGTCAGGGAAGGGCCTCACTGAAAAAGTGATTTCTGGCTAAAGACTTGAAAGAAGTGAGTTAATTAGCCATGTAGATATAGAGAAATAGAACATAGGACATACAAAGGCCCTGATGTGAGTGTTTATCTGCTCTGACAAGGAGACAGCAGGAGAGGCACATATCAGAAGCCGACCAAGCAACGTAGAGAGAGTGTGACAGGGTTTGGGATCAAAGAAGTAGCCAAAGCATGTGGGGTTTAGTAAGAACTTTGGCCTATACTTTGAAACCTTTGGAGGACTTAGAGGAGAGGAGAGATATAAGCAATTCTACATCATGAAAGGATCACTCCTCTCTTCTGCTGAGGATGGTCTACAGGGGCTTAGGTCAAGGCAGAAGCAGGAAGACCAGTTAGAAGGTTATGAGAAAATCCAGACAAGAAATGATGTCAATTTTGATCAGGAGGATGACAGCACTGGTACTGAGAAGGGGTCAAACTGTGGATATGTTCTGAAAGCAGAGCCAACAGAATTTGCTGATGGATACAGAGGAAAAGGATTCAAGGCCTGAGTGACTGGAAGAAATGGTGTTTCAATATACTGCCTGATGGGCTTCCCTGGTGGCGCAGTGGTTGAGAGTCCGCCTGCCGATGCAGGGCACACGGGTTCGTGCCCCAGTCCGGGAAGATCCCACATGCCGCGGAGCGGCTGGGCCCGTGAGCCATGGCCGCTGAGCCTGCGCGTCAGGAACCTGTTGCTCCGCAACGGGAGAGGCCACGACAGTGAGAGGCCCGCGTACCGCAAAAAAAAAAAAAAAAAAAATATATATATATATATATATATATTTATATATATATACACTGTATATATATATATATATATATATACACTGCCTGAGATGGGAAACCCTGCAGGAGGAGCTTGTGTTGGGAGGGAGGGTTATGATGGTCTCGATTATAGCAGTGTTCAGAATGAGAGACTCAGTAATCAACATGAAGATGCCATGTATTGAATAGTGCATGTCTGAAAGGGCAAGCAAAAGGTTTTGGCTAGAGATTTAAACTTGGGAATCATCAGCATACATATGATCTTTATTAATTCTTATGGTAGGTATCTGAAACTATGAATCTTCATGTGAGCCCTTTTTTAGCCTTATCCAACAAATTCAGACATGATTTTTTAATCTTATTTTTACTTCTAGAAATTTGGCGACATCAATTTGTATTTACTTTGTTCAGATTGCTGTTTGTTCATGTCTCTTGGATAGGGTGATTTTATTTCTGATTTTGTTATTGATGTTTAACACATTTATTAGTTTTGTTCATGGCCATTTTCCAAAGTGGTTTTAACAATTTATAATCCCTACTGATTTATAATATTAAGGATATTGTTCCATATTTATTTATCATATTATTTTTAAAATATTTTAATTTTTAAAGCAGTTTTAGGTTCACAGCAAAATTGAGGGGGAAGATACTGAGACTTCACATATAGCCACTACCTGTCTTAAAGAAAGGCCATTACTTTTCTGCATGTATGTTTTAATATTTCTCTCCCCTGAGAAATTCCTGCACTTTTTCTCCAAGTGCTCAGTCATTTAATAAAAATGTAAATTTTAGTTACCTAATATTTTATTATGGTGTACTGGGAAAGGTTTTTATATGGTCCAATATTATATTCAACCAGAAATGGAGTCCAGTGGTCCTCTTTCCAATCCAAATTGCAACTCAGAAATTAACTTTTGTGAAACACATTTGCACAATTGTTTCTTTACTCAACAATTTGTGGATCTTCTTACATAAATGCTCAATTTCAAGCTTTTTGACTAACATAATAGTGTCTTCTTAATGAGTACTCTTTATTTTTCTCAACTTTATATCACTTTCTTGTATATAAAAAACAATCACATTTTTCTTTTCCAAATATATTATATAAACTTTAAGTTTTGTGATTTTGTATGTCTTTCTCCCTGTTTTCAATTACCTGCCCCTTTTTCTATTACCTGGATTTCTAAAACAACTTTCTAATACATTTTTTTGGTTTCCCATTTTCCCCTGATAAGTTTCTTCAAGTTATATCTCTGAGATCTTTTTGAATTGCAAAACATTTCCTACTTCAGAATCATTAAATATTTTGCCACTGTCCGTATGAAAATTTGCAGACTCTTCATAGGGTAACATATACAGCTGACATTGTAAAAATTGGTATATTGTCATCTAAATTTGGATTTTTGGAATAATTGTAAAATGAAAGTTTCTATCTGTGTTTGAAAAGCACTGGCATTGTTAGGAACTCAGGTTTTCTAAACTAGATGACCAGGGTTCAAATCCTACCTCTGATGCTTTCTATTATGACTTAGATAACTTTTTAGAAATTTCCCTAAACCTCATTTTCCTCATCCGCAAAATGTGGATAATATCTATCAGGTGATCATCTATCATCTCTCTGTCTTTTATTTCTAATATATTTGTGGTTAAAAAATAAGTGAGAAAACCCATATAAATTATCCCGAATTTCTTACAGTTCTTCAAATGACCTAAGCTTTCTCCTTATAATCCAGGCCTTTATTTACAGAATTAGTTACATTTACAACAGTCTCTGCACCATATCATCTCCTACTTTTACCCTTAAATTAGGTCCCAATGTAGATGTCCCTTCCCATGGAAAAACTTTCCATGCCTCCCAAATCCTGAGTTGCATGACTACTTTATTTTTTCCTCTAGCAACCTATTTTTCCCCCTTTCATGGTGCTACATTACTGCATTGCATTAATGTGTTATTTTTCCAAACATTCATCCCCACAAACTCTGAGTTTACATAAGATAGGAAATGTGTAAATGCATTATTATTTAGATTCTATATTTGGCACAAAAGTATGTGCTTAATAAATGGTGAATTAATGAAGGAATGACCCAGTGAAATTTGTCTAAATGTTTAGAATGTACCCTCTCAGCCTGTAATTCTCTGAAGCATAGATGTTTTCAACCTCACTACTAGTGCTTAACACTCTACACGTCGCATTGCTATGTTAGAGTACTTAACATTCTATAAGTTGCATTGTTATGCAGAAATATATATTATATAATATTATACATATATTATACATATATTATAATATATATTATATGTATAATATTATATATTATTTTATATATATATATATATGCCTTCTGTTTCCTTAACTAGTTAAAAAGATGCTTGAGGCAAGGCTTGGCCAGATACCATCAACATTTGGCTTTTCTGGTGGTATTCACTACAAGTGTGGGGCTACCCTTTGAAACAAAGTTTAATAATTATCTCATCTCTTTTACCCTTTCCTTTGCCTTCATGTTCTCCTCTACTAGTGCAAGCATGTTTCTCAAATATTTAAGCCAAGCTTGTCCCAGCCTTCAATGTTACTCTTTTCTTAATTGAATATTGATACAAGAACCTATTATATTAGCAAAGCATTATCATATTATGTATTACTTATTCAACAAAATATTTACTGAATAAAACTTATTCCCTTTAAACTATGAAAGCCTTAATCATTTCCAGCCTCTTTAAATATTTGTTTATTTATTTAGCAAATAACATGGACCTTCCTCTCTGAGCCAGTTTTATTTTGTTTTTGTTTTCTCAGCATTCAGCATGAAGTCTGTCACATAATAGGTATTCACAAAATATGTCATCCATGAATTGGGAATGAAAATTTCCCCGTTTTTCTGTAGCTAAGATAATATACAGAGACATGACAGATTTTAGAGTAGCATAGAATTAGCATTTCTGCTTGCCTCCTCCTGGGTGATGATTTTTAAATGCAGCAGCTCCACATATTGACACACATGCTTAAATACACAGATTAATATTACTTCATTAAACACTTATTTAAAGGAAAGATATCAGTGATCACTTCAAGTCAGATTTTACTTGAACCCATTAAGCTAGAGGTTCAACTCTAGCATATTTATTAGCCAACAGAGACTTTCATATTTATGTCAAAAGCAAAGTCTTCTAAAAGTTGTGATTTACGTTAACAGGTTCATGGAAAATCAATGAGGTTTGTCCTAGATTGGGGAAGGAAGTCACAGATATACTACATGCTGACTGCTGAGTACAAATGATTCAATATCTATAAAACCTTATATGTATATTATCTGAATAATAAACCCTGACATTTTTATTTGTTTTACTGCTCAATTTTTTCTTTCATTAATTGATTTTCTTTCTTTGCATATTTTAGTCTATGTGCTATGGATACAAAGTCAACTTACATAATTCCTTGGCTTTAAATAATTCTCAAGTATGAGGGAAAACCATTTTTCAACTAACAAATATAATACAATTAATTCTCTTATCGCACAGAATGGTGTTTAAATTAAAAGAGAAGATTAATGACACAAGTGACTTTCAGTTTTAAGTACATGTGGAGGAATCTTTCTGAAAGGTGGAGCACCGTCTACGTGACCCACTCATCTGGAACCATTATGTCCTCTTCTATATCTTCTTGCAGGCCTTATACACAGGAAAGAAGAGGGTTCTGTAACAGGTATGCACATTTGTGACCTGTTTCTGAGTCCTACCCTAGTCCTTGGACAGGTCACTAGAAATAAATGAACCATGCTCTGAATTTCCAGTCATCAAAGTCTATGCTAATCTATATTATTTTAAGCTACATCTTCATAGAATGCATGTTCATTGTCTTTATTAAGGCTGAATTTTAATATGCCCTTTTATTGCTTAATAATACAGATCAGTAGTTTTCAAATTGGGCTAAGAGGAGAATGAAGAATTTCATGGATTCTCCCTCAAGGACTTGTCTGATGAAGATTACAAAAGTGAGCAAAGCAGCTCTTAAAAAAAAATCTGTTTTACATGCTGGATTTCCAAATAAGAGGACCACAGAATCACATTTAAAGGGAATATATTATAACCGTATGGGGTTCTAGGAAATCGTTTTAAATGAAATGAAGTCTAAATTGATAGTGAAATTACTGTGAGCAATAAGATTCCCTTTTACTATTTAGTTTCATGGCATAAAGAGGTGTGAAAATTTCTGCAATGCACCATATTAATAATGTAAACTGCACCCTTTCTTTTTGATCTAGTTCTCTTCTTACTCTGCCAATTCTGGGGCTTTGGGCAAGTTACATAAGCCCTCACACTCAGCTTCCCTCTCGATCAAATAAGGGTTTTGGACTAAGTTATTATCTGTGAGTTGATATTAACAGTATCAAAATTCTATGATGCATTGTGTCCAGAAGTGACAAAGTAACAGGCTCATATGATTCTGCATTCAGATTAACTCTGTATAATTTACATTTAAATAAAAAATGAGAAGTGGTCTCAGACTATGGGAAGTATTACACTAGGAAATTTTCAGGCTTTCAATAATTTAAATGTATTTTATTTAATATAGCAACTACCTCTTGTGTTTTAGGCAAAGAAACAGATGTGATGCCTCCTGCATATCACAACAAAATTTTCCACGCAAGATGATTGAACTAGAGCCTGAAGGCAATTTTATGACTGAGAAATATAATAGTTCATGTACTCTAAAGAGTATTTGCATTACTTAACTTATGTAAAGGAATTCTGATTCATTTGTGCCTCTGGGTAGCAAATACATGACAATAAATAATTGAACATTCCAGAAAGCAATATTCAAATAACACTCTTGTCAGTCATTGACATGGGAATCACTATTCATAACTGATAATGTGTATACTCTCTTCTTTGTAGATTATGATTTAGAAAAATATTTCATTCTACAGGCTTCAACTGTAGTCCTAAGAAGTGATAATATCTCACAACATCTGTAAAGAAA
Organism: Monodon monoceros; assembly: GCF_005190385.1. Taxonomy (NCBI): domain Eukaryota; kingdom Metazoa; phylum Chordata; class Mammalia; order Artiodactyla; family Monodontidae; genus Monodon; species Monodon monoceros. Next base: position 68,340,352 of record NW_021703777.1, read on the forward strand.
CGTCTATATATAAATATAGCAGCTTCAATCAATGACATCAAAGAAAAAACTATTTCTGTAAATACCATTGTAAGTTCTTAATGACACAGGCTGTGGAATAAAATCACTGTCAGCTGTTTCACATTGGATGTTTCATTTTATATCACATAGTATATCAGGAAAAGTAGTCATTGCCATTTACCCTCTGGATCCAGTGAATCTTTTTTTTTCCAAATAATTTACAGAAATAAAAATAAAGTGATAGTGAAAAATAATTTTATTAGAAAAAATTTAGTCAAGCATTTTCATTTTGAGATAATTGTTGATTCATCCGAAGTTTTAAGAAATAATAGATTCTATGGACCTTTTACCTATTCTCCCCAATAATAACATCTTGTAAAAAGATAATAAAATATTACAAACAGAATATTGGCATTGATACAGTCACGATACAGAAAATTTCCATCACCACAAAACCCCCAAGTTGTCATTCTATAGCCACACCAGTCCCCTTCACCTCCTACCCCATCCTTAATCCCTGTCATCTGTTCTCCAGTTCTAATCTGTTTTCTATAAGTTTGCCATTTCACTAATGTTCTATCAATTGAATAATATAGTATGTAACCTTTTGGTATTGGCTTTTTTTTCATTCAGCAAAATTTTCTGGAGATTCATCTAAGTTGTGTGTGTATCAATAGTTTATTCCTTGTTATTGCCAGGTAGTATTCCATGGTGTGGATATACCACAGTTTGTTTAGCCATTCACCTATTGAAAGACATCTAGTTTGAGGCTATTATAAATACAGCTGACATAAACATTTGTGTACATGTTTGTGTGTGTAAAAACATAATTTTCATTTCTATGGAATAAAAGTACAGGAGTACAACTGATGGGTTCTATGAAAATTGCATGCTTTGCTTTTTTTTTTTTGTGGTACGCGGGCCTCTCACTGCCGTGGCCTCTCCCGTTGCGGAGCACAGGCTCCGGACGTGCAGGCTCAGCGGCCATGGCTCACGGGCCCAGCCGCTCCGCAGCATGTGGGATCTTCCCAGACCGGGGCACGAACCCGCATCCCCTGCATCGGCAGGCGGACTCTCAACCACTGAGCCACCAGGGAAGCCCTCATGCTTTGCTTTTTAAAGAAACTTCCAAGATATTTTCAAGAACAGCTGTACCATTTTACATTCCCACCAGCAATGCATGAGTGATCTAGTTTCCTTATATACTAACAAACTTTTGTTGTTGTCACCATTTTATTTTAGCTACTCTCATAGACATGCTGTGACATCATATTGTGGTTTTGACTTGCATTTCTCATATGACTAATGATGTTGAATGTCTTTTCACATGATTAATTGACATATGTATATTTTATTCAGCAAAATGTATTTTCATGATTTTTGCCCATTTTCTAATTGGATTGCTGGTTCTTATCAACTGTCGTGTTTTGAAAGTTCTCTATATACTCTAGACATTAGTCATTTGATGACTATGTGGCTTGAAAATTCTAGTATTCAGCTTATCTTTTCATCCTCTTAAGAGCTAAAGTTTATAACTTACTGGAGACCAATTTACAGTTTTTCTTTTTATAGATCACACTTTTGGTGCCAAGATGTTTTTGTTTAGCTCTAGATAACAAATATTTTCTCCTATTTTTTCCAAGCGTTTCATAGGTTTTACTTTTCCATTTAAGTCCATAATGCACTTTGAGTCAATTTTTGTGTAAGATGTGAGAATGAAGTCAGTATTTTGCATATAAATGTCCACTTGTTCCAGTACCATTGGTTGAAATGTCTATCTTTTCTCTACTGAGTTTCTTTTTATTTTTGTCCAGAGTCAACTGGGTAGGACTTCTGGTGTCAGCTCAGACATGTTAAGAGCTTGGAAGTTGTCACTCTGCCCTTAGGGCCAAACAAACAAACTAACTGAACATACTGAAAATCAGTGACTTTTCTTAGACTTCTTAGAGGGGTGAGGATTCAGAAGAACCACAACCCTAAAATATAGATAGAAAGGCAAATCCATAGTGTCACACCAAGATTTACATATCTAGGATAGAAGTTACTAGAGCCATAAACTTGTAGTAACACATAAATGGTACTTTTGATGAATTGCTAGAGGATGAGTACGAATTATCTAGAGAAATTACTCCAGGCTGCAGTTTCTTGGGTTTTACCTCTGGGAACCCCACCATGTTCTCATGATTCAAGAAAGATCCCCTCATGGTATTGGTGAGGACAGGGAGGAGTAATCACTGTGAAATATGTCCAGATCATTGTCTATAACAAAGGCCCCCTCACCAGGGAAAACAAGTTTACCAGTCTTATCCAAGCTCAGGAAAGGCATTCTTCCCATTCTAGTCCCCTCGGATTTACTATCTTTCTTAAGTGGGGGGAAGATATACCACTAGAAAAACACTTTCAAAAGTCACAGTCCAGATACAAAGACCCACTAAAAGACTGAGATTTAACCACAATATTATAGAATACTTCCTGAATCCCACAGCTAACTACTAAACCAGCAGGGCTCCAGTATAACAATGGATTAAAGTAAAAAATACTGCAAGACTCAGACTTTCTTTAAGCAGGAATATTTAGGAAAACCCAAAGTAAAGAAGAGAGACAAAAAACAGCATAACAGAGAAATTTGAAATTTCTGGAACCTATAGCCATAGAAAACGTTAAACACATACTAAACCCTAGCTATATAAACATAAAATCTCATGTTAAATGACTATTGATATCCGTTCCTATAACACAAAACATCATGTCAGACTTACAGAAAAATTATGAGGCATGCAAAAAAGCAAGGAAAAAAAATCATAGTGTTAAGATAAAAAGCAAATATCAGAAGCAAATAAAAGTGACATCAATTTTGGAATTATCGGACAGGAAACTTTAAATAGCTATGATTAATATGTTAAAGGCACTAATGTATAAAAGTAGACAACATGCAATAACAGATGAATAATATAAATAGAGAAATAAAAACTCTGAGAAAAAGCCAAGGGATATTCTAGAAATGAAAAGAATTTTAATACAAATGAAAATTTCCTTTGTTGCACTCATCAGTAGTGGAACACAGCTAAGTAAAGAATCAGTAAGCTTGAAAGTCTACAGAAACTTCCCAACTGAAATGCAAGAGTAAAATTAAAAAACAAAAACAAACACAGAACAGAGCATCTAAGATCTCTGAATAATTTTAAAATTTGTGAAATATGTATACTTGAAATACCAGAGGAGACAAAAGAGAGAACAGAGTTGAAGAAATATTTGAAGTAATAATCGTCAATAGTATTTAAAATTAGTAACAGACACAAAACCAGAGACCCAGGAAACTCATAGAAAACCAGCCAGGATAAATAACAATGACAATGACAACACCACACTATACCTAAGCATATCATATTAAAATTAAAAAAAAAAAAACAAATACAAAAAAAATCTTTAGGGAAGGCAAAGGGAAAATATATCTATAGAGGATCAACAAAAGAATTACAATAGACTGACTCTTATTCAGAAACCATGCATGCAAGAAGAGTGTGGAATGAAATATTTGAAGTGTTGAATATTGAAAGTGTTGGAAAAAAAAAATCTACCAAACTAGCATTCTGTATCTTGTGAAATAATCCTTCAAAAGTGAAAGAGAAATGAACTTAAAGAAAAAGTGAGGGAATTCACTCTCGGCAGACCTGCCCTGGAAGACATGTCAAAGTTATTGAAGAAGTAGGAAAATTATATTGTTCAAAAAATTTAATCTACAAAAAGAAAGGAAGCTTTTCAAAGGAATAAATAAAGAAGGTCTAGAAATCCGGGATAGAATGAAGAGGGTTATGAAACAATCTAACTATATTACCAGTGAATGATACAGCCTTGCTGAAGAGGGTGGAAGGGAAAGTTGCTGACATAAGTAATTTTGGAAATGAGTGCTGTTTGTAAGATTAAAGGCAAAAGAAACCGTACAAATACTATATTTATGAAATTGTTTCCCACAGGGTTACAAGTTAACAATTTTTATACTTCTATACCTGTATCTTGTAATGAAACAATTATATAAATGAATGGCAGATTTATTTTTGATGCCTGAAATCTTTATTTCTTATTATTTTTTTGGAGTAAAATTGTTTTACAATGTTGTGTTAGTTCCTGCTGTACAATGAAATGAATCAGCTGTATGTGTATCTATATCCCCTCCCTCTTGGACCTCCCTCCCACTCACCGCCCATCCCACCCATTTAGGTCAACACAGAGCACCAAGCTGAGCTCCCTGTGCTATACAGCAGGTTCCCACTAGCTATTTATTTTACACATGGTAGTGTATTTATGTCAAACCTAATCTCCCAGTTTGTCCCACCTTCCCTTTCCCCCTACTGTGTCCACATGTCCATTCTCTACATCTGCGTCTCTATTCCTGCCTTACAAATAGGTTCATCTGTACCATTTTTCTAGATTCCACATAAATGAGTTAATATACAATATTTGTTTTTCTTTCTGGCTTACTTCACTCTGTATGACAGATTCTAGGTTCATACACATCTCTACAAATGATGCAATTTCGTTCCTTCTTATGGCTGAGTAATATTACATTGTATATATGTACCACATCTTCTTTATCCATCTATCGGTCATTGAACATTAGGTTGTTTCCATGTCCTGGCTATTGTAAATAGTGTTGCAGTGAACATTGGGGTACATGCGTCCTTTTTTTTTAAACATCTTTATTGGAGTATAATTGCTTTACAATGGTGTGTTAGTTTCTGCTTTAAAACAAAGTGAATCAGTTATATATATACGTATGTTCCCATATCTCTTCCCTCTTGCATCTCCCTGCCTCCCACCCTCCCTATCCCACCCCTCTAGGTGGTCAACAAAGCACCGAGCTGATCTCCCTGTGCTATGCGGCTGCTTCCCACTAGCTATCTATTTTACGTTTGGTAGCGTATATATGTCCATGCCACTCTCTCACTTGGTCACAGCTTACCCTTCCCCCTTCCCGTGTCCTCAACTCCATTCTCTATGTCTGCGTCTTTATTCCTGTCCTGCCCCTAGGTTCTCCAGAACCATTTATTTTTTTAGATTCCACATATATGTGTTAGCATATGGTATTTGTTTTCCTGTTTCTGACTTACTTCACTCTCTATGACAGACTCTAAGTCCATCCAGCTAACTACAAATAACTCAATTTCGTTTCTTTTTATGGCTGAGTAATATTCCATTGTATATATGTGCCACATCTTCTTTATCCATTCATCTGTTGATGGACACTTAGGTTGCTTCCATGTCCTGGCTATTGCAAATAGAGCTGCAATGAACATTTTGGTACATGAGTCTTTTTGAATTATGGTTTTCTCAGGGCATATGCCCAGTAGTGGGATTGCTGGGTCGTATGGTAGTTCTATTTTTTTGCTTTTTAAGGAACCTCCATACTGTTCTCCATAGTGGTTGTATCAATTTACATTAGCACCAATAGTGCAAGAGGGTTCCTTTTTCTCCACACCCTCTCCAGCATTTATTGTTTGTAGATTTTTTGATGATGGCCATTCTGACCAGTGTGAGATGATATCTCATTGTTTTTTTTTGTTTTGTTTTGTTTTTGCAGTACGCAGGCCTCTCACTGTTGTGGCCTCTCCCGTTGCGGAGCACAGGCTCCAGACACACAGGCTCAGCGGCCATGGCTCATGGGCCTAGCCGCTCCGCAGCATGTGGGATCTTCCTGGACCAGGGCACGAACCCGTGTCCCCGCATCAGCAGGCAGACTCTCAACCACTGTGCCAGCAGGGAAGCCCCTCATTGTAGTTTTGATTTGCATTTCTCTAATGATTAATGATGTTGAGCATTCTTTCATGTGTTTGTTGGCAATCTGTATATCTTCTTTGGAGAAATGTCTATTTAGGTCTTCTGCCCATTTTTGGATTGGGCTGTTTGTTTTTTTGATATTGAGCTGCATGAGCTGCTTGTAAATTTTGGAGATTAATCCTTTGTCAGTTACTCATTTGCAAATATTTTCTCCCATTCTGAGGGTTGTCTTTTGGTCTTGTTTATGGTTTCCTTTGCTGTGCAAAAGCTTTTAGGTTTCATTAGGTCCCATTTATTTATTTTTGTTTTTATTTCCATATCTCTAGGACGTGGGTCAAAAAGGATCTTGCTGTGATTTATGTCATAGAGTGTTCTGCCTATGTTTTCCTCTAAGAGTTTGATAGTTTCTGGCCTTACATTTCGGTCTTTAATCCATTTTGAGCTTATTTTTGTGTATGGTGCTAGGGAGTGTTCTAATTTCATACTTTTACATGTATCTGCCCAGTTTTTCCAGCACCACTTATTGAAGAGGCTGTCTTTTCTCCACTGTATATTTATATTCTTGTCTCCTTTATCAAAGATAAGGTGACCATAAGTACATGGGTTTATCTCTGGGCTTTCTATCCTGTTCCATTGATCTATATTTCTGTTTTTGTGCCAGTACCATACTGTCTTGATTACTGTAGCTTTGTAGTATAGTCTGAAGTCAGGGAGCCTGATTCCTCCAGCTCTGTTTTTCGTTCTCAAGATTGCTTTGGCTATTCAGGGTCTTTTGCGTTTCCATACAAATTGTGAACTTTTTGTTTTGGAAGCAATCAGAGAAGAAAAAGAAATAAAAGGAATCCAAATCAGAAAAGAAGAAGTACAGCTGTCACTGTTTGCAGATGACAGGATACTGTACATAGAGAATCCTAAAGATGCTACCAGAAAATTACTAGAGCTAATCAATGAATTTGGTAAAGTAGCAGGATACAAAATTAATGCACAGAAATCTCTGGCATTCCTATACACTAATGATGAAAAATCTGAAAGTGAAATTAAGAAAACACTCCCATTTACCATTGCAACAAAAAGAATAAAATATCTAGGAATAAACCTACCTAAGGAGACAAAAGACCTGTATGCAGAAAATTATAAGACACTGATGAAAGAAACTAAAGATGACACAAATAGATGGAGAGATATACCATGTTCTTGGATTGGAAGAATCAACATGGTGAAAATGACTCTACTACCCAAAGCGATCTACAGATTCAATACAATCTTTATCAAACTACCACTGGCATTTTTCACAGAACTAGAACATGTGTCCTTTTGAATTACGTTTTTCTCAGGGTATATGCCCAGTAGTGGGATTGCTGGGTCATATGGTAGTTCTATTTTTAATTTCTTAAAGAACCTCCATACTGTTCTCCATAGTGGCTGTATCAATTTACATTCCACCAACAGGAGATCTCTTTTGACCCACCTCCTAGAGTAATGAAAATAAAAATAAACAAATGGGACCTAATTAAACTTAAAAGCTTTTGCACAGCAGTGAAAACCATAAACAAGATGAAAAGACAACACTCAGTTTTTTGTTTTTGTTTTTTTATGGCAGGTGGTGGAGGCCAAGTTCCTCACTGTTGGAGTGACGTTAAAAATCAGCAAAGGAAAGAGTCTAGAATAATCCATGTAGTGATTAATTCAAGCTTGTGACATCAGTATAAACCCCCGTTTAGCTTAATATAGATATAGATGGCTACATACAGATGGTTACATTTATTCATATGTGTATATACATGGGCTTTATGTACACACGTATTTTCTTGCTACATCAGCTGAGAGGGTCTAGGAGCAATGGTATACCAGGTGCAACAAGCACATCTAACACAGGGTTCTTGGCTTCTAATACCATTGTCTATTAAAAGCAGCTACGTGGAGAAATGGTTGCTTATTACTGGAGCAGGAAATACACAGTATGAGCCTGGGGCATCTCATAGTGTTTGAAAGTAAAGAAATGCTCAAAAAAGCAATCAAATTAACCAAAAATTTCGCAATGATTGGTGTATGTCAAAACAACAACGACAACAAAACACAAGGGTTTACTGAAAGAGCTTCCAATGGCAGAGTTAGAGCAATTTGAGCAACAAGATAAATGAATTAGTATTGGATTATAACCTAGGGTACAGAATATCCAAGTTCATACTGTTAAAAATAAATGATTGAATATCTAAATAAGCAGTGTAGAAAAGACAAATCTGTGCAGAAGAATTTCAAGTAATTTATGTATATATTCCACCCAGAAAGAAGGAGAGCATAACTTTGTACTCATTAAGTGGGTGCTGCATACTGTGACTTCTTTGCAAATAATATAGTGCAAAAACAGAGATAAAAAGAGTCACTTTATAGTTTAGGAAACTGAGAATCAATTTCTCAGCCAGATGAGCTAGGTTAACAGTGGAAAATCATATTGACTGTATATATTCTTGACATGATGTGATGAAAATGGCACTTTAACTCTTTGATCTTCCTCCCCAAAACATGTAACTCCAGTGTAATCATAAGAAAAAGATCATTAAATCCAATTGAGGGACACTCTGCAAAATATCTGACCTGTACTTTTCCAAATTGCTAAGGTTATCAAAAATCATGAAAGTCTGAGAAACTGTCTTAGCCAGGAAGAGTCTAAGGAAACATAATTATGAAATGTAATATCATTCCCTTGCTAGGATCCCAGAAGAGAAAAAGAACACAAAGTAAAATTAAGAGAATCTGATTAAAGTGTGGGCTTAAATTAATAATAATATATCAATATTGGTTGTTGAATTGTTACAAATGTACCATGATAATGTAAGATGTTAATAATAGGGGAACTGAGTGTGTAAATGGGAACTTTCTGTACTATATTAGCAAGTTTTCTGTGAATCTAAAATTTTCCTAAAAATACTTACTTAAAAGGAAACAAAAAATCAGGTTGTATATTTGCCTTGGTCTATTTATGGATTCTCTATTCTATTCCATTGATTTATGAATCTATGCCCCCACTTATACCATACAATCTTGGTTATGCCAGCTATATAATGCCTTCCGATCAGATAGACTGAACATTCATCATTTTATTTTTCAAAATTATTTTAATCGTTCTAGTTTCTTTGACTTTCCAGATAAATTTTAGAACAGTCTTGTCTATACCAACCATAAATCTTGCTGGGATTTTGACAGCAATTACATTAAACTTAAATATCAATTTGAGGGGAATTGATATCTTTACTTTGTTGCATCTTCCAACCCATAAATATATGGCATGTCTCCACACTTATTTTGTTCTTATTGGCTTTCTTTCATTAGCAGTTTATCGTTTTCACCATAAGAATACTACACATGATTGATTACATATGCATTTAGGCATAACAGTTTTTATGCCTAAACAGTTTATATATATATTTATTTTTCTTTACATTTTATAGTGACTTTACATTTTATAGATGTAAATGGCATAGATTTTTAAATTTTGGTGTTCATGTTTTCATTGCTAGATTACTGAAATGCAATTGATTTTTGTTTATTTATCTTGTATCATATGACCTTAAGAACTCATTTATCCATAAATCTACAAAATGCACTTTTTTCCCTTTTGGACTTTAAATGCCTTTTATTTCCTTTTTATCACCTAGATTTAATTGGCTAGAACTTCCAGAACTTTGCTCGATAAGAGTGGTTATATTAGAACTTCTTGCCTTGTTGCCAACAGTAATGGAAAATTACTCAGTTTTTAACATTAAATATAATGTTAGCTGCAGGCTTTCAGTAGATACACTTTATCATATTTAGGAAATTCCCTTTCTCTTTTGATTCTTCTGAGAATTTTTGTCATGAATAATTGTCGAATTTTCTTATTTTTTTTCTGTATCAATTGACATAATCATGTAATCTTTCTTCTTTGTCCCATTAATTTGATGGATACACTGATTGATTTTCAAAAATTGAAACTGCCTAGTGTAGCATGGTGACTATAATTAAAATACTGAGTTGCATATTTGAAAGTTGCTAAGGGAGTAGATCTTAAAGTTCTAATCAGACCATATAAAACATGTATAATTATGTATGGTGATGAATGTTAACTAGATTTACTGTGGTGATCATTTTGCAATATATACAAATAGCGAATCATTATGTTGTACACCTGAAACTAATATAACTTTACTTGTCAATTTTACCTTAAAAAAAATTAAACCTGCTTTGCATCCTTGGAATAAGACCCACTTAGTCATGATGTACAATTCTTTCAATATATTGCTGAATTTTGTTTGAAGAAGATTCAAAAATCTATGCCATTAATATTATTACTCTCTTACATTTAGTTATATCTGTAATATTATAATGATACTTTACACTCTTTCATTTTTCAACCTAAAGCCACATTTTAATTTGATAACTACTGAAGACTAATATTGGGTACCAGCTTTTCTAGAAGGATTTTTGTAAGTACACTGTAACAATTTGTCTATTTGTCAAATTACCTATCTTTTAATCAATTGTTTCATATTAAATTTAAATATGACGGTATAATTTGGGAAGCTTCTTAAATGTCTGTGGAATGCCAATAGGCTTTTTTCATAAAAATTTATTAGAATAATAATTATTTTAGATTATGAAAATCTTGTATATATAAGTTCATACATATATGTATATAAGTTCATATATATCCATATATATATAAGTTCGTATATACATTTATACAATTCAATGTAGACCTGTATGTACTGGCTCCTAGACAGGCTTTAAAATCTCTACAGCATTACTTTTAGAGGATTTTGTCTATTTTTATGGTTCAGACTAACACAGAAACTTTTTTGAAACTTGGAACTTCCTAATATGTTTTTTTTGTAGCAATGTCTTTTATTTTCAAAAATGAGAACTACATTATTCTTTATTTGAAAATCCATAATAATGATCCTCCCAAGCCATCAGAAGGCTGCACTGAATCAGTTTTCCTGCATCTATGCTATGTAATCTATGTCCCTTTGTAGCTAACACTTTTGTCTTTCTGGTGTTAGGAGAGAAAATGTCACGTACTTTCTGGTGCCCTTTACTCACAGTCTAAGTCCTGAGAACAAGAACCATATCAAAAGCTAATTTCGCCTAACTCCTTTTGCATTTAGTCCAATCACTAGAGTCAGAGATTTGTAAAAGTTTGTTGCCAAGCCACCCAGGGTAAGTGGTTCTAGAGTTGGTATATCCCACTTCCTGCTGCCGGCTGGTCTGGTTCTGAATGGACTGATTGCAAAAGATTCTCTATTTCTGAGATTTACATTTGGTAATTTTATATCTATGAGAAAATTTTTAAGCTTGGGCAAAGATTTTTCACTATGATTGCTACCAAAATGACCATATATTTTTTGAACTTTAAATAAATGAGATTTAAAGGCACTAGCAGTTTAATATGGTTGTAGGGAAGCTTCGGCAGGCAGCAGCATGATTGGTATGTACCATGCCTAACCTCCAAAATGAGATGTTAATAAGGCTCTGCTACTTCTTCTCTGTCTGCTGAATTTAATATCCCTGAGCTTTGACTGCATATTGGAATTTTTCCCAGCTCAAATTTTAGGCAAATTCTTTCAGCCACCCTTATCCCATAAAATCCCAGACTAAAACTCAATATAATCCAAATCCTAGGCTACTTCAAGGGGAATGTAACCTCAGTTATGAAATTCCATTTAATCAAAGAATAGATTTTTTTTTTTAATTTTCACGGTCACTCTACCTGGCTTAATTAAAACAAAACCAAAAAACATCATGCTTCTACTCTCGTTAATGTATGATTTAATCCAAGTGGGTTGGCTGGTCAAACTATATTGGATCACATCTATATTTCTAGCAGATTGTTCAGTTTTACTAATACTGCAAGTTTCAGTACATTTATTTTGTTTTACATTTTATAGTGACTGTCAACATTGACCTGTATATTTTAGATTTTGGAGAGATTTCAAGACACTGGCTTAGATCCCTAACTTCAGGCAGGTAATATCCTAATAGTGCTCAATAATAGAAATTCTTGTTAGTGAATAATTTTAGAGCTCTTTTTACTTGTAGATCCTTTTCCCTTACCAGATGTCTGGACCTTTGAATGTTGCTATTGTTGGTATTATGCTATTCCTAAAGGGTATCTGTAGAATCATCTGATGGGCATGACTGCCTCAGGCCACATTTGGGAGATTTTAGATGGGAGGGTGCCTGACAGAAAACCTGAAGGTATTTCTCTGAAGTGGAAAATATACTCCCTACTTAGTGATTCATTTCGTGTAAAAGAAAGACATTTTGAAAGTGAAGGAAAAATGTATATTTGTCCATGTAGCTGGCCCTAGCTTAATGTAATTCTTTCTGGATGATGATTTTATTTTCTTTGTGGTCAATGTATCTTAGAGCTGTAAGAAATGAATGATTTTTCCCCATATATAACCTCTTTGTGCCCTTGTTTCAAGACATTCAACTTCATCGCCTTTGACAGCCTGTTAAATATCTTGTTGCATAAGGTAAGCTATATATATATATAATATATATATATGTATTTTTAACTCATTAATATGGGGTAAGTACCGCCAAGATAGTGTTCAAAAATGGTAGCTTACATATAGTAGACACTCCAGAAATAAAGTAAATGGATAAATGTTCCAAGGACCAATGGCTTCAGTATCAAATCTAGAATACCAATCATTTTGCTAGATGTGTATTGGAGTAGATATTTTGAGACTGAGGAGTCCCTGGTGCCTTTCAAATCCACCATCTGCCAATTCACAAAGTTAAAGCATATTTGTTTAGGTTAGTGCTTTACAATCATGATGATTCTTACTGAATTAATATGATTATAATAAAAACACAGATAGCTTACATGAATTGAGGGAGTGCTAGGCATTATGTCAATTAGGTATTATTAGATTTGATGCTTACCATAGCCTTATGAATCTCAGAAACGTTTCTGCTGTTTATTTGAGGTAGAACACACACTTATAGAAAGGCAGCACAAATTTACATTATTTTTACCAGACTTCGCTCCCCAAACTGTATTTTCAACTTCTATTCTTGATGGCTAGGCTCTTCTATACCTAGTTTGAATCTGTACAAAATGACACTTGTTTTGCATTGCATGCCAGCTTAATTTTTCTTTTGTCACCCTCTTATTTTTGGGTTGGATGGGGTGGGATGGGGATGACTGTTTATTGCTACTGAAGACGCCAAGTGCTAAAAGAGTGGCTGCTGTCTAGAAAAGGGAGCAGCCCATCACGAATACAAGGCAATCCTAGCTATATTTTTTATGGAAATATGAAAAAAGGATAAACATTAACCAAAGATTGAAAGAAGCAAAAGAACACAATCAATGTGAGAAATGCAAAGGCACGTGACCCCATTTCTTTTCTATCTCAGGATACAATGCAAGCGGAAGGGAGCTCTTACGAACTCCCAAGATTTTCCATCTACCAATAACAATACCAAATGCCTGGGATTCTCTCTGAGAACTTGAAAGTTTATCTGATTTGATGTTTGGTTCAGATTGTGCATGTCAACACTTTCTAAGATGTACTAGTTCATGTCTTCTTTCACCAATCCGCAACTCTGGTCATTACCAATAAAACTCTAGAAAATATCTAAGTATAAGTCAGAGTAGGTACTAACTCTGCCTTTCCATGTCAGCAGCATGTAACTATTATGACCTTATTTGTTTTACAGTCCAGTGTGGGATATACTACATCATCTATAGAAATCAGGTCTGGTCAAATCTTTACCAATCAACTTGAGAGATGTAAATCATAAAATCATAGACTGCTAGAACTATGAGAGCATTAGATCTAATCTAGTCAATGTCATCTGTTTTACAAAGGTAGAAATACAGTTTAAAAATGGCAAAATAACTTTCTTGTTCAAGGATGCACAGTGTCAGTTTCATTAATAATATACCTGTTGTTTCAAATTCTTTAGGTATGGGGACACATTTTCTTTTGTACCCCCTAAAATAAAATTTTGAAATTTTTTATTGATACAGTATAGTAGTTCACATTTTGTTTATGGAGGTTTAAAATCTTTTTAATTTACACTATATTCTTTTTGGGTATAATTACCCATATTAAGCTGTAGTATTTAACATTATACAATTTTTTAAATTTCTATTGGGTTCCTTGAAATGAACAGTTTGCTTCCTGTTGCTAAGGAAACAGATTTTTGCACAAGATATAATGTAACATTGATGCTACATTAAACCACTAAAGTGGAAATCTTTAAAGCCTGTCAACATCTTGAGAGTAAGCAGTTTGCTCTAATTAAAATGAATTCAAAATTATTCTGAGCATGTACAAATGCAGTTTAGAAACACATTTCTGCTGGCAAGAACTTGTTTATGTAAAATATTTTAACATGTGCTTATATTATATTCAATTTATATTTTTAAAATCCAAATTTACTATAAGTTTAATTAAAAAAAATTCTAACAATGCAGCAGTAATTATGGTTGAAAACAAAATGATAATTTAAAAATCAAGTAAATTTTCATTCTGAATGCACTTAATGTTATCTTTTGTTTTTTAAAAAAGGTAAAACTGAATGATACGATTTATCTTTTATTTCACTGGCTCAAGCTTTCTTAAAAATGAAAGATGGTCCAGATGTTTGGAGAGCACACTATCCTAAGCCAACAGCAATGAACGTTTTTTCTAATTATGGATCAACTTAGGAAAAATGGACTTTATCGTTTGTAAGAAACATTACATTTTTATTAGTAATATTTATAAGCCACTAAAATATTTTTCCTAAGTAGCAACATGGTAACAGCTGGCTAATCCTTTCATTTCAAATAAGATTCAAGATATATCATGAAATGAACTGGTATCTTTAAGGTGTATCTCATTTACTCACTGGCTTAGAGTTTTATTAGAGTGTTTAGTTATCTTAATGGATCCTTTTGAGGAGGCAGAGTGCCTTCCTTTCAAGGGATCTGAGACGGTAACATAGTGTCTGTGGGTTCCCAGTAGTGCTTTAAAAAAGTTTCAGGGGCCACACAGGTCCCTGCTATGCTGGATCCCCTGAATTACAACATGGCCACTGCCCAAAGCCTTGGGAATAGGAAGCTAGATCTTGGGCTACATTTGCAGGAGGTTTGAGAAAAATGATTATGGCTTTTGGTTGTTTGTAGGGAAGGATGCAGTAAAGCTTATATATTTTTTCCATACTCAGGAGAATCTGGAGTCTAATCATAAAATTAACAGTTTTGGAAATCAGGAAGACTGAATCTGAGTTTTGTATATTTTGATGTATTTAACCCTGCTTTGTATTGAAGGTTTTGGTTTATATGAATGGCTCTTGATGCCACTGCAGATTTTGTTTATATATATTTTTGCTTATAGCCTTTGTCACATTTAGCACTGGATGATTATCAGGAAATATTCCTTTCTGTCCTGCTGCAGTGTAATGTTTTGGAGACAATGAAATGATTTATTCATCTCAACATGCTTACATAGTATAATGTTCTGTACATATCAGTCTTTATGTTTGTATTGTAAAAATAGGGGAATTGTACTATTTGTGTTGTATAAATAATCTTAACATAGCTTTTATAATTGAGGTAAGAGAGGGGTGTGTGTGTTTTTGAAGCTATTGCTTTTATCCTTGGATGATTATTATAGTGAAAAGATAATAACATAAATGACCAGATCAAATCAATTTAACATTTAAAAACAGCTATGAGAGTTACAGAATACTTGTTAAAAATGTATATTCAATGACGTACATACACAATCCATTTGAGAAAAAACAAATTCTATTTCCCAAACAACAGAACTATTAGTAGAACATGAGGTAACTCAAAATAACACAGACCACTTCCACATCTCTCCTCGAGTCATTTTACAAAACTTAGTCAGTGTGATTTTCCTTCCAAATAATCATTGTTTCTGAGCTGCTAGTGAACATATTAAGAAGCCCTAAATAAAAGCCTTATAAAAAGGGAGATGATTTTTTTTTTTTTTTTTTACTACTGTAGCACTTGGGTACTTCAGGTTTAAGGTTTAAGAACAAAATTTAAAGAAATAAACATGGTGCCCTGCTGCTCCCTTGCTTCCCTGGAAACCCCACTTTTGCTCACTCAGAGAATGCTGTTAAAGAGCTACCTCTCAATCTATGCTGCTCTTTACCTTTCTCCATGGTATCTCTTTCTGGCATCACACTTCCTTTGCCTCTGCCTGTACCAGGTCACAGTAAAAACTGCAGGGCTCAGAGTGGCAGCTGAAGAAAAGTTACTCTCATCAGACAGCCTGTCTCTTACTTATTAGCTACCTAACATTGGGCATGTAAAAAATCTTCTCCAATCTGCTCCATCTTCTCAATTGTAAAATAAGGATTAAAAAACTAGGGCTTCCCTGGTGGCACAGTGGTTGAGAGTCCGCCTGCCGATGCAGCGGACATGGGTTCGTGCCGCGGTCCGGGAAGATCCCACATGCCGCGGGAGCGGCTAGGTCCGTGAGCCAAGGCCGCCGAGCCTGCGCGTCCGGAGCCTGTGCTCCGCAATGGGAGAGGCCACAACAGTGAGAGGACCGCATACAGGAAAAAAAAAAAAAAAAAAAGATTAAAAAACTAAACTTACCTATTGGTAAGTTGCATATAAAGCCTGGGGCACCATGTTTGGCATGTAATTAAATGCAATAAAAGATACCTGTAGTGATGATGATAATGATCTATGCATAGACAGAAGACCCCCTAGTAAATCAAGGGTCGTGAAATGTTGGCATTAATACCTGTGTGAAGGATTAAATTAGGGAAAATAAATTACTAAAAAAAAGATTAAGATAAAATCTTTTCAGACTGATTTTAAACCACAGTTTCATTTCCCATTCTATAAAAGAAAAGATATTGAATAATGCTCCATAGGTTATCAGAGATAAGGAGCTCAGCAAGCTTTTAATTAAGTTATTCCAATTATGGGAACAGTGCACTAAGTTGCAGACATTTTATCTTTACCTAAGAGCTAAGGACCATTTCCACTTAATGCCAAGCTATAACACCTTTACCTATTCTACAATGATGCCAGTAAGTCTACTGCTTTAAAAGGATATGTGTTAAAAGAGTCCTTGCCTCAATGATACCAAAATTACTGAAATTTTGAGGGTGGATAGTGTGTTTGGGTAGGAGGATGTCTTGAGGGAAAGAATAAGAAAAAATACTTTCAAACATTTAAAAATTAACAAAAAGAAGAGGTTTTTATGCTACAAAGAGAGTTCTACATTTTAGTGAACAATTCATTGTATTAATAAAGCTTTTATTTACTGGCAGAGCAAACCTGCAAAAATCAAGATGCACTTTGAGTACTAATAATAAAACAAAAAAAAGAAAAAAGAAAAGAGGATAACACAGCCAAAGACTAGCATTAGCATTTTGCTCTATGAAAATATTTTTTTCCCTTATATTAGGTTTTGAAGTCTGTTTCCATAGAAACCACTCCATCAAGCTATAGCTTGAACTTTTTTTAAAACATAAAATGGGCATGGGCTTCCCTGGTGGCGCAGTGGTTGAGAGTCCGCCTGCCGATTTAGGGGACACGGGTTCGTGCCCCGTTCCGGGAAGATCCCACATGCCGCGGAGTGGCTGGGCCCGTGAGCCATGGCTGCTGAGCCTGCGCGTCCGGAGCCTGTGCTCCGCAACGGGAGAGGCCACAACAGTGAGAGGCCCGCGTACCGCAAAAAAAAAAAAAATAATAATAATAATAAAAAAATTTTAAAAAATGGGCTTGACAATCCCTCTTCCTATAAAGGTACAAACAACCTAAAAGAGCATACACAAAAATTTTAAATGTAAGTGGATGTTTACAAGGTAAGCCCTGTGGTCATCACCCAGAAAAGTTCATGAAATTGTTCTCTGATGGTTTGGCTCTATAATTCTCAGATTAGAGGCTGCTGTGACTATGTTCCTTTTCTCTTTCTTTCTTTCCTCCCTCCTTCCTTTTGTCCCTCCTTCCCTGTATTAGCTTCCTAGAGCTGCTGTAATAAATTACTACAAACTTGGGGGCTTAAAACAGAACAAATTATTTCTCCTATGGTCTAGAGGACAGAAGTCCTAAAACAGTTTCACTGGTCTAAAGTCAATGTGCGGGCAGGGCTGGTTCCTTCTGCAGGCTCTAGGGGAGAAAAGCTTTCTTAGGCTCTCTGGGTTTATTTAGCCCACCACACTTCCTTTCTTTCTTTGTTTTCTGTATTTCAAGTTGCTGTTTGCACAGAAAAAAAACAGCATTCTTTGTAGTTTTAGGTAATAAACTTCTCACCAGCAAAGATTCAACTTCAGAGGTCTGAAGACAACTGAGAGGGCACACAGTTGCCTGTGTCAACAAAACTACCCTATAACTTGTTCAGTACATTTTCAGAGATGATGATAACAGATTTCTATATCTGTATAATGCCTTAAATATATGCATAGAATTACATGACTTCCATGTGACACAACAATGAGGCTAATTGATTATGTAGTTTTCCTGATCAGAAAATTAAGGTCCCATGAGGCTTAAGTGCCTTGCAGAAGTTTATACAACCTGGGAACTACCACTGGGTTTGCAAGGAAAGTGCTGGCCTGCCTCCTTACTCAGGGCTTTTTATCACTGCATTTAGAGAATCTGGCTGTGAAGAGTATAGGTATTTCTTCTCCAGCACTTGTGAAAAGCACAAATGAATATAACAATGCAGGCTTTAGAAATAAACCCTTTGTTTTTCATCAGGAATCTAAGCTACTACAATGCTTAGAATTTTCATCATATTTCAAATTCTTTTTTACTCTAAAGAGCTTGACTTCTGCTCTGCCTAATTTGTATATTAAAAAAGAAAAAACTCATTGGTAAATATTTGATAATTTTCGAAACGTTTAACAGAAAATAAAAGTGAATCAATTGTGATCCTGTCATTTTTTCTAATTCTTGGCATGATTACTTCATGTCTTTTCTCTATGCATTTTTTGGGTTTTTTGGTGGGTGGGGAATATCAATTGGCGTAACCATTTATTCAAAACCTCTGTGCTGGCTCTTTGCAAGGGGAAGCTACTACTCACAAGGGAAAATCTTACTTACTATAACAGGGTCACATTATAGGCTTTTTCTCCATTTACCACATCCCTGAATATTCCTTTTCAGGGATATAGAAATATTCCTGATTGGAAGAAAGCCCACCTAATGCACTCACTCTTGTTGTGCAGCCCTTAATACAGATAGTGGTTCTTGACCTGTTTCACAACAGTATTTCTTTCCACCATAGGGTTGTCTGAAAACATAGAAAATAAAAAGAGCTTATTACTGTTTATATTGCCAAAGAGGCCTCTCACCCCACTCTGAAAATGTAGAGGATCTTTTTGGTAATGCATATTTTGAAGACACTTAGGATACAACTCATCTAAGCAAGTGGATCTCAGGTTCATCCTCACATGTTTCAGATTGTACTGGTGTATTGTTTCAGTACAGGTATCATCAAATGAACATCAGTTTGACAAGAAAATCAGTATCATCGTATTCAAGGCAAGAGCAATATATTGATGTTAGCATTGATAATTTTTAAAATGGAATGTCTAGGAAGGACCAAGAAGGTTCACAGGTGTAAAGAGAACTGACTTGAAAGTTAGGAGTCTTGGATATTAAGTCAAACTGCCACTAGCTGTGTGATTCCTCCAAAAACTCATGAATATATGATTCAGTTTCCTCTCTGAAATGTTATTTCATATGTAGAAGGAGGTCAAATAAAATTTTAAAAGGCAATGGATAATATTGAGAAGTTAAAAGTGCTTAATTGGTGCAGGTGAAGCACTGCTAGAATATAGGAGACTTGGACTCCTGTTCAGTTACTGGGTAATACCCTTAGTGGGACTGCAGTCAGCCAGGCACCTGAGGGCCTTATCTCTTCTTACTGACTCCTCTTTGCCATCCTGGAGCACCTGAAGCAGGCTCAGAGTGTTGGGATATTACCGCAACCCCCACCACAGGAAAGCTTTCAACAAATTACTGACTGGAGTTGGTTTATAAATACCCCAGCTCCCTTGCCCCTCAAGGAAAATTCTTAGGCATGTGTTTTACACTGACTGAATTTCTTGAAAGGATTAACCTCCAATTGCCTTCCCTTCTCTTTCTTACTTCCCCTCTCCTTTTATGCATTTTTTAACAAATACGTTTTTTTGTTTCTTTTTGTAAAACTGAGGATGCATTTTTTTCTGTATCAGAAACATAAAATGGTTATAAATGTTTCCTTATTATTATATAATGTTATTATGTTAGAAATTATTTTTATTTTTTGTGTACCCATTCAATTATTTTGGGGGTTTAAATCTAAAAGTAAAATTACAGGCTCAAATATGATTAGTGCTAAGATTTTATTTTCCAAGTGCTTACCGTTATTCATTATAATCCCTCCAGCAGTTATATCTGTAATGCTCAATTCCTTTGCATTTTGTCAATATTGGATATACAGTATTGAATGTTTTCCAATAAATAATCTAAAGGGCTATTCCTTTCTTGTTATAATTTGCTCTTATTTGCTTAACAATACAATGAACTTTCTTTTTGCCTTTTTTATCTGTTGTTATAAATGTTCATATATTTTGCAAATTTTTCTCTTTGCTGACATTTAAATTAATTCATCTTATTAAATTAATATTAATTCATCTTATTAATGTTAATACATCTCAATTTTATATGTAAATATTAAATTATAAATTTTAATGTTACCATTTAAAAACTCCTATATTTATTTTTTAAAAAAGAAGAGAATATACTCACCTTTAGTTGGTAACGTTTTTAAGCTGATTGGTGTTAATGATTATATGTTTATATTTTAAAATATATTTATTTTTTTAAATTGTTTTTTCTTCATGCAATTAATTGTGTTCTATGGCACTGCATACAATTATATGCTAAAGGAAATGTGTTTATACAAATTATAGGCCATATAAATTCTTATATGAATAAAATGTAGTTTTCTTACAAAGTCTCTGTGCTCAATGGTTTTGTTACCTCTAGGCTGATTAAAAGTAGTACGAGAGTAACCTTTACTTCTTATCACCGATTCTCTTATTAGCTATTCTTCAACCTCCTCCAAACAGGCTTTCTGAGAAACCCCTTCCCACAACACACAGGCTCAATTCCATGCTGCTGTGTGAGCTTGATGGGTAACCTAGGTCTTGCGGGCACAGAACTGAATCAAGGCACCAAACATGCTAAGCTTATCGCTTGAGGTACCCACTAAAGGTCCATGTGGGAATAAGGTCCTTTTATAGATCTGGGGGCTGCACATACCACTCCCTAATGTTGACACTCTTGTCCCCTGAACAAGCCTGTCATTATTCAAAAATCAACTAAAATGTCACTTTCTAAGGGAAGCCTTCTCTAATGTCCCTAAGTCATGTCCTACTTCTATTCTTTCTCATAACACATCATAGTTCTTCACAGGGCATCAACGTTTTAATTATAATTTGTGTAAAATTTTATTCATCATTTGACTTGCCAACAAATATGCCTAACTCATGAAAGGCTTAAAAAAAAGAATATTTATCATGTAAATAGTGTTTAATTTTGAGATACATGATTCAATTTAATTATAATCCCCCAATTTTTCTTACCATGGTTTTCTTAAAAATTAGGTATTCCTGTCCATTGGACAGAATTCACACTACATTTATGTATTTAGCATAATAAATAATATCAGTATCTTAATTTTTATAGTATGCAAAATTTTCACAGTAGCATTAATAATCCCTCAATAAAAAAATATTTAACTCTTGCTACAAGAATAAAATGTTCCATGAAAAGACTGAATAGGACAAAACAGTAACAGACTTTAACTCATTCTATATTGATAAGAATCATAAAGGAAGAACTGTAATAGATACACAAAGAAATAACTTTTATATAAGATAAAACATCTAATCCATAGAAAAATTCAGTCTTATTTAATGTACAGCGATTTTTATTCAGTGTAGTCAAAATTTATGATTGGTTGTTGGTACTTTTAGAAGCCTTTATTTCCTTTTCTTATTATAAGGGGAAAACTCTATAGTTATTACTGGTCAAGGAAAACGAGTTTATTATACAGTTACTAAACTTTTAATGTTTCACCAGGAACTGGCATAAGGAATGGTAGAAAAAACTAAGACTCGATTTTAAATGTGATTTGCTTAGATAGCATTCGATTTTATTACACTCCAAAACATATTAACTATTACCTCTAAGTGTGTGCAAAAACATAACTTTAGATAAAATTTTAGATCACTGAAATTTCAATGGAATAGAATTAAATAAAATTGAACTGTTCATTTAATGAGTTTAAATAGTATTACATATTAGTGAACAGCACAGATCTGTAAGTATGATGCACTTTGATTCAACTCCTGCAACCAGCCAATTCTGTGTGTGCGACGTTTGGAGAATCAAATATGCCCTCTAAATTTTAGTTTTCTATGAATAGACAGAAAAAATAGATGCCATTCAGAGGACTGTCTTGAGTATTGAAAGAGATAAGGGAAAATGCCAAGCACATGACCTGGAACAATAGCCCAAAAAATTAGCTTTAAGACAGCTTCAAGACATATACACACTATTACATATAAAATAGATAACCAACGAGGACCTACTGTATAGCACAGGGAAATTTACTATATATTCTGTAATAACCTATATGGGAAAATAATCTGAAAAAGAATAGATATATGTATAATTGAATCATTTTGCTGTACACTTGAAACTAACACAATATTGTAAATCAACTATACTCCGATATAAAATAAAAATTTTTAAAAAAGACAGCTTCACGAAAAGAAATTGATAGCACACTCAAGAAATAAGAAGTTTAGTAGGACACTTTTTTTTTACCTACCTAGTTTTTCTTTGGTTTGAAAAGGTTTGAAGACATTTATGAAAATATTATCATACTTATTTAGTATATAATAAAGAAATAAAATATACTTGCTGCATAAATATCACTAAAATCAAAAGCCAATTCACAAAATAGTAAAGTATAATCCCAAGTGGTTATAAACTGGAGTGTACAGCATCCACAAATACACTTGTTAATCAAGTTTTCCTATCTATCAGACACAGAGAGTGAAGTTTTCAAGAATTAGAATATACCAAAATGCTCATAAAACAAGATCTCTTCTGAAGGTAACACTTTTTTTTTAATGTCTTTATTGGAGTATAATTGCTTTACAGTGATGTGTTAGTTTCTGCTATATAACAAAGTGAACCAGCTATACATATACATATATCCCCATATCTCCTCCCTCTTGCGTCTCCCTCCCACCCTCCCTATCCCACCCCTGTAGGTGGTCACAAAGCACTGAGCTGATCTCCCTGTGCTATGCGGCTGCTTCCCACTAGCTATCTGTTTTACATTTGGTAGTGTATATATGTCCATGCCACTCTCTCACTTCGTCCCAGCTTACCCTTCCCCCTCCCTGTGTCCTCAAGTCCTTTCTCTATGTCTGTGTCTTTATTCCTGTCCTGCCCCTAGGTTCTTCAGAGCCATTTTTTTTTTTTAGATTCCATATATATGTGTTAGCATACAGTATATATTTTTCTCTTTCTGACTCATGAAGATAACATTTCTTTGCTCCAGAAATTATTTCATTATTTCATATTATCTAAAGGAAAGAAGTCATTAATTGCCATTGAGAATTGACAGGAATTCAATCAATTTGTAATGTAAGTCAGGAAATGCTAGTTCAGAAAGAAATCTGCCTAATTGTTATTAATAGAGATTTTATTGTATTTTAATTACTATTATTAGGCTTTATCTTCCCATAGAGTTTCTATAAGTTACATAATTTTTCTATGCATGACCATATATATATATTTCTAAGTAGTCTACAGGCAAATACAGAAGCATATATATAACTTCTAGACTTCACATAAATAATATTCAATATAAACCATACAAAATGATGAAATGAGTACAACAGTAGATTAATGAATTTTTGCTGAACATAAACTTCCAGAAAATATGATCTTTAAAGGTTTAATAAAACCTTGAAATGCTTCTATATTTCACTAATGCTGTCATGTCTAAATTTGCATTTGAATAATGTCCCATTTATACAATGCCTTATAGACTTACCAAATTACTCATACTCTGTTCTTTTGGACAGCAGACTAGGTAGTTATAGATACTAATGATATTATTCAAGGACAGTGGGAAAGTGAAAATTTTATAATGAGGTTACCTCAGGGCAAGGTAAGAGAGTAAAGTCATTTTTATGTTAGTAATTTATATGCATTGAATTCTAGATTACTAAGGCACCCTGATCATCAGTGTTAGAACTGGGTCAAGGGAATCAGAAAATTATGTTTACAAGTGAAGAATCAAGGAACAATTTAAAATAGCCACCTGCTTGGAATGTTATTTCTTAGAAGTGTTCCAAGCCGAGAGCAAATGACTGCATATAGTTGTATATAGGGATCGCTGAGGATATGTTGGGAAACATAGCATCTGCAGAGAGTTTATCACCTGATACTGCTGATACTTGGGAATTTGTTATACTGTTTGCAATTTCATTGTTGGTCAAAAAAATTGCTTTTTTGGATTAGGTCTTCTAAACTAGAATATGTTCACTATTATTGGAAATTTAAGGCAATGTTTGGATTTAGATGACTATGTACAAATTCACACATAATTGTAATTTGCAGGAAATCACTGATTACCACTTAAGTTGATAATTTTTTATCCCTAAAATTCAAGCAACAAGCAGTTAATGAGTGCATAGGTGCTCTGATATGTATTATTGGCATGAGTAGGCCATTAAACATGGTGTTAACTCTTCAGAAAATTAATAAGAGATTAACATGTGCAGTTCATAATATTTATCCTAGTTTTGGCTATACGTGCATATACATCTATCTAGTCATACTTCACAGAAAATGAACACATACTATTATCCTAAGTACAGGATACCATTTTATTTGCTATTTATTTTATTTATGCTATTTATTTTTATCTCTAAGTCATTTTTAACCTTGCCTTCAACATCTACAGTATTATCTATGTATAAAAAATATGTCTTGGACTTCATAAGAATGTATAAGTTCGCCATGGGCCTCAGACAACCAAGGTGCTTTTGTATATTGCTCTATATAATTAAAGAAACAGTAACTTAAGTGGCTAATATTCATAATGGAAACATGAAAAAACAAGCAAAGCATTGATTCATGACTTTTTCTTCTCAACTGATTAAATTATATAATGGAAGCAATACAGTCAAAATCATCTACATATAGTTAAATAAAATATGCATTAACTAAGATATTGCTGATAGAAGGCCCAGAATCTAGTACAGGAAGAAATTTGAAATTCTTCACCGGGAATATTTAGAAATGGAGATTAACTGAAAGCTTTTGGAAAGCGTACTCAGCTAAGACTTTTACTACTCTCTTGTTATCTCTCACTTACTTTCCTGATTTTGGATGGTTCTCTCTCAGGAAGATCTAGAACTTAATAAAATATGAAAATAAGTGTGAAATTTATTCACTCTGAAATATATATTCATTTTGCATCAAGTATTGTCAGACACTATTTGGGGCTCTGGGAACACTAAGGTGAAAAAAGACAATTTCTGTTTCCACAGAGCCTTAATAAATAGACAATCTTTACATAGTTCAATATCTAGGATTGGAGATTTTGTGTTATACTGTTGAAGCATGGGAAAGGGAGCCCACCAAGAACTGGGATCAGAGAGAATGAATAGAGGTTAGCCTGATCAAGAAATTGTGAGGGATGGGAGGGAGTGTTTGACTCAAAGGAAACAGGATATACAAAAATATAGAACTAGATACTGTCATATTTCCCTCCGATATCCTTGTCAGGACTAACACACCCATCTCACTCATGCTGAGAACTATCTACAGTTGAAGTCTCAAATCTGCATCCCTTGCTGGGAATTTCTATCTCTCACTCAGATCTGCTTTGCTTAAGGCTATGTTACCTCCCAAGGAACTGCACGTAGTCAATTATAGATTGATGTGGTGACATACATGTTCAAACTCCTTGCTCCACTTTGAGGGAATCTAAAGAGACATCCTGGCTCCAAGGCTTTCCATATGATTGGCTGAGACCTCAGCTGCCACTGCACTGTTGGTCAGTTTATCTCTCTTCCCAAATTGTATTGGTCTCATCTCACAAGTATATCCTCCTAGAACACTCCCCAATAATCATTGGAATGCAACTCTCCATCTCAGTATCTGTCACCAGAGTACCCAATCTAAGATGAATTTAGAAGTGGAAGGTAATACGGTATATTTGAGAAACTGAAAGATGACTAATATACCTATGAATTAGAGAGTTAAAGAGAGGCAAAAAAATGAGACTGAAGAAGTAAGCATGAACAGGCTGTTTTGGAAACCTTGTTGAAAAGTTATGACAAAAGCAACAGGAAGTGATTGACAAGTCTTAAGTAGAGGAGTGATAATTTGTCAAAAACTGTGGAAATCAAGTAAGATAAGATATGAGAATTGACAATTGGGTTTATCAACAATGGACTTCTTTGGTGACCTTGACAAGATCTTCTTATAATGCGTTGAAGAATGAACAGGAAATGAAGACTTGTAGACATTAAATATGCATCACCCTTTTGAGGGATTTTGGTGCAAAGCATAGCTGGTCAGGATAACATGGTCAAGAGAAAGTCTGTAATTTTTTTTAAGTTGGAAGAATTAATCTCATGCTTGTATATTGCTTGGAATGATCAAGTGCAAAGCAAAGCACACGCACATGCGATGTGGGAGAAGGAGGGAAAAATCTTGAAGCAATACCTTTGAGAAGGCAACAGGAGAATTAATGTGATGTGTGCTAATTTTCAACGAAGGATGAAATCTCCATTACTCAAGCTGAGGAATTGGCTTTAGATAGGTGTAAGCCCAATATCAGTGAGGTGGAGAAATATGTCCTGCCCACTTTTATGGAAAGTGCTGCAAAGTCACATTGCTAGAGTGTGGTTACATAAATCTACAACAAGGAGGAAAAGAAGAATAATAGTCTAATCTATCACATCAGGTTAACTCCTTTTACCAACATGTTCCATTCATAATGGTCTCTAGTCATCTAAAGAGACAACTATTCCATGGGATTTAGAACAAACAAATAAAACTGAATCAAATAAAAATCCTATAACCCCTTTAGTTATATTACGTTAAGTGACTCCTCATTTAAACAGTGTATTTTGATAATCGTTTATTTTATCATTACCCTTTTAAAGATAATTTTAGATATTTTTGTAAATGTATCTGTGATTTAAATCATAATTCTCAATCTATTTTCATAGGTTTCATCCATCTAATTATTCTCAGAGGATGTGTCTTCATGATGTATTCAAATAGACATTGTGAATGCCATATGCATTACAATATAAAAATCTCAGAATGAAAATTTGGGAGACTATTCCCAACTGTAAGATGTTTCTTAGCCATGGAAAAATATTTAATTTTTTGTGTTCATTTAGTTCATGTAATGGATTACTCACTTCCCTTCTTAACATGTAATAGTTTTATTTTTAATTTAAAATAAATCTATATAAATAAATAATTGAAAGTTTTTCTATTAATATTTATTTATTGAATATCTGTATGGACTGTACTGCTCATGTTAGGGTAAGAATGGAATTAAGGGGTTGAACTCCAGACCTCAAGAGCTTATATTCTTGTTATACAAAAGTTAAAACATAAAATACTTAGGTAACAATACAATGCTACATGTGAGGAAGTACCAAAATAAATGGTACACTTAACAGGTGATTCATTGTAGAGAGAAACATGAGGGCTGAAGTTATCAAAGAAGTTTTTATAAATGATCTAGAAACAGTGGTAAGTTTCAAAAAAAAATTGAGTACTTATTTGGTATCAGTCCCTTTTAAATATTGAGGATGAATAAAAGGAAATTTATGTCATTAAGAAGGCTTTGCTCTGGTGCAGGAGAGGAGAAAACACAGACAATTATAAGGGAATATTTTAAATGTATGATAAAATTATGATAGAGATATACCAAAAATCAGGTTGGAGTGGTGAGATGGGTGTGAGACTCAGAAGGGCAGACCATGAAGGTTTCTAGGATATATGACAATGCTTTTATGTGGTATCTAAAAGTGTGTCTCGCTGAGTCTCCTAGGATGAATAGGAGTTAATCAGCTAAAGATATATATAGATATAGATATAGATGTAGATATATAGATATATCTACATCTATATCTATATCTGGGCACCTAAAGATATTTTTTTTAGAGTGCATAGACATTTGCAAGGGTTGTATGGGAGACAAAAGTGTAGAACGAAATTTAGAACTTCCCATTGCTTCTTCTTCCATAAATCTATGCCAGGTGTGTCCCATCAAGGCTTGAAAATAACATTTATTCAAATATACCTCTCAGAATGTTAGGCTATCAATAGTTAAGTATTTACATTAGGCTCTATAAGCTATAATTAGAATAATCAATAGGCTAAAATTGTCTATATTGATGGATAGTTAAGTAAATCATGAATTAAAGTAGCCAGAGGAGTTAGAAATTTCTCGAGCAATTTTTGTTGTTTTATTGCTTTTTAAAATCTGTTTTGCTATGTAACTGATTCAACACCCAGCGAATAATGGAGCAAATATTTGATTAAATTATGTGGAGGTATAAAAAGTTCCCTGACCAGTGTATAGAATGTATTCTAAATTCTTGTGGTTTAGTTGTGTATTTCATACAAAAAAAAACCAAAAAACTCAGTTGGACCAAATTCTGAGTATATTCACAACTTTAAGACTGTGAAGTGATTAGTTAGTGGGGTTAAATTTGAATACAAATAAGGAAAAATCACACTGTAGGTTAAACAAGCGATTGACAAAATCCACTTAATCATATTTTAAGTCTTCTTAAGAACACTAAATTATGAGAAAGTTCTTAAGAACTTTTTGAGTTATTTACTAAAATTGCATATACATTTTTTTCATGTAAAAACCTTAATATATAAAAAATAAATGGATATATGTCACAGTTACTGTGGCAGAAAGAATTATAAGTCTTATTAAAGACTTTCAACTGAAAGTCAATTTCTAGCACCTAAATCTTATACTTCTATCTTAGCCTCTTTATCAGGGATTCAAAATAATTTTTTGTAATGACTTTCTGAAATACATTGTAAAGGAGCAGTGCCACAGAAAATGAGTTGTTGCTCATTTAGATGATTAATTTTCCATATTAATCACTGATAAAGTTCTTTCTTTCCCTATAAGTAAGTATGTCCATTCAGCATAGTATTGGCTTAAAACTTAAATTCTGATAAATAGGTTCTTCTCTAGAATAATGGAAAGAGAAGCTCAGAGGGTATAATCTCTTCTGATTACATCTGGGCCTATTTTTCTACTTTCTATTTAATTAAAATTTATGCTTTGGACAAGTTCAGTGATGTTTCTTTAAGCTATGGTTTTGGTTTCTTAGAGTTCTTTTAAAACCCCTTCAACATCTTTTACTATATTTTGATTACTGCTCACCCAAATTTCCTGGCTGTCATGTTGATAGGTCTATCAGGTCATGAAAAACACCTATTTATATACATTTTGTCCTCCAACTCATTCTTAATAAAGTAAAAAATAAAGCAAACTAAAAAATAAATATTTCTACTAGGTTTGAATTTTATTGTAAGGAGATACACATACTCATATACACCTTATTCTGATAGAAAGAGTTGCTTGCTATTCTGGATAGGAATGTATCTGAGTTCCAGATTTCCACTGAGGAAATTCTCCCACTAATTCAGGCTTGTAAATATCTCTTCTTTCTAACTTTCATCCAAAAACAGTTACCAGGTCTGCACACTTCTCTTTATACACCCCAATTTTATCTCTGCCTATTTCTGCTAACCTAGTTCGAGTCTATCAATGGAAGCCTGGGTCACATTGGTCTCTGGCTTGCCCTCTTAGTTAAATTCTGGCTGCCTCCAATCCAGCCAGAACAGTCGATGCTATGTTAGTATTTACATAACATCATGTTTTCATGTTTATATGTCATCCTCCTGCCAAGAATAGTAAAGTATCTCACATTATACAGGGTGCTTTCCAATTTCTTTAGTATGTCACTCAAAGAAAGATAGATTTATATGCCCATTCTAATCTACATTGTTCACCCAAGTGAATTACTACAGTATTTATCTCTGCCATTTGGAAAGTATGTGTCATTTGGAAAATCAAATAAAAAATGAAATAATAATGAAAAGCTATAGAAGTTAAATATTTAAGTCTGGGACTAGGTCTTGTTACTAAACAGCTTCTTTTTACTTATGTGCTCAATAAGTAAATAATCAAAAAATGAATCAACATGGTATCAAATTTTTCCTATATTAACATCCATTTTACTTGGCAATACTGTGAGTAAATATGCACACTCACACACACCTAGTTCTGACAGAAAGAGCTGCTTACTATTCTGGATAGGAATTTATCTGAATTCCAGATTTCCATTGAGGTAAAACACAATTCTCCCATTAATTCAGGTATTAATTAACATTTAATTCGGCCATTAATTAACATTTAATAAACCAACTTTTTTTCAACTCCAGTGTATTCCTATTTTTTGGAAATAAAGCTATCTGATAATCGTAGGAAAAGAAACTAAAAAGTGCCCAGGCTTTGTCGTCTTTGGCTCACACAAATGTTAAAAATACTTTAAAATTTCAAAAAAAAAAATGGATAAAGAGGTGTTGAGACTAGATATAATAAATATTTCCATGAAACTTCATAATAATGTTTTTTTTCCTTGTATCTTTCACAGCTTGGTAATTCAACATTTTCCAGAATGCCAAAATTTAATTTTAGGATTTATAAAAATAATAAATACACAAGCATTTATTATATTTGTTATAATTATATTTTAAGTTTAGATTTTCTCTGAAGCTTTATTTCTAATAGATTTGACTTGGCAAATCCATAATTGTATTGATTTTTTATTTTAGGAAATAATTCTGATATATTTAATGCCATCACCTTTATAAATCTAGCCTTTGAAAGCCTAGTATTATTTATTTTCTGCCTTACAGAAATATGTGTATTTGTTTTTTTCCCTAAAACTGAGATTAACTACATTGATTATCTATGAAATATACTTCAGAAGTAAGTGTCATATAGCCACATAAAATAGTTCAATCTAGATTCCATTGTTCACTAGTTGTATGATCATTGCTATTTGCTTTCTTAGAACTGTATTTTCCTAATGTGTAGAAGGAAGGTAATAATTTGCTTTGAATATTGAATAAGACATTCAATGTGCTTGCTACACAGTAAATGCTAAATAAATGTTTTATTTCCTTCAACTCATGTTATGATGATATTCATCATAATTTACAATTATTGACACCAGCTATTGTAGCTTTTAACAAAAAAAAAATATCAAGGCATGATAAAAATGTAGAAAAAACACAGTCTGAAGACACAAAACAGACTTGGATATGACACAGAGTTTGGAATTGCCAGAACATTTAAAATAAATATAATTAATATGTTTAGAGCACTAAGCAAAAGAGTAGACAGTGTACAAGAATAGGTGGGTACTCTAAACAAAGAGATGGATACTCCAAGAAAATGCTAGAAGTCAAAAACACTGTAACAGATATTAAAAATGTCTTTGTTAGGCTAATTAGAAGACTGTATACAACTGAGGAAGAAATCAGAGAATATGAAAATATGTAAATATAAACTT
This sequence comes from Monodon monoceros, assembly GCF_005190385.1. Classification (NCBI taxonomy): domain Eukaryota; kingdom Metazoa; phylum Chordata; class Mammalia; order Artiodactyla; family Monodontidae; genus Monodon; species Monodon monoceros. The sequence goes on from NW_021703777.1 coordinate 68,371,819, forward strand.
CCCAAACTGAAGTTTGGCAATAATAAAATTAATCAAAATGAAACAGAATATCAAAAAACTGTTACAACTTTGAAAGAGGCAACAAACATGCAATTGCAATAGAAGAGGAGAACAGAGAGAGAATGGAAAAGAAATATTTGACACAATAATATCTGAGAATGTTCCCAAATTAACAACAGACAACAAAGCACAGTTCCAAGAAGTTCAGCGGACACCAAATGGAACAAATACCAAAAACTCTATACATCGGCACATCATACTCAAACTGGAGAAAAAGAAAAGAGAAAGTACTAAAAGAAGCCAGAAGAAAAATGCACCTTACCTATGAGGGAACAACGATATGAATTATAGTGAATTTCTCATCAGAAACCACGAGAGCAAGAAAAGAGTAGAGTAAAATGCTTAAAGTATTGAAAAACAAAAACCAAAACTACCAAACAATTTTCTATACTCAGTGATATTATTCTTCAAAAAGTGAAGGAGAAATAAAGAATTTCTCAGACAAATAATGAAATAACCACCAGTAGGTGCACCTAGCAGCAAGAAATTTTAAAAGTTCTTCAGAAAAAAAGAAAATACATACAGATCAGAAACTTGGTATATAAATCTAGGCAAAGAAAGGAAGACCACTGGAGAAAGGATAAATGAAAGTAAAATAAAATCTTTTTAAAAATAATCTAATAGATAACTTTCTACAGTCATAATAGTAACCATATATTGAGTGATTATAGGATATAAGTAAATGAAATGAAAGACACCAAGTTCACAAGGGACAGGAGGGGAAAATTGAAATTAATCTGTTATATAGTATTTTCATTATTCATGAAGCTGTATAGTGTTATTTGAAAGTGGACTTAGATTAGCCTAAGTGTTTATTGAAAACTCTAGGGCAATCACTAAAAAGCTTTTTTAAAAGTGTAATTCACATCCTAAAAGAAGAGAGAAAATGGAAAAAGGTAAAATGCTCAAGTAGTCAGAGAAGACAGAAAAAGGAGGAAATAAAATAAAATAAACAAATTACAAGTGTGTAGAACAGAACAGTTACAAATACTGAAAATATTAATTTAACTATATCAATAATAACTTTAAATGTGAATGGTCTAAGTACACCCATTAAAAGACAGACTGTCAGAGTAGTTAAAAAAAATGAACTATATGTAGTTTTCAAGAAACCCACTTTGAATATAAAGACACATATCAGTTAAAAGTAAAGGGTTGGAGAAAGACATACAATGCTAACACTAATCAAAAGAAAACTCAAATAGCTTCATTAATTTCAGTTTAGGCAGATTTTAGAACAAGGGACCTTATCAAAGATAAAGAGGAAGATCACATGAAGACAAAAGAATCAATTCTACAAGAAGACATAACAATCCTTAATATGTATAAATCTAAACAGAACATCGAAATATGTGAGGCAACAACTGACAGAACAACAAAGAGAAATAGAAAAATTATACTATTATACTTGGAGACTTCAACATCTCTCTTTCAGTAACTGATGGATAAATCATGCCAAAAATTAGTAAGGCTATCGTTGACCTGAACAGCATCACCAAATCAACTGGATCTAATTGACATTTATAGAATACTTTGTTCAACAACAGCATAATACATATTCTCAAGTTCACATGGAACATTTACCTAGATAGACTATGTCTGAGTCATAAAATACACTAAAAATTTAAAAACAATAGATCACACAGAGTATGCTCTGAGACCTCAATGGAATTAAACTAGAAATCAATAATGAAAACATAGCTGAAAAAAATCCCAAAATATTCTGGGAAGTAAACAACATACTTCTTAGTCACATATGGAATAAAGAAGAAATCTTAAGAGAAATTTAAAAAAATATTTTGAACAAATGAAAGTGAAAATACAAGTCAAATGATAGAATCATCAAAAATAGTGCTTAAAGGGAAATTTATAGCATTGAATGCATATATTAGAAAAGAATAAAAATATAAAATCAATAATTTAAGCTTTTACCTTAGGAAACTGAAGAAATGAGTCCAATTTAAGACAAAAGCAAACAGAAGAAATAATAAAAATTAAAGCCAAAATTAATGAAATTGAAAATAAGAAATCAATGAAATTGAAAATAGGAAAAAGTGGGCAAAATATCTGAGGACACACCTCACTAAGTACGGTACACAGATAGCAGATGAGCATATGTAAATATGTGCAACATGCTGATAAGGATATGGAACAAAAGGAACTCTCACTCATTACTGGTGGGAATGCAAAATGATACAGCCACTTTGGCAGAAAATTTGGCACTTCCTTACAAACCTAAACATATTTTTAGCATATGAGTTAAAAATTGCTCTCCTAAACATTTACCCAAATGAGTCGAAAACCTGTATCTACGAAAAAGCCTACTTGTGAATATTTATAGCAGTTGTACTGATAATTTCCCCAAACAAGAAATAAACAAGATATCCCTTAATAAGTGAATGGATAAACTGTGGTATATCCATTAAATGTATATTATTCAGTGATAAAAAGAAGTGAGCTATCAATCCATAAAAAGACATGGAGGAATCTTTAATGCATATCACTTAGTGAAAACAATCTGAAAAAGCTACTGTGCCCTAAGGAAATCTAATCTAGGATTACAGTGAACAAATGTGGCTAATTTTGCAACTTGAACCTATATTTTTGTGAATCCTGTAACTGCAATTATTACTCTACCACATTGCTATCAAAGAGGGTTTTAGATTCACCATGAACATATGAGCATTTTTCTAAATTGTGGAAATACTATACTATCCTATAAATAGGATTTGTAAATAAATTATTATAGGGTTGCCTCACATATCTTGAGGGAGACCTCTGAGACCTTTGAATACTGATATGGCCCTTAGTACTTGGCTGGCTTCCACTCTGCCTCCTGTAGGACCTAGGGAGATGCCAGGGAACTATTTTTATTCACTTATATTCTTATCCCTATGTACCCTTTGCACCATTGTTCTTGATTGACAATAAGCTGCAGAGAAACCTACTTGAGCAGGGTCTGGCAAGTTGCCACTGAAAACTGGAGCCAATATGTATTAGATTGGTCTAGACTAAATTGAATCATTTTAAATGAAAGACTGAAATATGCCCTGGGGAACTATAGACCAGTATGCATAATGTCTTCAAATGACAGCCTGTAGAATGCATAATAAGATTTAGTAATTTCCTTTCCACTTCAGTAAACTTCCTACTTGAAGAATTGCAAAACTGCTTCTATAAAGGAAATCATATTTTTCTAATCTACCAGTAACATTTAAGGACATAAATAAATGTGGAAATGCTCAGACCTTAACATTTCCTTGGCAATTATCTATGCAAAGGCAATTTTTCCATGCATAGATATAGAATTGAGAGTAACGTTTTACTACAGGGATCTCTCTAAGAGGTACAAACCAGAAAAGGTAATATAAACTTTGGTTAGAGCAGTGCTGTGCAAGAGAGTATAATGTGAGTCAAATAAGTCATTTAAAAATGTTTAGTAACTATGTTAAAAAAGAGGTAAGAGAAACAGACGAAAATATTTTAATGATATATTTACATAATAATATTTATATTCAAGATTTTATAAAAAATATCAATATAAAATATATGAATGGGATATATTTTGTTTCGTACTAAGTCTTTGAAACCTGGTATATTTTTACAGCACATCTCAATTTGGACTAGCCATATTATGTGGTTCTTAGCCACATGTGGCTAGTGGCTCGTGTATTAGTGCAAGTTTGTAGCAATACGTCAAATAAAGAAAAGGAAAACCTACTTTTAATGATACCTACTGCTTTCTCAGGTACCCGTGATAACACAATGCTTATCTAGAATTCAAGAGCACATGAAAAGAAGTAGTTAACATTAAGCGAAACAACACATTTGATGTCTCAAATGGGCACAAAAAACTACCAGTTACTGCTTAAGTAGTAATATGATATATTTTCCATAAGGGTATATGTGTTCTGTTCACCTCATAGCTCTCAAAATATCTGTTGAATGAATAAGTGAAAGGCAAGGGAAGAACCAACTTTGTTCTTGTGTTTCAGAATTGGTCAGTCTCTCTTCCACAATCTCATATTGCTTTAGATAAATATGCTTCTGTCTAAACCATCCTAGTATGGAGCCCTTTCCTGCTGATTTTCTAATGCTAGCAACCAAGAGTCGAGGAGACCTCTGCTGGTAAAAGTGACTGTAATCCTTCAGATCCTGGACCTAGATATTTTTTTTTAATTGGGGTATAGTTGCTTCACAACGCTGTGCTAGTTTCTGCTGTACAGCAAAGTGAATCAGCCATATGTACACACATATCCCCTCCCTTCTGGATTCCCCTACCTTCCAGGTCACAGAGAATCGAGTAGAGGTCCCTACGCTATACAGCAGGCTCTCACTAGTTATAGCAGTATGTACATGTCAATTTTTCATCCTTTTGCCAAGAATACACCAGTCTTCCCCTTCTCCACCTCTCCTGATTCTGCCCTTAACCAGGCAATCAATTTTTGACAAATTAAACTATATAGCCATTTTAAACATCATTAACTTTGTTTGAGGAGTTTCATTTACCTTTAATTTTATAATATCATGGATGATGGGATCTGAACATCAGTAATAATGTAAAATAGGCAGTTATCTCTGTAGATTCCTGTAGTTATCTGCATAATGTATTACTGTTAATAATGAAAAAAATAAAAATTTACCTTGCATATTCAAGAAGTTCAATAAAATGAAAACTTTCTGCCACTAATAAGTCACTGTATATCACTGGGTCTTGATTTTACCATTTTTAAAACTGAGGGTAATAAGCTACTTCGCAGGGTTCTTGTGAGGCCAAATGAAATAACAGATGTAAAGATCTTAAATACAGTGCTGAGACTGAGCTAAGGCTCACTGTTATTCAGATTATTAATAATAATACAGAACTGTAGGAATTGTTGGATGAAGGAAATGGTCTTATCTATAGAATATTATCAAAAACAGAAATATAGAGAATCTCCTAATAAAGCAGGCATGTGTACAGGTTTGGGTAGTAGGCGAGGGGTAAATCCTTGCCTACTTAATTTATTTCCCTTCCTGCTTCTTCGAAGATGTCTCTCCATTGTGTTTTTGGAAAACCCTAGTTACCTAAGAAAAGATCTGGATCACATCATCTTTGAAGGGTTTTTGGTGTTGTTCTTCCTGAAAGTCTAAGATTCTACTGCTCTTGGAAAAAGTCTAGTTGGCCCTTACACTAGAATCATGTGTCATTTAAAAAGTCCTATGGTAAAACTATCAAGGTCCTTGACAGGCTACTAAACATAAGGAATGAAGGGGAAAATGGGAGGGAATAAATAGAAGAACAGGCCAAGAAGGTTTAGTATGATATTCTAAATATTGATGAGGGATATTTTTGAAGTACTTACAATTATAAAGAGAATGGATATTGTAAACTCAGACATTTATCAAATTCTGGAAAGTATTAAGGAGCTCTCAGCTACTTCAATCACTGTCACTCATAAGACAGATGGTTGTTGATACAGTCGTGTCCACTATTTACAGCCTCTAAGAATCTATAATACGCATGCTGCATACTTCACTGCTCCACTGAAAAATGATCCCCATTTTTCTGATGTCCTATGGTTGTTCTTCATTACCTGAAATGCTACTCAGGGGTTTGTATAGCTAATAACAATTACAGGTTCCCTGATCGTATAATTAGCACTGTTGGCAGATTATGAAGTGTTCTGGTCTGTTGCGCTTAAAATCTATTCTCATAATCTTAGAAAAATTCATTCTTAATTTTGAAGCAATTTTTTATATGAAGCATAATTTGTTAAATTAAAAAAAACCATGGCAATGCATGTTTCATAAAGCAGGTCTGCATTACTCAGCTGCAGGACAAATCCTGTGAGAACCTGATGCACTTTATGTGTGGTTCTTTTTTGCAAATCCTCATTTTAACATAAAGGAAAAAATTATAGAAATTAACCAAACTTTCAGGTAGTGCTTGAAAGAGACAGTGAAAGTAAGAAGCTGAGTGAATGTTTCCCACTGATTGCCAGTTATCAAAATCACAACCATCACTAAGATAAATTCCATATTTATCCTTAAGAATACTTTCCTTTAAACACATACTTTTCTGGTTTCAGCTTTATATATTTTGATTAATAAACCTTTCTCTCCAATAGCATTAAGATATCCCTCTTGTATTTCCTCATATTTTATATTCATTTGCTGAATATTTATTAGCTAGATTTTAATATGTCAAAAATAAAAACTGTATACACAATGACAGTCTTCCCACACTTGTCCTCCACTTACTAAAATACTATACCTTGCAAAGAGTAGAAAAGCTGTGAGCTTTTTGCTTACCTTCCAGAGATTTCTTTGCAAATATATGCCAATATGAAAAGATAATACTTCATGCCCTTTATAAACAAATTTTAACATTATTTTTGTACTTTTTGTACATTCCTTTTAATTTAAGTATAAATTCCGTTTATAAATTTCCAGGGTTCTAATTTTTATATTTTCATAATAAATAGCAAATTATCCAAAATCATTTATTATTTTCCCATTGTTCCATACATGTGAATGTCCATGGCTCAGGTTTATATAATTATACATTTATCAAATGTCACATTTTAAATTTTTATAGCTTTATAATATTTTCACTATCTGTTAAAACAAACCTTTTTTCTTCTCTCCTTTTCCTCTTCTTCAAAATCATCTTGCCTATTAATTGTTTTTATTCTTTCATATAAATTTCAGGATCCAAGTACTGTGTGGGAAAATAATCTGAATAGAATTTTTACCAGAAAGAAGAATTATGTAATGTAAGACAGGCAGCTATCTTTGTAGAATATTTCCTGTAGTTATCTGCATAATGTATTGCTGTTAACTATAGAAAAATAAATAAAAATTTACCTTGCATAATCAGGAAGTTAAATGAAATGAACACTCTCTGCCACTAATAAGTTACCATAAGTCACTGCATCTTGATTTTTATAATATTGGGTATTTCCATTCATAAAATTAGTGTAGCTCTTCATTTTTATTCTTTTTCAAACTTCCATATTAATTTTCTTCATAAGGTTGTGTTTACTTCTGTTAAATTTAATAGTTTTGGGTTTTGTTTTCCTTTTGGCAATCAGCATTTAGCTACGAATTTGTCATTACTGAAGAATGTCTTTTTTAGACTTCTAAACAAATAAGAACAAACCAAAGAATGATATATTCCCATGTGAAGACTGCTGAAAGAATTAATGTGGTATTTAGTAGATCCTCAAATTATTATAGTAATAACTAATCAACCAAATCCCAATTATAGGGCATTCTGTGTTTGTTTACTCCAAAAAATTCAAATATCATAAAAAATAAAGGGTGGGGAGCATTGCTAGAAAATAAAAGAGAATTAAGTGTCATATCAAGAATATATAATGGGTATAATTTATGAATCCTGATTTGAAAAACTCAGTGGTAAAAAGACATCTTTGAAGTAACTGAGAAAATTTAGATATGTATATTTATTGCATTAAAGAATTATTGTTAATGGCTTGCTGGTTTATTTAATCATATCTTTATTAGGCATACTAATTTATCTCATGTAATCATGTATGTAATCATGATGCCCAGATTATACTTAAAAAACACACAACAACAACAACAACAAACACACACAAAACAACTCCAGGGGATGTGAATGAGGGTTGCAATGTGTGTTTTTCTGGACATTGATAAAACAAGAAACATGATTGGCAAAACATTAATATGTGTTGAAGCTAGATGAGGGATAGGTAGATTTAGTTATACTGGTTCTTCCTCTTCTTTTGTATATATGTAAAATTTCTTTTATAATAGAACAAAATATTTTAGCAAAAATATGCATTCATTGTTTTGCAAGTGACTAACTTCCTGCTCAATTGAAAGAATGAAACTGAGTACAGACAGTGTTCCATATCCGTAGATTCAACCAACCCACAGATAAGTACATCTGACTGTACTACACCATTTTAAATAAGGGACTTGAGCAACCGTGGATTCTGATCTCTGTGGGGCGTCCTGGAATCAATACCCCGCAAATGCTGAGGGACTATTGTATTGTACCTATGTGTTACAAGTATAGCTTTTACAAGAATGAATCTGGAATCCAATTTCAAAAATAGGCAAATGAAATAATCAGATAATTGGCAAAAGAGACAAATATTTCTCAACATATGGAACTTCATCTATATAAGAAAACTAGTATTTGAAACCAGTGTACATTTTCCTACGTGGAAATGTATTCTGAACAATCTGTCACAGTGTGTGAAAGTTCTATTCTGTGCTACCTGAGATGATTGAGCCACTGATAATTTAACAAAATAATAAGAATATTTAACCATACTTTAAAAAAATTTGAGGTGGAAAAAAAGAGAAAATGATCTAGAAAAATATTATACTCATGTAGAAAAACAATAATATACTGTAAAAAATTGCTTAAATTCTCTAAAATACACGATATCATTTAAAAGTCAGTGCCATTAATTTTGATTCAGAAGCTGATATTAATAAGTTACTCCAACTGTTCGCTCAGCATGATGTTCCATAAAAGTCATAAAAACATTTTATTGCTATTCCCATGAATAAACCAAGTTTAGTAAAGTATAATCATATTTTCACACCTGAGTATCAGAATAGACAATGTAGAAAATAGTTTCCTTTTTTCTGGGTTTGTCAGAAAATCTTCTCAAAGGTATGCAAGGCAGGGTTAAGACTGACTTACAGTTCTGGGCTATTTTAGATAGACAACTATAGAATCCCCATTCAGAGATGAATATAATATCTAATAAAGTTTGCTTTTAATTAAGTCTGAAAAATTAAATTTACTGATATACTGGTGTTCTAAGTATGAGGAGATCAAGTGGATTTTTTTAAAGCTTTCTAGAAAACAGAATGTCACTAAAATGGGAATTTCATTGACATTTCATAATACAATGCTGGTCACCATCAGTCTTTCCTTTAGTATTCATTACTTATATATAGCATATACATTTTTGTGAATAGAAAGATGTGGCTATGTGGTTCTTTGTCATTCTAAGAAAGTAACATTACTTCATAAAATGCAGCAATTAAAATGCTTCCCAAATTTATATTTTATAAGTATTTTATGATTCAAGTAATAGGAATAATAGAACATACACTGCTTGTGTCTGGCTCATACAATATTGCAAAATGCTCATGCACAGCTTATATTCTGGATCTTAGCAATAAGAAGAGTTATTGAAAGAAAAAGAGACATTGAATGCCATCAGCTTATCCATCATTAGCCTTTATCATTATTCTTTGGTATCCAGGGATGTGGAACCCAGTGATAACTAGAGATATCAGAGCACATCTGTGATTATGCACTCTCACAACCTGATACTTCCCTCACCCTGACTTCATATATTTTTTTTAAATGAAGAAAAATATAGGATACTCATACATGAATAAATTAGTGTGCAAGAAATAAAATAAATTGAATGGGACTTTAATTGAATCAAAGTGCATATTTTGAATAAAGACTGCTAACAATTCATTACAAGATAAAATTATACACTTCACTTATCTCACTATATTCATTCATATTAGTTTCCATGTGGTCACTAATTGGATAACCAATAACTTATAGCCAGTAAAGCCTGCCGCTAACTTTCTAAACTGGAATTCTCTACTATGAATGAGAAAATTCAGTAAATATCACATAGTTCTGCATTTATAAAATGTTAAGCCAGGAATTCAGTAGATATTAGATATTTCACTTAAGCCCCTCATACTAAATACATAAAACATGAAAGAAGACAGTATTAATGTAATGTCTCACATGGCATACAAAAGATATTCTTAGGGCTTCCCTGGTGGCGCAGTGGTTTAGAGTCCACCTGCCGATGCAGGGGACACGGGTTGGTGCCCCGGTCCGGGAAGATCCCACATGCCGCGGAGTGGCTAGGCCCGTGAGCCATAGCCGCTGAGCCTGCGCGTCCGGAGCCTGTGCTCCGCAACGGGAGAGGCCACAACAGTGAGAGGCCCGCATACCACACACACACACAGAAAATGATATTCTTAAATTCTTCAATGATATTTATTTGGTACATTGAAAGGGGATGCTCCATGGAAACAGTAAAGTAGGGTATTTTGAAGAGACATGCACCAAATATATGAAATGAAAATCCTTGGATCAAAACTGTGCTAGTGAAGATTAATTGACCGTTGCAGCAGCATGTAAATCAATGAAGTTAGAACACATCCTCAAGCCACCCACAAAAATAAACTCAAAATGGCTTAAAGACTTAAACGTAAGAGATGACACCATAAAACTCCTAGAAGAGAGCATAGGCAAAACATTCTCTGACGTAAACTGTACAAATGTTCTCTTAGGTCAGTCTCCCAAGGCAATAGAAATAAAAACAAAAATAAAAAAATGGGACCTAATCAAACTTACAAGATTTTCCACAGCAAAGGAAACCATAAACAAAACGAAAAGACAACCTAAGGAATGCAAAAAAATATTTGTAAATGATGCAACAGACAGGGGCTTAATCTCAAAAATATACAAACAGCTAATACAACTCAACAACAAAATAAAACCAACCCAATGGACAAAATGCTTTAATAGACATTTCTCCAAAGAAGACATACAGATGGCCAGTAGGCACATGAAAAGATGCTTGACATTACTAATTATTAGAGAAATGCAGATCAAAACCACAATGAGGTATTACCTCACACCAGTCAGAATGGCCATCGTTAAAATGTCTGCAAATAACAAATGCTAGAGAGGGTGTGGAGAAAAAGGAACCCTCCTACACTGTTGGTGCGAATGTAAGTTGGTGCAGCCACTATGGAAAACAGTATGGAAGTTCCTCAGCAAACTAAAAATGGAATTACCATATGATCCAGCAATTCCACTCCTGGGTACATACCTGGACAAAACTATAATTCAAGAAGATACACGCACTCATGTTCATTGAAGCACTATTCACAATAGTGAAAACATGGAAACAACCTAAATGTCCATCAACAGATGAATGGATAAAGAAGGTGTGGTACATACATACAATGGAATACTACTCAGCCATAAAAAGAGAACAAAATAATGCCATTTGCAGCAACATGGATGCAACTAGAGATTATCATACTAACTGAAGTAAGTCAGAAAGAGAAAGACAAATACCATAGGATATCCCTTACATGTGGAATCTAAACTATGGCACAAATGAACCTACCTACAGAACAGAAATATACTCACAGCCATAGAGATCAGACTTGTGGTTGCCAAGGGGGAGGAGGGAAGGGAGAGGGATGGACTGGGAGTTTGGGGTTGGTAGATGCAAACTATTACATTTAGAATGGATAAACAACAAGGTCCTACTGTATAGCACGGGGAACTATATCCAATCTCCTGGGATAAGCCATAATGGAAAAGAATATTAAAAAAAAAGAATATGTTGTGTGTAAATGAGTCACTTTACTCTACAGCAGAGATTGGCACAACATTGTAAATCAACTCTACTTCAATTAAAAAAAAAGAAAATTAGTGTTAGAGTAAGATCAAATATGTTAAGAATTTACCTAAGAGAAAAAGAACCAGTAAAAAATAATTGTGCCAGTGAAAACATTAAATTATAAATTACCATGTCAAGGATACTGGTTTTACTATATGAACAAGAACACTCATACCCTTGCTTTGAAACAAAGAAAATGAGGTACTCTGAGATATTTCCCCACCATTGTCATACCAAAATTAAAGGTGCCAAGAAGAACAGGGGCCAACAAATAAGTAGAAATATTAATAAATTAAACTATGGTCAGTTTTCTTACCCATGAAATCTTTTTTTTGACTTCTTCATAAACCCATTACCTCAGACCCCTGAACAATCTTTCATTCAGATTAAGGTGGCATCTTACATAATTTTTTTGATAAAACCGGTCTGTAATAAAGTTGCAAATCATCTACCCAACCATGAAGAAAACCTCAGCATTTGGAAAAGGTTTCAAATTTATTTAAGTCTCAAATAAACACTTTCTGTCACTCCTAACATCATGAAACGGACAGTGTGGTAACAATTTTAAACAAACACATAGTAGTGTATACCTAAAAACATTTCCCAAATAAATACTTACAAGGTTTGCTTTGGAAGCTAGGTTGCCATGGAAACACATTTCTGTTGATTTGTTAGCAGAGAACGTATATTGAGGGTTTTTATAGTTCTAGAAAATGCACTTACAGGACATTAGGACCACACTCCAAAAATTGACATGGAATAATACAGGATCAATTGGACTGGTGGGATCCTACTTGGTACAGTGGGGCAATATAATTATACCTCAATATGTTCAACAATTATGACATGCAGGTACTTGAGATCTATTTCTGAATTTAGTGAAGTTATTACTCTCTTATTTCCATGCCTGTTGAAAATCCTACAATACATCTGGCCATTATGATGTTACGATGGTGCAGAAATATGAGAAAGAGAAAGATTAATTCACATGTATATACTTTAAAAAATGTAAAGCAGTTAAGAAATACGAAAATCAAAATTCCAAAAGGCAAATAGTGAAATTCACACATTATTTTTGCTACTAAATTGTATGTATTTTGTGAGATGAAGGTGTCAGTAGAAATTAAAAGATAGCAGGTCAGCAAATACCAGCTGTCCAATGAACAGTTGTGAAGTTACATTGGATAAAAATCTCCTCTACATATATGACCTTTCTGTAAGGGAAGAATGTTATTGTGAGCATGAATATTAGTGGAATGATGTGCACTTGAATTTCAGAAATGAAAGAGCATCTGAGATAAAGGTAAATGACTAAAAATTAAATATAATAATTCAAAGTTACCCAAAGTTTATATATGAGTCTAAAGACTTAAACTATTATATACTTAAGCCTGTATTGATTTAGGAATTAATCTTCACTATGTTATTGAATTTTCTTTGGAAATGTAACTAGTATGAATTTTAATTTATCTTATATTAAAAAGTATAATTTTTCAATTTAAGAATTTTTTAATGTTCTTATATTAAAAAGTATAAACATGTTTTACAAATAAATAAAACATTGTTATTTATATTTTAACGCTATATTCTCTGATACGTTTAAAATATACTTTTCTATATATTTTATTCTTTAATAACATGTATGTTATAAATTATGATACTATATTGCTCCAATTACATTTGAATGTGCATTTAAGCTTAAGTCAACTATAAAAATAATGATCAGACCCTAAAATCATTCAAACCATCTGAGTTCAGGAAAATACAGCATGTGTCTCAGTTTCTCAATAGTTTTATATATATATATATATACGTATATATATATATATACGTATATATATATATATATAATTTCCAGATTGTAATATATTAATAAAAAACACTCTCTATTAAATAAAACAATCAAACATTGGTGTATCCAATAACTGCAACAGAGCATGGCACAGAGAAAAACAAAAAGGCTACAGAGTTACATATTAATTCAAAACCCAGATCTTTTAGAAGTATATGACTTCACTGAAGAAAGTTTCTACACCTATAAAGATAGTGTGATAGTAATAAGAGCTTAAACATACTTTTTGCCTACTATATGGCAGACATTATTGTAACAAATCACTTATGTTAACTCACTTAACCCTGACAATCCTTTGAGTAGGTATATAATTATCCCTACTTTACAGAGAAAGACATAGGCACAAAGAGCTTCAGGGAGGATCGTGGGACAAAAGAATTCAGGAGTGCTGCCTTCACTTATTTTAGATGAGGTTTGTGAAGAATATAAACACATACACACACACATTTAATGCTTAGCATGTAATTGGTATTCAAAATTGGTAAATCTCATAGACGCATAGAGGACAATGTATTTGAATTAAGTCAACAGAGCTATAGAATCTTGAATTATGAAAGGAAGGAAGCAAGGAAGGAAGGAAGGAAGGAAAGGAGGGAGGGAGACAGTTTAGAATGAAATAAAAGTAAAAAGATAAAGCTTCATATAACTTAAATTCTATGTAATCTAAACCTCATGATGTAATGTTATTGATGGGTAATTTTATGTAGGAAGATTATAAAATAATTTTATACTATCTTCCTTCAACCATTCCCTGTATAGTAGATTGTGTGTTATTGTTCATAACTTACTACTCTATCACTGTAAGATAATTTCATGTCCTTTTCCTTTGAATGTGACTTGCAATGACATTTGCTTGCCCCATTGCGGGGCCTGACCATATGACCTTCTTTGGCTAATGGAATGTATATCACCACAGTAATGCCAATCCCAAACAGTGTTTTAAGTTCATTTGAGTTGGTTGGCTAGATTCCTGCATTTCCCCTCTCTCCCTCTAAGAACACTTTCAAAGATAGGCTTCTCCTTCATCCTAGTCCTATAGAGAAAGGAAATGCGGAGCCAAAACCACAGCTTGGCACAGAGCTACAGCTGACCCACAGCCCACTTGTAGGTTGAGTGAGAAATTAATGTTCATTAGTGAAACTTACAAAGATTTGAAGCTTTGTTTGTTATGCAATATATCCTAGGAAAATTTACTAATGCACCATGGCAATATCCAAGCATTAACATCCTTGCTTAAGATGTAGGTCTTTTTTTATGATATATCTCTATATTTGTGTATTTTCTATAGTTATTTCTTCAGGCTTTTTCCTCACAAATAACACTTGAGAAATATTTTTAAATATTTAAGAATCCAAAAACCTTATTTTGCTTCATTAGGTTTGGGGTAGGTCCAGGGTCTGAAATTTTAATAAAAATTCCAGAAGTTTCTGATATTATTGTTCTAGGAACCTAATTTTGAGGGGGAAAAAAATGTCTGCCATTCCATTTATTCCCATTTATACTTCTGTGAAATTTCTGTGCATTTTGAGTGCATAATAAAATGGATCATGAAAACAATATATATTTTCTTAAATCAGCATTGACTATGATCATAGGTTTAATAGCATTCATAAACAGTTAAAGCTAGTTAATTTCATTTTCATCAGTTTTTTACATTATAAAATGTGCCTATATTATATAGAAAAAAGAAACCTGCTCTGAAATGTATAATATAAAAAGATAAACCTCCAAACTCATACAATCCCTCTTTAATTTCACTTCCCCTATAGAAGCCACTAGTAATATTTTAGTGACTCCTGTTCCCTCATCCCCTCTATGCATAATAAAAATCAGTATCTTCCTCACTTCAAATCTTGTTCTATACTATATTAACTTTAATTTATCTATCTATCTATCATATATCTATCTATCTATCTATCATCTACCTACCTACTTCCCCTTCTGAAGCTTTTTATTTTAGTGGAAAGATACCCTGAACTCAGTTCTATAACTTACTGTGCTCATTTACCAATGCACTGTGGACCTCTTTTCATGTTAGTATGTGTAGAAAATATCTCATTTAAAAAAATAACATAGAATTACCTTCTGTGGATATTCTGTGATTAATCCAACCAGCCATCTATTGATAAACATTTGATTTCTATATCTTACTGTTACAAATATCAGAGAATGGAAGTACATGCATACACCTATGAAGTACATTTTCTTTTGAGGAGATGTTTACTGAATATCATTTTCTGTATCATTTATTTCCCACTTTTATACATCAACTGATCTAGCATCTTAAAAGTCCCTATATCTTCAAAATCTTCTTCACAAATAGTAGTTTATGATAAGCAGACTTGCTATCTGAAAAAGAAATTTAAATACTGACTAAATTGGTAACTTTGAAATGTCCTTCATTCTGGTTAAATGATGAGTTTTGCTCTTTTGATGTGAAGGCAGCAGATAGATGGTAGTCATTATGCAAATAAAGCTTCTTTTTCCATTACATTATCAGTATAGTCACTTCTTTGAACATTTTACTTTTTTGCTGAGATTACCTTTCATTAAAATAAGACTTAATAGTGATGTCCATAACCTATTCGATCAATAAAATCTCTTCAGTATTCTTTTTTAGTCTTCATTTAAGTTCTGAATGTATTTTTAATGAAAGTTCACTTACATTTTCTAGGAGGAATTAAGTGGTTTAAAATTTTGGAGGGAATTTCTGCAGTGAACATATCACAACACATTAACTTCTACTCTACTTACATTTGGCAATCACCTAAAAATCACATAAAAATCTTACTATTTTACCAAGTTTTTTTTCCTCTTTCCTGATTATTAATTTGCATTATTTCTTTAACTTTCCCTAGTTTTCCTAATATTCATATACCAAATAAATACAACATAAACACATTTTCCTAATATAAAATATTAAAATGTATTCTTATAATTAAATATTTTAAAAACTAGTAATGGTTTTAATTATCTGACTTCTCAATGTTAAAATATTTTACACTCTAATCATATATAAAACTGCAATTTGGCAACCTGAATGTTGTATTGAAATGCATGCAACTGCTTTTAAACAATCTTACCTGGAAAGGTAAAGATTATTAAAATGATGGGAATTAATTAATATAGTACTCAAGTTGACATATTATCTTTGTCTAACCAAAATGGTCCTTATATTTTACTTTATAAGAGTCACCTCCAGAGTCATCTTCATTATTTTCATTATACTTGCCAGTCTCCATAATTATTGTCATTATAATCAATGAAATGCTATGAAGCCACACATTTGGTTAATTAAGTAATCAAAGCAGGAAAAATATTTTAAATGAGAACTTAGGGATGTTAAAGAATTCCTTTAAATTACAGTAGCAAGATTAGCTCTTGTGTTCATAGTGTGTGTGTGTGTGTGTGTTATGTGTGAATAAAAGTGTGTTTGTGTCTGAGAGAAAGAAAAGAGTGACAGAACAAAAGGCAGTTGTGTGAAGGTTTGAGTGCTTATGGATTTCAAACTCATTTTGTTTTAGATGATGCCAAACCTTGCATTTCAGCTACAAGTAGATAGTTTTACATTTTATCCAATTCATAGCCACTGATATTTAGAGATACAATGAAGCATAATAGAGAATAAAAAGTGGTATTTAAAATGGCTACCTAGTAAAGAACATAGATTTCTTTGGTCATTTCTTATGATTGAAAAGCAACATAAAGTATGAAAGGAAGATTTGACTAAGAATTTGGAGATAAAGCTCTATTTTAAACCCAGACACTATCTTGTTTTATGACTTTGTATTAATAACTTCACCTCCTTGATTTCAACATATATATATATGTAGATTATATATGTGCCATATAAATATACGTAGTGCCATATATGTGATAGGTAGTGCCATATATGTGATAGGTATGTATATAATTTCATCATATACATATAAAGATTTGATGTCAAATACTACTATAGTAAAGAGAATGTGGATGCTGGAGTTAGAATCATTTTTCCTTTTTTTTATTTAAAAAAATTTTATTTTATATCAGAGTACAGTTGATATACAATGTTGTGTTAGTTTCAGGTGTACTAGAATTGGTTTTAAAATTCAGATTTCAGTGATTGAAATAAACATCTGACAGGATTATTATATAAATATAATGGTATATCATTTATAAAGTATTTATAAAATTGCAATAACTATTTTGATTTCAAAATTAAGACTTAAATAAAAAATGATGATTGAAAAAAACGTTCAAACCCAAGCAAATAAGACAAAACTATTCACATAGTCATAGATTTTGAGAGCTTTTTTTCCAAAAAGGCTTAAACTTTTTTCTTAACGTAGCAGTACGTTCAATACAAATTAACCTAAAAGGAACATAAACTATCATTGTAAGAAAAAAGTCACTACAAAAATTTCACAGTAATGTATGATTTGTAAAAAAAAAAACTTCCATTGCTGTAGGTGGAAAATGAATACAAATATACTCATTAATTAAAATATAGAATAAGTAATTTTAGCTTGTTGGAAATGGCATATTTCATTCATATGTCATATAAACTGGTGCTGTGACATTTGTCTACAGTTTATTCTTTTTTTTCAATAATATAGCATGAGTTGATAAGAATATATTACTTTGAGGATAAAGACTTCACTTTAAATAAACAACCGAATAATCTTTAATATAAATATTTTAAGTCAGAGATTTAAAAACTTGCTGAAGCATTGAAATGCTATCATCTACCATATTAAAATATAAATTGAAAATTTGGGAAATCATACTCATTTCACAGAGCAGAGGTAGGATTCATGGTGTGACCTGAGTCAGATGCTAGGCTAATGCAATAAAAATGCTCAAATAAGACAGAGGTAATTGCAAAAATAGAAAGACTGAGATCAGAGTAGGTTCAAAAGCTGATGTAAGCAAAGAAGGCTGGAAGACTAAAGCAATGGAGCCATCAGTCCACAATGATTCTAATGGACAGCAGATAGTTTACTCTGAATCCTTTGAAGAGCTAATTTTTTTTTTACCTTATGGTTATATATTCATTAATGACAGAAAAGAAGGAGAGAGTCCTCTGAATCAGTGATTTCACGAATGCTTACCTGTCCCTCTGCTCCAGAATGCAGAATGTGTGATGCAAAAGCATGCCTCACTTTAGAGGAGCTTAAGAGATAAACAAGGTGTAGTTGGCGGAAAGAGCAGATCTGGTAAAGCTGCCCTACAGCATCCAAGTGATTCCTGTTGTGCTGATTGCAGACTCTAAGGCAAGGAACAGCTGAAAACGATGCAGGAAAGATCGCTAGAGGTCTTAATCTGAAGGATGTTAGGTTCCCATCTAAAAGCATGAAAAATGATCTATTGAATAAGAAATGATCTGTTGAGTAAGGAAAAATGATCCATTGAGCGGAGGATTTTGAAGAAGTAAATACAATGATTAGTACTGTCATTTGAAAGAGTATGAGGAGTGTACTGGAAACAAAACAATGTTTGGAGGACTGGAGGGTATATAATCACAGTTTTTGCTTCTCCAACATCTAATCTCTTGTCTGGCAATTAACTTCTGAGAACTACCTACCCACCACTGTCAGTTCTTATGTTTTGGCCAGAGTCAGCTTACTGACCATTTGACACTGGGTCTGTGCTATAGTTGAAGGTCCAGGGATGGAATGAGACAATGAAAACAGAGTGATATGTTGCCTGAGAACAGAGCCAACTATGAGAAAACAAGAACTGCAAATAAAAGATAGTAAAAACTAGTCCTAAATATATTGTTTAAACTCCTGCTTCCAAGAGGAGAAGTAATTAAATACCACTTTTAAAAAAATCAACTTTGGTTGAGTTCTATTACTTTTAACAAAACATGTCCAATACAGAATTTAATTCATGTAAATTCAGGTGAGAGTTCAGGAACCACACTGCTCTCTTTTCTCTGCTATGTCTCTCTGGGTTGCTCATTTTTTCTTTCCCACCAGTAACATCACATAAAACAATCGCAGCTGTAGCTTCTAATACCACTATGACATTTTAATATTTAAAATTCAGTTTTGCATCAAACTTGGGGCCACCTAAAAATGTTCTTTTCAGAAGTCACAATATCTGCCAATCACCTGTGGGCTCCTTAAAGGAACAGCTTCATAACTGATAATATCAACTGCATATAAGAACTGTCATTCCTTTGTATGTATCCAGTAACTCAAAGTATGTCAATTTTTTATCTGTAACTGTCTTAATCATTTCTTTGATTAAGAATAACATGTTGTTTTGGTGCTCTAGTACTTCCTCACAAGATGTAGTGTATTCAAATATTGCTAGAAGCTTTGCAAATCTGTGCCACTTTGGGGAAGATAGTCTGTAAATGCTTGTCAGATCATAAGATTTCTACTTTTTGTATACAATAAGGAGACACACTATAACTTGACTATTTAGATATACAGACTCAAGAGTCACAAATAGTTTGAATTCTGGCTCCACCTATACTGCTGTGTCACTGTGGGCAAGTTACTTCGTACCTCTGGATCTCAGCCTTCTTATGTGTAAAATGAGTATTATAATAGCACCAGTTCAATGTGATTGTTGTGATGAATAAACGTGTAAATAACTGAAAAGAACTTAGCACAGTCTCTGAAACATGCTTAGAGGTAAATACATTTTAGCTATTAATAAAACATATTCTTTGTGTTTGAAGATGTTCTTAAAGAATTTTTTATCATAAAAACATAAACACAGTATTTAACAATTGGGAAATTGTACAGTAAATTGCAACGTAAATGTGTTCTTTCAAGATCATTTTATGAAGACAGGAAATTAGAGTAACAATTTTCATATAATAATATATTCTTTGGAAAAAAAATCTATCAAAGAACCTATGCAGGGCTTCCCTGGTGGCACAGTGGTTGAGAGTCCGCCTGCCAATGCAGGGGACACGGGTTCGTGCCCCGGTCTGGGAAGATCCCACATGCCGCAGAGAGGCTGGGACCGTGAGCCATGGCCACTGAGCCTGCGCGTCCGGAGCCTGTGTTCCGCAACGGGAGAGGCCACAACAGTGAGAGGCCCGCGTACCACAAAAAAAAAAAAGAAAGAAGAAGAAAAAAAAAAGAACCTATGCAAACACATGCACATAATTACAATTATATAAAATTAATTTACATATGATTAATGTTGGGAAATTTTAAAAAGTGAAAACAGTTGTTAGATCACTGAACCTGGTTTGAGAAGCAACTTTTTAAAAAATGTCTTTTGGTTTCCCAATATTTCAAACATGTTTTTGGTGTCATAGTAAGTGAATACTTGCTTCTTTGTTGAATAGGTACCAAGTAACATATTTTTAGATCAATATCTTTGTCTAGATCAGATAGTCATTTGTGTTCATGTGTGTTTATTTTAGGGGGTCATCCATAGACTTAATTACAAAGAGGTTGACAAGTTGCTTGTCCTGAATATGTAAGTGTTCAATTTCAGTAACTCTGAAAACCAAAGTCAAATAAAATAAATTAACAAAACAAAACCTCTTGTATTTCCCAAATGGATCCTTTTCTGTCAACCTCTAATATACCTAATCTCTCTCCAATTGTATTTCAGTTCATTTTTTTTAATAGATCTTTATTGGAGTATAATTGTATTTTGGATTACTTTTGTAGGGATGAATCTTGAAAAAAGAAATTAAATACCAAAACATGCATAGCTTGTTGATTCCTCAATTTAACATTTTTAAACATTTTAATTACAGGATTAGAGTTTTCCTATTAACTAAATTCCATTTAAAAGTATTTTAATCCTTTAATTCTTCAGGTATTATAGAATAATTTAGGGTCATATTCAGCCAGTCTTATTACAGGCTCTCACTCACAATATGATTTCTTTGCACAAAATGGAAAAATAAAGTGAATGAGGAAGTAGCATTCACTGAGGGAAGTCACATGTCATATTCATTTCTCCTCTTTTTAGCTTTGTTCTATATGCTTGCCTTAGTACATTCATCTTTCCTCTTTATTTAAATTGAAATAACATTGGTTTATAACATTATATAGGATTCATGCATACAATGTTAGAATTTGACTTCTCTATACACTACACTGTGCTCACCATCAAAAGTTTAGGTTCCATCCATCACCATCAAACTGACCCCCTTTACCCTTTCTGTCCTCCCCCCATCTCTATTTCCCTTTGGTAAACACCAATCTTTTCTCTGTACCTATGCACTTGTTTTTGTTTTGTTTGCTAGTTTATTTTTTTATATTCTACATGAATAAAATCGTAAGATATTTGTCTTTCTCTGTCTGACTTATTTCACTTAGCATAATCCCATAAAAGGTCCATCATGTTGTAGCATACAGAAAGGTTTCATGTATTTTATAGATGAGTAATATTCCATTGTATATATACCCCACATCTTTATCCATTGATCAGTCAATGGGCACTTAGGTTTTTTCCATATTTTGGCTACTGTAAATGGTGCTGCAATGAACATAGGGGTGTGTATATATTTATGAATTAGTGTATTCATATTCTTCAGAAAACACCCAGTAGTGGAACAGCTGTGTCATATGGTAGTTCTATTCTTAAGTTTTTGAGGAATGCCATACTGTTTTCCCGAATGACTGCACCAACTTATATTCCCATCAACAGCATATCAGTGTTCTCTTTTTTCCATGTTCTCTCCAACTCTTGTTATCGTGTGTATTTTTGATAATAGTCATTCTAACAGGAGTGAGCTGATATTTCACGGTGGTTTTGATTTCCCTAATAATTAGTGATGCTGAACATATTTTAAAAAAAATTTTTATTGGAGTATAATTGCTTTACAATGTTGTGTTAGTTTCTTCTGTACAACAAAGTGAATAATCTACAAGTATACATATATCCCCTCCCCCTTGGACCTCTCCCCCACCCCCCTCATCCTACCCATATAGGTCATCACAGAGCACCAAGTTGAGCTCCCTATGCTATACAGCAAGTTCCCAATAGCTATTTATTTTACACATGGTAGTGTATATATGTCAATCCCAATTTCCCAATTCGTCCCACCCTCTCCTTCCCCGCCTGTGTCCACATGTCCATCCTCTACATCTGCATCACCATTCCTGCCCTGCAAATAGGTTCCTCTGTACCATTTTTCTAGATTCCACAGGTATACAATACCTGTTTTTCTCTTTCTGACTTACTTCACTTTGTATGACAGACTCTAGGTCCATCCACATCTCTACAAATGACCCAATTTTGTTGCTTTTTATGGCTGAGTAATATTGCATTGTATATATGTACCACATCTTCTTTATCCATTCATCTGTTGATGGACATTTAGGTTGCCTCCATGTCCTGGCTATTGTAAATAGAGCTGCAATGAACATTTTGGTACATGACTCTTTTTGAATTATGGTTTTCTCAGGGTATATGCCCAGTAGTGGGATGGCTGGGTCATATGGTAGTTCTATTTACAGTTTTTTAAGGAACTTCCATACTGTTCTCCAGAGCAGCTGTATCAATTTACATTCCCACCAGCAGTGCAAGAGGATTCCCTTTTCTCCACTCCGTCTCTAGTATTTATTGTTTGTAGATTTTTTGATGATGGCCATTCTGACCGTGTGAGGAGATACCTCATTGTAGTTTTGATTTGCATTTCTCTAATAATTAGTGATGTTGAGCATCTTTTCATGTGTTTGTTGGCCATCTGTATGTCTTATTTGGAGAAATGTCTATTTAGGTCTTCCACCCATTTTTTGATTGGGTTGTTTATTGTTTTGATATTGAGTTGCATGAGCTGTTTGTATATTTTGGAGATTAACCCCTTTTCAGTTGCTTCATTTGCAAATAGTTTCTCCCATTCTGAGGGTTGTCTTTTCATATTGTTTATGGTTTCCTTTGCTGTGCAGAAGCTTATAAGTTTAAATAGGTCCCATTTGTTTATTTTGTTTTTGTTTTCATTACTCTAGGAGGTGGGTCAAAAAAGATCTTGCTGTGATTTATGTCAAAGTGTGTTTTTCCTATCTTTCCCTCTAAGACTTTTATAGTGGCTGGTCTTACATGTAGGTCTTTAATCCATTTTGAGTTTATTTTTGTATACGGTGTTAGGGAGTGTTCTAATTTCATTCTTTTACATGTAGCTCTCCAGTTTTCCCAGCACCACTTACTGAAGAGGCTGTTTTTTCTCCATTGTATATTCTTGCCTCCTTTATCAAAGATAAGGTGACCATATGTGTGTGGGTTTATCTCTGGGCTTCCTATCCTGTACCATTGATCTATATTTCTGTTTTTGTGCCAGTATCATATTGTCTTGATTACTGTAGCTTTGTAGTATAGTCTGAAATCATGGAGCCTGATTCCTCCAGCTCCGTTTATCTTTCTCAAGATTGCTTTGACTATCCGGGGTCTTTTGTGTTTCCATACAAATTGTAAAATCTTTTATTCTAATTCTGTGAAAAATGCCATTGGTAGTTTGATAGGGATTGCATTGAATCTGTGAATATCTTATGTTTGTTGGCCATCTTTATGTCTTCTTTGGAAAAATGTCTATTCGTACCCTCTGCCCATTTTTTAATCAAATTATTTTTTTGTTTGCTGTTGAGTTGTATGTGTTCTTTATATATTTTGGATGTTAACTCCTTACCAAATGTATTATTGACAAATATCATCTCCTATTTTGTAGTTTGTCTTTTTGTTTTGTTGATGATTTCCTTTGCTGTAAGGAAGCATTTTAGTTGGATATAGTCTCATTTGTTTATTTTTGCTTTTATTTCTCTTGCCTGAGGAGACACATCCAAAAAGATATTTCTAAGACTGATGCCAAAGAGTATACTGCCTGTGATTTATTCTAGGAGTTTTATGGTTTCAGATCTTCCATTCAAGTCTGTAATCCATTCTGAATTGATTTTTGTGTATGATAAAAAATAATGGTCTAGTTTCATTCTTTTGCATGTGGCTGTCCAGTTTTCCCAACACTATTAATTGAAAACTTTCCTTTCTCCATTATATGTTCTCAGCTCCTTTGTTGTAATTTAGTTGTTCATATATATGTGAGTTTACTTATGGACTTTCAATTCTGTTCCATTTATATGTGTGTCTGTTTTTCTGCCAATCCCATACTGTTTTAATTACTAGAACTTTGTAGTAAAATTTGAAATCAGAGAGTGTGATACCTCTAGTTTTGTTCCTTTTTCTCAGGATTGCTTTTGTTATTTGGGGTCTCTTGTGGTTCCATATCAATTTCAGAATTTTTTGTACTGTTCATGTGAAAAAGGTCACTGGTACTGTGATAAGGATTGCATTGAATCTGTGAATGAATATGGATATTTTGATAATATTCATTCTTCCAATCCATGATCACAAAATAGCTTTCCATTTCTTTTTGTCATCTTCAATTTCTTTCAACGTCTTATAGTTTTCAGTGTACAGGTCTTTCACCTCCTTAGTTAAATTTATTCCTTTTTATTGTATAGAAATGAAATAGATTTTTGTATATTGATTTTGTGCCCTGTAAACTTCACTGTATTGGTTTATTATTTCTAAGAGTGTTTTTGGTGGAGTCTTTAGCATTTTCTACATATAATATTATGTCATCTGCACATATTGACAGTTTTGTTTTTACCTTTCTAATGTGGATATCTTTTGTTTCTTTGACTCACCTAATTTCTCTGGCTAGGACTTCCAATAATATGTTGAATAAAGTCACAAGAATGCACACCCTTGTCATGTTTCTGATCTTAGAGGGACAGCATTTGGTTTTTCACCACTAAATATAATGTTAGCTGTGGATTTGTCTTATGTGACCTTTATTATGTTAAGGTACACTCCTACTATACCCATTTTATTGAGAGTTTTCATCATAAATGGGTGTTGAATCTTGTCATGTTTTTTCTGCATCTATTGAGATAATCATATGATTTTTATTCTTCATTTTATTAATGTTGTGTATCATACTGACTGATTTGCAAATGTTGAACCATCCTTGCATCCTGGAATAAATTCCACTTGGTCATGGTGTATGATCCTTTTTTTTTTTTTTTTTTTTGCAGTATGCAGGCCTCTCACTGTTGTGGCCTCTCCCATTGCAGAGAACAGGCTTTGGACGCGTAGGCTCAGTGGCCATGGCTCACGGGCCCAGCCGCTCCACAGCATGTGGGATCTTCCCAGACCGGGGCACGAACCCGTGTCCTCTGCATCAGCAGGCGGACTCTCAACCACTGCACCACCAGGGAAGACCCTAAGGTATTGCTGTATTCAGTTTTCTAATATTTTGTTGAGAATTTTTGATCTATGTTTATCAAAGGTATTAGCTTGTAATTTTTTTGTGTGTGTTGTCCTTGTCTGGTTTTGGTGTCAGAATAATGTTGGCTTCGTGTTAGGAAGTATTTCCTCCTCTTCAATTTTTTTCAAGAGTTTGAGATGTATATATTAAATCTCTTTGAATAGTTGGTAGAATTCACCAGTTAAGCCATCTGGTCCTGGATTTTCGTTTTTTGGGAGGTTTTTGATCACTGTTTCTATCTTCTTACTAGTGATAAGTTTATTCAGATTTTCTACTTCATGATTTTGTCTTGGAAGATTGTTTGATTCTAGAATTTATCCATTTCTTCTAGATTATCTAATTTGTTGGTGTATAGCTCTCATAGTAGTCTCTTATTCCTTTGTATTTCTGTGGTATCCATTGTAACTTCTCTTTCATTTCTGATTTTCTTTATTTGAGCCTTCTCTCTTTTTTCCCTAGTGTATTTAGCTAAAGTTTTGTCAATTTTGTTTATCTTTTCAAAGAACTGATTCTTAGTTTCATTGATCTTCTAGTCTTTTTAGTCTCTGCTTCATTTATTTTCACTGTGATCTTTATTATTTCCTTTCTCTTCTAATTTAGGGCTTCGTTTGTTCTTCTTTTCCTAGTTCCTTTAGGTGTAAGGTTAGATTGTTTATTTTAGATTTTTCTTGTTTCTTGAGATAGGGCTGTATTGCTATAAACTTCCATCTTAGTGGTGGTTTGCTGCATCCATAGATTTCAGTATGTTGTATTTTCACTTTCATTTGTCTTCAGGTATTTTTTATTTCTCCTTTGATTTTTTTTTTTTGTTGTTGTTGTTGGCAATAGTTGTTCAGTAGCATGTTGTTTAGATTTATATATTTGTGGGTTTTCTCAGCTTTCTTCTTGTAGTTGATTTCTAGTTTCATATGATTGCAATCAGAAAAGATGCTAGGAATGATTTCAATCTTAAATTTATGGAGACTTGTTCTGCGTCCCAACATACGTTCTATCCTTGAGAATGTTCCATGTGCACTAAAGAAGAATGTTTTTTCTGCTGTTTTTGGATGAAATATTCTGTATATGTCTCAAGTTCATCTAATCTAATGTTTCATTTAAGGCCAGTGTTTTCTTGTTGACTCTGTCTGGATGATCTGGCATAAGTGGGATGTTAAAGTCCTCAAACATTATTGTGTTGCTATCAATTTCTACCTTTAAGTCTGTTAATAATTACCTTTATATATATTTAATGCTTCTATATTATGTACATATATATTAATTACTCATGCCTTCTTGATGGATATTCCCCTTTGTCGTATAAAGTGTCTATCTTTGTCTTTTTTACCTTTTTTGGCTTGAAGTCTATTTTGTCTGATATGAGTATGGCTACACATACTTTGCCTGCTTTATTTTGTCTGCCATTTGCTTGGAGTTTCATCTTTCATCCCTTCATTTTGAGTCTATATTTATCTTTAGAGCTGAGATGAGTCCCCTGGAGGCAGCATGTAATTGAGCCTTGTTCTTTAATATAGCCAGCCACTCTCTGTCTTTTGATTGATTGAATTCAATCTATTTACATTTAGGGTGATTCTTGATAAATGAGGATTTAATGTAGCCATTTTATCTTTTGTTTCCGATTGTTCTATATATCCATTATTTCTTTTTCTTTGTGTTTCTGTCTGCCATTTTAGTTTGATGGTTTTCTATGATGTTTTCTCAGCTTCCTTTTTTTATGTTTTGTGTCCCTGATCTAGATTTTTGTTTGGGGTTATCATGGGGTTTCTATTAAATGTCTCATAAATAAAATAGTCTTTTTCTGCTGATAGCATCATAGCGTCATTTGCCTATACAAGTTCTATCATTTTCCTCTTCACCTTTTATGTTTTTGTTGTCCCACATTATCCCTTTTTATATTTTGAGTTTGTTATCAAATTGAAATAGCTATAGTTATTTTTTGGATGCTTTTTTCCCTTTAATTTTTATGCTATAATAAAGTGTTTAACAATCTATTCTTCTATAGAGTTGCAATATTCTTATTCTGTCTGTGTACTGATCACCTTACTCAAAGTTTTGCATGGTTTTGCTTTTTCATTTCATGTAGAAGAACTCCTTTCAACATGGTTTGTAAGGCAGGTCTATTGGTGATGAATTCCCTCAGCTTCTGTATATCTGGTAAAGCCTTTATTTCCCTCTCATACCTGAAGGATAATTTTGCTGTATATTCTTGGCTGATAGTTTTTATCTTTCAATATTTTGAGTATGTCATTCCAGTTTCCTGAACTGTAGAGTTTCTGCTGAGAAATTTGCTGATGGCCTAATGAGGGTTCTTTTGTTGGTTACTGTGTTTTATTCTGTGGCTGCCTTTAAAATTCTTTTTTATCATTGACTTTTGCCTTTTTTAATATAATGTGTCTTGGAGAAGGTTATTTTGCACTGATGTAACTGGGTGTTCTATTAGCTTTGTGGACTTATATACACAGTTCCTTCCCCAGGTTTGGGGCATTTTCAGCTATTATTCCTTTAACTAAACTCTCTGCCCCCTTTTTTCTCTTCTCCTTCTGGGTTACCCATTATCCTTATGTTGCCTTTTCTAATGGAGCTGAATAGTCCTCGTAGAATTTCTTCATTTAAAAAAATCTTAGTTCTCTCTGCTCTTCTACCTAATTATTTGTAGACTTCTATCTTTGAGCTCACTAAGTCTCTCTTCCATGTGATCTGCTCTATGGAGCATTGCTGCTACCCAGGTCCTTGTGCCCATGATGGCTGCCACTGCAGCCAGGAAAGTGGAGTCCTGTGTGTCACCTCTAACCACTATTGCAGGTGCTGGATTCTCTGGGCCTGCAGGCTCAGCCATCACAGATGGTGGACCACAATCAGAGGCATAGCCTCTGCTATTCCCAGAGTTCCACCTTCTCTATGTGTTCTAATCTACCCACCTTCGGATGTACTGATGTGTGGATCTCTCTGGCATCCTGCTGTGTTAGGCAGAGGAACGTTTTTTGAATTATGGATGTTTCACTTGTTGTAGATTAAAGGGGAGAATAAAAGGGAGTATCTCATGCTGCCATGATGATGACATCACCCCCTTTTTTCTTCTCTTGACAGATATTTTTACTTCTTATGTAAACTATTTCATTTAATTTATTCTGTAAGATATTTCTACTCACACAATTTTTTTTAAATCCTATTTTATTCGAGATGTACTTGTAGTTTGAAGGGACATGGTGCTTGTGGAAAGATTGTGGATTTAAGTTCATTTTCTTAATTTCTCTATCATGCATGGGAGATGGCTTTTTTCCTATACATGATAAGAGAATATATAAGGAGAGACCAGAATAATTACTGATTATTATTTATATGTGCAATGCATCTATAAAATATTTGAGGAGAAATAAAGAATAAGCTATTCTTGGGGCTGAGGAAAGATTCATTGAGAGAGAGAAGAACCTGCTACTTATCAAATGGGTCTTAGCAGATTCTAGCAGATAAGCCCCATTTAAGAAGCACTGGTTCTAGAATTTAAGAAATGTATGCCTTGGCCAGAAGCCAGGGCTTACTCTCTCTTAAAAAGTTGTTAAATATAGAAATTCTGTTGATGGTCTTCAGGTTTCCATGAGCCAAATAAGCAAAACATTTATATGTCAGTTTACTTCTTCTACTTGAAAACTGCTCATGTGAAAAAATAATTTTTGTCAACGTCCTGAAGATATTTGTTTATTTATTCTAAATAAAAATGTATAGTATGAGATTCTATTTTAATTCTTCTTATTATTATCATGAATCATTATTAATTATTATGAAAGCAAAACCAAAGATTCGTGTAACTGAAATCACTTTCTAGCTGAATCCAATCTTGCTTTTGTGTTTTTGTATAATATTGTCTTTTTTATCAATCAGTGGAAACTTACTTTTACAAGAAAAAACAGACAAGTGTGAAGGCCATATTTTTCTGTGCCTGTGTTAAAAAAAATCAGTTTCCAATGTAATAAAGGAAATTATAGTTTTAAAATGTGCTTAAGTATAATTTTTCTGGAGATCTCTAAACATTCAATAGTTTTTCAAATATTTTCTTTATGGCTAGGAGGTTAACAGTTCTTGCTGTAAGTGGGCTGTGCTCCTGGCTGCCTACTCTGAGAAGCAGAATCTTGAACATAATTGTCAGAGTTCCTCAGTCTAGTCTAGTCTAGTCCCTCAATCTGATCATATATTTTTTTAAATAACAGTATTATTGAAATATAATTTACATAACATATAATTCACCCATTTAAACTGTGCAATTCAATGGTTTTTTAGCGTATTCACAGATGGGCACAATCATTACCACAGTCAATTTTAGAACAATTTCTTAGACTCAAAAAGAAACCCCATACTCTTTAGTTATCTCCTATCCCCCATCACCCATCTCCAAGCAACCACTATTCTAATCTGTCTCTATAAATTTTCCTATTCTGGACATTTCATATAAATGGCAACATATACTATGTAGTCTTTTGTTTTCATGGTTCAGCCATGTTGTAATATCAATTAGTACTTTATTCATAATATTCCATTGTATGGACATACAACATTTTGTTTATCCATTCATCAGCTGATGGATTTTGGGTTGTTCCCAACTTTGGGCTGTTAGGAATAATGCTGCTATAGACATTTGTGTACAAGTTTTGTGTGGGCAGATATTTTATTTTGTGTATATACTTGGGAGAAGAATGCTTCAAAGGCCACAATCAAGAAAATGAAAAGACAATTCACAGAATGCAGGAAAATATTTTCAAATCATACGTCTAATAAAGAACCTGTATCTAGATTATATAAATAACTCAATGATAGAAGGAAGAATAACCAAATTTTAAAATGGACAAAGGATACGAATAGACATTTCTCCAAAACAGATATAGAAATGGTCACTAAGTGCATGAAAAGATATTTATCATCATTAGTCATCAAAAATATGCGAATCAAAACCTACAGTAAGATACCACATCACACCCACTAGAATGACTATAACCAAAAAGTCATATGATAAACTGTATTAGCAAGAATATCATTGCATCAATCAGAAGACTCATACACTGCTGGTGGGATGTAAAATAGTGCAACCACATTGGAAAATAGTCTGGCAGTTTCTCAAACAGTTAAATACAGAGTTACCATACAATCATGTGTTTTACAATTATTTTTAGCTCCCTCTGATATACCAATGAATTCATTTCTAGGGACCTGCATCCTTGTTAGGCTATATCTTCAGGATAATTGGTGAAAAACATCTGTGGCAATTTATGATATATGAAATGATTTTCATCTTGTATAATGTGGTTTTCTAGAAACTAAATGAACTGGGCCATGAAGAATTCATTGGCCCGAATAACTTCTTATCCCTGCATAATTTTTAATAGGAAAAAGCAATCAGACATAGATGTTTCAGCATCTGGGAGAAAAGAGACCTGCAGGTGAATAAGAATTGATGTTGGTGGAAGCTGATTATAATAACATAGACTCCTCATTATAAACCAAAATCACATGTAAATTTCCCATTGATTTATGAGATTTTGCCAACTAGTCTCATTTAGTCCATGGCAATCTACCACTGATTCCTCTACAATATTTTTCATATCTTCTCTAACCCTATATCAGCACTCACCATTCATTAAAGCACCACTGTAATAGAATCCTGATTTTCCTTTCAGCCTCTGTCCTCTCTTATCCACCCTATATAGTTCAGTGTGAATGTTCTTCAAATGTCAATTTGCCTCCTAAATATCTGTACACAAATTAAATAAGGCCTTTCAATAATTGAGGAGCTCTAGCTTTATCTCTGTCTGTACTCTAACCATGCAAAGATAACTCAAATCTCATATATCACCCTTTAACTATTTGAAAATAATGCATATACCTCATCTGCTTTTCTTCATTCAAATTTTTATCTGAATCTTTCAAAGCAAGGCTTAACTAATTTTTTTATGTACTTGATCTGACAAAGATGGATAGTAGTGTGCCAATGATGACTACCCTGCTTTTCAGTGCAAAAAAGTCCATGACCACTATATTTTCACTTAAGATTGTTACATTTATTAATATAAAATGATTCTTTTTCAATATAGCATTTTTTTGCCCTAAATACTACTGCAATGGATGTTAAAATTATAATTCTGCTTTCCTTTTGTCATGCTTACTTGATATCTATTTGTCTTAGCTGCCAATCCTATAGCAGTTTTATCCACATTTCTTCTCAGAAATAAACATTTTAATTGTAATTTGAAAGAAACTAAAACTGCTACTGATTACTTGCCAAAGTCTGAACCCATGAAAACACCTTCATATGTTGCATAGTTGTGTATGAGGTTTTTAACTCCTGTTTTTCTAACTCTCCACAATTTTTTAGATTTTGTATAAAAATGTCAAATCTACTACACACTTCTCTTCTTTACAGAGCATATAATTCTATCATAGCTTACCAAAGGAATTAAAAAGAAAACACTTGTAACACTTTTCATAAAATATAAACTCAAGTTGCCTTCACTCCAGGACCTATCAAAAGCTTAGAAAGGAGTTATATCTAGAGAAGTCTGTGTAAAGTTGGTGAAGAGTCCTCCCCTGCTTTCTTATTGTAAGGCATATTTTTCTATTAAGGTGCATCGCTGAACACTAGCGCAGATCCTCAGAGAATCATTTTATGGAAATCATATCTAATGTGAGAACTTGACTTTCTTGATTAGTACAAGGAATGGAAGTAAGTAAATCACTCTTAGAATTGATATAAAATTATTTCCAAAGGTATTACCAATAAACAAGATAATAAAATATACCTAATGACAATATTCATTCACAACCAAATCCTGTTAAAATTTTGTTTCTCCAGAGATTCTCTTTCTCTAATGAGAAATGTCTAATATTGTTTCCCTTTATGTTCTAGCTATCAGTAAATTAATAGCCAAATTTTGTTTGGCCAGTGTGCTGGAGAAGGAATATGTGTTTAGTGAGTGTTGAAAGTTCCATAAATCAAGATGAGTGAGAATCTTTGGACCTTTGATATTTGTTTACTTGATCTGTTAGAAAATGGAATTAAAATGTATCAGTTGAAAAAAACAGAATTGAAATGTCAGTTGGAGAACATGACAGACAAAAGCCATTAGAGTATTTTAAAAGGGAAATAAAAGAAATATATAGTATGATCTTGAGTTTTTATCTTGAATTGTGTAAGAAAAATATTTTCATGCTTGCTAATTTGTTATGTATCTACTAGAAAATAAAAGAAACTTTTCTAAAAAAAAATCTAAGTTAAGGGGAAAATTGCAGTTGTGTGTCTTGTGTCAATTATCTTTGTGCAAAAGAGGGAGACAAGCCATCTTAGGAGAAAGGAACACTGTGCATGCCCTATCCACAGAGCTTTTTGTATGTGTATCTTCTAATACATCTTATGTTTAATTCTCTCCGAGCTTGGAAGTTTCTGAAGGCCAGAGATATTGTGACTAGAGAACTAAGAAGCAAATTCTGATAAAACATTATTATTTAAATTTATTCTATGTAAAATAAAATCTCTCTAAGAGTTTTGAAATTTCCAGTCACTGCCTGACAGGAAAAACACTCCTAATTGATTTATTAATGTTGAGTAATTTTGAAGCTTTCCCTTTTGTGACTATATAGCTCATTGTTAAAATCTATTTTAATAGTTTTATCTTTTTTACTATTATGTTTTTGGTATTTGATTAACTTTTAAAACATGAAATATTGTAAAAAAGGCTGCTTGAAAATTCCAAGGAAAAAATTTATTTTTCCCTTTAGACTCTTCCAAGAGTCATTATGGAATTTATTAAACAATACTTGTACCTGCTAATAGTAAACCACAGGGCAAGATCATGGAACTAGGAACTGGCCAAATGAGAAATATTACTATATATATATATATATATATATATATATATATATATATATATATGTATGTTAAATAAATTAAACATGTTAAATAAGACAAAATAAATAAATATGTTAAATGAAAAGGGTATTGTGTCCAAGCACTCATGTTTAACTGATAACTTTTGGCAGTGTTTTGTCTTGCCTAGAGCTTTAAAGTGTGGCCATAAAAAGTATGAATCGTCTATTTCTGAACAAGGCTAATCTAAATTAAATAAAAGGTATGATGACTTATAACAAAAACTAACTAAACAATACTTCACTTGTCAGGTTTTAAAAGAGATGGTCTAGAATAATAAAGAAAATCCCAATATCATAAAAACAAGTGGTATTTTGTAAGAAGAGTTAAAGTTAAAAAGAGATTGAGGAAATCTGGGAGAGCTTCAAACCCATCAACTCATTTTCTGGGATCCAGGCAAGATGTCTATTATGAACAAGTGTGGAGAACAGTGGTCTATCCTCAGTCAAGTTTTATTTCTTTCACTATTCCCAGGTATTTATTTCAAAGATTAAGTGATTTACACCTAATCTGTAGGTCACTTCAGCCTCCCTGTATAACAAAATACCAGAAAAATCAAAAACTTTAAGAAGAATATGACCAAAAACCAGTTGGTAGATAAATCATTAAAAAAAAAAAAGCCAGAACATAACTTAACTGTAAATTGCAAACAATCTGGTGATAGAAGATTGAGAAATAAAAGTGGAAGTTCAGTCAAATTGGGACATACTGAATTGGGGACAACAGGTATTTCAGTGATGAAACTCTTGAGACTGTGTTTTGAAATAATATTTGAAATCACAGAAGTATTAATATACTAATATAAGTATTAATGTATTATATATTAATATATTGTGGGATGGTAATAATCTAGCAATTCAAAGGCCTCTGATTATTCATGAAAACAATCCTGATAATGGAAAACTTCAAGTAAAAACAATAAAGGAAGTTACAAAGGAGGATCTCCTTCCATATATCATCCAGATCTACTAAAGACAGATATCCTAATTGTCTACTTAATAAAATTCTCCTAGAATTTCAAAGATATTGACTTCTTACCTGCTCCAAAAAATACTGTTCTCTCCAAAGAGATTTAAGTAGAAGGTTGGCTACTCAGAAGAGATTGGGGACAATTTAAGGTGTCAATGTTTTTCTCAGTCTCTGTAGTACTTGCTCAATCTGGAAAGAGATAAAATGATAATTGTTTATTGGTTTTAGAATAAAACAGATCCTCAAAACTACAATGAGCCTATGAGTTAATTAATAAAGATACAAATAATTTCATTTTCAGGTCTGGGATAAGAGAATTTGTCATCAGTCGACCATAAATAAAAGCCTAAAGGAAGTTCTTGAGATGAAAAGAAAATGATAAAAGAAGAAATCTTGGAACATCAAAAAAGGATGAAATCACAATGCAAAAAGTTGAAATCCAAGTAAGTACATTAGACTCATAAGGTTTCTAAATTATGTTTGAAAATTTAAGTAAAAATTATAATAATATCTGATGTGACTCTTGAATGCATAGAAGAAATATATGACAATTATTAAAAAATGGGAAAATGTAAAGAAACCTAAAGGGACATAAGTTTTCTATACTTCATTCAAACTGGTGAGCATTACTAGATTGTGATAAATTTTATATGTATAATATAATGTCTAAAGCAACTACTAAAACATTTACAAAGAGACATACTCAGAAACAATATAGATAAATCAAAATTAAATTTTTTAAAAAGGACAAATAACACACAGGAACACAAACAAAAAACAAAGCAATGAAGAATAAAAAAACAACTCTAAAGAATAAAATGCCTAACTCAAGATCTAACATATTAATAATTATATTAAATGTAAATGACTTAAGTACACCAAATAAAAGATTAACAGCATGAATTAAAAAAAAAAAAAGATCCAGGGGAACTAAGATCCTGCAAGCCATGCAGCACAACCAAAAAAAAAAAAAATCCAACTATATGTTGTGTACAAGGTACAAGAAACTCACTTCAAATAATGATACAAATGATACTGATGCGCAATGTAAATTAGTCAAGCTCAACAAATGTTAGCAGCATGGAAAAAACTTTTCATCTTACTGAATGACAGTTACATACCAGTTTATTGTATTACTATCATTTATTGATTGCTCTTAAAACTGTGAAAAACATACTTTAGGAAAAACTATAAAACTATAAATAGACATCTCTTAAGTATCTTAAAGCACAATAACTCCTTTCATCTCTATTCTTTCTCATGGTTAGGACTGTCCAACATCTTCGTTAGCTCTGCTTTTCTTCTTCCCAATTTTAGACATTATCACTAGTATTTGTAAACAGTAAGCATTTTCTTGTAATTACTCATGTTATTTTTCTTCTGATTATTTATTGCATTTCATATTTTTTCAAGGATGATTTTCCATTTTCTCGATGTACAGCCTTTCAAAGTTTTTTTTTTTGTTTTTTGTGTTTTGTTTGCTTTTTTGTTTTGCGGTACGCGGGCCTCTCACTGTTGTGGCCTCTCCCGTTGTGGAGCACAGGCTCCAGACACGCTGGCTCAGCATCCATGGCTCACCGGCCCAGCCGCTCCGCGGCATGTGGGATCTTCCCGGACTGGGGCATGAACCCGTGTCCCTTGCATCAACAGGCAGACTTTCAACCACTGCACCACCAGGGAAGCCCCTCAAAGTTATTTTTAAAAACAAAAACGCTAGTTTGAAAAGATACATGCACCCCAGTGTTCACAGTAGCATTATTTATAAATGCCAAGGTATGGAAGCAAAGTAAATTGCTTCCATCTATCAAGAGATGAATGGGGACTTCCCTGGTGGCACAGTGGTTGAGAGTCTGCCTGCCGATGCTGGGGACATGGGTTCGTGCCCCGGTCCGGGAAGATCCCACATGCCGTGGAGCGGCTGGGCCTGTGAGCCATGGCCACTGAGCCTGCACGTCCGGAGCCTGTGCTCTGCAACGGGAGAGGCCACAACAGTGAGAGGCCCGCATACCGCAAAAAAAAAAAAAAAAAGCGATGAATGGATAAAGAAGATGTGTAATGAAATACTACTCAGTCATTAAAAAAGAATAAATTTTGCCATTTTCAGCAACATGGATAGATTTGGAGGGCATTACGCTAAGTGAAATAAGTCAGAGAAATACAAATACTGTATGATATCACTTATATATGGAATCTAAAAACATACACCAAACTAGTGAATAAAACAAAAAAGAAGCTGACACAGATACAGAGAACAAACTACTGGTTACCAATGGAGAGAGGGAACGGGGGGGGAAAAATATAGGGATGGGAAATAAAAGTGTTATTATGAGATTATAAGAAATATGTGTGAAACTTTTGAAAATTGTAAAACACTATAAAATTTAAAGAATCTTTCATTCAAAAAATAAAGTAAAATTTTTAAAAAATAAAAAACGATTAAGTTTAGGTTTCACCTGCTCTTAAAAGTATAAAAAAATGGTTATTTTAGTGAAGTCCATTAATAGTAAATTTTGTTAATTTCTTTTAGTATAAAATGTCATATTTCACTCTCATTCTTGAATTAGGATTAAACTAGGGATAAGGTTTACTGTGAAATTTCCATTCTCTCTTAAACTTTGTTGATATTATTCTACTGTCTTCTAGCTTTCACTGTTGCTACTGATAATTTTTGTATTGATTTGTTATTATTTATGGGTAAACTGTCTATACACTCTGGATGCTTTAAGATATCTTTGATTTTAACATTCTGTAGTTTTATTATTATGTGGCTTACAATGGATTTCATTTTATTGATACTGCTTAGTGTTTATTAAAGTCTATCATCATTTCTGGAAATATTTTGTGTCAAATATTGCCTCTTTCACAGTCTATTTTATTATTTTGGGACTCTGATTTCATACATTAGACTTTATTACATTCTATGTCATTCATCTTTTTTTTTTTTTTTAAGATGTTGGGGGTAGGAGTTTATTAATTTATTTATTTATTTTTGCTGTGTTGGGTCTTCGTTTCTGTGCGAGGGATTTCTCTAGTTGTGGCAAGCGGGGGCCACTCTTCATCGTGGTGCACGGGCCTCTATCATGGCCTCTCTTGTTGCAGGGCACAGGCTCCAGACGCGCAGGCTCAGTAGTTGTGGCTCATGGGCCTAGTTGCTCCGCGGCATGTGGGATCCTCCCAGACCAGGGCTTGAACCTGTGTACCCTGCATTAGCAGGCAGATTCTCAACCACTGCACCACCAGGGAAGCCCCTGATTCATCTTTTATTTTATATTTTCTACCTCTCTGACTGTA
Organism: Monodon monoceros; assembly: GCF_005190385.1. Taxonomy (NCBI): domain Eukaryota; kingdom Metazoa; phylum Chordata; class Mammalia; order Artiodactyla; family Monodontidae; genus Monodon; species Monodon monoceros. The sequence goes on from NW_021703777.1 coordinate 68,409,576, forward strand.
TCCCCTGAATTCTGCAAAATGTCTTTAAATATAATTTACAGTATATATATATATAATTTATATAATTTATCTCTATACTGCTGTTTAAAGTATCAATAATTTTTTTTCTTTTTTCTGTAAGGCTTATCGTTTTCATTAATTAAAGTTCTATTTTTAAAAATATGTCTTTTCTTTTTCTGGTTTTGATTCTAACTTTTATATCCTTAAAATACTATTATTTTATATTCCCCAGCCAATATTTCCAAACCTTTATTTTGAATAAGCTCTAATTCTAATTCAAAAGATAGTACATTAGAACCCCACACTACACAAGTCCAACCTCAGGATCTTACTAATTTTAAACAGTCAATCACATATCCTCTATCTATTTAATTTATTAGGAATTTTTAAAAGTTAAATAAATTTTGCATTTATTATGCATATTTTGTCACATTTAAAATATTTATCCTATATTCATAGATATGTACACACTTCATTAAAAAATAATCCCAACAGTGATAGAAAGTGGGACCTCTCACCAAAAATTGATTAAATTATTAATCCAAGTTGTTTAATAGTTTAGACATATATAGGATGTGTAGGGATGTATGTGCATGTGTGTGTATGTTTTGGTAAGGGGTCCCCAAGGTCACCCCTAGGTTTGATTATTTGCTTGGAAAACTCACAAGATTCTCCATATAGTCCTATTCATAACTATGGCATATGACAATGAAAGGTAGAAAGCAAAATCAGCAAAGTGAAAGGCCACATGGGACAAAATCCAGAGGTAACATGTGCAAGCTTTCAAGAGTCCTCTCCCAGTGGATTCACATAGAATGTGCTCAGTTCCTTCAGTAACCAGCGTGACAACATATATAAAATATTGTCTAAAAGGGAAACTCATTATAGACTCAGTGCTCAGAGGTTTTGTTGGGTGTTATTCATATAGGCACCCTCTGTGTAGCAGTTACCACATTTTAAGACATCCAGTAGGAAAGGAGGTGCTCAACATAAAGCTACATTTTTTTGTGTGCAGTTTATACAGTGTGAGCCAGTCTTAACAAGTTATGAGAATGGTGGGTATGCTCCCATGATTGTAAGTTTCCAGACACCTTTAGAAAATAGTCCACTTTGTAAACAAATCTTTCTCAAAATAGCAGTCTCCAGTCTTCTGTGTTAACTATTTTCTGCACTGTATGTGTGTGTTCTATGTTCTTCCTACTTTAATTTATGCAAAAAATATATGAAGACAAATTTCAGGCATTCTCAGAAGCACATCTACAAAATCATTGTCTGTATACCTATATGTTCTCCATTCCCTCCTATTACTCCAGATGGACAATTCACGGTTCTAAGGCCAACTCCTCTATCAATGGATCATATCCCGCCTTCTCTCATCCTTCCCTCTCATTACTCTTAGCATATGAACATGCTATAATATTGCTATCTGAAAAACAAACAAAAAAACTAATTTGAGTAAGCACAATTATGAGAATACTATTGCCAAATCATCTTTAGATGATTAGAATAAATCTTACATGACTATATTTTTTTAATTTTTGCTGAAGGAGATTTCCTTATTTTTAAAGATATACACTCAATTTCCTATGAAGGTAGCATTTCTATTATGTAAATTAGCTAATTTAAATGTAAAAAAATGATGGGTATTTTTATTGAGTAATCTGTGAAATTTAAATCAAACGTATATATATATATATATATCATATGTACATATATTCACTTACAACGTTTAAAATAAAACAAGTTCTAATCATTGTTGAGTCATCAAATCATTGTTTCTAAGTCTGGGACACACATTTAATGTCTCTAAACTTCAAATCCTATAACACGAAAATAATTTTTCATGAAAATCATCCGGAGTACACGTGTTTGTGAGTGTGCTTGTGAGTAAGCATGTGCCACAAAGATTGGGGTATCATGTTTTACTCTATGTTTTCTTCTGATCCTCTGCACATTTTCCCACAAATAAAATACTTTGCATAGCAAAAGCATAACTGAAACTACCACAGAAATATTGAAATATTTAGGTGGGGTTTTGTATGAAGGACTCTGCCACTTGCCATAGCAATATGTTTATTTAGCTTTTAGCAATTAGTTCTTAGGGGCATGTATGAACTCCTTGATTGAATCTCGGTTTTACGCCTGCCGGCACTATCTGCTAGAACTTTTTATGTTTATGAGCTTCTGGGAAAAATATATGTCTACAGCTTTTTTTTTTTCCTTGTATATTGTTTTTGTAGTAAAGCACATTTTTTTATCCCCGCTGCATGCAGGATCTTAGTTCCCTGACCAGGGATCAAACTCACATCACCTGCGGTGGAAGTGCAGAGTCTTAACTGCTGGACCACCAGGGAAGTCCCAAGCACACTTTTAACATAGCTATCCTCTGGATAATGGATATTAGACTACTTTTACTCTGTTTGTTCTCTATCAGAAAGTTAGGCTCTCTTACTATTGCAACATAGGTTTTTAAAAGCATCTTGATTGAAATAGATTAGTTTAAAATCCAGGTTGATGTAGAGAATGGACTTGAGGACACGGGATGGGGGGATAAGGGTAAGTTGGGACGAAGTGAGAGAGTGGCATGGACATATATACACTACCAAATGTAAAACAGATAGCTAGTGGGAAGCAGCCGCATAGCACAGGAAGATCAGCTCGGTGCTTTGTGACCACCTAGAGGAGTGGGAGGGAGGTGCAAGAGGGAGGAGATATGGGGATATCTGGATATGTATAGCTGACTCACTTTGTTATACAACAGAATCTAACACACCATTGTAAAGCAATTATACTCCAATAAAGATGTTAAAAAATAAATAAAATAAAATAAAATCCAGGTTGAAAAGCAGAGATGCAGTAAAATATCTTTTTAGAAACAGCTTCTTTATTTCTATAAAAATCCTTCCAGAAATTTAAATGGAAATGTGCTTAAACTACATACCTGAAGGGAATAGACAGCTTTATAATGCTGAATGTTCTGATCATTACACATAGGTGTTTCTCTAGTTATGTTGTTGTTATTTATTTCAGCAATCTGGAAGTTTTTAGTGCGGAGGTCTTGAAAATACTTTATAAAATTATCTTTAAGGGTTTTGTGTTTTGTGTTGTTGAATCCTTTTTTAAAGGGCATTAGTTTTTAATCTCAATTTTAAAATTTGCATTGCTAGCATATGTACATACAATTGGCCTTTACATATTGATTTTGTATCCTGTCAACTTATTAAACCCCCTTATTAACTCATGTACCTTTTTTGTGAAGCCCATGGATTTTTTATACATAAACTATTCTGTAGTCTGTAAACAAAAACAACTTTATACTCCTTTCTAACGTGTATGGATTTTATTTCCTTTTCTTGCTTTAAAGCACTGGCTAGGATCTTAATATACAATATTAAATGGAAGTGATGAGAGCAAATACTTATTTTGTCCCCAATATTAGAGAAAAAGCACTCCATTTTTCACCATTAAGTATCATTTTAGCTGCAAGTATTTTGTATATGTTCTTTATCAGGATGAAGAAGTTTATTTCTCTTCCAAGTTTGCTGAGGTTTTGGTTTTTTTGTCTTTTGTTTTTTGTTTGTTTGTTATCATGAATGGGTATTGGTTTCTGTAAAATGCTCTTTTGCATCTGTTGTAATTATTCATTTTTTATAGTCTGTAATGCAGCAAATTATATTGATTTGTTTTTCAATATTAATTCAGCATCTTGCATTTCTGGGATAAAACCCATTTAGTGATCATAAGTTATCTTTTTTACATATGCCGTATTCAGTTTGCTAATGTTGCTAAGGATCTTGTCATCTGTATTCATGGAGTATAATGTTTTATTACAATGCCTTGGTCTCTTTCTTGTGTCAGGATATTGGTAGTAATATAAATGAGTTATTTAGTGTTCTCTCATATTCTATTTTGTAAATAATATGTTTAGAATTAGAATTATTTTTCTGCCTTCAGACTCTGTTTTAACTCTCACAGCAATTGCCTTTAGGCCATTAACAACTAAAAAACATAGTAGGCAAATAATTTCTGTAACTCACATGAGTAAATGCACATGTGGGAAGACTTACAGTTCCCATCAGCCAGACTAGAGAGGCCTTATTACATAAGACACTGGGCAGAGTCCTTAAAAGCATTATGCTTTGAGAGGAGAGTTAAATTAGTCTCAAAGTGAAGGTTGCTCTAGACATGGCATAACAAAGCTTAACAACAAGCCTTAACAGTATTAAATTGATCTAAGATAACTACAGGACATAAATTTTAATACTATTTAAAAGAATATTAAGACTCTGGTACTAATAATTGTAAACTTTACAACATACAAGAACTACTAAAAATTTACCAAGTTTGCACAGTAGCAGAAAAGCTTGACCCATAACTGGGAGACAAATCAATTAGTGAAAGAAATTTCTAAATGCAGAGATGTTCTTTTGAAAGCTATATAAACCTTATAAGTATGTACAAAATATAGAAAAAAATATGACCATAATATGGATAGAAACATTAGGCATAAAACAAAAGACAAAATGGATCTTCTTGAAATGTAAAATATGCTACTTGAAATGAAAAAAAAATACACAAGGTAAAATTAATAGATTAGCAACAGCAGAAGAAAGGATCAGTAAATTAAAGGCATAGAATTTTAAACTATCCAAAATAAAGTGCAGAAGGGAAAATGATTAGAAAAGGACATATTATCAGTAAACTGTAGAAAATGTTGTGTCCTAATATCCATGGCAATTGCAAATTTGAGAAAAAAAAAATGTAACTACCCAGATTTAAGAAGCTCAAAGAATTCCAAACAGAAAAAAAATCCACAAAGATAATCAGATCAAGGCAGATAATAATCAAATTGTTGAACAAAACTGAGAGAGAAAAAATCTTGAAAGTAGGTGAAGATATGGGAAAGAAACATATCATACATAGAGGAGAAATATATAAATAAGAACACAGGTCTCATTGAAACCCTGTAATCCAAAAGACAATGGAATCACATATTTAATGAGCTAAAAGAAAAATTATCTACCTAGAATTTTATACCCAGTAAAAATATCTTTCTAAAATGAAAACAATAGGAAGATATTTGCAACATGACCAACTGAGAGAATTCACATCCAACAGATCTACCATATAAGAATTATTAGAGACAATTGTGGCACAAAGAAAATGATGCAAGATAAAAATTTAAGTCTACATAAATAAATGAAGAGCTACCAAACTCCTAAATACAGGAATATATATGAGATAATTTTCCTCATTAAAATTTTTATTAAAAGGTAATTTACTATTTAAAGTAAAAGTAAAACAATATATATTAAAATTTATAACATGTAGAAATAAAATATATAACAATTGCACAAAGAATGTGAAGGAACATATGCAACTATAATGTTGTAAGATTCTTACACTGCATGTATAACCTTGAAGTTAGACTGCAGTAAGTAAAGGATACATATTATAAACCCTAAAATAATTTTTTAAAAGACATATAGTTAATGAGACAATAGTAGAGAAAAAACAAAATTGTAATTAAATAGCCAAGTAGTCCAAAGAAAACCATAAAAAGAGGAAGAAGGAGAAGAAGAAAAAGAAAGAGGAGGTAGAGGAGGAGGGAGGAGAAGAGGAAGAACAGACGGTACAGAGAGAAAGAAAATAGTAAGATTGTAGATTTAAACTTTTTGGATATCTGGATTTGTCTAGAGATTCTGGTTGAAGATACATAGTTGGAAGCCGTTATTGTATATAATTGAATCCATAATCATGGGTGAGATTACATAGAGTAAATCAATAGTGTCGGAAAGGAACACAGTGTAAAACCAAGCCTTGATAACCACCAATATTAAATGGCTAGGTAGAAGTTGATGACCCTGCAAAGGCAACTGAAAATAATCAATAGTAGTAAGAAATACAGGAAGGTATGAGACTTCAGATGTAAATGGAAGAAACTGTTTCAGGAAGATGTTGAAAATAAACAATATTAAAACCATTATTACCAGAGTAATAATCATTAATCCATAATAATGATCATATATGATAGAATATGCTTATTTACAGTTGCATGTCATAATTGGCTCAAGAATATAAAAAGTGACTTTCAGATTCTACTTGCCAATCCTTTCTGTTATTTCTATAGCATAAGATATGTGAGCAAGAAATACAGTACTTAATACTATATGCCACTGGGATTTGTGATTGGTGTGGTAGGCAGCAAAAACTGACTAGCACACTGTCACTAGTTATTGTTATTGTATCAGATACATTTATTTTGCTACCCAAATAAAATCGTGTAAGAGGATTAGGGCTAGACTGTTTGAGCCATGGTGACAGTGCCTGTTCTGTTCCACATGTGTATTATCAGGGCATCAGAAATGATTCCAGAGTTGCCACAACTCTGTCTCACAGGAATTTTCATTTAGTATCAAGTCAACATTTACCTCTTGATAATCTGGGCTACTCGGCTACTCAAGCCAGCCCTTTTGACCTCTAATTTTGTACCATCAAGAAGTTTTTGTCATTTTCTTATGAAATCTAGTATTAGGCAATATGTTTTTCTCCGATCCTGTTGCTTTATTAGTTGCATGTATACTTCCCTCTGCACATTAATATAGTGTGATGGTTTCCAACTTTCCAACTTATGTCTGACTTATAAATCATAAGATCACTGCTATTAATGCCCTATTTAGAAGTAGTATAACTAAAGCCTGTCAACATTAGCATTTGCACTTTTATCACTTATATTTCCCTCTCTCATGTGACCCTCTGCATGTGTTGGGAGGAAAATGACAAATATAGGAGAAAATGGGTGCTAGAGTAAGCAAGGATGTGTCATTTAACCAATGAAAAACATGCATATTATTTCTTTTTATAAATGTTTTTTAAAAGACGATTGATTCAAATGCCATTTTATTGAAGAGTTGTATATATGAAACAAGATAAATTTTGCTATAAGAATTTATGCTCATAAATTTCACATTGTGGTTTATTTATTTTTCACAAATAAATGGATAGGATATATGAAATTATTAAGATCATGAGATATTATTAAGATCATGAAGAAAGGGAGAAGTGTAGAGGGTAGGTGAAACTCTTGTAATTTTAGGTTAGGTTAATCTAAGAAAGGTGATATTTTAATAAAGATTCAATAGAAGTAAGGTTAGAAAATATTTAAATATGTGGGGAAAGAGAATTCTAGAAAAAGGAAGAGCAAGCACAAAGGATCTGAGTAGATGGCATGCCTGGTACGTTCAAAAATAGTAAGAAAGCCAGTGATTTTTGAACAGCATGAGAGGAAGAAAATAATAAAACAGTTCACTGGGTAAAGTAAATTTTTTTTGTAAGCTGACGAAGACTTTAGTCAATTTTTAGTCAGTTGACCAAACTTTAGTCAAGCTCCTCTGAGCCCTCTTCTGAACTAGGTTTCAAATTTGATCTTCTTTGTCTGTCCTTGTCCTTGCAGAATCCAGTTTTAGCAAAATCCTGCTAAACTAGGTTTAGAGAGGATCCTCCCACATTTAACTCCTGATCACAGTAAATATCTGATCATATTCCTCATCTCCCACCCTCCCCCAAGTGACAGCTGGTCACCCTGGCCTGCCTCCAGCAAGAACTGGATTACATCAGTTTACCCTTGGTGCCCCCATGGGCCCCACAACCTGCTTCTCAACTGGAAATCCCCATTGTTCTTGTATTTGGAGTTGAGTCACATCTCTCTCCCTTGCTGTGATAGTCTTGACACCTGTTGCAAATCTTTGAATAAAGTCTTCCTTAATGTTTTAATGTGTCAGAACATTGTTTTCTTTAACAGGGTCATTATCTATGTTAATATGTATATTGACTTCAAAAAACTAAAGATAACCTATGATAATCCAATAAAACCAATGCAAATTTATGGAGGAAAATGAAAAATATGATTTTTAAAAATAATAGAACTGCTTATGTTGGGTTATTTTGGGCTCAGTAGCTATACCTCCCAGCATTTATTTTCCTTGACATTAGAAAGGTTTTTTTTTAAAGTTGGAAAGCTAAGATATATATAGGTGACTATGTAACAATAACATTTAAAATATTTACCACTGAAGAAAATGAGTATTCACCCCTTGTATAAGGAAAGATACTGGATTAGATGTTGGTGGATTGTAAAATTCTAAGGATTGCTCCTAGGGGGAAAGTATCTGTTACAAAGGAAGTAATAAAATAAATCACAGTGGGGGTCTAATTGTCAAGGTGGACTCAAATAGTGCAGTGAATGCTTCTCAAAGAGAGAAAAAAGTAATAAAACTCACCCCATTGCTGAGCAAGGGGAAATCTTACTGGCAGATGCTAGGAAGAAGAAAGTGCTGACCTAAAGAGTGTGTTAAAAGGCCAAGCAAACAGAAAAAATATATGCATGGGTTACTGAATAAAGCAAGAAATAAGCATTCTACAAAAGCATTAATGAGGAGCAAAGCCTTTCACAGAATCAGTTGATAGGAACTGTAGGCAAAGACTGAGGATTTGTAGTGTATGAATTCCAAGCAATAAGAGTGCTAAAACATACCCCTACAATTTTAGCCCAGAACAGAATGGAATGAGTGGTGTGTAAAACACAGAAGGAACCCAGATTACACCACAGAGGAGGTTACTTAGTTGTTTGGCTCCCCAGTTAGTGGAGTGCATTAGTTTGAGGAACTGGGAAGGCATAGCAGAATCCCAGTAGATAGCTTTGTATATGATGCAGTCAGGATTCTTGCACAATACAGCAACAGGATATAGGATACAGGAACAGTCCTCTGTGTATGTGAATGTTTAATTTTAGAGTTGGGATTGTCTTTAAAAATCTATTTGACTTTATTTAAAATCCTGAATTAAAGAGTCCCTCTTATTATTCTTACCAACAGTGTCCTGCTCAGAGTGATTTCTGCCTGGAAAAATAGTCAAAATTCTGGTTTCCAGAATAAGAGAGAAAAATAAGCTTTACTCCCTATCACCACTGATTTACTGTGCTTTTTATCCTACCCTGAAAACAACAGTTTTCAAAGGGGTCAATTGTTTTTAATTGTGTGCAGATATCCTGCTCAACTTCATCTCAACCTACTTATGAACCAGGTAACACATGGAATGATTAATTCAATTAAGTACTTTTATTACTGAATGTTTTTCATGACATATTCAATGAAAAGTTCTGTGGCTTATTATAAAAATTATTGAAGTCAATAACTTCTCTCTGCTTTTTTGAACTATTACTCTATAGAAAACTTTCAACTGTTCAGTGTGAAAATTATTTTTCCATTTTCTATTATGATAATTTATCAATGCAACCTGAAGGAAGTTAAAAGTGAGATGAAAATGTACACTTTGTACACATGGCTTAGATCTTTTCCTATTCTGATTTGTTATAAGAACTTGTGAGGATCCTCTGATACTCTGACACTTCTAGTGCATTAAGCCATGTGCCTTCCAAAATGGAGACTGGGAAAACCATATCAATTTTGAGTACAATTATTTTAATTTATCTTGATAAAATTCTATGAAAAATATCTAGTTGTTTCCACTATTACTGCTAGCTGTAATTCCTGCAAATTTTAACCCCAAAGCATTTTTATTTCCCTAAAAAGGGAATAGGTTTATAATCGTGGCTAGGGCTTCTCACCAACAACTCATTCCCTCTCAGAACCAAGGGCCTTAGGTGTTTAATTCCGTGACTTGATCCTCCTGTATACAAAGTCAGCTCACTTGAAGATTTTGGTACATATTTCCCTAGGACTGGGTCAAAGGGCAAATTAAAGGGGCTACTCAATATAAAGCTCTAAAGCATCTCTTCTTCATGGTGATTACTGAATTAATTCAAATGACTTCATAGTTCCATGTTTAATCAAAATTAATGAATTCATCACCAGTGCACTGATTTATTTGTGTGATTAGAACTAAAAAGGTCATTCTCATCATTTTTCACCTCTTTTAATCTCGGTTTCTCTATTAAGGAGAGTAGATTTAATGCCTCTTGAAAAGAGATGTTTCTTTTCCTTGTATTGTGTGAATTAATTTAATTCTCTATGAATAGATTTCACTCAGCATTTCAATGAGCTTAAAAAGGATGTACTACAAGGGAGAGCCAGTGTGTATCTATTTTTTCCAAAAGAATGTCCTGGGGAAGAGTTATATGTCCCTGTGGGGCTTAAGGGACACTTCTGTTATTGTATCTGACAGTGTTTAAGAATATCTCTTAAAGTGTCCATTTCCTTCCCCCTTTCCTCTCTCCACTGAGTCTGAATTTATAAAGGAAAGGGACTCTGTCTTAACTATTTTATATTCTCTGTATGTAGTGAATGACAGCACTTAGCAGTTGCTGAATTATATTTATTGAATAAATGGATGGAATGATTACATTACACAATTGGATTACAAACCAGTTTGTACTTTCCTTACACTACAACTGTTTTTCTCATTCCAGGAAACTACTACCTTCCTCAAATCAGGAGCTAGTATCACATAGAAGTGAAAGGGTAAAGAACAAGAAACGTGAAAAACCTGTGGTATTTTGTTAGAGAGATGAGGAGAAAACAGAAGTTAAAAAACATATGCAGGGTACCTTGTTTTATCAGTTTTCTATTGCTACTATAGCCAATTACCACATTACTGACAGTTTAAGGCAACACAAATTTACATTCTTACAATTCTTGAGGTCAGAAGTCCAAAACGGGTCTCACTGTAATAAAATCATGCTGTTGACATGGCTGTGCTCCTTCTGGGTTCACTAGGAGAGAAAATGTTCTCTTGCCTTCTCCACCTTCTCAAGGCCACCTACTCTCCTTTGCTTGTCGTCCTCTTACTACATTTTCAAAGCCAGAAATTTTTGGCTGAATTCTTCTCATGTTGCCGTATGTCTGGGTTTCCACTTTGCTGCCTCCCTCTTCTACATTTTTTAAGGGCCCCTGTGATTAGATTGGATTTATGAACTAGGATACTCTTCCCACCTCAATGTAATCACATCTGCAGAGTCCATTTTGCCATTTAATGGAACATATTCACATGTTCCAAGGATTAGGACATGGATATCTTCGGGGAGTCTTTATTTTGCCTGCAACATACCCTATTCCAGATTGTTACACAGTGGTTTCTCCACCAAGGAAATAATCTTGAGACACATTCTTCTTTAAAATGCAAGGGAAGAAGGAAGTGTCATTTAGTGAGCACCAGCAATGTAGTAAGAAGTAGTCTGTTACTTTCCCATAAATTATCACAGGAAGTCATTACACACTAAATATATACTGAACACTTTCCATGTAACCACCTTTCATGGGTAAGGTACGGCACACAACATGTTTACCTAGACAGACAGGGCTCCCCTAATGCATTTAACATTCTAGTATATTTGATGTTAATAAAAACAAATGAACAAACAAAAATAAACAAGTAACTTGTTATTGAGAAATGTTTTACAAAGGGAATAGACATTTTGATTTATTACAAAGTAACAGGTAAAGTAAGGTAAAGGATTACTTTAAGTATGATGGGAACATGTGAACAGTTTTTTATTAAAACTGAAAAATGACACTCATTCACAGGAAAATATATTATTACTCTCACTTTATAGTCAAAAAAGTAAGCACTTAATTGAATAATTTGTGCTAGGTCAGAAAGCTACTATAATGACAAAGTTGGAATTTAAGCCCAGATTTTTTGACTGAAAAGTAAAATTTATGTTTCATGAAACCTAATCGGCATTAGGTTGTGGCTACTTTAATGTACAGCAGTAGTTACCAACCAGGGGCAGGGTAGGGGGATAAGAATTTACATTCCTTCTTCCCTGAGGATATTTGGCAATGTCTGTGGGCATTACTGATTGTCACAACTTGGGTAGAGGTACTAATAGCATTTAGTTGGTCAAGGCCAGGGATGCTGTTAAACATTCTACAGACACAGAAGAGTCTCTGCCCCAACAACAAATAATTATCCACCCCAAAATGTCAGTGGTATTGAGGTTGAAATAGTATGACCTATGTAGATGTGCTGAACAATGGAAACTTTAAGAAAACTGGCATATAGTCACTCTAGAATTGTAGAAATGAAATTAGATAATCCATGAAAAGCATATGTAAAGTTAGGTATCTCATGAATGAAAGTAGTGATAACAAGGGCAATGACAATGATGATGACAATGATGATAATGATGAATAGTTATATACATAGGAAGAAAATTTGACAGTGAAGAGAAGAGCATGATTTGACAGAAGGCTATGCTCACAGACTCTGGGTAGGTCTGATTTCAGCTGACACATATGACTCGGCTGTCAAATTTTATTGCTCCTGGAAAGCCCAAAGACCAATGTCAGTCTAAATTAAATACTTGTCTCATTCTGTATCCAGAGACCCCAAAGCTTTTTTTTCTCAGATCACTGAAAAACAGACCATCATGGCTGGAGCTATTCTTATTAACAATCTCGACTGGTGTTGAAAAATTTGGTGAAATTTATTGTTAAAGAATAGTCTTTCACAGTGCAATTGATGAGGAAGATGTTAATATCTAACATTTACATTGTGCTTTACAGTTCTATATATTTATATATATAATCTCATTTGACCCCACTCAATCCTGTAAATTATTTGTATCAGTCATTTTCTTCACTCTTTCCATATTATGCATGATAAATCTAAATCTAAACTTATGTGTCTTTTTACTATTTCTTAAGATATTATAGTTTCTGTAAAAATCTGAAATGACAGACCCTTGACGACAGGTTTCTTTGTAACTATTCTAAAGTTCTTTTTGGTAGCACAATGACAATAGTCTGCATTTTATTTGAGAACATTTTATCTATAATTATCTGCTGCCTAAATACTATTTTTTAGTAAACATATATATATATATATATATATGTAGAAGTATAACACATCCACAGAAAAGAGCAAAAAGCATAAGTAAACAAATAAAAAGATTTTCATAAAGTAACACATAGTTTAACCTTTAACAATCAAGAGAAAGAATACTACTACTCCTCTAGAATCTCCCATTTGCTCCCTACTAGTCATTGTCCCCAAGGCTTATCATTTTATTGGGAAAATGTTATACACATTAAAATTCATTGTCTTAATTGCCCAATTCCATGAGACCCAACCATTTTATATACAAGTGTAATCATTACCCAAACAAGATATGGAACATTTCCATCACATCACAAAGTACTCTCACACTCCTTTTCAGTCCTCGTTCAGGAAATCACTTTTTAATTTATATTATCATAGTTTTTTTCTTACTCTTTTACTTTATATAAATAAAATAACAATGTATGTTTTGTGTGCATATATGTATGTAAGAGGGTGGCTTCTTTTACTCAACATATTATTTTTTCTCACTTTTTACTTTAATTTTTTTTTTTTTTATTGAAGTATAGTTGATTTTGAGTTTCACCAGCTTTGCTTCAAGAGTAATTCATTTGTTCCACTTCCGAAATCCATCGTAGGACATAACACAATTTATTTTTTATCCAGGCTCCACTGCATGAACATTTGGTTTATTTTCAGTTTTAGACTATTATAAAAAAGGTTGCTATAAATATTCTTGTAATCTTTTAATGATCATATACATTTGTGTATCTTAAATATCTAGTAGTTGCTATGCCATAATAGTGGAGGTACACCAAAGCTGCTAGGAAAATTTAGCAATAATTATAATCTTTCGGATCTAAAGAAAGTTTAGTGAAGAAGTAAACATAATTACTTTATGGTGTGTCATAAGCAAAGTTGTAATTTAAAAAATAATAGTTTTTTTTTTTTTAACTCACAGTAATTCTTATCCCAGATACTGGGAATTTTATAAATTAGGAGTATGGAGTGTTGGGAATGACAGAATACAGACTGTCACTGTTTCTCTTTTATTAAAATATGGATGAAAAATGAACATTTCTTAATTATCTCCTAGGTAACATAACTATGATAGACATTTCAAAAGCTGATTTAAATATATCAGAAACAGCTCTATCATTCTATAATATCTCTACAGAGTAAAAGAGATATATAGGGTGTATCAGTTTCCTATTGCTGCAGTAACAAATTACCACAAGCTTACTGACTTAAAAGAACATAAATTTATTATCTTACAGTTCTATAGATCAGAAGTCTGTCACATCCCTGGTTTCCATGCTGTTTTCATCCCATGGTTGCAGTACTTGTCTATTTAATGTCAAAATTGGTCAAGAGTGCCAAGAAATTCTGATGGATCACCTGTTTGCCAAATTTAGGCTTATCTGTCACCATTTTATATGAGGGGTCTTATGGTCTCCTAATGATCAGGGTAAATTACCCCTTCTGAGGAAGGGACTCCTTTCCTTGCTTTTTGGCTTTTGGTATTAGAAGCCTATAGTGACCAACTGGTAGCTAGAGTTCAAAGTTTAAGTAACTAGCTATTTCCCCTAGTAGTAGTCCTTCCCTTCTAAGGACTAGGACCTCTAAACTATACATATTGATAATTTTTGACATATGCATATACCTGTGAATCCAACACCATAAGCAAGATAATAAATATATACATCACCCCAAAAGTTTTTTTTTTAGTCCTTTATGCAAATCAACACCCCCCCAACCACCACACCCAATTTCCATGATGCCAATGAATTGCTTTTTGTCACTATAAAGCCAGCTTGCAATTTTTTGAATTTTAAGTGAATGGACTCTTTCACGAAGATAATATATGGGGTGAAGGAATTATTGTATATCTTGATTATAATGGAGGATAAAGAATTCAGGCACTTGTCAAAACTCATAGAAACATACATCTAAAAGGGGTGAATTTTATTGTATGTAAATTATACCTGGAGAAGACTAACTGTTAAAAAGATTAAATATGTAATGAATTTTAGAAGCATTTCTAATTTAGCTGAAGGTTGTACTGCAAAAAAGTGGTGGATTTGGGGATTCATCTCAGCTAGTCTAACTACAGAGCTTAGTTTCAAACCATGTTAATTGCAATACACACTTATTTTAATATAATAAAATATTACTTTAATGTGCTAATTTTCAAAATTCACTCATTAAGAATCAGAAATTTCCAGACTTCTAAGATATATATCTTTGTAGCAGTGATGTCCTTTGAAACTCAAATAAAAGAAGTTTATACCTCATAAACATAAGGACTCTGCCAGGGGACTTTCTTGACTCTTTCTTCTTATTCCTCCACTTCACCAAAGACATAAACAACAGCAGTTATAAATAGTAGTTTAAAAAGACAGAGGTAGAGAATGGACTTGAGGACATGGGGAGGGGGAAGTATAAGCTGGGACGAAGTGAAAGAGTAGCATGGACATATATACACTACCAAATGTAAAACAGATAGCTAGTGGGAAGCAGCTGCATAGCACAGGGAAATCAGCCCGGTGCTTCGTGACCACCTAGAGGGGTAGGGTAGGGAGGGTGGGAGGGAGGCACAAGAGGAAGGGGATATGGGGATATATGTATACATATAGCTGATTCACTCTGTTATACAGCAGAAACTAACACAACATTGTAAAGCAATTACACTCCAATAAAGATGTTAAAAAAATTATGTTTGGATGATTATTCTTCCATGTCACCTTACATCAGAGACTATAATTCAGATAAACAAAAAACATACAATCACAGAATATAGGCACTTAATGGAATTCCAGAGATTATTAATCTAATGCCTCTAGTTGGCATTTAAAAAATCAAAGTCCACAGTTACATGACTTGTATGCTGTGACACAGGTACTTAGTTGAGGAAAAGTCAGAACTCGATTCCACGTTCTCTAATTCAGACCAGTACTCTCTCTTCACTCGTACATAATAATCTTGGTGCTGGAAATTGTGCTATTCAGAGTACTTGAGAAGAGACAGAATGGTATTTGTAAGTAAACCATAAAGTTTATCTGAAGGGTTCTTATCTATATTAATTTCTATATTTACCTTAAAAGAAATATATCATAATTGAATTATGAGAAGTTTGACAGAAGAAGTAGAATATTGAAAGAATTATCAGAGTCAGCCCTGATAAGGGAATTAGAAACTTTGACAGAATCATGCTCATGCTATGGAATATTGGGCAAATCACTTAACTTCATTTCTGCTGTAGAATAAAATTCCATTTATATATCATTGGACAGGGAAAAGATATGAGATTTCATTACTAAACTCATGTGAAAGGGCAGAAGCATTCATTTATTGTCTCTTTCTGAATGGTGAGACTGCTTCTTATATATTAGTTTCTTATCTGTTTTAGTACCTTGAAGGATGTTGTCATTAGATTAGAAGTTTAGATACATTTTATGGCCATTTACTGAGTATGCCATGTGCATTAAATCTTATTTTACAAAAAGCTACAATGTTTCCATGTTGTTAAATGATGGTTTTCGAAGTAAGTTTGACATTAGTTATTATAGTTATACTAACTTCCTTTCTCGTACCAGAGTAGGAAGTGAAAAGTGTATGATTTCTGAAATTTTAGAAGACTGAGCTTTACATTAAAATAAAAGAAGTAAATAATAGCATTGGGTAGGGAGACTATTTAAAGTTTAAGTGCACACCTTAATTATATTCTTATTGTTGATGTAACCTTAGTTTATGTTCTCTTATAAATCACAGATTGGTGTTATTTTGAGAAAGCGTCAACTGTACAGTACAAAAATATGAATAATTTTTTGCAATTTAAATTATTTTTCTGTAACAGCAAAAAGAAAAATAGATGAATAGTGCCAATTATTGGCTGAATTATGTCCACCAAAGAGATATGTTGAAGTCCTCACCCCTCAGAAACTCAGAAAGTGATTTTATTTGGAAACAAGATTACTACAGATGTAATTAGTTAAAATAAAGTCATATTGGAGTAGGGTGGGCCCTTAATCCAACAGAACTGTAGTCCTTCTAAAAAGAAGAGAAGAGACACAGGGAGAGAGACACATAAGGAGAGAACACTAGGTGACAATGAAAGCAGAGACTGAAGTATGCAAGCCAAGGAGCCAAGGATTGTTGGCAAACCACAAGAGGCTAAGAAAAGACAAGGAAGGATACTCCCCTACAGTTTTCTGAGGGAGCATTGCCTGGCCAACACCTTGATTTTTGGACTTGTAGCCTCCAGAACTGTGAGACAATACATTTCTGTTCTTTTGAGTCATCCAGTTTGTGGTACCTTATAAGGCAGTCCTTGGAAACGAATACCATTTAGTTTGTGCCATTTTTCTTATTCATCAAGACACATCTAGAGAGTTATATGTAAGAGATAGATGATACCCAATTTTCTAAGTAATTGAGATTTAGAAAATGTATTTTGCATGCATGTAATGCTCATTTAAAAATATTTTTCCATTTATTATAATGCTTTGGCATCTTGGAGCCTTGTAGACCCAGGGGAGGCCCTGTTCCTCCCAGAGCTAGCTAATTCCTAAAGATAGCACCTTGCCTAAAAGCATGCCTTTGATATGCAAACCAAGCATTATCTAGAGTCCAAAATGGCCAACCACCTCCTTTTACAACTACCTCACATATGACAATATTCCTGATACCCCCAAATTCCACCAAATTACCCCAGGGTCAGGTACCAGACAAGGAGTCTGCCCCTAATATCAGAGGCAATGGAAATTATTCAATGTATTCCATCCTAAACTTACTCAGAATATCTACCCTGCCTTGCCCATTCTTTGCAGGGAAAATCACAACAAAGGATCGGGGCCTGGCTTTTCCCTTCTCCCTTCTTATCAACCCGTGTGCTTCCACAGGTAGTTCTACATGCTGTGATGTACCCTCTTTTGGGGGGAACTGTAAATAATAAGCTATTCTTTCAAGGCAGTTGTCTCTGTCATCTTGCCATTCCTGATTAAATAAAAATCCCAGATACATTTTAATTCATACATTCACTTTACTGCCATAAATGAACCTGTTTGGCATTATATTACATTACCTTGGGGGGAAAAAAGGAGAAAATGCTGAATAACAACACATACTTTACCTATACTTACATTTTTGCACAAAATTCTATCAACAAGAAGGGCATATTCTATTACATTGTAAGCATTTCTAGGCTACAAAATAGAACCTTAGCATTTTTTTGTATGAACTTTGCTGTTAAAAAATAGTGTGGCCTTGAATAAATCAATTAAATATCTGTCATTTTCCTCTTTTGTCTAACCAGCATAATGACATTTGTCCTCCCTACCTGACAGGATTTCTATGAATAATATTTTCTCACACATTTACTTAAGTCTACAAATATGGCAGTCAACTTGCTAGTGCACTAGACCAGTTACAAAGGTGAATGAAACTTGGCATTCACCATTGAAGAAAATGAAAATTACATGTATATGTACCTTGGAAAGTTAAAAGAGTTATATAAATTTAAAGTGTCTTTCATCATCACCATTTTTATTACCTACATATTAAAATTCTGATAGAATTAACTGCATCAATAAAGCCTATAATATAGGATATAAAACATGAAGGATAAGTATAATTGACCAGCAATTCCATACAGAAATATTTCCCAGGAATACAGAAAGCACTGCGTTAAATCCAAGCAATGAGTGAAGGGAGAAAAATGAGGACACTACGTGCCTAAAAGAATATGTATTTGCGTGGGTACATGTCAATCCCAAACTCCCTAACTATCCCTTCCCCCCGCCCTTCCCCCTTGGTAACCATAGTTTGTTCTCTAAGTCTGTGAGTCTGTTTCTGTTTTGTAAATAAGTTAATTTGTATCATTTCTTTTTAGATTCCACATAAAAAGTTAACAACAAAAAAAATAATATGTATTGGGAGACAAGGGATTAAAGCCCCAATATGCAACCTTGAATAGTACACCATACTGCTTGTTTCCAGATCTGATTAGCTCTAGACTAGATAGTAGTGTGTAAGAAGAACCTTTCTCAGAATCTCTCAAATTTATAGCATCTGCATTCTCTGCATAAAAGGATGTCCCCACTCATCACAGTGCAAAGTGAAGTTTTCTTTCTTTTTGTATTTCTATTTTGTTTTTTTCCTAAACAAGGGAATGTTCTCTCCTCTCACACATAAATGGTAGGTATTACAAAATGATAGTGTGTGTGTGTGTATAATTATATGTAGTCACAAAATATGTGCATTAAAACATTAAATATTGTTAAAATAATATTTAGAAATAATTTATAGGTTGTATAAAGCTTATTTGTAATATTAAGCAAAAGAAAAGCTACAAATTATTTTATGATATTCTCAGGGATATATTATAACCACATAGTAAAAAAGATTTAAATCATTAGTAACAGTGATTTTCTTTTGTGAGATGAAGGCTGATTATTATTTTCCCCAATATACAGAGTTTTCATTCTGAGTTATGACTTTTGCCCTGGAAAACATAATATTTGCAAAGTAAATCTATTTATTAAATTGACCTATTCCAAATCATTTTATATAGCAGGGCAATAGCCTTAAAACGTGTCTTAATTTTTTATTTTTTTTTTACTTATTTCCCCCAAATTGCATTTTGTCTTGGGCATTTAAAAATGAACTGGGTAGAATGTACTTTAGGATATTAGGATAAATAGAAAATCCTTCACTTAGTAAGCTATATTTTAAAAACAGAAGAAAATGTGCAAGGAAAGTTATTTAGGCATATCCTTCTTGAAGCCTTCGCTTCATGTAACTGAGCTTTCAGCAGTATATTTAACCTGAATTTTTGAAGCTTCTACAATTTGATTATAGCTAAGATGAGTGATATTTGCCCAAATAAAGTTTGACTTGATCCTTCTGGCCCATAATGCTGCAGATTTATTTCTAAGATTTAATCTGTCCTAAATTTTAGGAAACAAAATTAAGTTAATTTTTAGGATCTAGTCACTTATTTCAAATCTTAATATCAGTTTTCCTGTTTTGGGAGCTATAACTCTATAATTCATTTAAGAAATTATTACACATTTTTATATGCCTTCATTCATAACAAGTTTCTTGTCTTAAATTTTCTATGTGTAATCTAAAAGCAGATACTCTAATTTCAGAATCTGTCTTCCAGTTAACAAATCCTTTTAATATAATTTTTCAGCATTGCAGTATTTTCCATAAATACTTAAAATCTTGAATCTTCTAATATGAAGAATGTTTTCTCTACTTTTAAGAATTAGAGAAGACTCTTAGTTACATTTAAGAAACATATAGAAACCCCAAAATGCATCACAACAAAATGGATCATTAATTGCATATCCCTTTAGACAAAAGTCACTTATTTAATATTACCTTATTGTACGCTAATTTAGTGTAATATCATTTTAAAAAGTTAAATGAAAATTGGACATTAGGCATCAATCATATTTCATACTGAAATTTTCCAATCTCCCTCCCCAGGGGATCAGAAAATGATGTGGGCTGAGAAAGGAGTTCTAATAATATCTTAGGAATTTGGTCAGACAAGGCAGTGATTCACTTTCTGCCAGAGGCAGGTCTAGAATTTCTTTATTGGTTTATTGAGTGGGGATGGAAGAAGGCTTTAGGGAAGCAATGTGGTTGGGGATGCAGCTAGGGCACATGTCTTGAAGATGCAGTCCCAAACCACTTCAAATGAGAATAAGATTTTCATGAGTTTTTTAAAATGGCATAGAGTACTAATAACTCGGGGGCTTAGAGACACACCTGACCAACCACAAGCCACCTGTTGAGTGTTACCTACTCTCTCCCAGAGTCTTAGAGAATGGATCCTGAGAACAATCAAAAAAGGCTACCTATTTTCTAGTTTAATAGAAATAACAGTCTCATGCTAGATTATCTCTTATGCACAGGGCTAAATAAGAAAAGAAAAACAAAATACTCTGCAAAATTGGCAAGCAACAATGGGAAGGTATAATGCCCTTGACAGAAAGGTAACATATAAAGGTCTTCTTGAGACAGGGTTTGTATGTTTGGTTATAATTTTTCCCCCACCTCGGCAGTGGCATAGTCTTAGGTTATAGAATTATGAGTAAGAGGGTATGATATCCTATTCATTCATTTATTTATTCAATCAACAACATATTACTGAATGCCTTATGTCCCCTTCTATATAATGAAAATACAATAAGGACAGTAATGATTCCTCACTGTAACTATTTTGCTGTGGAATGTGGCAGAGAGGAAACTATAAAGAATATATTACCACATAAGTGTTGTGACCAGTTTAAATACAAGAGGCTCTGGGAACACACAGGGAGAGCAAGTCCTAATCCAATCCTGGGAATTATTCATCCTTCTTCTGCTTAAACAACATGTGATTAAAACTAACTTCAAATCTAGATGATTCAAATTATTGCTTTTTAAATATTGTTAATATTCACTGTGATAACTAGTTATGTTGTAGATAATTAGTGTTAGTAAACAAGAACAGGAAATTTTGACCTTAACAGAATGATTTTGGCAAAATAAAGTCTGAAGTCTCACTTATAGACAGTAAGAATTCCTCACCTGCATAAGAATATTTAATGATCCAAGAACCTCAACAAACTGCAAAGAAAAATAAATAAAAATAATTCTACATATAGGTACATCTTTTTCACACTGCTTAAAACCAATAACAGAAAAACTATTGGAAGCAGAGTAAAAAGAGACAATATATAAGCTTTTAATCAGAAATGGTGGAGGCCAAAATACCACAATAAGACATTTTTAAAGTGCTGAAAAAAAAAACCACCCAGAATTCTATACCCAGTAAAAATACACTGTAAAAGTGATTTTTAAATAAAGACATTATCACATTAGATAAGTGAGATAGATAATTGGTAACCAACAGAACTTCATTACAAGATACTCTGAAGAAATGAGATAAAATGAAATACCAGATCTAAGAAAGAAAAGAAAGGCACCAGATGTGGTATGTGAAGTAGATTTTTTTTAAAAAAAGGTTTTTTAAATAGTTCTTTACTCATAAATTTGATACAAGTTCACAACATTTACTATACATTGCCAAATAAATCTGCAATGTAAAATAAAATTTAAAAAAAATGCCACAGGTGCAGCTGTCAATCTGCTAGCCATAAGGATATTAAAGAATTCAATAATGTATTCAAGATTTATCCTTAGGTTTAAGCAATTTTAATACTTTAAAGAATTCTGCCTTTGTCACTTGTTATCTGCACAACTGGCAATCAGAACTTTATACAAATATAACCAAATGAACAGGAGTGTCAGAGAATCTTTTTCAACTGTCCTCTTAACCAAAATAAAATAAAAATAAATTAAAAACACACAATAACACAGAAGTGCCAAGTCTCTCAGTTGTGGTTTATAAAGTTAAGAACTGAATCTTAAAGCAAATGCATAAGAAATACTTTTGAACTTTGGTTTGTACAGAAACAAATGTGCTTCTATAGTTCTTTTCAAAAGTGCTTAATAAAGTGCTTACTTTAAATCAAACTTGGGTGTTTTTCCTCACATCATTTCTTTAAAAAATAATTAAATTTTAATTAAAAATAATAGCATTATAAAATGAGCATTATTATATGACTATAATGGCAAGAAAAGTATGAGGGGAAATGGAATTATAGTCATGTTTGTGCTACAAATGTGAAGATATCAGTATAAAGTGGTAAATAAGAAGCGTAATTTATTAATTGAAGTGAGATGTGGGATAAAATAGTACACTATTAATTCTAAGTGGATTCTAATAAGTTAAAAATGCATCATGTAATACCTGGAGTATTCAAGGAAAAAGACAGACAGAGAGATGATAGATAGATAGGATAGATAGAGATAAAAGGTTAATATAGGGAATTCACTGTAATATTGAATGAAAAAAAATAAGCAAAAAGAAGTCAAGAAGGGGCTTCCCTGGTGGCGCAGTGGTTGAGAGTCCACCTGCCGATGCAGGGGACATGGGTTCATGCCCCAGTCCGGGAAGATCTCACGTGCAGCAGAGCGGCTGGGCCCGTGAGCCATGGCCGCTGAGCCTGCGCGTCCGGAGCCTGTGCTCCGCAATGGGAGAGGCCACAACAGTGAGAGGCCCGCATACCGCAAAAAAAAAAAAAAAAAAAAAAAAGAAGTCAAGAAGGTAGAAACAGAAACAAAAGCCAAACAGTCAAATGAAAAATCAACGGTAAGATACAATTATAGAACTTACATTACAAATGGACTAAATTCTCCAATAAAAAGGCCAAGAGTATGAGATTACACATAAAAGCAAGTACCTACTATAAGCTTTGTACAAGAGATGTGAAAAAGAAAAATATATATACCAGGCATTTGATAGAAATGGCAAAACAGATTTTACTTGATCTGTTGCAGTACAGGAGAAAGACTTCAGTATAGAACTGAGTTCATCTCTGAATACAGCAAAGATAGCTGAAGATTTATAGCCAGTGAGCAGAGCAAGGGGGTCAGTTGAAGGAAAATTACTAAGAAGTTATATCAAGGGTAGAAAGATTCTTGATAAACTGGCTTAACAGGATTATAGCTAAAGGAAGGCAAAGACTTAGACATCAATAGAGGATGAGAATTTAATCAAATAGCAAGGGTGAGCAGATTCCTGCTAAAGTGATTTAGCTGGATTCTTTGTTAAAACTGGACAGGTTAAGGGCAGGACAGCTGCCAAAGCTGAGGCCTAGTGAAGAAGAGGGCTCAGAGGATCCTGGCTAAAGTTTAGCCAAGAAGGGAGTCTTTGTCATTTGTACTTTAAAATGTAAAAGCAAAAATAGGATAAAATGAAAACATATAAAATGTAAACAAAAGACACATGTATGTTTATGTTACTATAGTAAAGTGATAAAAAGTAGACTTTGAGAAATAATGAAAAATACATCCATCCATCAGGAAGGCATAATTGGACAAGAGCTTCAAAATTGAGAATAGGAAAAAGAAAAAAAACTCATGGTCTGAGATTTTAACATCTATTTAAGAGTAAGTAATAAAACAGGTAAACAGGGCTTCCCTGGTGGCACAGTGGTTGAGAGTCCGCCTGCCGAGGCAGGGGACACGGGTTCGTGCCCCGGTCCGGGAATATCCCCCATGCTGCGGAGCGGCTGGGCCTGTGAGCCATGGCCGCTGAGCCTGCGCGTCCGGAGCCTGTGCTCCGCAACGGGAGAGGCCACAACAGTAAGAGGCCCGTGTACCGCAAACAAACAAACAAAAAACAACAGGTAGACAAAATCCAGTAAGGCTATAGAACATCTGATCAATACTATCAACCAGATTGACGGACTTAATGTGCTATCTACAGACATTATATATAATGAGAGGTGAAGAAATCAATGAAATAAAAAACAGTTTTAAAGGAAATGATGACCATTCTGACCGGTGTGAGGTGATACCTCATTGTGGTTTTGATTTGCATTTCTCTAATGATTAGTGATGTTGAGCATCCTTTCATATGTTTGCTGGCCATCTGTATATCTTCTTTGGAGAAATGTCTATTTAGGTCTTCTGCCCATGTTTGGAATGGGTTGGTTTTTTTTTTTTTTTAATTTTTTTTTGGAGTACGCGGGCCTCTCACTGTTGTGGCCTCTCCTGTTGCGGAGCACAGGCTCCAGACGCGCAGGCTCAGCGGCCATGGCTCACGGGCCTAGCCGCTCCACGGCATGTGGGATCTTCCCAGACCAAGGCACGAACCCATGTCCCCTGCATCGGCAGGCGGACTCTCAACCACTGCGCCACCAGGGAAACCCGTTGTTTTTTTGATATTGAGCTGCATGAGCTGCTTGTATATTTTGGAGATTAATCCTTTGCCTGTTGCTTCATTTGCAAGTATTTTTTCCCATTCTGAGGGTTGTCTTTTCATCTTGTTTATGGTTTCCTTTGTTGTGCAAAAGCTTTTAAGGTTAATTAAGTCCCATTTGTTTATTTTTGTTTTTATTTCCATTTCTCTAGGAGGTGGGTCAAAAAGGATCTTGCTGTGATTTATGTCATAGTGTATTCTACCTATGTTTTCCTCTAAGAGTTTTATAGTGTCTGGACTTACATTTAGGTCTTTAATCCATTTTGAGCTTATTTTTGTGTATGGTGTTAGGGAGTGTTCTGATTTTATTCTTTTCCATGTAGCTGTCCAGTTTTCCCAGCACCACTTATTGAAAAGGCTGTCTTTCCTCCATTGTGTATTCTTGCCTCCTTTATCAAAGATAAGGTGACCATATGTGCATGGGTTTATCTCTGGGCTTTCTATCCTGTTCCTATGATCTGTATTTCTGTTTTTGTGCCAATACCATATTGTCTTGATTACTGTAGCTTTGTAGTATAGTCTGAAGTCAGGGAGCCTGATTCCTCCAGCTCCATTTTTCTTTCCCAAGATTGCTTTGGCTATTTGTGGTCTTTTGTGTTTCCATACAAATTGTGAAAGTTTTTGTTCTAGTTCTGTGAAAAATGCCAGTGGTAGTTTGATAGGGACTGCATTGAGTTGTAGGTTGCTTTGGTAGTATAGTCATTTTCACAATGTTGATTCTTCCAATCCAAGAACATGGTATATCTCTCCATCTGTTTGTATCATCTTTAATTTCTTTCACCCGTGTCATAGTTTTCTGCATACAGGTCTTTTGTCTCCTTAGGTAGGTTTATTACTAGGTATTTTATTCTTTCCTTTGCAATGGTAAATGGGAGTGTTTCCTTAATTTCTCTTTCAGATTTTTCATCATTAGTGTATAGCAATGCAAGAGATTTCTGTGCAAAAATTTTGTATCTTGCTACTTTACCAAATTCATTGATTAGCTTTAGTAGTTCTCTGATAGCATTTTTAGGATTCTCTCTGTTTAGTATCATGTCATCTGCAAACAGTGACAATGTTACTTCTTCTTTTCCGATTTGGATTACTTTTATTTCTTTTTCTTCTCTGATTGCTCAACTTTCTGTTTTTAATATTGATTGAGGTAGTTTTGATACCAGTATATACATTTGTCAAACTTTCCAGCAAAATATATGTAATTTATTATATGTGAATTTATCTCAATAAAATTGATTATAAGAAAAACAGAAAAATCATGTAAAATATTTATGTTCTTTTTATATAAGAAATTAAGGTGAACATTTAGCTTGAGTAGAAAATAATAAGTATGTTTTATAACTTTATTATTTATTTTATTTAATTGTTATATTGTAGTCATACGTGCTAAATTTCCCTAGTCATCCTCTAGTCATTAGGTTCCCCTTTTTTAATGAAACATAAATGCCTAAGTACAATATTTTTCCCCTGTACTGTTTTTTTTTTTTTTTGAGGGTCAATGACCTAATGTAGTGCTTTTCATTTTCTACAAGTTAAGCAGCAGAAACCTCAAGTATCCATAGCTTTCCCCAGTCTGTACAAAGTTGTTGCAATGCTTTCTCTCTGGCCCTAGAAACAAGAAGCCACAGACCAGTGGACAGCTAACCAGAGAACATCAGTAAAAGCAATCATAAGAGAGAAGGAATTTTTTTTCTTCTCTCTTGTTTCCTATGACAAAACATTAAGAGAGAGAGAGAAAGAGAGAGAATATGTTGGGTCAAATAGCTAGCTTCAATTGTTTGAAGGGCTGACATGAAAATGTAGCTACAGAAGGCATAACCCATGGTAAGATCCCACTCAAAATATGGAAGAACATTCTAACAAAGATGTTAAAAATATACATAGTTGCCACTTAATGGCCTTTGCATTACCAAAATTGTCCAATTATTTAGAAGTTTCATTAAAGAAAAACCATCTAACCTAAAAGAAAGGCAATGGACATCAGATTCAAATAATATTGGACTCAGTGGCTCAGTGATCACTACCCAGGTCATCTTGGAGAAGTTATTTACTTCTCTGAGCCTCATCCTCTCATATATAAAATTGGATAATATTATCTTGGATTATACATAATACATGTGAATCATTTGGGCTTTATTATTGTACTTTATAACAATGTATAGGTGTAGATTTTGACAAAATTAGCTGAGAGGCCAATCAAAATACATAACATTGTTAAAACATAATTGTTTTTACCCCTGTATTAGTCAGAGTTCACTATAGAAATAGAGCTAATAGGACATGTGTACGTGTGTGTGTTTGTGTGTATTCATAGAGGCGGAGAGATGAGACAGACAGAGAGAGAGACAGAGACAGAGGGAAAGAACATGAAGGAAGACAAATGATGAGTAAATTATGGGCAGAGAAAGTCCCACATGGGAGAAGTGCGAGCTCTGTGTCTGTGAACACAATGACCATGTCACTGTTAGCTAAGCGAGAGGATAAGACATCACACAAAGAAAAGTGTCATGGAGAAGAATAGCTGCCAAATGTTCCACTAATTAAAGCTTTTGGCTGCTTGCAAATGCTGGAGAGGAGAGCATGCAATGGCTTTTCTATTGAGCTTCATTTGTTATAGAATTTGATGAAGATGTCCTTTGTCCTTGAATCATGAGTCTACAAGGTAAGCTATTTCATACACCTTTCAGCTCTGCTTTATTTCTAAAAAGTTAAAAAAATGTTTTAAAGTTCAAACTGAAGAATGAATATATAGTTAAGCATAAAATTAGAGAAATGTAGTTTAACTTTATTCATTGAATGCAGGCATTGTTGTGTCTTCTCTGAACCTGCCAGACATTGTGCTACGTGAATATGATACAGTTTCTGACCTGGAAGAGTTCAGAGCACAGACATGATGATAGATACATAAAAGATTGTATAGCAATTAATACTTTGTAACATTAATCATTGAACTATTCTTTCTCATTTTTCATCCAGTTGGCTCTTTTCCAATTATTCATAGTTATCCATTATTCCTTGAAGAAAATTAACATTTTGATAGAGGATCCTAAAAAGAACAACAAGGCCAATATTCAGTTTTAATTTGTTTGTATTTTACTTCCAGTATTGACTCTTCAGGACGGTAATGTCTGAGTGAATCAGGGCTATGACAAGAATGCATAGAGAAGAGAATGTATAATACTGTTCCATGTTCCCTGAGAAATAAACATGCATCATCTGGGCTGAAAGAGAGGAGAGAAAATATCTCAAGAGGAAGTGAACTGGGGAGGCTGGAGATAGAGTCCTTAGGGAAGGGAGATGACCAAGCAGTCTGGGGCCAAAATCAAGAAGTCTGGTAGAAGTTGAACTAACACCTGTGCATGATTTACATGAGCACCAGGCTTGTAAATAAGTCAGGTCAACTCATTCTATAGAATGAACAAAAAGCAAATGTAATAGTAATGCCAGTCTAGTTAAACTCCTCCATTCAGTCAGTCTTTCCAACCAAACTTCTGGAAAACAAGTAATCTATAGCAGAACTCTCTGACACTCAGAGAGCCAGTAGAGGATAAGAGCATTTGTCTAATCCAACATGTGTCCTTGGGTGAGACTGGACAGTTATTAAAATATATCTAGTTATAATTATACAATTTATTTATGTGTTAAAATAAGGTTAAGGACCAAAGACTGTGAATGGAGGAATAAAAAAAGGCAAAAAAAAGCGTTTAGAGAAATAGAAAATCTTCATTAGAGAAGTTGAAACATCATGAGATCTTGCAAAATGAATAGTGTTTATTGGGAAAAGAGTCAGCAAGGGATGAATGAAGGGTCAGAACATTCTGAAAGAACAACATGAAAAAGTGAATTTCATGTTCAGAGAAGAGTGAACTTCAAGGCTCGATGTGTTTGTGGGTATCATGGAAACATTTATGGTGCCTCTGTCCCATCACCCCAAGTTATTCAATGCAATAGAATGCTTTATTAAAGCAGAATACCTGAATAAATTGCACATAGGTGAAGAGAGAGATAAGTACTGGGAAATGTTATAACAGAAGAGCTTTTTAGTATTCCTTACCACATTGAAGAGTAGTGAAGAGAATCATCGTGGAAAGAGATGTTAAGCTAGCATTATTTTCTTTTAGGCTGTGTAGTTCATTTGCAACCAGTCACAGAAAAAAAAATATAATTTTGACCAAACAGCCAGACACCAATTTTAAGTATCAATATTTAAAGACAGAAGAATTGATAAGATTCAAATGAGGTTGACAAGGTAAAGTGTATCATAAGCCATAATCCAGTAGCACTAACGTGTCATTTTATCATAAATATATATATGTATATATATATATGGCTCTCTATATATACCTATGATATATATATATATATATATGAATGAGCTCAAACTTCATAAATTATTTGTTACGAGATTTTTTAAATAAAATAAATAAATAACACATCCCTCTCCTTATCAACATAATCAAATAGTACAAAGTACATAGAATGAAACTTAATCTCCTTCCATCACATTATTGCATTAGTTCCACTAGGTACTTAGTAAGTTTCTGCTATAGGTTACACAGGATTAAAAGTTGAAAAGAAATAGTCCCTGTACTCAGGAATGCAATGTCTTTTTTGAGAAAAGAAGAAAGAATAAAGGGATTATATTTTAGATGACATGAGAGAAAAAGGAAATGGTTACTTAATGGAGCTCTTAAAAACATATACAATTTGATAAGTGACATTCAATTGCTGGAATAAACATGTGCAATCAGATAATGATTATTATTTTAAATAATAAGGATATATAGATATTACAACTCAGCTTGTGTTAATCTACTTGGGCTGCTATACCAAAATACCATAGACTGGGTAGCCTAAACAACAGACATTTACTTCTCACAGTTCTGGAAGCTAAGATCAACATCTGGAAATCCAAGATCAAGGTGCCCTTGGATGCGTACCTGGTAAAGGCCCTCTTTTTGGTTTGCAGACAGCCACCTTCTCTCTGTGTCTTCAATGGAAGAGACAGAGAGAGAACAATCTTTCTCTCTTCTTATAAAGCCACTAATGCCATCATGAGGACTCTACCCTCATAATCTCATCTGATTTTAGTTACCTCCCAAAAGCCCCATGTCTAAATATAGTTATATTGGGAGTTAGGGTTTCACTATATGAATTTTGTCAGGGACATAGCACAGCTCTCAATAAAAACATCAGAAATGGAGTATGTATATGCCTTTCTCCAGAAAATGAAGAAATGGAGACAGCACCTCTTGTAACAAGTCTGTACATTGTAATGTTCTTGTGAGGATTAAATCAAATCAGATAAAAAGTGTAAAGCTCTTAACACAAGCCTAGCTGTCAAAATGGTTTGACCTTCATATTACTGGCTGCCAAGTGGTGAGCCAAGCATTTTTGATGCATTATGGAGATTTTTTCAAAATAACTGCAAAGTGAGAGTAATCCTCCTTTCACAGTGAAGAAACTGAGACTCAGAGAAGTAAATATCTCTCCAAAATAATACAGCTTTTCAGGGCTGGAGTTAGGATTAGCACCATTGTTTGTCTGATTCCAAAGCCCAGTTTTATATATTAAGCCAAGATACCTCTTCTTTCTGTAGTTATTGGTGATTTATATTTACAGTCATATACCTAATATTTTTACAATTTTTAAAATGATTGGAAAGAGGGAATATAATGGAACATAGCACAAAATGTGCCACTTTCAAAAAGTGATGACTCATGGTGTACACCAATTGTTGCTGATTTTCAAGATTACTATGTGGCTATAGCAGGATGTGGGAACGGAAACATGAACTCTGTGATTTTATGGGTAACTGTTATCTTGTAGGGGATACAATATTATTTGCTATTAGAAAAACAAACTGTCAGATTTAACGACCAAGAGAAGTGACCCACTTTCCTAGAGAATATGGCAGGCCTAACAAAAACGTACATCGATGTTCAACCTTATGATTAAGTGTAGTGGAAAAGTGGGTTAAAGTTTATGGTACTGAAGACAGCTGAATTGGTGATAATTAAGGAAACAAAAACTGTAAAGAATACTTGGACCTAAGTAAGTTCTTATTATGCCCTGTCTACTAAAGTAAATTATAAGACAAATGATATATTCTGGATGAGTTAGGTCTTATGGAAAATTTCCTAAGAATCTAAGAATGAAGAAAGTTTTATTTTCACCATAGAAGGTAATAGTGTGGTTAAGAAAGTAGACTTTGGAGTCAAACATCATACTTGTATAATACTGTTAACATTTCTTAGTCACACTTTGCTTTAGTTTATCTTTTTTTAATAAAATTAAGATAATTATAGTACTTACTGTTAGGTCTGTTTTATTGCTTAAATGAGATAAAAAATGTAATGTGCAGAGTGCTGAGCTTTGTACATATTTACTACCATATATGAAACATAGTTTTTTTACCTGCTTCATTGTGTAAGTGGCTTCCTTGACTCTTTCAACAAGTATTTGAAAAACATACTGCATTTTGGTTGAGAGACTTCTTCACATCCATTCTTATTCTTGGTCACAAAGCTAAGCTTCCAGATTGTCTGAGACTCACTGAGCAAGATACTTTATCATTTTGGGGGCACCAGTCCCCTTTGAGAATCTAATGAAAGCTTCATCTGTTGAGTTTGCCAGGTAGGGAAGTGGTCAGTTAGGACAATGAGCTAAACTGAAAGTAGCAAACAAGACTTCATTCATTTATTTCTTTTTATGGCTAGGTAATATTCCATTGTATATATTGTGACAGTATATGCAGGAGGCAGAAAAGAAAAGCACCAGCTCCCAAGTGTTTCATTTCCACCCACAAAATGGTAATGGGAGAGGGTCAGGTAACTTGGCAGCAGAGACTGGAGTAATCTTCGCACTGCTGAGGGGGACTGAACAAAGATGCCTGAGAGGTCTCCTTATGGACCTGAGGAGCCAGAGGATGGAGAGGGGGAAGGACTAGTATTAGAAAACCAGAGTCGGAGTGGAGAAAAGTGTCTTGCCAAGGCCACCTAAGAAAAAGACCTCAGAATGAAGGTGCCTGGGCTAGAAATGCAAATATACCTATGAGCTTGGCTGGTCTTGGCAAGCTTGAGTCCTTGACTGAAACTCCCTCCAGAGACTGTAATGTCCTGGCTATGTGCCCAGTTTAGTGTGTGGATAGTCACTTTCCCCCATGAGGCCTGCTAGGCAATGTCACATAGTTGCTTGTGGTCAGGCCTCAACAATCACACAGAGGATACTGGCCAGGAGCCAGACTGTCAATATCTACAAACATTTAGTATATACTACATTCTGTTGCATTCTGTTTACTGTAAATAAACAGAATATCAGAACAACTTTTACAATGAGTTATATCTTTTTCACCCATGAAAAATTTAATGATCACTTTATGAAAAAAAGTTCAAACCAAAATAAAAAATCAAATTTCCTTCTGAACAAAAATACATTTAAATGAGAAAGTTTAGTGTGTAAAACATGGACATTTTGCCATGGTCATTCTGATGCCAATATCTATGTCATACTTGCAATAAAATGAAAGTAGATTTTATTTTTACATGTTGAAATTCTATATACACAAAGAGCCATGTTTTTTGAACACTTACTATGTACCTGATACTGTCTATATTTTTTCTGTGTAATTAGTATTCAGTAAGGTTGAATCAGAAAATAACTTTATTTTTCCCACTCTGCCTCAAATACCTTCAGACCTACTCAGTGTACTATTTAATTTCTGACATTTGGTTATAAAAGTAATTATAATTTTTTTTTTTTTTTTTTTTTTTTACTTTTAGGTAGTAAAATGGAAATGTCCAGACCAGTTTAATCATGTCAACCAACGCTCAACTTCATTTAACATTAAAGTTTGTCCCTTCTGACAGTCTAAAATTCCTTTGGGGAAGGGGACTGTGGTTGACTTCTCACTTATTCTCAGTTATCTCCTACTCCTTCCCCCTTCCAAAACAGCATCTTATACATCCAGGATTGGAATTGAGGATACAGAAAAGAGGTAAATGAAAGAAAACTCTTAATTAATTAGCACAAAATAATCTGGCTCAGACTTCCTCTAGGCATGGCAGAGTCTCAATGTTGATCTATCTGATTTTTTTCAGTTGGGAGTTTTTATGGTTTCCTCAAAGGGAGCCTCCTTAGGTGACTCTGCTTATCAAGGGAGCTTTCTTGACAGGTCAATGCCTCTTCTTTGGCTGACCATTTACCCCTCCCCCACTCCCACCCCCATATGCAAATATGTATAATGACCTAAGACCAACAACTTATTGCTGAGGTCCCCTTATGCAAGGCATACTTGTGGCTGCATTTAATTTCAAAAGGCCCCAGTGTGGCTCATGTGACGCACAGAGTATACAAGTGAAAGGCACCTTTCATCAATGGAAAGCAGCACACTTAGCTCCCAGCAGAGCCATTCCTCTTCACTTTTCCACCAAAACTGCAGCTCTTAGACTTTATATTTCTCAGGCACGGTGCAAACTCAAAATATGTTACAGGACACATAACAAGCTAACTAAGTGGTTGCCATGAATTCCATTTTTGTACTGACTTAACTCGAGGAGAAAGTGCCCCTCTTCACTCCCCTATGCTTGAGATAAGCAGCAGATCACAGTCCAACCAACAACCAACCCTTTCCAAAGAAATTCTTCTCTTTTTAATTACAGGCTTCTTAAATCCTCAACATGAGCTAGTAAAGGGAAGGGCTTGCCCCCGTAGGTGGGTTATCTCATCACTTTGGAATATGTAGAATACAGGCAATATGTGTTCTTTTCTCAGGCTTTATTGTTTCAGCAGAAAATGAGGGAAAGAAGAGAAAAGTTTACCTTTAGTTGTACATATATAAGCAAACAACAGATAAGGCTCCACTGTTTTCTGACCCTGGTGATAAAATGCTTATTTAAAAATCTCTAGTCTTTCCCAAGATGCTTTAAATTGAATTTTAGTTGTATCACGTATTATTTTTGTCTTCAAATAAACAAACAAAATCATTTTCGGTAAGATCTGTGTCATTCCATAAGGAAGGAAAAGAAAAATCTAAGGTACTTTGGGCAGAATTAACCTTTAAAGGAATTTTGCATATTTTGAGCTCACCTTCAGATATCTACCTGCATAAAAATTATAAGACCAAGTGACTCAATTACAGCTTGTAGCAGTATTCCTTGCAGTATGGGAGAATCTGCATAGTTATCTGTCTCCAAATTACTTTCCTTTTGAGAACTCTGGGCAAAAATTCGAGTATTTCAGTAGCATACATGTCATTGCTAGTAGGGCTGTATATACACAGGTGTTCGTTATTAACATGGTTATAATTGTTTGCCTAAAGCTTACCATACCATTCCCATCAATCATCAACCTGTTGCACGAATTGGCTTTCCTTTTTCTCTCCCTTGGAAAAAAAAAAGGGAAACTTTGAAATCCAACTTTTTTTTGTGTGTGTGTGATTGGTCCTTAGAAATTCTTTTGTGTAAAAAGCAACTTTATTGCCTATCTCTATTTCATGGGGGGTGGGGGTGGGGAGAACCTCTCAAAGAAAAAAGATTCCACCTCTGGTTCTCATTTAATTAACATGCATGATGGCAGTAGCTCAGTTAACTTATAAACCTATTGGAGAGTCTTTGATCAATATTTATGGATGTATATTATAGAAAGTCTTGTTGAATTCTAGATCTCCAAATTAGATGTGCTACCAAACATTACAGATGGTCCATTTGAATGCAAAGTCCACTGCTTTTCCTCCCAGGTGAGATTTAGTTCTATTAGTTAATTACTGATGTTTTAAAAACTCAGCAGCTTTAAACAACAAACATTTATTAATTTCAAGTTTCTGCAAATCAGAAATTCAGGAGTGGCTTAGCAATATAGTTCTTGCTCAGGATCTCACAAAAGGTTGCAATTGGGATGTCATCAGAGCTAGTGTCATCTGAAGGCTTGACTGGGGCTGAAGGGTGTGCTACCAAGATATCACTTGTGTAACTATTGGCCTAAGGCCTCAGGTGAACTCTGGCTCTTGGCAGGAGGTCTTAGATTTAAGAGAGCAAGATGAAAACAACAGTGTCTTTTATGACCTAATCTCAGAAGTCACACTACATCATTTATACAATATCCTAGTGATTACATATGTCAGCCCTATTTAATGTGAGGAGGGGTCACACACAGGGTTTAAAACCAAGAGGGAGGGATGACTACGGGCCATGTTGAAACCTGACCACTACAGTCTGCTCTCATACCTTCAAAGAGATTCATGTTCTTCCCCACATACAAGATTAATTTATCTACTCTCATAGACCACAGACATGCTGTCCCATTACAGAATCAGATCAAAGTTTAAAATCTCCTCAGATTTAGGGGCAAATATAGCTCCTCAGGTTTTGTTCTTTAAGTGTAGCTCCCAGATATATTTCTTTCAATCTGGAAATCTATGAACTAAAGAGAAAAGTTGTCTACCTCTCCCCAAAAACTACAGTGATGGAAGAGGTCACAGGTATAAAATATTTAGGGGACAAGTTGTCAAGGGAATGCTGGGACAAATCCAAATTAAAAGACAAATTATTGCATTTTATGTCTCCTACCACAAAGAAGGGGCTCAACTTCTGGTAGGCCTCTGTGAATTCTGGAGACAGTATATTACACGTCTAGGAAAAATGTTCTGGCTTATATCGTGGTGTTACAAAGGGCTAACAGCTGTGTGTGAAGCCTAGAGCAGGAATTAGCTCTGCAGCAGGTCCAGGCTGTAATGTAAGCAACACTGCCCCTTGGACCATTGAACCTGGAAGACCCTTTGGTTTCGGTACTATCAATGGTGAGAAAAGATATTATATGGACTGTGAGACAAGATCCATGGGAGAATCATAACTCAGAATATTGGAATTCTGAAGCAAGTCCATTACATCTGCTTCAGAAAGTTCAATGTTTTTGAAAACATTGCTAATTGTTCCTGATAGAGATAGCAAGGCTGACCATGGGACACTTAATGACTATACATCCAAAATCCCTCATCATGAAATGAGTCTTATCGGGCTTACAGAATCATAAGGTAAGACACACAGCATTTTAAGTTACATCTGACTTTTAACATAAGTATGGACAGAGGGTGCAAACACTTAAGCATTGAGGTAGCCAGTTCCAAGATAGTCCCGGTGATCCCCACGTCTTGTACTTGAGACTTTGCGTGATCCCCTCCCACATTGCATCAGGGTGGGTCTGCGTGACCAACAGGATTTTTGCATAAATGATGTTATGTCACTTTCAAGATAAAGTTATAAAAGGCACAGGGGTGGGCTTCCCTGGTGGCGCAGTGGTTGAGAGCCCGCCTGCCGATGCAGGGGACACAGGTTCGCGCCCCGGTCTGGGAAGATCCCACATGCCGCGGAGTGGCTGGGCCCATGAGCCATGGCCGCTGAGCCTGCGCATCTGGAGCCTGTGCTCCACAACGGGAGAGGCCACAACAGTGAGAGGCCCACTTACCGCAAAAAAAAAAAGAAGACACATTTCTAAACGTATCTCTCCATACCAAACTCTGCCGGTGAGCTATGTATGCATATGACTAGTCCTGGTTTATAACTCATTCTTTTTTTTCCATGCAGGCTACTTACGTTGGAAAATATTTGTGCTCTTATCTTGGAAAATAACATGTCACTGCTGATTAATTAATAATGACAAAATCAAATGTGACTTTTTAGTCTAATTTTGTAGGATTCTGATCATTCTTTTGCCAACTATTCCTGGGGGTTATTTATCTCCACAGTATAGTGAGTGATACATTAATCTAAGACACTGTAACATAAATATCTCCAAATTTTCCCATTTCAGTTTTTTTCCCTTCAATTATCAAGTTTAGATATAGCTAGAACTTCTATCTTAGGTTTTGTAAACAATCCAGCATATTCCCCTTGATTTAGGATGATTCCTGAGGGATATTTTTTTCCTTGACATCTCTTACTTTAAACCCCTTGCTCTGCCTGAGGGATTTTAAGTAGCAGATTTTTTAAAAGGTTTCATAATCCTTCTTCACTACATATTATTTTCCAATGCAACTTTTGTGTTTCTTCAATCAGTGATTGAAAGGTAATTATCTCGACTACTTTGAACTCATCACTGTAACACAAACAATTGGATCTATCAGTTCAGGGCAATAATTTTAAATGTATTAAATAATACTCATGAGGAAAAGAAAAAGACTTGATATGTTAGCTATTAATCCAGAGATCCACATGAGCTTGGGAAATACATTGCCATATATTTTAATTTTATTTCTAAATAAACAATGAATCAGTGGTCTTGCCATGTGTTGGACATGCCTGCTTATTTCTTTAGGGAAATAGTCATCTGTTCAATGGAGTTTTTGTATTCAACTTCTAAGTTAAAAATTTATTGCTTCTCAGTCTACATCTTGAATTTATTCATATATCAAGCTGTCAGTAAGAGTGTACACAGGGGATAATGACATAAATTATCACTTATATATTGTCTTTTTGTCACCTTGAGGCATATATATATATATAGGGAGAGTATATCACATATACAACTTGATTTATATGATCATAACCATAAAAGAAGTGGATTTAACCACATTTAAAACTCTGAAAGGAAGTTTGTTTTATTTCACCACTTTGAACATAAATTTTATATCACACACATCTCTAGTCTTATTTTTTAGCAATTAAATATTCGCAAGTAACATAGTAAGTTAGCGCTGGATTACTACACTCAAATTTTGGTAACCAATCATTAATTCACTGTGATGTTTATTTCCATTTTGCCTTTTATCAATTGTCGTGTTTACTTGGTAAGTATTATTTAAGGTTCATATGAAAAGAATCTGAATATTTTATTTGTTTCAACAGAAACACAACCAGATGTGCAGGCGTAGAGGTAACAAGGGACATAAAAAATTTCATAGAATGTAGCAGATGGCTGTTTGAACCATCTAGATTTTATGCTCTGAGAAACAGATAAGATAAGAAATCTACTAAACCAAGCGGAGGGTCTAAAAACATAAACAATGGTGAATGTTTGCAAAAAATGTTATTTACTAGTGTTTTGTGTTTATTTAAACCATCTAATTCTTTCTCAAAACTACCTAGGTTGGTCATAGATAATTCCATAAAGGTTTTAAAATGGCAATTATTCTCCATCTAAAATTTAATGAATATTTTAAATGGTAATTATTTAGAGTTTATATTTGGTAGTGCTTTAAGACTCAAATTGGATGTCAATTAACATTTCATTTGACTCTGTGGAATAAGTACAAAAGAGCATTCGTGATTATTATAAAGGAATTTAGTTTAAAAGTCATTTTTACTGACTATTTGAGGCAAGATATAGGAGTACCTAGTACATTTGATACTTACCATTAAAATACACACGGTAATACACATAAAGAAATAAATAATCCCCAATACTTTTTAGTAATAAAGATAGAAAATCATGTGATAAAAATATCTATTTATCCTATAGTTCGAAATATATTTATTCCACACATGGTATGTGCCAGACATTGTGCTAAGTCCTTGAGGTAAAATGATGTAGAAAAGAAAATGGACCTCTGCTCTAATAATTTTTTGGATTACTGTGGGGAGAAAAGCATCAATCGTATAATTGCACTTATGAATTGTTAAGTATATACTGAAGTAAGTGCTTTGTATGAAAGCACTTACATGTATGTGCTTTACCTAGATTTTGGAATTTAGAAAAGGCTTCTTTAAAGTATGTGATGCTTATGTTGATATGTTATAGGTGTGTGGGGATTAATTAGCAGGCACACAAACCCTACTGTGAAGACCAGGCGATTTGAAGAGCGCAGGGTGACATCTAACCACAAGGGGAAGAATTGTATAAGATTAGCTAAAAGAGTAAAACAGAGTCCAGAGAATGCAGCTGAAAAGATTAAAAGTAATATGTAGCCACTGGAGGATTTTAAAAAGATTGGTAGTGGATTAGGGCATGCTTTGAATTAATTTTTCTGTTTTTAAGTTTCATTGTGACATAATTCATATACAATAAAATAAACCCTTTTCAGGTATAGAGATCTATAAATTTTGATCACTGCCTACAGTCATGTAAAAAGTTGTCCAGTATGCTTGCTGGAAATCCCAGTCTCTTCTCTTCTCTAGCCTATGGATTTCTAGTCTGAAAAACTACTCAGATCTGGAAACTGGGCAAAGGATATGACTTTTTAACTGGGGACAATTGCCCTTAGTCTCCTAGTCATTTATCCTTGATTTTCTCTGACAGTAGAAGCTAAGTAGTACCCTTATTGGCTGTCCTGTGTGATACCACTGTGTATTAACAATCACTGTGGGTCAGTTTTCCTTGGATGTCATTCTGATCCTGTGACTCATGAATATTGTGTCCACTTTGTTCTTAGCAGTTGAGTGCCGCCACCTGTTATCTGTTGTTCTCTGTTTTTCAGGGTCCTATCATCTCTACTGTTACTCTTACCAGCAGTAAGCTTAGTCATGTAACAGCTTCTCTTTCCTTCAGCTCTGACCTCAAAAATAGCAATTCATCACTGACTGTTTTAGTAAATGTTGATACTTCTCTCACCAGCCCATTCTTTATGGCCATGGTAAATAATGTAATCTCTAAGTCTTACTGTGGAACATAATCTATTGGGTCTTTTGGCCTTATATTGTGTACATATTCCAGCACGCCTACTTCCATGCACCTTTGACCTCTTCCTCCACTGTCTGCCTCAGCAGTGCTGGCATTTCAGCTTTGCTCAACAGCGTCGTTTCTCTTTTCAGGTTTTAGGAGCCACTTTGGTAGCTAGTTTGGAACTTCTTCTGAGGTCCTTACCATAGTGTTAAAATGTATCTCAATTGAGCGCTCCCAAATCAATAAACTCTTCCCTAGCCAAACTTAGGTTCTGTCCTTTTTCAAGAATATTTGGAATCTCTTCACACATATACTTTCCCAGTTCCTTAGACTACATTCTGGCCAAGTCTTCAGCTCTTTTGCGGTGTGATCTCTTTTCCCCTCTTATCAAGTTCAGCATGATATTGACTGAGTTATGCTGTGAATTAAATAACCCTGTTTACAGCCTAGTGTCTGGGAGGGGAGTGATGGACATATCCTGAGAAGGGCACATGTTACTATGCAGGTGAGAGGACTCTGCACTGTCTTCAAGAAAATTGGGGGTGCTAGCTCCTAATAGGAAGACGTGGGCTACTGCAGCAGGGTCAAATGGTTAAAAGTGATCTGAGAGAGTTGCAAAGTTTAACAGATGTCCCATCCCAACTGTCAGTGTCCCATTTTTATTCCCAAAACTGAGCTTTCACCCAAAGAGAGAAACTACTTCAACTGCATGTTTAAACTTCTATCATATTCCACCACTCTGTTAAGTCCTGGGACTAGTCCTCAGCTCTCCCTTCCCATTGTAAGAGAAAAGAGCCTCTTTTTAAATTGCTAGGAAGGTCCTCTGGCCTTTACACTTGGCTTTCAGTAGTCTGTGAGTTGCCTGTAGCTTTTTATTATTTTTTCTAGAGTATTAAAGCTTAGTAATATCCATCCAAAATCATTGTATAATTATCATTCGCCCTATATTTTCAAACAATCAATAAGTCACACCAACCAGTACATTCTTTACTATCGAGTATGCCATCCTGATTTACCACCAGTGGTTTTTAACAATTGAACTGTTTTATTGTTCTAGGGGCTTCCTGTGCTCCATCTACAACCATGGATGTAATCCTCATTGCCAGGTTGACAGCAAGTAATCCACCTCCAAAACATCATCATAACCTGCTTTCTCTGAACACTCCCAGTAAAGGTGGGAAGGGTGTTCTGCCCCAGGAAGGGTGTCCTTTCAGGCAGAGCAGCTCTTTGCAGCTGAATCAAGCCTGAAGATACTGATAGTAGGCTTTCTACTGGCATGTGGGGCAACAAGTTACTGCTTGAAGGCTGAGAGGTGCATCTTTGTGTCCACTACACAGATTAGTCACTACAAAATACAGATTTTGTAACCTCAAAGTCACATTAATATATCTAAATTGAGCCACAGAAATAAACAGGAAAGAAAAATAAGTGCATGAGAAGAAATTAGGGCACATTGAAAATGTAAGTGGAGTGTAACCAGAGTCCAGAAAGAAAAGGAGACATTAGGGTAATACCAATGTTTGAAGTTATAATGTTTGAGACCTTTCAAAGCATAAAAAGACACCAAATCACAAATTCAGGAAGCTCAGCAAACCCCATGCAGAATAAATACAAAGAAAATCACATCTAGGTATATCCTGGTCCAACTATTGAAGAAAAAGGGCAAAGAAGAAATCTTAGAAGTAGTGAGAAAAAAAAGAATATATTCTGGGAGCAGAAATAAGAAGAGTAAGGGATGACTTTTCACCAGAAACTATGAAAGCCAGAAAACATGGACTGCATTATTAAATTGCTGAAAGAATATAACTGCCAGCCTTGAAGTTTATAACCAGTAAAGATATACTTTTATAATGAAAGTGAAACAAAGACATTTTTAAATAAATTGAAGCTGAGAGTGTTTGTGGTAAACAGGACTTGTATTACAGGGAAAAATTTCCTCCAGATGAATTTCAAATCTAAATTTGAATAGAGGAACAGGAAAACCTTAGAAGAAACTTATAAGGACAAACTATTATCATGAACAACACAAGATTTCTTTTAAAAATTACAAATTAGCCTACATATATAGTAAGAACTTACATTTATTAAAAAAAAAACCCACAAAGACAGTGAAAAAGCAAGCTACGAAGCAGAAGAAGATATATGTACTAATACGTGTGATGAAGGACCCATATCCAGCATTTTTATAAAATAGCTACCAATCAATAGCAAAGAGACTGAAAAATCTAATTGAAAAAGCAAAAGCAAAAGTCTTAATCAGGCATCTCTTTAAACAAGGATATCCAAAATGAACAGTAAATATATTAAAAAGTGCTCAACGTTTTTGGGTACAGCAAAATGCAAATTAAAACACAAGGCGATACCAAGTGTTAGCAAAATGCAGAGCAATTGAAACTATCATTCACTACTGGTGGGAATTTAAACCATTATTACTCCTTCGAATACCTGTATCTGTCAGTGTCTATTGAAGCTGAACATATGCATACCCTTTGAACTTGGAATTATACTCCAAGGACTATATTCAACAAAATGCATACATCTGATCTCCAAATTAATGTCCATGAATTTTCATAACATTGCTCCTTGTAATAGTAAAAAGTTGGATAAATAGCCATCAAAGCTAGAACAGATAAATGATGGCATTTTCACACAATATAATACTATAATGGAATTAGAATGAATGAACCAATGTTATATGCAAGAGTATAACTGATTTTAACGAATGGCATTTTAAACAAAACTAGCCAGACACACAAAACTGTACATTTGTTATATGCTGGGTTTTTTCATTTTTTGTTTTTTGCTCAGGGTTGTGGGGTTGTGAGCACATAGCATGCTCCATTTGTGAAATTCAACTATGCTGACATGTATGATTTTTGCACTTTTCAGCAATATATTATGTTTCAATAAAAATTCAAAGAGACAAAAAATCTAGAATGACTGTGAATATGTAAGAAGGATTAAATACAGTTTCTTGAACTAGAAGATAAAAAGAAGCATCTAAATGTACATATGCACTCACAAGAAAAAAAGATAAATAGAAAAATATAGTAAATGTTTTACGTGAATTAAACATTATAGGTGATGCTTAAATTATTTTGCTTAGGTTTTTAAATTAAAATTTCCCAGTTCTTTAACATAAAAACCTTTTCTTCTTTAACAAAAAACAGAATTATTTTAATATTTCAGTTGA
Organism: Monodon monoceros; assembly: GCF_005190385.1. Lineage (NCBI taxonomy): Eukaryota > Metazoa > Chordata > Mammalia > Artiodactyla > Monodontidae > Monodon > Monodon monoceros. The sequence goes on from NW_021703777.1 coordinate 68,451,977, forward strand.
ACAATAGTAATTGTTGGAGGAGTAAGAGAAATAATCTCTGGTGACAAATCATGGCTACTTTACTCCAAAATTCTTATTTCACGTAAAAGAACTCTTACTGTCATTTTTGATGTTGTTGTAATTATTCAATTATGTACAGTTATTGGTTGAAAGACATAACAAAAGTTCCATATGTATCATATATGAAACTGGTCATCTCAGCCACTGATTTACAACTTAACGATGTCTGTATCTCTAAAATTGGCCTTGGTCTTTCTATCAGCTCAGATTGTTTACCTGATAGATCAAGACCACTCTGTCATCACTAATTCCCTGCTAGACTGCTTTTACTAGCTATGCCTGAATTTATGCCTTATTGCATTGAGTTAGTTCCACATCAGGATTCTCAGTGTTTCATCCTCCCTCTATCACGGCCATTGCCTCCACTTTAGTTGCTACACTACAACTGTTCTGTAATCTTACTATATTTCTTCTAAGTTACTTGTGTAGATCACATAAATTACACAGACACACAGACACACACACACTCCCCTAAAAGCAAAAGTGGAAAGTAAAATAAATAAAGTCAGACTAAATCTCGGTGTCAGTTTTAACCTTTTGAAGTTGATAGCCAGAATGCCTGGATTTGCATCTCAACTCTGACACTTGTTAGCTGTGTGACCTTAGGCAAGCTATATAACTTATCTGTTTCTCATATTCGTTGTCTGAAAAAGGAAATAAATGGTAACTATGAAATTGGGTTCTTATGAGGAATAACAGATTTAATTTTTGTAAAGCAATTGGAACAGGGTCTATGATGTTTGTTTTCATGTTATTGTTTGTACAATTTTTGTTGTTGTTTTTTCTCCCATCTTGTTTATATTCAATTTTTAATAGTTGAGAATACACAAAATATTTTATTTTGTATCCTTCCTTTTAACCTAGCATTTATTTCAGAAGCTTTCTCAAGTCAGTAAAATAGCTTTTTATTTATTACAAATTGTGATTTTTTTGAGGTGTCATAATTACCTTCAATTTTTTCTTTGGTTAGATATTGAGGTCTTTGTTTATTTTCAAAATTAAATAATGCTGCAATTATCATGATTATGCCTAAAATTGTTATCTGTATTTCATAGTATTTTTTAAGGTACATTGAAATAAATAGATTACTAGGTTAAAAGAGAGTATATTTAAAATCTTTATGCAGTACTTGATACAGAAAAGTATATTTAATGGACGTGAAGCCTATAGCAAACAGTGCTGTCTAATATAACTTTCTGCAGTGAAAGAAAGTTATAGTGTTCTATAATCAGCTCTATCCAATATAATGACCACTAGACACATGTAGCTATTAAACATTTAAATGTGGCTAGTATAGCTGAAAAACTGAATTTAAACAGCTTGGTGCAGGTAGTGGCTATGCAACACAAGTTTCCATACTTGTGCAACTTCTGCACAAATTGCTCATTTCATTAAAGAAAACTCCCTGCTGCTCTCTGACAATACTCTTTTGACACCTGACAACACTGCCTTAACTTTTATTAAGGTTATTCCTGTATTTTAAAAATAGCTTAGCACATTTTTATGAATGCCTAACAATATGATGCTTTGTTTTGCTTGGTTTTGATCTTCGTAGAAACAATCATCTTTATCCACCCTTATTTTTGTTTTTTTGTTTGTTTATACATTTCTTAGATTTAACTATGTTGCCTTATGTGGCAGTAGTTTATTAATTCTCAGAGTTCACAGTATTCCATTTTGTGACTTACCATAATTTATTTGTCTATTATAAAGGGCACTTAGTCCGTTTCATGGTTTTTTACTGTTAGTCTGTTTCATGGTCTTTTACTGTTACGCTATGAAGTATTATGTGCATTTTCCCTAGTGCACATTTTTCAAGAGTTGTAGCAATGTATACGACTGAGAATAAAACTGTTGAGTCATAATATATTCACATGTTCATCTTCACTATATCATTTTAAATTGTATTTCAAAATGATTGTACAAATTAATATTTCCACCAGAAACTTATCTGAGTTCTTTAGGTTCCATACTCTTATCAACACTTTGTACTAGATGCATTTTTTTTACTTCAAATAAGAATAGTAGTATGGAGTTGAGGAAGATGGCGGAAGAGTAAGACACGGAGATCACTTTCCTCCCCACAGATACATCAGAAATACATCCACACGGGGAACTGCTCCTATAGAACACCTACTGAACGCTGGCAGAAGACCTCAGACCTCCCAAAAGGCAAGAAACTCCCCACGTACGTGGGTAGGGCAAAAGAAAAAAGAAAAAACAGAGACAAAAACATGGGGACAGGACCTGCACCAGTGGGAGGGAGCTGTGAAGGAGGAAAGTTTTCCACACACTAGGAAGCCCCTTCACGGGCAGAGACTGCGGGTGGCGGAGCGGGGAAGCTGCGGAGCTGTGGAGGAGAGCGAAGCAACAGGGGTGCAGAGGGCAAAGCGGAGAGATTCCTGCACAGAGGATCAGGGCCGACCAGCACTCACCAGCCTGAGAGGCTTGTCTGCTCACCCACCGGGACGGGCAGGGGCTGCGAGCTTAGGCTCGGGCTTCGGAGGTCGGATCCCAGGGAGAGGACCGGGGTTGGCTGCGTGAACACAGCCTTAAGGGACTGGTGTGCCACACCCAGTCGTGAGGGAGTCCGGGAAAAAGTCTGGAGCTGCGGAAGAGGCAAGACACTTTTTCTTCCCTCTTTGTTTCCTGGTGCTCGAGGAGAGGGGATTAAGAGCGCTGCTTAAAGGAGCTCCTGAGACGGGCGCGAGCTGCGGCTAAAAGTGCAGACCCCAGAGACGGGCATGAGACGCTAAGGCTGCTGCTGCCGCCACCAAGAAGCCTGTGTGCGAGCACAGGTCACTATCCACGGCCCCCTCCCGGGAGTCTGTGCAGCCTGCCACTGCCAGGATCCCGTGATCCAGGGACAACTTCCCCGGGAGAACGCACGGCGCGCCTCCGGCTGCTGCAATATCATGCCGGCCTCTGCCGCCGCAGGCTCGCCCCGCATCCACATGCCTCCCTCCCCCCGGGCCTGAGTGAGCCAGAGCCCCCGAATCACCTGCTCCTTTAACCGCGTCCAGACTGAGTGAAGAACAGACGCCCTCAGGCGACCTACACGCAGAGGTGGGGCCAAATCCAAAGCTGAACCCCGGGAGATGTGCGAACAAAGAACAGAAAGGGAAATCTCTCCCAGCAGCCTCAGGAGCAGCGGATTAAATCTCCACAATCAACTTGTTGTACCCTGCATCTGTGGAATACCTGAATAGAAAACGAATCATCCCAAATTGAGGAGGTGGACTTTGGGAGCAAGATATACTATTTTTTCCCCTCTTCCTCTTTTTGTGAGTGTGTATGTGTATGCTTCTGTGTGAGATTTTGTCTGTATAGCTTTGCTTTCACCATCTGTCCTAGGGTTCTGTCCGTCCTTTTTTTTGTTTTTCTTTTTACTTAAAATTTTTTTTCTTAATAATTAATTTTAATAACTTTATTTTATCTTTATTTTATTTTATCCTCTTTCTTTCTACTTTTTCTACATTTTATTCTGAGCTGTGTGCATGAAAGGCTCTTGGTGCTCCGGCCAGGAGTCAGTGCTGTGCCTCTGAGGTGGGAGAGCCAACTTCAGGACACTGGTCCACAAGAGACCTCCCAGCTCCACGTAATATCAAACGGCGAAAATCTCCCAGAGATCTCCATCTCAACACCAAGACCCAGCTTCACTCAACGACTAGCAAGCTACACTGCTGGACAACCTATGCCAAACAACTAGCAAAACAGGAACACAACCCCACCCATTAGCAGAGAGGCTGCCTAAAATCATAATAAGGCCACAGACACCCCAAAACACACCACCAGACGTAGACCTGCCCACCAGAAAGACAAGATCCAGCCCCATCCACCAGAACACAGGCACTTGTCTCCTCCAACAGGAAGCCTACACAACCCACTGAACCAACCATAGCCACTGGGGACAGACACCAAAAACAACGGGAACTATGAACCTGCAAAAAGGAGACCCAAACACAGTAAGATAAGCAAAATGAGAAGACAGAAAAACATACAGCAGATGAAGCAGCAAGGTAAAACCCCACCAGACCTAACAAATGAAGAGGAAATAGGCAGTCTACCTGAAAAAGAATTCAGAATAATGAGAGTAAACATGATCCAAAATCTTGGAAATAGAATAGAGAAAATGCAAGAAACATTTAACAAGGACCTAGAAGAACTAAAGAGGAAACAAGCAGTGAGGAGCAACACAATAAATGAAATTAAAAATACTCTACAAGGGATCAGTAGCAGAATAACTGAGGCAGAAGAACGGATAAGTGACCTGGAAGATAAAATAGTGGAAATAACTACTGCAGAGCAGAATAAAGAAAAAAGAATGAAAAGAACTGAGGACAGTCTCAGAGACCTCTGGGACAACGTTAAACGCACCAACATTCAAATTATAGGGGTCCCAGAAGAAGAAGAGAAAAAGAAAGGGACTGAGAAAATATTTGCAGAGATTATAGTTGAAAACTTCCCATAATGGGAAAGGAAATAGTCAAGTCCAGGAAGCACAGAGAGTCCCATACAGGATAAATCCAAGGAGAAACATGCCAATACACATATTAATCAAACTATCAAAAATTAAACACAAAGAAAACATATTAAAAGCAGCAAGGGAAAAACAACAAATAACACACAAGGGAATCCCCATAAGGTTAACAGCTGGTCTTTCAGCAGAAACTCTGCAAGCCAGAAGGGAGTGGCAGGACATACTTAAAGTGATGAAGAAGAAAAACCTACAACCAAGATTACTCCACCCAGCAAGGATCTCATTGAAATTTGATGGAGAAATTAAAAGTTGCTTAAAAGTTGAGAGAGTTCAGCACCACCAAACCAGCTTTACAACAAATGCTAAAGGAACTTCTCTAGGCAGGAAACACAAGAGAAGGAAAAGACCTAAAATAATAAACGCAAAACAATTAAGAAAATGGTAATAGGAACATACATATCGATAATTACCTTAAATGAAAATGGATTAAATGCTCCAACCAAAAGACATAGACAGGCTGAGTGGATAAAAAAACAAGACCAATATATATGCTGTCTACAACAGGCCCACTTCAGACCTAGGGACACATACAGACTGAAAGTGAGGGAATGGAAAAAGATATTCCATGCAAATGGAAATCAAAAGAAAGCTGGAGTAGCAATTCTCATATCAGACAAAATAGACTTTAAAATAAAGACTATTACATGAGACAAAGAAGGACACTACATAATGATCAAGGGATCAATCCAAGAAGAAGATATAACAATTGTAACTATTTATGCACCCAACATAGGTGCACCTCAATACATAAGGCAAATACTAACAGCCATAAAAGAGGAAATCGACAGTAACACAATCATAGTAGGGGACTTTAACACCCCATTTTCACCAATGGACAGATCATCCAAAATGAAAATAAATAAGGAAACACAAGCTTTAAATGATACATTAAACCAGAGGGACTTAATTGATATTTACAGGATATTCCGACCAAAAACAACAGAATACACATTTTTCTCAAGTGCTCATGGAACATTCTTCACGATAGATCATATCTTGGGTCACAAATCAAGCCTTGGTAAATTGATGAAAATTGAAACCGTATCAAGTATCTTTTCTGACCACAACGCTATGAGACTAGATATCAATTACAGGAAAAGATCTGGAAAAAATACAAACACATGGAGACTAAACAATACACTACATAATAACAAAGTGATCACTGAAGAAATAAAAAACATACCTAGAAACAAATGACAATGCAGACAGGACTACCCAAAACCTATGGGATGCAGCAAAATCAGTTCTAAGAGGGAAGTTTATAGCAATACAATCCTACCTTAAGAAACAGGAAACATCTCAAATAAACAACCTAACCTTGCACCTAAAGCAATTAGAGAAAGAAGGACAAAAAAACCCCAAAGTTAGCAGACGGAAAGAAATCAAAAAGATCAGATCAGAAGTAAATGAAAAAGAAATGAAGGAAACGATAGCAAAGATCAATAAAACTAAAAGCGGGTTCTTGAGAAGATAAAAAAAAAATTGATAAACCATTAGCCAGACTCATCAAGAAAAAAAGGAAGAAGACTCAAATCAATAGAATTAGAAATGAAAAAGGAGAAGTAACAACTGACACTGCAGAAATACGAAGTATCATGAGAGATTACTACAAGCAACTCTATGCCAATAAAATGGACAAGGTGGAAGAAATGGACAAATTCTTAGAAATGCACAACCTGCCGAGACTGAACCAGGAAGAAATAGAAAATATGAACAGACCAATCAGAAGCACTGAAATCGAGACTGTGATTAAAAATCTTCCAACAAACAAAAGCCCAGGACCAGATGGCTTCACAGGCGAATGCTATCAAACATTTAGCGAAGAGCTAACACCTATCCTTCTCAAACTCTTCCAAACTATAGCAGGGGGAGGAACACTCACAAACTCATTCTATGAGGCCACCATCACCCTGATACCAAAACCAGACAAAGATGTCACAAAGAAAGAAAACTACAGGCCAACATCACTGATGAACATAGATGCGAAAATCCTCAACAAAATACTAGCAAACAGAATCCAACAACACATTAAAAGGATCATACACCATGATCAAGTGGGGTTTATCCCAGGAATGCAAGAATTCATCAATATACGCAAATCAATCAATGTGATACACCATATTAACAAATTGAAGGAGAAAAACCATATGATCATCTCAATAGATGCAGAGAAAGCTTTCGACAAAATTCAACACCCATTTATGATAAAAACCCTGCAGAAAGTAGGCATAGAGGGAACTTTTCTCAACATAATAAAGGCCATATATGACAAGCCCACTGCCAATGTCGTCCTCAATGGTGAAAAACTGAAAGCATTTCCACTAAGATCAGGAACAAGACAAGGTTGCCCACTCTCACCACTCTTATTCAACGTAGTATTGGAAGTTTTAGCCACAGCAATCAGAGAAGAAAAAGAAATAAAAGGAATCCAAATCGGAAAAGAAGAAGTAAAGCTGTAACTGTTTGCAGATGACATGATACTATACATAGAGAATCCTAAAGATGCTACCAGAAAACTACTAGAGCTAATCAATGAATTTGGTAAAGTAGCAGGATACAAAATTATTGCACAGAAATCTCTGGCATTCTTATACACTAATGATGAAAAATCTGAAAGTGAAATTAAGAAAACACTCCCATTTACTACTGCAACAAAAAGAACAAATTATCTAGGAATAAATCTACCTAAGGAGACAAAAGACCTGTATGTAGAAAATTATAAGGCACTGATGAAAGAAACTAAAGATGATACAAATAGATGGAGAGATATACCATGTTCTTGGATTAGAAGAATCAACATTGTGAAAATGACTCTACTACCCACAGCAATCTACAGATTCAATGCAATCCCTATCTAACTACCACTGGCATTTTTCACAGAACCAGAACAAAAAATTTCACAATTTGTATGGAAACACAAAAGATCCCAAATAGCCAAAACAATCTTGAGAATGAAAAATGAACCTGGAGGAATCAGGCTCCCTGACTTCAGACTATACTACAAAGCTACAGTAATGAAGACAGTATGGTACTGGAACAAAAGTAGAAATATAGATCAATGGATCAGGACAGAAAGCCCAGAGATAAACCCACGCACATATGGTGACCTTATCTTTGGTAAAGGAGGCAAGAATATACAGTGGAGCAAAGACAGCCTCTTCAATAAGTGGTGCTGGGAAAACTGTACAGGTACATGTAAAAGTATGAGATTAGAACACTCCCTAACACCATACACAAAAATAAGCTCAAAATGGATTAAAGACCTAAATGTAAGGCCAGAAACTATCAAACTCTTAGAGGAAAACATAGGCAGAACACTCTATGACATAAATCACAGCAAGATCCTTTTTCACCCACCTCCTAGAGAAATGGAATAAAAACAAAAATAAACAAATGGGACCTAACGAAACTTCAAAGCTTTTGCACAGCAAAGGAAACCATAAACAAGACCAAAAGACAACCCTCAGAATGGGAGAATATTTGCAAATGAAGCAACTGACAAAGGATTAATCTCCAAAATTTACAAGCAACTCATGCAGCTCAATATCAGAAGAACAAACAACCCAGTCCAAAAATGGGCAGAAGACCTAAATAGACACTTCTCCAAAGAAGATACACAGATTGCCAACAAACACATGAAAGCATGCTCAACATCATTAATCATTAGAGAAATGCAAATCAAAACTACAATGAGATATCATCTCACACTGGTCAGAATGGCCATCATCAAAAAATCTAGAAACAGTAAATGCTGGAGAGGGTGTGGAGAAAAGGGAACTCTCTTGCACTGTTGGTGGGAATGTAAATTGATACAGCCACTATGGAGAACAGTATGGAGGTTCCATAAAAATCTACAAATAGAACTACCATATGACCCAGCAATCCCACTACTGGACATATACCCTGAGCAAACCATAATTCCAAAAGAGTCATGTACCAAAATGTTCATTGCAGCTCTATTTACAATAGCCCGGAGATGGAAACAACCTAAGTGCCCATCATCGGATGAATGGATAAAGAAGATGTGGCACATATATACAATGGAATATTACTCAGCCATAAAAAGAAACAAAATTGAGTTATTTGTAATGAGGTGGATGGACCTAGAGTCTGTCATACAGAGTGAAGTAAGTCAGAAAGAGAAAAACAAATACCGTATGCTAACACATATATATGGAATCTAAGAAAGAAAAAAAGGTCATGAAGAACCTATGGGTAAGCCGGGAATAAAGATACAGACCTACTAGAGAATGGACTTGATGATATGGGGAGGGGGAAGGGTTAGCTGTGACAAAGTGAGAGAGTGGCATGTACATATATACACTACCAAACGTAATATAGATAGCTAGTGGGCAGCAGCCGCATAGCACAGGGAGATCGGCTCGGTGGTTTGTGACCACCTAGAGGGGTGGGATAGGGAGAGTGGGAGGCAGGGAGATGCAAGAGGGGTGAGTTATGGGAACATATGTATATGTATAACTGATTCACTTTGTTATAAAGCAGAAACTAACACACCATTGTAAAGCAATTATACTCCAATAAAGATGTTAAAAAAAATTGGACTTGATTAAAATTAAAAATACAAAATAATAAGAATAGTAAAGTAGTTACTAATTGTGGTCTTAACTGCATATTTCTGATTATTAATGAGATTGGACATCTTTTCATGTTTTTAGTCATTAATGTTTTATTTTTGAGAAAAGTATGTTCATGTCTTTTGTTCATTTTTTATTGGTTTGATAGTTTTATATATGCTTGGGAATCTTTATATATTTTTAGATCAATACAATTTGATTATATGCATTGTAAATAATTTTGTTAATTTGCAGTTTGTATGTGAAATATTTTATAATACCATTTTACAAGTTCAAATTCTTCGTTGATAAATGACATTTATCAGTCTTTCCTTTGATGGTGATTACTTCTTGGGTTTTGTTTAAGAAATCCTTGCATATCCATAGATCATAAAACTATAACTCTCTAATTTGTCTAAATGTTTTTACATTTTTCATTTCACAGTTAAATCTTTAGTTAATTTTAAATTGATCGTTCTATAAGTGCTGTGGTAAGAATCTGATTTTAAGTACCCCAGATAACCCAGCTATCCCAGAACTATTCCCTTCTTTTTCCAGTGGTCTGCAATGCTACTTCTGTTTTAAAATTTTTTCACATATAAATGAATCTGTTTCTGGCTCTCTATTCTATGCCATGGGTTAATTGTTTCTGTTTCCATGCAACTATTACAATTTAAATTATAGTAACTTTAGAATAAGTCTTGATAGCTGCTAAGGAAAAACCATCACATTACATTTCTTTTCTGGCAGCTTCTTGCCTTTGTTCTACCACATCAATTTTATAATCATATATCAAGTTACTTAACAATTACAACTGAAATTTTGACGTGATAATGTGTTTTGTATGCTTCCTTTTTCAACATTAAAAATAGTAAGTAGAAAACCCCAAACCCATTCATGATCAGATACAATTAGAAAAGGAGTTCAAGGATTTGTCTAGGAGCCACATATTTCCTCTTCTGTTGCCCCACTGTTAATTCCTTCACTAAAAAAAATCATGGAATCTTGAATATCCATATAAAAATGTACAATCTCTAAATTAGTTTCTAATTAACTGTTCTTATTAATTGTTCCTAATTAGGAACTCAGAAGGAAGGGCTGCTTTACTAAGAAACCATTTCCCCAAAATTGTAATCCCACAGTGGCTCCTGCAATAGTCTGTTAAATACAAAGACCACTGGCATATAAAATATAAAATATTCCTTGCTAAAATCTTTTGGAAAGCTACCTTCTGAACCTATGAAAGTTGACTTCCTAGGGACATCACTATGTTTCTGCCATGTTTTCTATAATAATATCAGAGAACATAACTGAACACGTACAAAATACTAAGGACATTATCTTTTAAAAATTTCAATTTAATCCATGACTCTATAATCATAACCGATTGTTAGGTGGGTCAGAAATTCAGATGCATCAGTTATATTTCCCTTAGTCACATGGCTAATAAGTGGGGAAACTTGCATTTAAACTCAAACCTATCTGAGCAGAAGGTAAAAATGTGGTTGCATTAAGAGCTTTAAAAAAAAGTATGCTGATATGGCAACTCAGCATTGTTCTGTGTGGTAGCCTGAATAATAGCTCATCAAAGATATCCAAGTCCTACTCCTCGGAACCTGTGATATAATTAATTTAAAGATCTTGAGACAGAGAGATTATCCTATGTTATCTGTATGGGCTTGGTATTATCATAAGGGCTCTTATATAAGAGAAACAGGAATTTAGAGTGGTAGTAGCAGATGTCATGTTGGAGCTAGGATTAGAGTGACACAAGGAAGGGTTTACAAACTGAGGAATGTGCCTTCTAGGAGCATCTAGAAATTGGCCTCCAGAGGCTTCTAGAACAAGCTCTAGAAGTTGAAAAGGACTGGTAAACAGATTTTCACTTAAAGCCTCCAGCCAGAACCAGTCAAGCTGACACCTTGACTTTAGTCCAAGGAGACTAATTTTGGACTTCAGACCTCCACAACTGCAACATAATAAATGCGTTGTTTCTTAAGCCATTAAGTGTATGGTAATTGGTTACATTAACAATAACAAACTTACCAGTTCACTTTACTTAAATAAACACACGAGGAATACTGCTTCAGAGTCTAGCTCTAGATCAGGCAAAAACACATTTTTGTTAACTGAACTAACATGTTAGAGCAGGGGTCCCCAACCTCGGGGCTGCGGATGGGTAGCGGTCCATGGCCTGTTAGGAAGTGGGCTGCACAGCAGGAGGTGAGCGGCGGGACAGCGAGGGAAGCTTCATCTGCCATTCCCTATTGCTCACATTACCGCCTGAACCATTCCCCCACTCCGTCCGTGGAAAAATTGTCTTCCACCAAACCGGTCCCTGCTGCCAAAAAGGCTGGGACTGCTGTGTTAGAGGGTTTACTAAAAACACCTGCTACTACGAAAATGTCTCCTTTGGAAAATTTGTACAGTGGGCCTTAAATATCATCAAGTTATTCCAGACAAAGTCTCTTTTCCTCTGTTCGTTCCCATTTCAAAAAATTGTTTTTTTGTTTTGGGTTTTTTTGCCTTCGCAGCCTGTTGAGCTTTGTCATGCTGGAGACTTCCCACAGTTTTTCTGCCACTGCAACAAAATGATAGGAATATGAGAACCAGTGGGAGCCAAACCTTTAAAAAAACATTTAAACCCTTACATGGAAAAGAGCTGACACCCCACAAATCTGAACATAAACACAGATCTGTCAGCCTTGATCACTAGGAAGCCAGTCAACTGAAGTCTGGATTACACACTCTCTATCATCAGTCCATCCACAACAAAAACAGTTCATGGATATTCTGCAGAGGCTAAATATTTCTGGGTCTTTTCTGTTATTTTATGGAATCAATGCCTAATTGAAAACTGAATTATGAAAGATATGTCAGGTGAAGTAAGAGATGCAGGATGTTGTAGGCTTATAGATATATCAATAAAATGAGAGGGACTTCCCTAGTGGCACAGTGGTTAAGAATCCTCCTGCCAGTGCAGGGGACGTGGGTTCAATTCCTGGTCCGAATAATCAAAGGAATTATAATTAAATGCAATATTTATTGGAAAATTTGAAAGAAGGGTATTGGTATTGATTATCATATATAATTCAGATATGCATAGATTTGTAAAATTCTCTTATGTTTTTTATATATAACCTACCACTTTTGCCCAGAGTTGGAGAAAAGAGCATCTCTTTGATGGGGAGAAAAAGAAACTAAAGCTAAAATTACTACATTAGCTATTTTCATTTATTTTATTTTAGGTAAAGTAGCCATTTCAAAATGCAAATTCCCTACTCATGTGTGTTTTTTTCCCCCCTTTCAAGGGCTTGCCCTTTCCAATCCCTTTTTCAAACTGTCTTCTAAGTATCAAGATAAACTTCATCATCTTCTTCATTTTCATCATCTTCACCATGGAACACAGAGGGGACTCTGCTCATTAGACTGTTTCTTGAGTCTACATTAGCCTTTGTGTTGTATCTCACATAAATACTCCTCTCAGTATATCTTTGCCATCAGGAAACATTCCACCCTTAAACTGTTCTATACCATCAACTACAGGAATATACGAAGCTGCTCTCATCAGATACCTGTGACCCTGTGTCATGCCAAATGTGGGCCTTCAGTGAGAGACAAACTATTCTTGAACCAACACTGTAGGAAAGAGACAACTGTTACTGTATTCTCATATAATTCTTCCAGCTCCACCCTAAACATGATTCTGACCCAGAATAGTACAGGTTTACTCTACCTTATCCAAAACTTTTGGAGGAAAAATATGTTTCAGAATTCAGAATTTGGTGGATAATAAAAAGCATCCTTTAAATCAGTACATTGGTATATTTCTACAATAAAATGTATAAATATTCAGGCCAAGTGATTTTTAGAGCTCTTTCAATGTTGAAAACATAGATAAGAGACTGAAGACCTGTATTATCTGAGATTTTGCCCTTTAGCTAGTCCTCACACAAATTTGTACTCTCAGCACCTTACTTATTTCATATTATATTGCTCTATAATTAATTAGCCTTGTATCTGTCCTCCAAACTCTTGCTGAATTTTGCTCAATGATGCCTGGTATTTACAAATCAAAATACTTTCTTTCAAGTTTCCTGTTTTGTTTTATTTGTTTGGTTTTTTACTTTGGCCTAATTCTGAAAGTAAAAAAAAAAAAAAAAATCAATTGTATGACTATATACAACATTTTGATAGTCACTCTTTCCTCTGGTGATAGGATTGTACATTTTCACCCTATTGAATTAAAAGACAGTCATGTGACATTCTTTGGCCAATTAAATGTAAGCAGAGGTCACAAAGGCTCACTTTTGGCAAGAAATTTATAAAGCCAGCTCATGATATGCTGTATTCTCTTTCTCTTTCCTCTGTGATTATGGAAGCATGTGTCAAAATAGAGCGTCAGTGAAACTGGATACATAAGGAACTATTTGAACACAGCCGCTCTTTGACACATAAGGAGTCTCTAGGATATTTAGGTTGCATCTTACTGAAAAATATTCTAGCCTAGACTAACTGTTGCAAAAGTTTTATAAAAATAATCTAATAAGGACATTCCAAACATACATAAAGTACAGTAAATTGCATAGATTGAACATGGGCATCTGTCACTGAGATTAAACACATAATACCAATTCAAAAATTTTACATCAGATCCTTTAAAACATAAATAAAAGTTTACAGATACAGCTACCTCCCATCCTTCTCATTCCATAGATATAGTTGCTATTTATAAATGGGGTATCCTTTCCCTGTTCATTGTATTTACTACATATGAACATTAGAAGAATAAGGTCTATATCGCCTCTGATGTTTAATTGCCAGCAAGCCTCAGCCATTCCAAAATCCTGCATTTTCCAATGAAGATATGGAGCCCAGTTTACCAGTGCTTTTCCTACTCTTGATCCCAACCTCTGGTGGACAGCCCAAGACAAGGTTTTCAACAATGTCTCGTAGACCCACTCACCAGGACATCCTCCATTCTCTTTACAATCTCACTTAGAAGGTATCCCAGGGTTCATATTCTGGTGGATAGGTCTTTGGTAACACATACAAAATTCATAAATCCTTCCTCAATACTCTGCCAAGGCAGTTCCATCATTCTCACCTCATTAACTCAGGGCAAATTTTGTATCCTGTATCAATAATCCCTTCTAGCAGTGTATCAAGAGAAGTTCCAGATATGCTTGGCAGGAAGTTAATCTCTAATACATGGTAGAGTTCTTCCATTTCAATAAATTATCCACCCAGCTTTATATTCTGTACTCCTACTCTAGTTCAGAAACTTTATGATCCGCCACTATATGTGTTCCTTCAGTTCCTGCTGAAATATATATATTTGGTCTTGCAATTATTTCAGAGTAAATACTATTTTCTCTTGGAACACAGGCTGAATTCTTCTCTTGTTAATTGTCTGAAAGCACTAAGGAGAGAAAGCAAGAAAAATTCAGAGGAGGGCCAGCATCATCTTGCAAAGCTTCTGCCTCAGGTGATATCTTTGCTGGGTCCCCACACAGGCTGAGGTTTTCACATATAACAAGGATGAGAACTTTTTTTTTTTGTCAGTATTGCTCAAAGGAAACTGTGCTTTCAAGATTTATCATCCAAATCAGTTTCCCCATCCCAGATTTTCACTTTTTTCCTATCAAGACTTAGACTTTTGCACAGGAAACCTATTGATGTTGCAGAATAAATCTCCTTTGTAGCCCTGCCACATTTAGAATAAAATTATGGGACTAATTTTCAGCACAAATTGTACTATAGCTGAAAGACATGAGGGTATCTTCAAAGTTACCCTGGAGGTCTTCTGAGTGATTTCAGCTAATACTTAATTGACCTGAGCCTGTCATTTCATTTTTCCAAGACTTCTAAAGTAGTTAACCAGGGGGAATTCCCTGAAGGTCCAGTGGTTAGGACTCCACACTTCCACTGCCGGGGGCCTGGGTTCCATCCCTGGTCGGGGAACTAAGATCCCACAAGTTATGTGGCACAGCCAAAAAATACCCCATAAAGTTGTTAACCAAAACCAGCTAATTTCACACATCTTTAAATAGCATCCAAGTGCCTTTGTTGCCTTAGAGTCCAAAGTTTTCTCAGCTTTATCCTCCACATGTACCAATTTCATATCAATACCTGTGTGAGTTTTAGTAACTGTGATGCTACTATATGCAGGTATTATCACCACTTCACTTAGTACCAGAAATGGGGTCCTCGTTTCTATCTGCCCATTAAGTATTTTACTTCTAGAGTCCTATCCTTGGGATCTGTTTCCAGGGCTACTTCCAATGCCAACAATTGTAGCTTGAGTTCTCTGTACTACCTCAAACCTGATGTTGCAAAAGCAACTGGAGGAGGTAGAGCATTACTGAGGTCACTAGGGAGGGCATCTGGTGCTCTGTTCTTCCCTGAGCCTGTAGAGGAGCCTAGCGAGTGACTCAGAATTGCTCAACAGTGAGTTGCCTTGGGGGAACATTTACTCTTTGGCTCCTGTGCCCACCCCCACATTGGTTGAACATGGCCTGTGGGGCATGATGACCATGCGTTAGTGGGTTATCAATGGTTAGGCATGCATACCTATGATAAAAAAAAGCCAGCTTTATCTTGAGGCCTCAAGATATTGAGCAATTTTGAGGGTCACTCTCTAGGCTCCTGCATCAGGTATGTTAAAGCCTAAAGAAAACGATCAGCCTCTGATCAAACATGACCATAGATGATGCCAAGCGAATGAGAAGTAGAACACAAGAAATGTCATACAAAGAAACTTGCTTTGCAATATGCATGTTTTGCACAGTTTTTATAAAGCATGTATTCAAAGTGGAGCCTATTTAAATATGTATGTAAATAAATAGGCAACTAGATAAATAAGCAATTAAATAAATACAATTTTTGGAAAATCCATGTGTAGACATTTCTTACTGAATGGAATTGGGAGTATAACTCTGACTATCTTTATCTTTACTAATTGATTTTTCTGAATTTTTGGCCAGTGTTAGACCTAAAGTCTGTACAAACAGATTACTCCGTGTTTTAGACCTAAAGTCTGTACAAACAGATTACTCCGTGTTTTAGTAAGATGCTGTGTACTTTAGACAGCTTTAAAGGAAAAAATAACACTCAAGGCTCTTTCTTTTCCCGCTTAATCTTGGTTAGATAGCTTGGTTCACTCCTTAGCACACTGTTGCTTCGATTAGTTGCTAGATGATAGATACCACCCTAGATACCACCCTACAGTACCTGGCTATCACTGCTGTTGCAGGCAGCAGGATGCCTCCGACAAGGGCCACACTGAGCTCTAAAATGTTTAGTGATATATCAATAAATAATCCCTTGGCCATATGCATTACCTTGCAAATTCTATTCATTTTTACTTAATCTAAATAAAGTTCAGAGGTTTCATTACCTTTGGAAACAGGAAAAAGACAGAGGAGTTTTGAAAAAGCAGTATACGAATGAAAAATAACTAAGTAGATAATATTTTAAAGTAGACAACTCATTTTCCATCCGTAATTTGCAATAGAAATCAGAATACAGGATTGTTAAAAAGAATCAGTCTTGTACTTTCTCTTTCTGAGTACATGTGCCATGCATAGTCATTCATAAAAATTATTCCGAAGTCAGGGTATGCT
This sequence comes from Monodon monoceros, assembly GCF_005190385.1. NCBI lineage: Eukaryota > Metazoa > Chordata > Mammalia > Artiodactyla > Monodontidae > Monodon > Monodon monoceros. The sequence goes on from NW_021703777.1 coordinate 68,468,776, forward strand.
AATTCATGTTCAGCTAAATAAGGAAAAAAAAGAAAGAAAGAGAAAGGGAGAGAGAGAAAGGAAGAAAGGAAGGAAGGAAAGATTTTCATAGAATCTCATCTCTTATTATGTGTAAATTTGGTTTTGCTTATAGTCCGCATTTTTTCTACTATTTAATTTTGTTATTTTCCCAGCAAAATTTAAAGTTAAAATGCATTGTATGGTACAAAAAGTAGTTATCTCTGGATAATTTTCAGATATTTTTATTTTAAATTTTAAAAAAATAATGTAATTTAATATTTTCAGAATCATTTTATGACCATGCATTTGTACTACTTTTATAATTTAGAACATTGGCATAATTTTTAATAAAAAGTCTAATTATATGGGTAATTTAACAAAATAAACACTTAGATCTTAAGACTTTATACATTATATATCCTTTGGGTTTGGATACTCATAGGACTAAGTATCTGGCTTTAACCTATATGTTCTTATTTCACTTTGTTGCAATAGTACATATAATACTTAATATTATTTGTATTTCGTCCCTTTTGTATTATTTAATTTTCCATGTCATAGTTAGGGACACTATGTAAAATAGCAAATAAACATAAATGTGGTTTAAAGATACACAGAAAAAGAGAAATCATTTTTAAAAATGGACACTATGGACTAAATGAAACAAAAATGATATCGTTAAATAGCCTTCTTTATTATCTTACAGTTTTTATGGGTCAAGAAACTAGGAGCTGCTTGCTTCATGCATGTAACTCAAGGTTACAGTAAGCTGTGAGCCGAGGCTGTGGGGGGAGATGGAGGTACTGCTTCCAAGCTCACCTTCATTACTGTGAGCAGATTCAGTTCCTCACTGTACAGAGGTCTTTGTTCCTTGCAACACAGACCTCTCATAAAGCAGCTCAAAACTCAATCCAAAGCTTTCATCAGATCGAGTGAGTGAGAGTGGGAGACAGCACCCAAGACAGAAGCCAGAGTTTGTGATCTAATCTAGGAAATGACATCCTATCATTTTTTGTGTATTCTATATTTAAAAGGGTATGAATAGCAGGATGCAAGGAAAGGAAGTATTTGGGGCCAGCTTAAAGATTGCCTACATCAGAATTTAATCTCCCTGTTTATTAACTATTATCCTTATTTTCGGTCTATGCGTATGTTTTTCCATCTATTTGTATGCATTTCTATGAAAAAAAAGTACAAGTTAATTTCTCCTCCTATACGGTCATAAAATCTCCAAGAAAAGACAAAACCATGCCCAGTGATGATCTGAAAAAATTCCTGGTAACCTCTTTTGCCTTTTCACAAGTTTTGAATAATTTTTCTGATAGGTTTGAAGTGACGTTCAAATGATTCAGCAAAAGCACATGCACAAAAGCACTTACAAAAAAACACATGCATTTACACACACACACACACACATACACACACATAGAGAAAAAGAGAAAGCAAATGTGACAATATATTAACAGTTGATCCTGTGTGAAGGTGAGGATCATATGGATTTTACTGTATTACTCTTTCAACTTTTCTCTAAGCTTGACAAAATGAAAAGCTGGGGAAGAAACAAAAACCCTACTTAAGGTCTAGAATAACACATGAAAGTTTGTCAAACCTAAGAACCATTTTATATAAAACTGGATATTGGGACAAGCTAGCATTTAAAATTTCATAGTTTAATTTTGATAGAAATGACATATAAGACAAATTTTTATCACAGATTTTAACATAACAATTTTGATTTACTAATTAAAGTGACTAAAATTCAGAGTTCAAAATATTTTATGTTAAATGCCTTGATAGTGTTATATATATGGGATAATGTCTGGTTTATTTTTATTATTGTAAAATAATAAATATACTAACAAAACTATTTTCTTTTAAGAAGTGATGGCCCTGAATTTATCTATTTTAGCAGTCAAAAATTTAGGCACTATCTTTATCTTCATGTTCTGCTTCTCATCAAGGTCAATCACCAGTTTCATTTACTATAGCTTCCTTTTATCTAAGAAATACTGCCACTTCTCTTCCTCACCTCTACCACTATTCCATGTAAGTCATCATCACATATCACAAGGGTTAATGCAAGAGTGCTTAACTAGTCTTCTGGCCTGAAGATGTGCTCTCTCAAGTCCAATCTCAAGAAGAAATCCCAGTCATCTTTATAATACAAATTTAATTATGTTCAACGGTCTAATAAAACAGTTTGGATGTCTTTCCAGGGATCTTGTAATTAATTCAAAATACTTTAAAAGGCTTTCAAGGTCCTTCTTGATATAGCCTCTGATTTCCTTTGCTGTTTCACCTCTGGCTACTTCCTCCGTTACATTCTGTGGTCCTAAAATACTAAATTTCTTCAGCTTATTGAATATTATGTGTTCTTTCATCACACTGCCTTTGTATTTACTGTATGCTCTGTGTTAAACAGTCCTTCAATCATGTTCTCATGAATTTCTCATTTTTCAGGTGTCAATTTGAACATGAAGCTTTCTCAGGTCGAGATTTTTGTCTACATCCTGCATGTTACTAATGCATCCTGTAGTTCCTCTAGTATACCACTTATCAGGTCCTATAATTGTTTATTAATTTATGTGTTTCTCCTAGTAGATAAGGGTAAGTCTGACAATGAGGGTAGAATCTTTTAAGTGATCATGGTGTCACCAATGCTAGCAAGAACATATTTGAAAATTAATATAAAATAATAATAATGATTGAATTGAAAATTTATTGAGCAACAACTATATGCTAATCCCTGTGCAAAAGCCCATTACATGGATTGTCTTACTTACTGCTCAAAACCAATCTTTAGAGTAGGTGGAATTATTTTAAAGATAAAAGAATGAGTGTAGAAATGTTAAATTAGTAAAGATCAAAGCTTATATTTAAACTCTAGTTTCAGAGTGCAAGATTTTTATCACTAAGCTATAGAAAATAAGAAGATTCTGGCAATATGTCTGCACAAAAGAGACATATTGGAACTGGAGAGAAATTTATTTCTAACCACTTCATATAAAAATTACTTTAAAATGTTTTATGGCACATTATCATATCTATGTTTTTTAAGAAGGCTCTTATTTTATTGGGCATCCCTAATTGTTTAAAAGTCTAGTCTCCTTGTGAGGCAAAAATGCCTACCCTCACCCCTCCTATAGTCTTTCCTCTTTCAATATTATTAGTTAGCACCTTGGAAATATACAGAATAAGTCTAATTAATATTCCATATTAATAACTCTGCACATTTTTAATGTTAGTTGTCATATTAATGTTCTTTTGACCTCCAAAATATATTTTATTTGAATAAATTTCAAGTGTACTATTTTTATTGTTTTTTAAAATTATTTAGAATAAAAGATAAGTCTAAGAAACATTCCCATGCTGTGAAACATTTTTTGTTAACCTTTTCCATACTTATTTCTTCAGAGATTTATATTTTCATTCCTATTAATATAATAGTTGATAAATAAAAAATAATACATGTAATATTTATGCAAGTCATAAAGCCCAATACTGTAATAAACACATGTGACACCATCAATCCAACTCAAGAACTAGAACCCTGTCATTAACTGTATCCCCTCAGACACTAGTCTTCACCATCTTCTTCTTGCCTTTCCCCCACCAGAGTTCACCACTAGTCTGAATTCTATCTTCATCGTTGTCTTGACTTTCATAAAATATTTTCGTTTTATGTAAATGTATTGCTAAGCAAAGTATTGCTGCTATATGTTTATATTTGAGCTTTATAGAAGAGGCACTACACTAACAGAGTCTCATAGACCTATTTTTTCCCCTCTAACCATTATAGTTTAAAAAATCGTCTACGTTGCTGTGTGTGGCTGTGGTTTATTCACTTTTGCTCATGTATAATATTCCTTTGAGAGAGTACACCAAAATATATATGTTCAACCTCTCTCAGGTAAGCATTTGTATAATTTCTAATTTTTTAATGTTATAAACAGAAATGCTATAAACACTTTGTACACATTGTCTGAAGCATATGAATTTTTTAAGAGCATAATTGAGTACTGGAATGCTGGGTCACAGAATATGCATATGTTTAACATTAAAATATAATAACAATATTCCCCAAAGTAAATGTATATCTATATATATATATATATATAAGTGATGTCCATTTATTCAGGCCTGCCCATTTCCATTTAATTAGCTTTGAAACTTCTCATCCACATTTTTACAATTTTGCCTCATAATTAAGTAATGATAATACCTAACACAGTTGTAAGTGTATTCTTAAATCAATTTATTATTTCCACTACTGTAAAACTGTTAATTGAATTAAGGGCTATGATTTTTAAGAGCAGTGAGTACTGTATATAGACCTCGTTCATTCATTTAAACTGCCATCCAGTAAGAAAATGTACCTTTAATATTTGTAAAGGTCTTTTTTTGAAAAAAAGATGTTTGAAGCATTATTTTAAAGGTAAATACTTAAAAGAACAAAACTTAAACTGTAGGTTATCAGTTTTATCAGCTCTATCGTGTATTATTAAACTGATCTCCAATGTAGCAGAACCAATTTACATTTCTCCCCACCATTAACGTTATCAGACTTTATTCATTTGCCAATCTAATCGCTCACTATTGTTATACTCTTCAATTGCTTGATCATGAGTCAGATTAAACATTTCTCATCTTTTTACATGTAGATTTATGTTTCAGGAGTCTGCTCCATAAATTCTTTTTCAGATGTTTTTTTCAAGTTTTTCTACTGGCTTATGCGGATTTTTGCTTATTTATTTTTAGGCTTTAAATATCTAAACACTTTTTTCAATTGTGTACATCATACATATTTCTCCTTATCTGCTGTTATTCTTTTTTTAACTTAATTCCTTGGGGATCTTTCTCTGTTTTTTTTCTTTGTACAGAATATTATGTATAAGAAATTATACATACTTTTTTACGCATATGTATGCTTTTTTCCTTTATTTTCTGTGCTTTGGGGCTTTGTTAAATAAATAAGTAAACAGATATGCTTCTTTATTTTTATTAATGGTTAAAAATGTTAATACATTTTGTTGCTATTCATAAGGAATTAATACTCATAAGAGTATGAGTAAGAATCTATTTTTACTTGTTTTCCATATAGGAAATCAATTGCCACAGAAGAACTTACTGTTTCCCATGAGTTCTCAAAACATTGTTTTTTTTTAACATGTTTATTGGAGCATAATTGCTTTACAATGTTGTGTTAGTTTCTGCTGTAAAACAAAGTGAATCAGCTATATGTATACATATATCCCCACATTCCCTCCCTCTTGCACCTCCCTCCCACCCTTCCTATCCTACTCCTCTAGGTCTTCGCAAATCACCAAGCTGACCTCCCCGTGAGATACAGCGCTTCCCACTAAATATTTATTTTACATTTGGTAGTGGATATATCTCAACGCTACCTCTCACTTTGTCCCAGCCTATCCTTCTCCCTCCCCGTGTCCTCAATCCATTCTCTATGTCTGCGTTTTATTTCCGTCCTACCCCTAGGTACATCAGAACCATTTTTTTTTTTTTTTTAGATTCCATAATGTGTGTTAGCATACAGTATTTGTTTTTCTCTTTCTGACTTACTTCACTCTGTATGACAGACTCTAGGTTCATCCACATCACTACAAATAATTCACTTTCATTTCTTTTTACGGCTAATATTCCATTGTATATATGTGCCACAACTTCTTTATCCATTCATCTGTCGATGGACACTTAGGCTGCTTCCATGTCCTGGCTATTGTAAATAGTGCTACAATGAAGATTGTGGTACAAGTCTCTTTTTGAATTATGGTTTTCTCAGGGTATATGCCCAGTAGTGGGATTGCTGGGTCATATGGTAGTTCTATTTTAGTTTTTAGGGACATCCCTGGTGATGCACTGGTTGGGAATCTGCCTGCCAATGCAGGGTTCATGGGTTCAATCCCTGCTCCAGGAGGATCCCACAGCCGTGGAGCAACTGGGCCCCATGCACCACAGCTATTGAGCCTGCGCTCTAGAGCCCTCAAGCCACAACTACTGAGCCTGCATGCCACAACTGCTGAGGCCCACGTGCCTAGAGCCCATGCGCTGCAGCAGGAGGGGCCACTGCGTTGCAGGGCCCAAACACCAGAGCGAACAGCGGCCCCACTCTCTGCAACTGGACAAAGCCCGCACGCAGCAGCAAAGATTCAATGCAGCCAAAAATAAATAAATAAAATATTTTTAGTTTTTTAAGGAACCTCCATACTGTTCTCCATAGTGGCTGTATCAATTTACATTCCCACCAAAAGTGCAAGAGGGTTCCCTTTTCTCCACACCCTCTCCAGCATTTATTGTTTGTAGATTTTTTGATGATGGCCATTCTGACCGGTGTGAAATAATATCTCATTGTAGTTTTGATATGCATTTCTCTAATGATTAATGACGTTGAGCATTCTTCCATGTGTTTGTTGGCAATCTGTATATCTTCTTTGGAGAAATGTCTATTTAGGTCTTCTGCCCATTTATAGATTGGGTTGTTTGTTTTTTTGATATTGAGCAGCAGCATGAGTGGCTTGTAAATTTTGGAGATTAATCCTTTGTCAGTTGCTTCATTTGCAAATATTTTCTCCCATTATGAGGGTTGTCTTCTCGTCTTGTTTATAGTTTCCTTTGCTGTGCAAAAGCTTTTAAGTTTCATTAGGTCCCACTTGTTTATTTTTGTTTTTATTTACATTTCTCTAGTAGGTGGGTCAAAAAGGATCTTGCATGATTTATGTCATAGAGTGTTCTGCCTATGTTTTCCTCTAAGAGTTTTCTCATGTCTGGACTTACACTTAGGTCTGTAATCCATTTTGAGTTTATTTTTGTGTATGGTGTTAGGGAGTGTTCTAATTTCATTCTTTTACATGCACCTGTCCAGTTTTCCCAGCACCAGTTATTGAAGAGGCTGTCTTTTCTCCACTGTTTTATCCTTGTCTCCTTTATCAAAGATAAGGTCACCATATGTGCGTGGGTTTATCTCTGGGCTTTCTATCCTGATCCATTGATCTATATTTCTGTTTTGGTGCCAGTACCATACTGTCTTCATTACTGTAGCTTTGTAGTATAGTCTGAAGTCAGGGAGCTGGATGCCTCCAGCTCCATTTTTCTTTCTCAAGATTGCTTTGGCTATTCGGGGTCTTTTGTGTTTGCATACAAATTGTGAAATTTTTTGTTCTGGTTCTGTGAAAAATGCCAGTGGTAGTTTGATAGGGATTGCACTGAATCTGTAGATTGCTTCGGGTAGTACAGTCATTTTCACAATGTTGATTCTTCCAATCCAAGAACATGGTATATCTCTCCATCTATTTGTATCATCTTTAATTTCTTTCATCAGTGTCTTATAGTTTTCGGTATACAGGTCTTCTGTCTCCTTAGGTAGGTTTATTCCTAGGTATTTTATTCTTTTTGTTGCAATGCTAAATGGGAGTGTTTTCTTAAATTCACTTTCAGAGTTTTCATCATTAGTGTATAGGAATGCAACAGATTTCTGGGCATTAATTTTGTATCCTGCTACTTTACCAAATTCATTGATTAGCTCTAGTAGTTTTCTGGTAGCATCTTTAGGATTCTCTATGTATAGTATCATGACGTCTGCAAACAGTGACATCTTTACTTCTTCTTTTCCGGTTTGGATTCCTTTTATTTTTCTTTCTTCTCTATTGCTGCAGCTAGAACTTCCAAAACTATGTTGAATAATAGTGGTGAGACTGGGCAACCTTGTCGTATTCCTGATCTTAGTGGAAATGGTTTCAGGTTTTCACCATTGAGAACGATGTTGGCCGTGGGTTTGTGATATACGGCCTTTATTATGTTGAGGAAAGTTCCTTCTATGCCTGCTTTCTGGAGGGTTTTTATCATAAATGCGTTTTGAATTTTGTCAAAAGCTTTCTCTGCATCTATTTAGATGGTCATATGGTTTCTCTCCTTCAGTTTTTATTATGGTGTATCACATTGATTGATTTGCATGTATTGAAGAATCCTTGCATTCCTGGGATAAACCCCACTTGATCATGGTATATGATCCTTTTAATGTGCTGTTGGATTCTGTTTGTTAGTATTTTGTTGAGGATATTTGCATCTATGTTCATCAGTGATATTGGCCTGTAGTTTTGTTTCTTTGTGACATCTTTGTCTGGTTTGGTATCAGGGTGATAGTGGACTCGTAGAATGAGTTTGGGAGTGTTCCTCCCTCTGCTCTATTTTGGAAGAGTTTGAGAAGGATAGGTGTTAGCTCTTCTCTAAATGTTTGAAGGAATTCTCCTGTGAAGCCATCTGGTCCTGGGCTTTTGTTTGTTGGAAGATTTTTAATCACAGTTTCAATTTCAGTGCTTGTGATTGGTCTGTTCATATTTTCCATTTCTTCCTGGTTAAGTCTCGGAAGGTTGTGCATTTCTAAGAATTTGTCCATTTCTTCCAGGTTGTCCATTGTATGGCATATAGTTGCTTGTAGCAATCTCTCATGATCCTTTGTATTTCTGCAGTGTCAGTTGTCACTTCTCCTTTTTCATTTCTAATTCTATTGATTTGAGTCTTTTCTCTTTTTTTCCTGATGAGTCTGGCTAATGGGTTATCAATTTTGTTTATCTTTTGAAAGAACCAGCTTTTAGTTTTATTGATCTTTGCTACTGTTCTCCATTTCTTTTTCATTTATTTCTGATCTGATCTTTATGATTTCTTTCCTTCTCCTAACTTAGGGGGAGTTTTTGTTCTTCTTTCTCTAATTTCTTTATGTGTGAGGTTAGGCTGTTTATTTGAGATGTTTCTTGTTTCTTGAGGTAGGATTGTATTGCTGTAAACTTCCCTCTTAGAACATCTTTTGCTGCATCCCATAGGTTTTTGGTCACCGTGTCTTCATTGTCATTTGTTTCTCTGTAATTTTTGATTGCCTCTTTGATTTCTTCAGTGATGTCTTGGTTATTTAGTAGTGTATATTTTAGCCTCCATGTGTTTGTATTTTTTACAGATATTTTCCTGTAATTGATATCTAATCTCATAGCATTGTGGTTGGAAATGGTACTTGATATGATTTGAATTTTCTTAAATTTACCAAGGCTTGATTTGTGACCCCAGGTATGATCTATCCTGAAGAATGTTCCATGAGCACTTGAGAAGAAAGTGTATTCTATTGTTTTTGTATGGAATGTCCTATAAATATCAATTAAGTCCATCTTAATCTTGTTTAATGTATCATTTAAAGCTTGTGTTTCCTTATTTATTTTCATTTTGGATGATCTGTCCATTCGTGAAAGTGGGGTGTTAAAGTCCCCTACTGTGGTTGTGTTAATGTCGATTTCCCCTTTTATGGCTGTTAGTATTTGCCTTATATATTGTGGCGCTCCTATGTTGGGTGCATAAATATTTCCAATTGCTATATCTTCTTCTTGGATCGATCCCTTGATCATTATGTAGTGTCCTTCTTTGTCTCTTGTAACAGTCTTTGTTTTAAAGTTTATTTTGTCTGATATGAGTATTGCTACTCCAGCTTTCTTTTGATTTCCATTTGCATGGAATATCTTTTTCCATTCCCTCACTTTCAGTCTGTATGTGTCCCTAGGTCTGAAGTGGGTCTCTTTTAGACAGCATATATACAGGTCTTGTTTTGTATCCATTCAGCCAGTCTATGTCTTTTGGATGGAGCATTGAATCCATCTACATTTAAGGTAATTATCAATATGTATGTTTCTATTACCATTTTCTCAATTGTTTGGGGTTTTTTGTAGTAGGTCTTTTCCTTCTCTTGTGTTTCCTGCCTAGAGAAGTTCCTTTAGCATTTGTTGTAAAGCTGGTTTGGTGGTGCTGAATTTTCTTAGCTTTTACTTGTCTGTGTAAGTTGTAATTTCTCTGTTGAATCTGAATGAGATCCTTGCTGGGTAGAATAATCTTGCTTGCAGGTTTTTCCCTTTCATCACTTTTAATATGTCCTGCCACTCCCCTTTGGCTTGCAGAGTTTCTGCTGAAGGATCAGCTGTTAACCTTATGGGGATTCCCTTGTATGTTATGGGTTGCTTTTCCCTTGCTGCTTTTAATATTGTTTCCTTGTAGTTATTTTTTCATGGTTTGATTCATATGTGTCTTGGCATGTTTCCCCTTGGATTTATCCTGTATGTGACTCTCTGCACTTCCTGAACTTGATTGACTATATCCTTTCCCATATTAGGGAAGTTTTCAACTATAATCTCTACAAATATTTTCTCAGTCCCTTTCTTTTTCTCTTCTTCTTCTGGGACCCCTATAATTCGAATGCTGCTGCCTTTAACATTGTCCCAGAGGTCTCTGAGACTGTCTTCAGTTCTTTTCATTCTTTTTTCTTTATTCTGCTCTGCAGTAGTTATTTCCACTATTTTATCTTTCAGGTCACTTATTCGTTCTTCTGCCTCAGTTATTCTGCTATTGATCCGTTCTAGAGGATTTTTAATTTCATTTATTGCATTGTTCATCACAGTTTGTTTGCTCTTTAGTTCTCCTAGGTCCTTGTTAAACATTTCTTGTATTTTCTTCATCTATTTCCAAGATTTTGGATATCTTTACTATCATTATTCTGAATTCTTTTTCAGATAGACTGCCTATTTCCTCTCATTTTTTTAGTCTGGTGGATTTTTACCTTGATCCTTCATCTGCTGTGTGTTTCTCTGTCTTCTCATTTTGCTTAACTTACTGTGTTTGGGGTCTCCTTTTTGCAGGCTGCTGGTTCCTAGTTCCCATTTTTTTTGGTGTCTGTCCCCATGGCTAAAGTTGGTTCAGTGGGTTGTGTAGGCTTCCTGGTGAAGGGCACTAGTGCCTGTTTTCTGGTGGATGAGTTTGGATCTTGTCTTTCTGGTGGGCAGATCCCCATCTGGTGGTGTGTTTTGTGGTGTCTGTGGCCTTTTTATGATTTTAGTAGCCTCTCTGCTAATGGATGGGTTTGTGTTCCTGTCTTGCTAGTTGTTTGGCATAGGGTGTCCAGCACTGTAGCTTGCTGGTCGTTGAGTGGAGCTGGGTCTTGGTGCTGAGATGGAGATCTCTGGGACATATTCACCGTTTGATATTACGTGGAGCTGGGAGGTCTCTTGTGGGCCAGTGTCCTGAACTTGGCTCTCCCTCCTCAGAGGCAAAGCCCTGATGCCTGGCTGGAGCATCACGAGCCTGTCATCCACACAGCTCTCTGCCCGGGGAGAAATTCCAACAGCAGGTATTGGTGACACATCCTCGTCTTTAGCAGGTGGCAGCCTGGCAACTCCTTTTTTTCCTTTGTGTTTTGTCTAATTTCACTTGGTCTTAGGATTCTGCATGCAGAGGCCTCACACCCAGTACTTCAGACCCGATTTCCTAGTGCAAAATGGCTGTGTCGACACCTCAGCTCGCGGGGCCAGTGCAGACTCCACAACATAGAGCCCAAGTGTCATTCTTAAGAGTAAACATCTTGGACTTAAGACATATATGGGTTAAAACCTATGTAGCCCCTTAAATCTGTTTATCTTTGGATAAGTTACTTAAGTTCCCTATTTTCTGAGATACACATCTTTAAAATGGGGATAATAACACTGTTTGATACATAGACTTATTCTGAGAATTAAAAGCACTCTGAGTGCTAGTCCAGGATCCGCCACACGGTAAACCCTCAGTAATATTTGCTCTTATTATACTGTAACATGCTACTTCTATAATGTACTGGATATTTGTTACTCTAGAATGGATGGAATATACCTAACATCACTGATAAATGTATCTTGTATTAAGGAATATTTGGGACTTAAACAGATTTTTAAAAGGCTAATGATAACACTTTGCAAAATCTGACATACTGGAGGAAAACCTTCAACCTGCCAATAACTCTAGAGTCTTGGCTACCCTAAATATAACCTCATCTCTGTATTTGTAGAAATACCTTTTAAAAGCTCTAAAGAAATAGAAAAAATACTTTTTTGTTTAGCTAAAAATTGCACTCTGGGCTAAACAGAAACGTGCTGGTTTTGAATTTCCCTATGAAATTGTTTTGATGGACTTCCAATCAGTGACTGGTAAATATTGGTAAATATTGGATCAAAATTCAAGTAGAGGATAGTTTCACAAAGAGTTTTTAATATTCAGAGAATTTTTAATCTCATTTCATTTTCAAAAAAATCTTTAAATTAATTATTTTTTATAGATGTAACAACATAATTTTAATATACACTGTATTTAATTTGATTTAGTTTCCTGAAGAAATACTAAGGCAATTAATTCCAAGACTTAACAACAGTATAATTGAATGAGAATACTGTAACAGGTACCTTGTTATTTTTTTCTTGGGAAGTAATATTTTATGACTAGATTATTAGAAACTGCTTGAGACTCTGAAGGGGTCACCCAATATAATTAACAATTCCCCTGTCAGAATTCTGAACAAGTAAGGAATGAATTAAGGGGTATTAGATGATAACCAGAATATTCCTTTTATTGCTGTTAAAGACTCAGCTACAGAAGGAAAACTCATGTGGGCTTTCCATGTGGTGAGGGATAGCACGCCCCTGAAAGAGTGAGAACATATGTGTAACCTGTGGGCAGCTGGCTCCCAAGGGAAATGTGGGTAGAACCAAGCATACCTCATTACTTTTCCCAAAACTTATCACTCTATTTCTTCATGGGCATGATTATAGAAGAGAAGAGAGAGAGAGCTGCAATGTTCTAGGGAAAATCTCTCCTCATGGATCCCAGGAGCAGAAAATAAGTACTCCCCTCCAACATGAATAATCCATTAATGTACAGGATTCCATGTTAAAAGTGAATTTTAGGCAAAAATCTCTTATGACGACAAAGCAATAACAACTTCCTCACAATTTGGAAGTTTTAAGAAAAGAAAACAAAACAAAATACTAGACCTAAGAATGGTGGTAAGAGAGTAAACTCTTTCTTTCAACAGCAGTTTAAAGGTGTATTGATAGTTTTTATCAAAGTACATTTTCCAAAACATTATAAATGACTCATACAAATATAGGATGAATATGTGCCACATTTAGCTAATTAATGAGAGAAACTGTGTGATGATAAATTTAGTTCAAAAGAGATTTTGATAGTATGCTGTGAGCATTGAATATATAGTATATGGTATACGGTGAGTATGTGTCAGCACTGAAAAGAAATTCTAGAAAGAGGTTAGTAATTGAGATACAAAACTGGTTAATAGGATTATAAGGCAATGAAATAGTAACCTTTGGGTTACTATTATCTTATGTACTGCACAGAAATAATTTTTATCTCCACCAGACAAATATCTGGAAGATATCACGTTATCTTGGAGAGTCTGATTCAAAATTAATGGTAACTATTAAATTAATCAAAGGCATTTTTCCCTAAAAAATCAAATAATTCTTGGATGGGACTGTTAAACACTTCACTTTGACCCGTGAAAAGATGTGCAGTCATTCTTTTGCCTAATTTTTAATTTATGTGCAAATTTTTAACAGTTTCTTCAATGTGGTTCTTCTCAAGTGTTCAATTGAAAATAATATACCCATGGTAGAAAATAATATACCCATGGTAGAAGAACTCATAAGTCCTAGAAGAAAGAGAAAATGAAGGTCTTTGAAATGTGAGGTTAATATCTTATCCATCATATTTCAAGCCTTACAAGTAACTTTCCAACAATATCATCCTCAAAATTAAAACTATCTAAAAATTAGTGTCCAGTAGGCAAGCACCACTTCTTAGACCTTAAAGAGGTGAGGCAACAAGAGCTATATTCTTAGAGCTGTCAAAATTGAAGTCAGTTTCTTAGAAACCTGGAACACCTGTTAATCATTCAGTTTTCCACTTTTGTTAAAGTACTTTAAAATCTGTACTTAACATAAAAATTTTTTAAATGTTTCTAACTTATTCTAATTAGAATAGTGTTCTTGTGGAATGGAGTAAAAAGAATTCATCCAATAGAACCTGGTGAGGAGGACAGACTAATAAATTAACAGATGGTAACTCTTTGGGCTTAAATTAGTTGACACATGAAAATTATGTATGTGAAGATTTCTGCAAGAAATTAGTTGCTTATAAATGGGTTTTTATAAATGTAGTTATAAGTATAAGCTGGCTGTTTTTAGAACAGAAACATTTATGCAATGTCCTGTATGACATTTCGATATGTCAGATGGAGCATTTATAGCAAAGAATCTACTCCCTGAAAGCACTAATAGTAAACACCTATTCAGCATGTTACGTATTTTTTTAGACTTTACTGAGATGATTTTTTAAAGACTGCTTAGCACACTCCACTTTGTGATGAGAAAGGATTTGTGAATAATCAGAAACAGGATGTCATATCACATCGCATCCACTCAAACGTTGCAGACATAACTCTTGTAAAGGTCTGAAGTCCCCTTAAAGACATCTGCCTCTTTAGGTCATTTTCACAGCACTCTGAAAGGATAACAGAGACACAACCCCAGATATTCAGATAGGAATATAGAAAGCTCATCTTGAAGGAAATGTTATAATTTCAACTCTATTAACATTTCAAGGAAAGTAGGTCACATTTTAGAGGGCTGTAGAGTTCAGTCTTAAGTGCTGTGATTTTATATTGTAAGTACAAAAATCAAAACTCTGTTAGCTTATTGCATACTCATACTGCATGTGAGAATGAAATACCTCACAATTATTTTAGTAACCTAAAATACTCACATAAATAATGATCAAACTAAGTCATAGTTGATTTATTCCTAAACATTTTGTGATAGCTAAATTAATTGGAATTTAATTCCCAGTATATTATTGGCCCTAAAGTTGAGGGTGATAAACACCATAGATTGAATTATGTGGCTTCTGGAGAGAAAGACAAAGTATTTTGAAAGTGAGTTAACACACACCAATACTTTTGAAAAATGTGTTTCAGGAAACCTCTAGTGTTTTCCATTGAGGCATCAGGATTCTTTCATTATTTGATTCAAATTTAAATGTAAAATGTAATTTAATTTTTCTTAAACTGTAATAAGAAGACTGCAAATCTGCATTTCCTTATATTATGCTTTAATATAGACAATTGAATGTGTCAACTCAGAATGAAGCTCTTTAGTCATCTCTGAGCATGTATTTAAACTTCTATAAATGTGTCACTGACTTGGAATGTTACAGCTCTGCAACTGTCTATTTTTAAAACTGAGGTCCTGGATATGTCTGTTCATGTAAAGTTGTACAGAGCACCCCGGTGGAGTACAGATCTATTTATTCGAATAGCTGGAAAAATTCAGATGAATGTTCTTGAGGGATGCACTTATCATGCTTGCATAAAAATGCATATAAAAATAAAAACATATTATAGATATGTTATCCATTTCAGTGTTGCACACTTATCACTGGCTTTCATATTTATAAAGATTTTTAGTAAGTTTTAGATATTTTCATTTTCCTGAATCTAAAATATTCAACTACTGATACAAGAGTCTGGCTAGCTTAACCACAAATTTACCTGAAGTTGCAAGGTAAGGTATTAAAATGGTTTTAATCTCAGGTTTATTTTATGTGACTTTTAAAAACATTACCAAAATATAGACCAAAGTATGATTTCTCAGCTTTCTACCAATTTACACACTTGCTATTAGCTCTGCACTTCTGCCATGGGGTTCATTACTCCTGAGTTATTCACGGTCAGATTTCCAGCTTAAATATCACTTCCTCAGAGTGCCTCAGATTACCCTATTTAAAGATTTATTTTGTTTACTATTTTTAAAAAAGTATTAATTTTTCCAGCTCTATTGAGGTATAATTGAAGAATAAAAATTGTACATATTCACGGTGTACAATGTGATGAAACATATCCACCATCTCACATAGTTGCCATTTTGTGTATGTGTGCATGTGTGTAGTGAGAACACTTAAGATCTACTCTCTAAACAAGTTTCAATTGTATAATACAGTATTAATAACTATAGTCTTAGCTGATACATTATATAAAATAATCTTAGTATTTATTTATTTGTTTCAGTGATTTTTGTCTTTTTAAATTTGCTATGCTGTAAGTTCCATGAGGATAGAGATTTTGTCTGTCTTATTCAAGAGTTTCTGGAACCAAGTATATTAAAGAGAGAAGATTAGGAGGAAAGGACAATAGGGTTAGAATAATGAGAATGTAAAACTGCACAGAAACCCCAAAAGGATATTAAATGCCCCTGAAAATTTATTGGGCTTGAATACCATGACATTTTTTAACCGAAATATAATACATATATTCTGTTTCACAGTTCAAATGTATACTATAGATATCATAGTATATATAAAAATATTATTCTTATAAATAACCAATTTGGGAAATTTAACATGTCAATATTTCACAGCAGGTTCTCAAAATCACTTACCATAAAGTACAGTGTACTTAGTGCTATGGTCCCTATAGATGGACTTTCCTTAGACACATATCCATCCTGTTCTTATTATGCTTAATGCCATGGTCTGTTACCTAGAACTTACTTTATTATATTTTAATTTGTAAATAAGACTACAGATTAAAACATTCATCTGTGAAGTATATAGGAGAAGCATTTGTTGAATGTCTGCATTTTGTCAGACACATTCCAGTTATTCCATGACCTGACAAGAGGAGTTCAACTCTATTTTACAAGTGCACAAATTTAAATCCATAGGAAGTAGAGCGTATATACATGGCCATTCAACTAGTAACATTTTGGGGATTTTACCTACAATCTCTCTGACCCCAACTCTAAAGTAAGTGCTGCAGGAGAAAGCACTTAAAAAGAATGAAGGAAGGAATTGTGGAATTTTAAATATTATGAAAAAGACAAGTATCACAAATAACTCTAGTATAAAGTAAATATTTGAACTATTTTTAAGAGACAGCAGATCATCATGCAGGTGTTAAGAAAATAATTTGAAAATATGACTGAGTTCTCCCACACAAAAGGAAAGTTTTTTGTGTAACGGCAAAAGAAATAAATTGGGCGAACATTATAAAATTTGATTATAGACATTAT
Organism: Monodon monoceros; assembly: GCF_005190385.1. Lineage (NCBI taxonomy): Eukaryota > Metazoa > Chordata > Mammalia > Artiodactyla > Monodontidae > Monodon > Monodon monoceros. Next base: position 68,485,704 of record NW_021703777.1, read on the forward strand.
ATACAAAGATAGATAAAGATATATAATGTGTGTATATCTGTATACAAAACACAGATATATACATATATATATCAGGATTTATAAACACTAGAGTTGTATCCAATACAAAGTGGTAATAAGTGAGCAGGTTTTGAGAAATAAAAATGTTAAAACATGGCCAGATTATATTTTGAGATGTGATTTCAGAGATGTATTTCCTGGAAATAAACCTCTCAATGTCCATAGCAACATATATTTCTTCCTAGAGCCATTGTGATTTATTTTATTTATAATCATATAATAATTTGAGTATTTTGAAATGATCACTGTTGGAAAAGTGTGACCATTGTACAATACAAATTTAAATGCAATTAATTTTAGTATGAATGTAACAGATCATTAAACACTAAACATTTTGTTCTACATACTGTGTTCCTCACTTAGAGTAGGCAGATTTTCTTTCCTGAGTTAATTTTAAAGAAAAGTATCATACTCTGGTACTACTTGTAAGCACATAGTCTCACCTACCCTTTCCCTTTACAAATGAAAAACAGCAGATAATTCACCTAATTTATGTTCAATCATATTTGTTTTTTATAAAGCTTCTATTTAAATTTCAGGTCAAGCAAAACTTCGTCACCTACATAGAAAAAGTCCATGATAGTTAAGTATTACTAGAGCACTACTCTAGGCTACTTGTAGAAAGGAATAAAAGAAGGAAGAGAAGGGAAAGGAAGAAAAGGAGTTAAGATGCTTGTTCAAGTAAATAAAAATACTTTCATTGGATTTTAGAATGTACCCTTTAACTTTAAAAATAATTTAAAAAATAATTCAACTGCAAGCTTTAAGAACAGGTGTAAAAGCCGTTGTCAGAAAATACAAAACAGCTGGCAATCTTATGTATTAGAAAACAAAGGCAAGCAGTTGGATGCTAATTTCACAAAGGGTAAATTGCCACAATTCCAAAAGTAGTTTAATTTACATTAAAGTTATTCATTTTAGTCCTAGTGCACAATTTTGGAAAAAACAAAGTTTTTCAGAATGTAACAGAGCAGTAAAATTAGAATTTTAGCTCTAGAGACTGTTTGCAGACCATTAATTCATAAAGCTTTATTACTCAGAGCACATTTTTGTCATACTTATTTTTTTAAGATCAGAAAGTCTACCATCTGAGCAGGTGTTTAATGTTTGACATGGATGTAAATGGAGTGATTTGAAAGTAAAAATTTTGAAATGCCTGAGAAAATTTTCCCTATCTTTTTAAACTATTGAATATTAACTTGCTTAGGAAACTTGTCATCCATATTGATCAAGATCTATCTCTAGACTGATATTTTACCTGAATTCTCCAGTATTGACATATCCTTTGTTGAAATGGTAAATTATTTTATTGTCTGCTACTTTGCCACATCCCTTCCTTCATTTTCCAAGCTACTCTGTCCATTCTCAGGATCCCCTCACCCACAATATCCAGATGTTGCAGAGCTCCAGGGTTAATACCTGACACAACAGGGGATGCCAGTGATATAGAAAGCTTTCACTCTGATTGCTCTCCACCAGTATAATAGAGGTTTTTAAATATTTTGAATTTAATTTAAATATTTTGAATTATTTTGAATGACCTGGTGGGTTATGTTAGGTTTATGCATCATTTTTGACGTCTCTCTATGCATACTTCCAGAAATGTCCACTTGTTTAAATGTCAATATCTTAGCATTAAAGAGTACAGTTTTATCAAGAGTTAGTAAATAACTGTGTTAAAATATTTATATATAAAAAATAATTCCTTCATTTACTTAAATATTTACTAAGCACCTATTTGCCAAAAGCTACTTGGCACTTAGAATACCATGTTGAATAATTAAGATACCTTTTATTATATGACAGATAGTATATTTCATGTCTCCATTCCATACTGGAAGCTTTCCAAAGCACCATAAACACAAATGCTTAGCAAAAGAATATATAAATAAACTATGTACTTTAACTGTTTGTTCTTCTTAGCATTCAGTAATAATTGAATAACAGGAAATCATTTTCTACCTGATATTGAAATAAAATATCATGAATATGTCAAAAAATATTCTCTACTTCTGCTAAAAATTGGCTTTTCTATATTTCTATATGAATGGATTTATTACAAATCTTTTTCTAGGATATATATATATATAATGCCTAGCACTGTGTTGCATGTAGTAGGCATTTAATAGATGAGAGAGAAAATTACTATTCAGGCTGCGCCCACCTGATATTTTCCTTTAGTTAACCTGAAGAAGAGAGCTTCTCTTTAATTTTTTTCTTTTCAGTAATTTTCTAGCTTCAAATAACACTTATAATTTTGCAATTCTTTGATTTGTTGTATAAAACATTGTTTAAGTTATGTATATAGTGCTTGTGTTATTAATCATCAGCAACTTAATATAGCAATCTACACTTGGAAAATGATAAATGTTTATTGAACTGGATACACTGAAAGGTGCAATGTAATCACATCTCCAGAGTTATTCATTCTTTAGTTTTGAATCACGTTAGATATTGATATAAAAAGGTGGAGATTATTAACTTATTTACACTATCAGAAAGCCAAACTAACTTTGAGATTTTTTAATACTACTTTATAATAGCTTTTATATGCACTCATTTGAAAATACTTAGGACTTGTAGGGAAGGACAAAAACCTTTTTTCCTCTACTTATCTTAGGTTCTTTCCGTGGGGTCCTGCAAATCAGACTGACAAGACAGAGTAACAAACAAACAAAAAACCCAGAAGTTTATTAATTCATGCAGTCACAAAGGAATACTTAATGCTGAGTAACTCAAAGAAGTTCTTACAACTTGGCTGCACAGAGTATCTTAACAAAAGAACAATAAGTTTGTAAAGAGTGTCAATATTAAAGAAAAGGACTTTGAGCTTCTAGGGGAGGCAAATTGTGGGGAAGTAAATCTATGAGGAAACCTAATGGAAGATTAAGTACTAGTTAGTAAGGTCTGTTATATAGGTTCCTCCGGTGCTGTCTCCAGTCTGATATGAGTCTAGAGTTGTCTCAGGTAATTAAGAATGGTTTTGCCTTTCCTAGTAGGGGGTGCAGTGTAAAGTGTTTTTCTTATATCTGCTTCTTTTCAATTGCCTTCATCTTAAAATAATCCTTATGCCTGAGTGGCATATTTGGGGTGGCATACTCTGAAACCATTCAGACTCATTAACTTTAATTAAATGGAAATTGAGGGTAATAGCACATTATTTCTAGATTTAGATTCGTTTTCTATCACTTTCATTATTTGATTTGTATATTCACAAGGCAAATCTTTTTTGAATACCTAATATCACTATGCATTACACTTTGGGAATGCGGTGGGCAAATCAAAGCCTCATCTCTAATGAAAGTTGATTCCTAATAGAAGAGTTGCATAGTAAACAAACAGGAATAACGTGTAGTATGTACTGAAAGTGCTATGAAGAAAAGTAAACCAAGGGAGGGATGGGATAAAATATACTAGGTTTTTGAGGGGAAGACATTGAAGGTAAAGAAAACACAAGGTACAAATGCCCTGAAGTATAACAAATAGACCAGTGTTGGCAACAGAGTAGTCCAGAAAGTGGAGGGTATAAAGTCAGAAAGGTAACTGGTATTGTGAAGGGCAGGCTACATATAAACTTACATCCCTGTACTGTTTCATACTGAAAAGCACTAGAGGGTAGAAATTTTAAAGAGTAATAACATAAAATAAATTTGTAAAAGATCTTTTTATTTACTGTGTTTTATAAAGAAATGCAAGGGCTGAACTAGGGAGAACAATTAGAAGTCAATTGCAATAAAAATCTAGATGAGAAATTATGATGCTAAAAATTGGCTTTTCTATATTTGGATGAATTGGATCAAGAAGCAGACATGGAAGTGGTGGGAAGTGGCAGAATTTTGAATTCATTTTGAAAGTAGAGCAAATAGGCTGCGGATGGATTGAATTTAGGATGTGAGAAAAATGGAGGATTCAGGAGTGAATCTAAAATTTGTCCCTAGAAACTAAAATTAGGGAGTAGTCTACAACTGAAATGAGAAAGATGGGATGAAAAAGGCACGGTTTGGGAGAGATAAAAAGGAATTTCTTTTGGATATGTTGAGATTGTAACATCTATTAGACACCTCAGTGAAGATGCCAAGAGAGTAGTTGAATATATCAGTCTGGAATTCAAGAATGATATAAATTACAGGGACATCAGCTCAGTTATGACAGTTAAAGCAATACAATTTCATGAGATCACCAAGAGAGTGCATGTAGATGGTTAAGAGATAAGGTCTAATTACTGAGCCTTAGAACTCTCCCATGTTACGAGTTCACAGAAAAGAAGAAACAAAAGCAAAGAAGACATGGAAGCAGAGGGAGGGGAGTAAGGTAGATGACCTGAAAGGCAAATGGACAAAAAATTAGCTACCAGAGAGGAGCGGGTGATCAGCTACATCCAATAATCTGTCAACTGCAATAAAGATAGTGTTTGGCAATGTGGAGGCCACTGATGTTTCTACAAAGCAATTTCAGTAGAGTAGTGGTGGAAAACAGTTTATTAGAAATAGCTTCGATAAAGCATGGAGAGGAACTGGGGACATGGAGCACAGGTGATTCTTCTGAGAATTTTTAGATAAAGGAAATAGAAATGTGATAGCAAATCACAGAGGAAATTAGGATATGTAAGAGTTTTTTTAAAAAATTGAAAAATTAAAGCAGGATTGGGTGCTATTGGGAAAATTCCAGTAGGCAAGAAAAAAACTAGTGGTATACAAAAGAGACAAGAGTATTGGTAGGCATATGTCCTTAAGGAGGAAGTAAAGGACAGGATAATGGGCACAAGTGGAGATGTTTGTGTTAGGTAGGAGCCCAGACAATCATCCATGGTAACAGAAGGGAATGCAGAGTATCTGCAAGGCTTCATGTACAGGGGTAATTCACTGGTGGCATTGTGCTAAAGTTCTCTTTCACCAGCTCCTAATTTTTCAGTCAAAGGGGAAGAAAATCATCAGTTGAGAATGACAATGGAGGTGGAATTTGGAGGTTTCATGAGAGAAAAAATGTGAAATTTACTTCTAGAAGTGTGTGAGAGTCAATAGATCAGAAAACTGAAATAAGATTTCCTGGCATCACACTGGGAATGCTTTAACTAGTTGTCATGAATTTAAAGTGAGCCCTGACAACAGGGTTGTACTTTTTTCTTGTCACACTCAGCTCTCCAAGGCTAGATTTAGAGTAGGGAAGAGTTGAATTTAACAGAGGGTTGCCTTTTCCCAAGACTACAAAGAGAGTGGGAGCCTAAGGGGCTGAAGGCAGAGACAACAGAGTGATTATTATATTCATGGAGCAGGAAAAGGGGTAGTGACATGAAGTGGGAGGAAATTAAAAGGGGAGAGGGCCAATAGAATGGTATTGCCAAAGGATTCTTATTATAAGATAAGGGAAACAGTGAGCTATGAAAACAGAAAGTTTTGATGGAGAATGGGATAACTTAGTTAAAATAATGCTTTCAATTAATTTAAGAGCATGAGTTTTGATCTCAAAGAAAAGTTGGCAAATTACTTAAATTTTATAATCCTCAATTTTCTCATCTGTAAATGAGGAAGAAGTTTACCTTAAAGAGCTTTTAGAATGGCTGCTTAAGATAATCCAGGTAACATGCTTAGGCCAGTGTCTGTACATGGTAATAACACTATTAGCACTACTATATATTTAACTACATTGCCATTGGTCAGGTCATAAAACAGCCCTGATCTCTATTTTAATGACAACAACTTGAATTCATAGGTTGAATTATGATCCACACATAAGGAGAAATAATGTTAACTTAGTTTTGAATTTCTTGTATTTTTAAAATATTTTCATGCAAATAGAATGTTAATTATAAAAGAGATTTTTAAAATTATCTAGAAATATATGATGTTATAAGTAAAACTATCATAGTAAAACTACTCTGAGAGTTCTTTTTCATTTTCAAAAGAGGAAATTCCATAAATAATTACCAAGTATTGATTTGATATCTATTCCATGTCTAACACCAGGCTAGGTACAATTAAAAGAAAAAAGTAAGAGATGTGCTCTAATCTCTCAGAGAGCTTATAAACATTCTTGAGAAGAAACATATATTCAAGCATGAACCAAATGCATAAACAATAATCTCACATAAATAATTCAATGCTAAATAATGCAGGAAGTATTTTAAAGACAGTATCTCTTTCCATTAAATTTTCTAGATGAAAAAAAGGGGTACCTTCAATGCATTTTTTAATTATTTTGAAAATGACAATTTAACTTGAAAACTTACAATTTCTGGAGATTTTAAGAATCAGAAATAATGGGAATATATATTATATTTTCAATCATAGAAAGCAGACATGCTTTATTTCTAGAGAAAAAATATCTGTAGTCCAAAAAAAGTCAAAATATTCTGAAAATGAACTTTAAAAATTATTAAATGCCATATGTAACAAACCTACAGCAAACATCATTCTCAATGGTGAAAAACTAAAAGCATTTCCTCTAAGATCAGGAACAAGACAAGGATGTCCCTTCTCACCACTTTTATTCAACATAGTTTTGGAAGTTCTAGCCATGGCAATCAGAGAAGAATAAAAAAATAAAAGGAATCTAAATTGGAAAATAAGACATACAACTATCACTGTTCGCAAATGACATGAAACTATACAGAGAAAATCCTGAAGATGCTACCAGAAAACTACTAAAGCTCATCAATGAATTTACTAAAGTGGCAGGATACAAAATTAGTACACAGAAATCTCTTGCATTCCTATAAACTAACAAAAGGTCACAAAGAGAAATTAAGGAAGCAATCCCATTCACCATCACATCAAAAAGAATAAAATACTTAGGAATAACTCTACCTTAAGAGGCAAAGGAAGACCTGTACTCAGAAAACTAAAAGATACTGATGAAAGGGCTTCCCTGGTGGCACAGTGGTTGAGAGTCCGCCTGCCAATGAAGGGGATGTGGGTTCTTGCCCCAGTCCAGAAAGATCCCACATGCTGCAGAGCGGCTTGGCCCGTGAGCCATGGCCGCTGAGCCTGCACGTCTGGAGCCTGTGCTCCACAGCGGGAGAGGCACAACAGTGAGAGGCCTGCGTACTGTTAAAAAAAAAAAAAAAAAGGACACTGGTGAAAGAAATTAAAGATGACACAAACAGATAGAGAGCTGTACCATGCTCTTGGATTGGAAGAAATCAATAATGTGAAAATGACTATATTACCCAAAGCAATCTACAGATTCAATGCAACCCTATCAAATAAACAATGGCATTTTTCACAGAATTAGAACAAAAAAATTGACAATTTGTATGGAAACACAAAAGATCCCGAATAGCTAAAGCAATCTTGAGAAAGAAAAATGGAGTTGGAGGAACCAGGTCCCTGACTTCAGACTATACTACAAAGCTACAGTAATCAAGACAGTACGGTACTGGCACAAAAACAGAAATATAGATCAGTGGAACAGGATAGAAAGCCCAGAGATAAACCCATGCACCTATGGTCACCTAAGCTATGACAAAGGAAGCAAAAATATACAATGGAGAAAAGATAGTCTCTTCAATAAGTGGTGCTGGGAAAACTGGACAGCTACATGTAAAAGAATGAAATTAGAACACTCCCTAACACCATACCCCCAAAATAACTCAAAATTGATTAAAGACCTAAAGACTTAACAATGGATACTCTAAAACTCTAGAGGAAAACATAGGCAAAACACTCTTTGACATAAATTGCAGCAAGATCTTTTTTGGTCCACCTCCTAGAGTAATGAAAATTAAAACAAAAATAAACAAATGGGATCTAACTAAACTTAAAATCTTTTGCATAGCAAAGGAAACCATAAACAAGACAAAAAGACAATCCACAGAATGGGAGAAAATATTTGCAAATGAAGCAGCGAACAAAGGACTAATCTCCAAAATATACAAACAGCTCATATGCAACTTAATATCAAAAAAAAACCCCACCCAATTGAAAAATGGGCAGAAGATCTAAATAGACATTTCTCCAAAGAAGATATACAGATGGCTAAAAGGCACATGAAAAGATGCTTAACGTCACTAATTATCAGAGAAATGCAAATCAAAACTACAATGAGGTATCACCTCACACTAGTCAGAATGGCCATCATCAAAAAATCTACAAACAATACATGCGGATGAAGGTGTGGAGAAAAGGGAACCCTCCTACACTGTCCATGGGAATGTAAATTGGTACAGCCACTATGGAGAACATTATGGATATTCCTTAAAAAACTAAAAATAGAGCTACCACATGACTCCTGAGCATATATCCAGAGAAAACCATAATTTGAAAAGACACGTGCACCCCAATCTTCTTTGCAGCATTATTTACAATAGCCAGGACATGGAAGCTACCTAAATGTCCATCAACAGGGGAATGAATAAAGAAGATGTGGTACATATATACTATTTGGAATATTACTCAGCCATAAAATAGAATGAAATAATGTCATCTGCAGCAACATGGATGGACCTAAAGATTATCATACTGAGTGAAGTTAAGTCAGACAGAGAAAGACAAATATCATATGATATCACTTATATGTGGAATCTAAAAAAAGGGTACAAATAAACTTATCTCCAAAACAGAACTAGAATTACAGATGTAGAAAACAAACATATGGTTACCAGCGGGTAAGGGGGGGTGGGAGGAATAAATTGGGAGATTAGGATTGACATATACATACTATATATAAAATAAAATAGATAACTAATAACGACCTACTGTATAGCACAGGGAACTCTACTCAATACTCTGTAATGGCCTATATGGGAAAAGAATCTAAAAAAATGGTGGATATGTGTACATGTAAAAGTGATTCACCTTGCTGTACACCTGAAACTAACACAACATTGCAAATCAACTATATTCCAATATAAATTTTTTAAAAACCTAGGGAAACAATTAAAAAATAAAAATTTTATCATATTTTCCAAACACAAATATTGATATCATATGGTTTTTGAATGACCCTGGAATGCCCTGCCCACTAAATATAGAGTTGGGGTCACCTCTCTTACATATCTTATCAACTTCTCCTAAACAAAGCCCCTAGGAAGAGTAAAATATGAATATCTTATTTTTATTACCAAGAAAAATAAGGTACATTCAGAATGCTCATAAAGACTTGTAACAAAATTCTTAAGAAGATTTTAGATAAAACATTTTGTTTATTTAAATTCATTTCACTTTCTACCCCTTTCATCTTCACAGTCTAGGACAATGACTTGCCCATGGTTTCTCCTCGATAAGTACTTGTTCTATATCTAAATAAGGAGAGTTAGTGGTGGCAAATGCATATAAAATATCTCTACTAACTGTAAATATTCCTACAAGTTTGGCCTAAAGCATTGAAATATACATATTTTGCTAGCAGCTGGTAAATTCTGAGAGAAACACAGACATGATATTCTTGAGATAGTAATGAGTGAGGTAATTTATTTCTCATCCATATCTAGCATAAGCTCCAGTGCTGTTGGCAGATACACAACATAAAAGAACCCTGGCTCAACTGTGTTGGCCATATTACTTTACTCAATACTCCTACATGTTCACACAGACATACACATTTCAGTTCTTAGTGTACTTTGATTCACATTAATTTATCTCACTCAAATGTCTGCTTCAAAACTACATCACTCAATCTTAAAAAGCAAGGACAGTTTTAAAAAGGAAAAAAAAAAGACAAAACTACAAAGCAATAGAAAATTAGTGGTTGCCAGGGGTCTAAGGGTGGGGATAGGGGATGATTAGGTAAAGCACAGGAGATTTTTAGGGCAGTGAAAGTATGCTGTATGACACTGCAATGGTAGATAAACAAAAATATACATTGTCTATCAAAACCCATAGAGTAAACCCTAATGTAAACTATGAACTCCAGTTAACAGTAATTCATCAGTATTGTGTCATCAATTATAACAAATGTACCACACCAATGCTTATTACTTTTAGGGAAAACTGAGGGTAGAAGGAAGAGAAGATACATGGACCTCTCTATTTTCTGCTCAATTTTCTATAAACCTAAAATTGCTCTAAAATTTAATTCTATTTAAAAAAAGCATTCACTGACTTGGTTCTTATATTTTCTGATTACGTCAGTCCTATAGAGATTTCATCTTAAATGGTTTCAACCAGTATGCAATATCAATAAATGGCACTGAAAATCAGAATAAAAAGAATAAAGTATTGATATTTTATTTATTGAATGGGTGAAAGGAATACTATTAGGTATTAAACAGTAATTAATATGAATACAATAATATTTATTATAGCTACTATCATAACATATATTAAATTGTATAATATTTAACAGGTAGATTATATAGAATAAATAGTAAATAAAAATTAATAAATAGTAAATATAACTAGCAATAAAATAAATAATAAAAGAGTATAATAATTTCAGAAATGCAAGAATAGTTCATTATTAGGAAAATCTGTTAATATGTTAACTTTTTTAATTGAAATATAGCTGACATACAATATTTTGTAACTTTCAGGTGTAATACCTAAAGATCTGACATTTTCATACATTATGAAATGAGTACAACAATAAGTCTACTGACCACTTGGCCCCATACAGTGTTATTACAATATTATTGACCATATTCCTCATGCTGTATATTATACCCTTGTGACTTATTTATTGTATAACTGGAGACTTGGACCTCTTAATCTACCACACCTGTTCACCCACCACACTACCTTCCTCCTTTTGGCAATTACCTATTTGTTCTCTGCATCTATAAGTCTGTTTTCCTTTTGTTTGTTTGTTTTGGTTGTGAGATTATGCCATATTGTTCTTTCTCTGTCTGAATTATTTCACTTAGCCTAATACCCTCTAGACCCATCCATGTGTTCCCAAATAGCAAGATTTTGGTCTTTTTATGGCTGAGTAATATTCCATTGTATACACACACACACACACACACAAAATTATGTTTAGTTGATGATCTCTTATGCTTAAATGCATTCTAATACTCCTCATTTTTATCCTCCCATTTGTACTGTTTTATTGAAATAATATATCTTTTCTTTTGTGTATCCTTAACTCAGTGTAGACAGACAATTTTACTACTTTTGTCTTTAATCTTTCTACTAGCTTTATAAGTGGTTGATCTACTATGTTTATTGTACGTTTGCTTTTACCAGTGAGATTTTTCCCTTTGTAATGTTCATTTTTCTAATTGTGGTCTTTTTATTTTTTCCATTTAGAGAAACCCCTTTAACATATAAAGCTGATTTAATGGTGCTGAATTATTTTAGCTTTTTCTTGTCTGTAAAATTCTTTATCTTTCTAAGTCTAAAAGATAGCCTTGCTGTACTTTGTGTTGTAGGTTTTTCCCTTTCAGCACTTTGAATATAACATGACACTCTCTTCTGTCCTTCAAAATGTCTACTGAAAAGTCAGCTGATAGTCCTATGGGAGTTCCCTTGCACGTAACTAGTTGCTTTTCTCTTGTTTCTTTTAAGATGCTCTCTTTAATTTTTGACATTCTAATTATGTGTCTTGGTGTGGTTCTCTTTGGGTTTATCTTGTTTGGGGCTCTGTGCTTCCTGGTCCTGGATGTCTCCTTCCCCAGGTGGAGAAGTTTTCAGTTATTATTTCTTCAAATAAGTTCTCTGCCATTTTTTCTCTCTCTTCTCCTCTGGGACCCCTGTAATATGAATGTTAGTACATACACTTGATGTTGTCCCAGAAGTCTCTTAAACTGTCCTCATTTTAAAAAAATATTTCTTCTTTTTTCTGTTCATATTGGGCGATTTCCACTACTATGTCTTCCTGTTCACTGATCCATTCCTATGTACCATCTAATCTACCACTGGTTCCTATTTATATTTTTTAACACTGTTAAAATTTTCACTGTGTCCATTTATTCTTCTGAGTTTGTTGAGGACCTTTTTGATCATTACTTGAACTCTATCAGTTAGATGGTTTATCTCTACTTCACTTAGTTCTTTCTTTGAGGTTTTGTCTTCATATTCACTTGGAACATATTCCTCTGTCTCCTCATTTTGCCTAATTCTCTGTGTTTATTTCTATGTAGTTATGTTAGTTATATTTCCCAATCCTGGAGAATTGGCCTCTTGTAGGAATATACCCTATGGGAACCAACAGCACACTCCCCTCTGATCACCAGAGACATATACTCTAGGAGTGCCCAATGTGGGCTGTGTGTGCCCTCTCTTGTGATGGGGCTGACTACAGTGGGCACACGGGTAGGTGGCTCTGGTTCTCAGCTAAGTTGGCTGCCAGACCCTGCCTCTTGCAGTGGTTGCCAACTCACTGGTGGGCAGGGCCAGTTTCCAGCTTGGTTAGCCTGGCAGCGCAGGGATTCCTGGGACTGGTGCTAGTCTGCTGGTAAGCAGGTAGGTTTTCTGTGCTAATAGTCTAGAGGAAGGACTCCAAAATGGTTTCTGTCAGCACCAGTGTCCTTTTGGTAGAATGAGATTCCGAAAATGGCTGCTGGATCTGTGTCACCACAATGAGTCTCAGTTGCCTCCTGCCTCTCTGGAAGCTCTCTGAGATCAGCAAGTGGGTCTTACCCAGCTTCCTTTTAAATTACCATCTCTACAATGGAACTCAGAGCATGTGAGATTTTGTGTGTTCCCTTTAAGAGTGGAGACTCTGTTTCCTTTAGCCTTCTGGCTCTCTCTCTTAAGCAAGATTCGCTGGCCTTCAAAGCCAAACATTCTGGGGTCTTGTCTTCCCAGTGCAGGACCCCTAGGCTGGGGAGTCTGATGTGGGGCTCAGACTCTTTGTTCCTTGAGGTGAAGCTCTGCAGTTGTGATTATCCTCTCATTTGTAGGTCACCTACCCAGTGGTGTGGGTACTGACTATATTGTGTCTCTGCCTCCTCCTACTCATCTTGTGGTTTCTTCTTTATATCTTTAGTTGTGGAAGATTTTTTCCGCTCATCTTCAGGTCATTTCAAAGATAGTTGCTCTGTAAATAGTTGTAATTTTGGTGTGCTAAGGTAAGCCCAGTGTCTTCCTACTATGTCATCTTCACCTCCCCGGGCTAAGTTAACATATTTATAGATCAATATGACAACCCATATTCTCATCCAAATAAAACATATAAACATGTTTAAAGAACCCATAATAAGATTATCTAGATATATCTTTGAAATGATTAAAAAATGTATCTCACTACAAAAGCCAATTTTTAGCCTAATGGTGATAGCCAAACCATTCCTCCTAAAGTCAGGAATAAAACCTAGAATTTATCACCACTATTATTTAATATTAATATAGGAGTACTCACTAACACAATAAGATGAAATACTATCACACAAGAATGGTCAAAATTATTATTATGTGTAGATGTTATTCTTGTATGCTTGTGAAACATAAGAAAACAAAGCAATAGGTATATGAGAAATAAGTCAAGAGACTAGTTAGAACTTAAATGAAAATCAAAAGAAATACTTCAATATATTCAACCTAGTTTATATGAAGAAAGTTATAAAACTTTACTAATTCACATAAGAGCATATTTGAAAATATGTGTTCTAAAAATATCCTTGCTTTATAAATTAATAAATACATTCCCTGTAATTCTATTCAAGGTCCTAGTACACTATTTAAAATCCTTTTATGACATGAAATAGTCTAGAAGCCTTCTTAAAAAATACTCATGTGCAGTGAGAACAGCAAAAAAATTTAGGAAGTATAAGAAAATATAAGAAATAGAGAATTATTCATATCTGATGTTGAATCATACTGAGTTCTTAATAATTAAAACAGTGTGATATCATATTAGAACAAAAGAACTGTATTAGTTTGGCAGCTGGATATAGAATGCTTGATGAATGGTGGGTTAAATGATAATGATCTTTATTATTTATCTGAAATGCCCTGAAGTAAGCAGTTTTAGAATTTTTTTTCAGTAGCCCCAGATCTGTGTCACAATTATTCTGGCCTTTTCCTCATCATTACAATATGCTTGCCATAGAAACAAATATCAAGTCCTCACACAAAAAAATGAAGAAAGGAAAGTATGGGTGGAAAGAAAACTTTCTTCCTATAATGGTTTCTCTTATCAGGAAAAACAAAGTCTTCTCTCAACATACCATTTACCAGAAGTGGGTTACATGTTTCTTGTCTAATCACTAGGGAAACAATGCAATTATAGTTACTGACAGAGGGCTATTATGATTCATCTCCTGACCTTTCCTCACAATGATCTTTCCTTGTGGCCATAACTGAGATAATGTTAACAATGTTAAAAGGCAGTGAAGGATATTGAATAGGCAAGTCAGGTTCTCTTCCTCACATTTCAATCAATGTACCAGGACAGAGAGCACAGTTATAAAGCCAGAGTTAGAAGCATTTACTATATGATTAAAAAAAATATATATATATATATATTTTTTGCGGTATGCGGGCCTCTCACTGTTGTTGTGGCCTCTCCCATTGCGGAGCACAGGCTCCGGACATGCAGGCTCATCGGCCATGGCTCACGGGCCCAGCCGCTCCGCGGCATGTGGGATCTTCCTAGACCGGGGCACGAACCTGTGTCCCCTGCATCTGCAGGCAGACTCTCAACCACTGCGCCACCAGGGAAGCCCCTAAAATATAATTTCTATTCAGTGGAATAAAGAATGAATTATTCACTAATTGGTGTTAGGATAACTTCCCATGCCATCTGGAATAACAAGTAAAATAAACTTTCATTCATTATGCTTTATAATAGAAGAAATACCAATTCAAATAATGATTCCAAAAAGAATTTAAAACCATAAAAAAATGTAAAACAAAATAGTAGTGAAGATATTTGTAACCTTGAACTGAGGAAGGCTATTTTAAATTGACCTTAAAACCTTAAAGGAAAATTAAAATACCTGTAAATATTTAACAGCTTAAAATCATATGACAAAAAAAAGTCATTTAAAATTTTAAAAGACAAATGAAAGAACATAAAAAATAATATTTACCTCAATTAAAACTGAAAAATATTAAAATATTCACGTATTAATAAGCAACTGAATATAAAAATAGAATGGACAGAGCAGATAAAAAAGCAACTTACTAAAAAAAGAATTAAAATGCAGCAAATATGAAGAAGCATAGGTAAATATCAATGCCAGAATGGATATGGGAAAGCAAATACTTTCACTATTAAATTATATGAGTACACTACCTTTCTGAAACACCATTTGAAAAGATTATCATTATTACTATTATTATTATATCACCAATTACTTTATCAGTAATAGTAACCAGATTTAAAAAATGTGTGAGATAAATGAATGCATATTATTTCAAACACCACCAACAATCCAATAAATAGTGCTATCGTAGTAGTTCCTTTATGCACATATGAAAACATACTCAGAATAGTTAAGAAATTTGCTCATGGACATGGAGCAAGTATGTGGAAGCGTTAATGTGAGTCTAGATAGAAAATGTGCCCACTTTGCACTAGAAATTCATTTTTTAAGTAATTTATCCAATGAGATAATCAGACTGCAGAAAGATACTGTATGCACAAGAGTATTTATTCATCACACCATTTTTACAATGGCATTACTTAGAAGCCACATAAATGTGCATCATAGAGATTGGATAAGGTAATGATGGTCCATGCATTATAAAATGCAACCTTAAAATAATAATGTAGCTCATTTATTTACATGGAAAAATGGAAAACTCCTGCAACATGTCATTGAGTACTAATGAATTATAATTAAACAGAGGAGACTGACCAAAAGCATTAATCTCCTCTCCCTCCCATAATACAACTAAAATAAAGGTAATTGAATCATGTGTGACTGTGTATGCCTCTGTGTGCATGTATCCTTAAAGAAAACAAAACAAAACAAAACAAAAACAGAATTAAAAAAAAACAAGAGGAGAAAGACACAACAGACTGGATGAGTGATAACACATTTTTGGTTGTGTTACTGTATTAAAAGAATAGTGAAAGTTCCTGTTCAGTGAGAACAGAGATCTTGCAAAAGATCTCTGGTGAGGCTTGGAGCTTAGCATTTTAGGGGAATTATTAATTTTGGAAAAAGTAGCAAAAGAAATATACATAACTATATTCTATATTCTATTAATTGATTCAGCTGTGAAAAATTTATATGGTAACAATGTGGTAAGGTGTTTTTAACATTTGTGTGCCATGGACGTTTGTGACAGTCTGCTAGAGCTTATGGACCCTTTCTTAGATTAACGTTTTCAAAGGCAGAAAACAAAACAGATAATGTTGCAAAGGAAACCTTTAAACAGATAATGTTTAAATACTATTCATGAATTATTAAAAATATACTACAGTTATATATGTGTTTCTCTATTCATTCAACAAATAAGATTTATTATAGAGCTAATAAGTAGTGATGAACATAGTTGCTATTTTGAAATCTCTACGACAACTAGAATGTGATTTTTGAAGTATATTGCTATTGGTGATAAAGTAACAAATACTGCTAAGACTACTTGGTTTTTGTCTACATTCATATTTTAAGGAATGTTGAATTTCAGATAGAAATTAATAGAAATGAAGATAGAAATACTGTCCTCATTCAAGTTCACAGAGTTATTGAATTCAATTCCTGGGCATCTTTGAATCCCAAGTAAGGATGTCTAAAACATTACTAATAATTTAAATAAATTATAATTTAACTAAACATGTGATATATCTTCTACAGAGGAAAAGTGGGGAGAATAGAAGACAACTAAAATAGTTGAATGCAGATACCTCTGTGGATGACAACTGGAAAATAGGAAGAAATGAGGCAAGAGATCTGTTTTTTGATTTTTTTCTAAAAGCTATGTATCACTATTTAATTTGAACTATTACATATTTTACTTTATAATAAATAAAAAGGTATTTTGTTAAAACTCATTGAATTGCATGAATAATTTTATCCCATTTGTGTAAATTACAGGCATGTGTCAAAAGATATCTGCAAGGAAAATGATAAAGATGTTAACAATGATTAATCTATGGATGAAATTTCAGGTGGTTTTTATATCTTTATGTTTTCCATATTATTTGGGTTGCTTTATACAGACTCATATGAATATTGATAAATAGGTGTGCATTTTCATTTAAACCACAGAACGCTGATCTATTGTACCAGAACATAAGACATGGGTGTATGTGGCATCACATATATGAGATTCAGTGGGAAAATGCATCAAAAAGAAGGCATTTAAATAAGTTTATAATAAGCCTAAGGCAATGTTACAAGTTAACATGTGTAACTCACTGGAAAAAAAAATGTATGGTGTTTGTCCTAAAAGAATACACAGGAGAATCAAAAATTTTTTAAAAGGAAATCTAATAACTGAATTTTGTTACATTAAAATAAAATTATACATTTATTAATTTGACATTTAAATTATAAATTGTCTGAAATACTAAGCATCTGACACAAGTTATACTGCCTTTGGTATAATATTCAGTGTCATTCAACATAATAGAAAATACTGGCATACAAGATTTTGGATTTTTTATTCTATTATTCACTGTAAGAATACAGTGCTCAAAACATTAAAGACTATATTGAATTCATTTAACTATTAATCAGAATAAACACTGACTCTATGTGCCAGGTATGGTGTTACATATGAGATTTTAAATATATAATGTCCCTGGCTTCTATTCACATTAATTAAATATGCCTGCTAATAAATGCATGATTAAAAATTGAGACAATAATTCTGAAGGAAAGAATAAAAGCACAGTGAGAACACATAGTAAAGAATCTGATTTACACTGGGGTGTCAGGAAGATACTCTGAGGGAGTTACTGTTGAGCTACATTGCAAAGACTGAATAGAATTTAGGTGGGTGAAGGAAAGGTCAGGGCAGAAGGGTCACCCCTAGAACAGAAAGGTCCTATGTTCTTGGAAGGAATATGGACTAGCAAAAGATTAAATTGAAGGTCCAAGTTCCAAGAAGCTGAAGTACACAACAAGGGAGAAGGTGACAGTGTTTTAAATTAAAATTAGAAAGGCAGGGAAGTCTCTAAAACTACAGCATCTTGTAGGCCACATTAAGGAAAGCACTGAATGGTTTTAAATGTGGTTATTGAGAGTTGAGCAGAATAAATTGATAATTTTTGTAATTTTAAAAATTACTCTGGCTGCACTGTGAAAAAGAAATGGGTCAAAACATAATGAGAGGGCTTCCCTGGTGGTGCAGTGGTAGAGAGTCCGCCTGCCGATGCAGGGGACATGGGTTCGTGCCCCGGTCTGGGAAGATCCCACATGCCGCGGAGCGGCTAGGCCCGTGAGCCATGGCCGCTGAGCCTGCATCTCCGGAGCCTGTGCTCCGCAACGGGAGACGCCACACAACAGTGAGAGGCCCGCGTACCGCAAGAAAAACAAACAAACAAACAAAAAAACAAAACATAATGAGAACAGATCTTTGTGCTGGAGAATAATCCATGGCAATTATTCATGATCGAAATGGGAAGAATACTTAGAAAAAAATTAAAAATTGATAGTTAAACAAAATGATGGACTCACACAAAGATTATTTAATTATCTAAGGGAATGTACTTAGGTTGACTTTATATTGACTATTAAGAGCTCAGAGTCAAAAGAATTACATTCTAAGTTACAAATAACTCTTTGGTAGAGAACATAACTCCAAAGTTACAGTTTTATAGCCTTGTTGAATACATATCAATTTTATTTCTAACTCTGAAGCAAATCTGCATCAAAAATGTCTCTTCTGTTGGATTCTACATATCTTACACCTGCCTTGTTCCTAAAAATGTTCTTTGAACCAGATTTACCCCCTATTTACTTCAGCCAATAAATAATGCATTGAATCAAAAAATTTGATATGTGTTCACTTCATACATTCACAAGAGTCATGTTTTTAACATTTTGGAAAATTATATTATGATAAACTGGTGTGATGCCCTGGGGATGGAGAGAAACAGACCAATACAATAACAATTAAGAAGGTGAAATCAGTTTTATCATAAATGGATGTTGAATTTTATCAAAAACTTTTTCTGCATCTACTGAGATGATCATATGGTTTTTACTCTTCAATTTGTTAATGTCCTGCATCACACTGATTGATTTATGGATATTAAAAAATCCTTGCATCCCTGGGATGAATCCCACTTGATCATGGTGTATGATACTTTCAATGCATTGTTGGATTTGGCTTGCTAGTATTTTGTTGAGGATTTTTGCATCTATGTTCATCAGTGATATTGGCCTATAATTTTCTTTTTTTGTGGTATCTTTGCCTGGTTTTGGTATCAGGATGATGACGGCCTCATAGAAGGAGTTTGGAAGTGTTCCTTCCTCTGCAATATTTTGGAATAGTTTCAAAAGGATAGGTGTTAACTCTTCTCTCAATGTTTGATAGAATTCACCTGTGAAGCCATTTGGTCCTGGACTTTTGTTTCCTGGGAGTTTTTATTTACTTCTATTTATTTATTTTTTATACAGCAGGTTTTTATTAGTCATCCATTTTATACACATCAGTGCATACATGTCAATCACAATCTCCCAATTCATCAAACCACCCCCGCCGACACACACTGCTGCCGCATTCCCCCTTTCATGTCCATACGTCTGTTCTCTGCATCTGTGTCTCAATTTCTGCCCTGCACACCACTTCATCTGTACCATTTTTCTAGGTTCCACGTATATGCGTTAATATACGATATTTGTTTTTCTCTTTCTGACTTACTTCACTGTGTATGACAGTCTCTAGATCCATCCATGTCTCAACAAATGACTAAATTTCGTTCCTTTTTATGGCTCAGAAATATTCCATTGTACATATGTACCACATCTTCTTTATTCATTCATCTGTCGATGGGCATTTAGGTTGCTTCCATGACCTGGCTATTATAAATAGTGCTGCAATGAACATTGGGGTGCATGTGTCTTTTAGGATTATGGTTTTCTCTGGGTATATGCCCAGGAGTAGGATTGCTGGATCATATGGTAATTCTATTTTTAGCTTTTGAAGGAACCTCCATACTGTTCTCCATAGTGGCTGTATCAATTTACATTCCCACCAACAGTGCAAGAGGGTTCCCTTTTCGACACACCTTCTCCAGCATTTGTTGTTTGGTGATTTTCTGATGATGCCCATTCTAACTGGTGAGAGGTGATACCTCATTGTAGTTTTGATTTGCATTTCTCTAATAATTAGTGATGTTGAGCAGCTTTTCATGTGCTTCTTGGCCATCTGTATGTCTTTGGAGAAATGTCTATTTAGGTCTTCTGCCCATTTTTGGATTGGGTTGTTTGTTTCTTTAATATTGAGATGCATGAGCTGTTTATATATTTTGGAGATTAATCCTTTGCCCATTGATTCGTTTGCAAATATTTCCTCCCATTCTGAGGGTTGTCTTTTCGTCTTGTAGTTTCCTTTGCTGTGCAAAAGCTTTGAAGTTTTATTAGGTCTCATTTGTTTATTTCTGTTTTTATTTCCATTACTGTAGGAGATGGATCAAAAAACATCTTGCTGTGATTTATGTCCAAGAGTGTTCTTCCTATGTTTTCCTCTAAGAGTTTTATAGTGTCCAGTCTTACATGTAGGTCTCTAATCCATTTTGAGTTCATTTTTGTGTATGGTGTTAAGGAGTGTTCTTCTTTCATTCTTTTACATGTAGCTGTCCAGTTTTCCCAGCACCACTTATTGAAGAGACAGTCTTTTCTCCATTGTATATCCTTGCCTACTTTGTCATAGATTAGTTGACCATAGGTGCATGGGTTTACCTCTGGGCTTTCTCTCTTGTTCCATTAATCTATGTTTCTGTTTTTGTGCCAGTACCATACTGTCTTCATTAATGTAGCTTTATAGTATAGTCCGAAGTCAAGGAGTCTGATTCTTCCAGCTCCGTTTTTTTCCCTCAAGACTGCTTTGGCTATTCGGGGTCTTTTGTGTCTCCATACAAATTTTAAGATTTTTTGTTATAGTTCTGTAAAAAACGCCATTGGTAATTTGATAAGGATTGCATTGAATCTGTAGATTGCTTTGGGTAGTACAGTCATTTTGGCAATATAGATTCTTCCAATCCAAGAACATGGTATATCTCTCCATCTGTTGCTATCATCTTTAATTTCTTTCATCAGTGACTTATTTTTCTGGATACAGGTATTTCGTCTCCCTAGGTACATTTATTCCTAGGTATTTTATTCTTTTTGTTGCAATGGTTAATGGGAGTGTTTCCTTAGTTTCTCTTTCAGATTTTTCATCATTAGTGTATAGGAATGCAAGAAATTTCTGTGCATTAATTTTGTATCCTGCAGCTCTATGAAATTCATTGATTAGCTCTAGTAGTTTTCTGGTGGCATCATTAGGATTCTCTATGTATAGGATCACATCACCTGCAAACAGTGACAGTTTTACTTCTTTTCCAATTTGTGTTCCTTTTATTTATTTTTCTTCTCTGATTGCCATGGCGAGGACTTTCAAAACTAAGTTGTATAATAGTGGTGAGAGTGAATGTCCTTGTCTTGTTCCTGATCTTAGAGGAAATACTTTCAGTTTTTCACCATTGAGAATAATGTTTGCTTTGGGTTTGTCCTATATGGCCTTTATTATGTTGAGGTAGGTTCCCTCTATGCCCACTTTCTGGAGAGTTTTTATCATAAATGGGTGTTGAATTTTGTTGAAAGCTTTTTCTGCATCTATGAGATGATCATATGGCTTTTAAACTTCAATATGTTAATATGGTGTATCACATTGATTGATTTGCATATATTGAAGAATCCTTGCATCCCTGGGATAAATACCACTTGATGATGGTGTATGATCCTTTTAATGTGTTGTTAGAATCTGTTTGCTAGTATTTTGTTGAGGATTTTGCATTGATATTCATCAGTGATACTGGTCTGTAATTTTCTTTTTTTGTAGTATCTTTTTCTGGTTTTGGTATCAGCGTGATGGTGGCCTCATAGAATGAGTTTGAGAGTGTTCCTTCCTCTGCAAATTTTTGGAAGACTTTGAGAAGGATGGGTTAGCTCTTCTCTAAATGTTTGATAGAATTCACCTGTGTAGCCATCTGGTCCTGGACTTTTGTTGGAAGATTTTTAATCACAGTTTCAATTTCATTACTTGTGATTGGTCTGTTCATATTTTCTATTTCTTCCTGGTTCAGTCTTGGAAGGTTATACCTTTCTAAGAACTTGTCCATTTCTTCACAGTTGTCCATATTATTGGCATACAGTTGCTTATAGTAGTCTCTTAGTATGCTTTGTATTTCTGCGGTGTCTGTTGTAACTTCTCCTTTTTCATTTCTAATTTTATTGATTTGAGTCCTCTCCCTCTTTTTCTTGATGAGTCTGGCTAATGGTTTATCAATTTTGTTTATCATCTCAAAACCAGCTTTTAGTTTTATTGATCTTTGCTATTGTTTTCTTTTTTTCTATTTTATTTCTTTCTGCTCTGGTTTTTATGATTTCTTTCCTTCTACTAACTTTGGGTTTTGTTTGTTCTTCTTTCTCTAGTTCCTTTAGGTGTAAAGTTAGATTGTTTGAGATTTTTTCTTGTTTCTTGAGGTAGGCTTGTATAGCTATAAACTTCCCTCTTAGAATTGCTTTTGCTGCATCCCATAGATTTTGGATCATCGTGTTTTCATTGTCCTTTGTCTCTAGGTTATTTTTTGATTTCCTCTTTGATTTCTTCAGTGATCTCTTGGTTATTTAGTAACATTGTTTAGCCTCCATGTGTTTGTGTTTGTTACTTTTTTTCCCTTGTTATTGATTTCTAATCTCATAGTGTTGTGGTCAGAATACATGCTTGATATGATTTCAATTTTCTTAAATTTACTGAGGCTTGATTTGTGACCCAAGATGTGATCTATCCTGGAGAATGTTACGTGTGCACTTGAGAAGAAAGGGTAATCTGCTGTTTTTGGATGGCATGTCCTATAATTATCAATTAAATCCATCTGGTCTATTGTGTCATTTAAAGCTTCTGTTTCCTTATTTATTTTCATTTTGGATGATCTGTCCATTGGTGTAAGTGAGGTGTTAAAGTCCCCCACTACTATTGTGTTACTGTCGATTTCCTCTTTTATAGCTGTTAGCTGTTGCTTTATGTATTGAGTTGCTCCATGTTTTGTGCATATATATATATAATTGTTATATATTCTTCTTGGAGTGATCCCCTGATCATTATGTAGTGTCCTTCCTTGTCTCTTAACATTCTTTATTTTCAAGTCTATTTTATCTGATATGAGTATTGCTACTCCAGCTTTCTTTTGATTTCCATTTGCAGGAGTATCTTTTTCCATCCCCTCACTTTCAGTCTGAATGTGTCCCTAGGTCTGAAGTGGGTCTCTTGTAGACAGCATATATATGGGTCTTGTTTTTCTTTCCATTCAGCAAGCCTGTGTCTTTTGTTTGGAGCATTTAATCCATTCACGTTTAGGGTAATTATCGATATGTATGTTCCTATGACCATTTTCTTAATTGTTTTGGGTTTTTTGGTTTTTTTTGCAGCACGTGGGCCTCTCACTGTTGTGGCCTCTCCCATTGCAGAGCACAGGCTCCAGATGCGGAGGCTCAGCGGCCATGGCTTACAGGCCCAGCCACTCCACGGCATGTGGGATCTTCCCGGACCAGGGCACGAACCAGTGTCCCCTGCAATGGCAGGTGGACTCTCAACCACTGCGCCACCAGGGAAGCCCTTGGGTTTGGTTTTGTAGGTCCTTTTCTTCTCTTGTGTTTCCCACTTAGAGAAGTTCCTTTAGTATTTGTTGTAGAGCTGGTTTGGTGGTGCTGAATTCTCTTAGCTTTTGCTTGTCTGTAAAGCTTTTGATTTCTCCATCGAATCTGAATGAGATCCTTGCCGGGTAGAGTAATCTTGGTTGTAGGTTCTTCCCTTTCATCACTTTAAGTATATCATGCCACTCCCTTCTGGCTTGTAGCGTTTCTGCTGAGAAATCAGCTGTTAACCTCATGGGAGTTCCCTTGTATGTTATTTGTTGTTTTTCCCTTGCTGCTTTTAATAATTTTTCTTTGTCTTTAATTTTGGCCTATTTGATCACTATGTGTCTCGGCATGTTTCTTCTTGGGTTTATCCTGTATGGGACTCTCTGTGCTTCCTGGACTTGGGTGGCTATTTCCTTTCCCATGTTAGGGAAGTTTTTGACTATAATCTCTTCAAATATTTTCTCTGGTCGTTTCTCTCTCTCTTCTCCTTCTGGGACCCCTATAATGCGAATTTTTTTGCTTTTAATGTTGCCCCAGAGGTCTCTTAGGATGTCTTCATTTCTTTTCATTCTTTTTTCTTTATTCTGTTCCACAGCAGTGAATTCCACCATTCTGTCTTCCAGGTCACCTATCCGTTCTTCTGCCTCAGTTATTATGCTATTGATTCCTTCTAGTGTAGTTCTCATTTCAGTTATTGTATTGCTCATCTCTGTTTGTTTGTTCTTTAATTCTTCTAGGTGTTTGTTAAGCATTTCTTGCATCTTCTCTATCTTTGCCTCCATTCTTTTTCTGAGGTCCTGAATCATCTTCACTATCATTATTCTGAATTCTTTTTCTGGAAGGTTGCTTATCTCCACTTCATTTAGTTTTTTTTCTGGGGTTTTATCTTGTTCCATCATCTGGTACATAGCCCTCTGCCGTTTCATCTTGTCTTTCTTTTTGTGAATATGGTTTTTGTTCCACAGGCTGCAGGACTGTAGTTCTTGCTTCTGCTGTCTGCCCTCTCATGGATGAGGCTCTCTAAGAGGCTTATGTTGGGAGTTTTTAAGTCACAGATTCAACTTCATTACTTGTAATTGGTCTATTCAAATTTTCTATTTCTTCCAGGCTTAATCTTGGGAGATTGTACCTTTCTAAGAATTTGTCCACTTTTTTTTGTTGTCCATTTTCTTGACATGTTTCTTGCAGTAATCTCTGTATTTCTGTAGTATTAGTTGTAACTTCTCCTTTTTCATTTCTAAATTTATTGATTTGAGCCTTCTCTCTTTTGTTCTTTATGAGTCTGGCCAAAAGTTTATAAATTGTGTTTATCTTTTCAAAGAAACAGCTTTTAGCTTCATTGATCTTTTTATTGTTTTCTTAGTATCTATTTCATTTATTTCTGCTCTGATCTTTATGATTTCTTTCCTTCTACTAACTTTGGGTTTTGTTTGTTTTTATTTCTCTAGTTGCTTTAGGTGTAAGGTTAGGTTGTTTACTTGACATTTTTTTCTTGTTTCCTGAGGTAAGCTTATATCACTATAAACTCTCCTTTTAGAACTAGTTTCGCTGCATCCCATAGGGTTTCGATCACTGTGTTTTCATTTTCATTTGTCTCTAGGTATAGCCAAGACAAGGAAGCAATCTAGCTGTCCACCAACAGATGAATGGATAAAGAAGATGTGGTGTATTTATAAAATGCAATATTACTCAGCCATAAGAGAGTATGAAATAATGCCATTTGCAGCAACATGGATGGACCTAGAGATTCTTGTATGAAGTGTAGTAAACTAGAAGAGAATGACAAATATTATATGATTTAGCTTATATGTGGAATGTAAAAAAAATGATACAAATGAACTTATATACAATACAGAAATAGGCCCAGAGACATAGAAAACAAACTTATGGTTACCAAAGGGAAAAGAGGGGGATAAATTATTGGTGTGGGATTAACATATACACACTACTATATATAAAATAGATAACCAATGAGGACCTACTGGGAACTATACTCAATATTTTGTAATAACCTATAAGGAAAAAGAATCTGAAAAAATATATATATATGTATGTATAACTGAATCACTTTGCTGTACATCTGAAACTAACACAACATTGTAAATCAAATATATGTCAATAAAAAAAGCCAACATTGACACATTACTATTAATGAAATATGTATATATATATATATATATATATATATACACATACATATATATATATATGAATGTAAAAGTGAAAATTCCATCACCCAGGGAAAACCACTATTATTTTGGTACACTATTCCACTATTTTTTCCTGTACACATATGTAAATATGTAATTTACCTAACCTAAAATCTATTCAAAAATGCTTTTTCACTTAACATTATATTGTATTTCCAGGTCATTTTTTTAAAAACAGAAGGTAAAACTAAGAAAAATTGGTGTTCTGTTTGGTATGAGATTTCAAAGTGAAGGACATGCCAACTATGATTCCTGGGTTTGCACTTATGGATACATATAAATACCATTCAACAGGCTACGGACCATTGGAAAATAGGAACAAAGTTATGAAGAGAAATAATATTGCCTGCCATTCCAGTAAATAACGAATGTTGCCCACCATCAAACCATCAGCCACTGCAGCTATCCCTGACAGTGTGCCCTGAGGGAGATTCAGGATGGAGACAAACAGGATAATGGTCCTAGATAGTTAAGATGCACATCAAAGGAATCATTTGAGCCCAGATTCTTGCATTTTCCCATACACAGAAAACTGCTAAAATTATTGAGATGTCTGTTTTCTTATTAGCAGTAATCTTGTGATGTCTGACTATATATTTTGTTTTGTTTTGTTTTTCAGCAAAAATCTCCTATATATCCTGGCTCCTCCCTTACCTCTTTGGAACAGCTCTTCAGAGCTATCTAAGAGGCTGTCTCCTGGGCTTTAGTCCTCAGCAAGGTCCTGGGATAAAACATAAGTCACAACTTTCAGACTGTGTTTTTTTTTTTTTCAGTTAACAGTTATTGGGAGGGGTGTAAGAAAGGGAAAGATGGAGTAAATGATTTTTATCATAGAAATGTTTGGATTTGAGGTACACTAAAATATTCAAGTAAATATTATAAATTTGCTATTCGTGGTTGGAGCTAAGAGTAGAAATTTGGGATGCAGATATAAATTTAGTAGTCATAAATATCTGTATCTTAATTGAAATTATGGATATGACTCATGGAAGAAGGATGGATCTAGAATATTTCAGGCATGACCTCTATTTTTGAAGACATTCTGATTCAGCTTGCTGTACACCTGAGACTAACACAACATTGTAAATTAACTGTATTTCAATTTTTAAAAGTTTAAAAAAAACAAAAAACAAAATAAAAAAGTGAAAAAAAGACATTCAACTAACTTTAAAATATTGAATTTTTTGGCTTAAGTTAAATATTCAATAAAAGATATCCTTTTAAGCCTAGCTTAATGCACAGAGTCACATAATATTCCAAATCTACCTTTTCAGCTCTGACTTAAACTTTGAAGTTTTAATTTTAGGCAGGCATTATGCATTTTTGATGATGTCCTCAGTACCTCCAGGACTACATGTGAAAAGAGGAAAAGAGTTTTCTCTTCAACCAAAACTTTGCACTGGAAAAATAACTGTGGTGACCACGCCAGTTCATGGGGGAATCATGACCTGTTGATTGAAATCTCTATCCGATAACATGAGAAGTTCCTCAGAGAATAACTGGCTTGTATTTCCAAAAGACAACAGAAGGTTTGTTGGACAGGGAAAAGCAGACATCTACCACAGATTAATTCAGAATATCAAATTCCATGGGATTATGTGCTTGGGGAATTAGATAAATAGGGCTAGAAACAAACCCTGAGCAACTAGAAATGGTAAAAACAATTATTTATAACAGATTGATATAAATTTTTTATAAAGATCTCTGAATCAATCATTTTACTGAACAAAAAGAAAACTAACTTGATTTGTTCTCGGTGGATTATTCAAAAGGTAGTCTTAATAAATAAATATTTTCAATACCTTTAACAAAATCAGAAATTACTACTTTTATCAAACTAAATTATGACAGCACTATACTCAAATGATTAATCACAAATTCTGCCTAAAAATGAGGTTACACTAGCATTTTTTAATGCTAGCACAATTGTGGACCAGATGAACAAACAAAAATACTGGATAAATACAATAACTGCCCTTTCAGTCTATTGTTGGACTGAAAAGAAAGAAAATCTGCAGATGCCAAAAATTAGAAGTAATTTAAAAGCAGAGTGGTGACCTTAAATTTCAGTTACCCTGCTGATGGCTGAAAATATTGGCTAAAAAGATCTGAAGGTTACACAGAAACCACTCAGGAGAGAGAAGTCATTTGGCTCATGCAAAGATGCGGTAAAAGGAATTGAGACTGAGATCCCATATTTAATGTGGAGACTCCTTGAAGTGCTACATCTTCAGTCAGCTCACAGGCAAAGAGAGATGACAGCTATATTTTTTTACAAAATTCTAGGCAGTGAAACACAAACAAACAAAAAGATTATCATGTGAGGATTTAAAACAACAGCGCTGTGTTCATGGGGTTTTGAACTATGCATTTACAATACCTATAAAGTCTAGGAATCTTAATCTGGAAAACTTAATTTTTAAAGGCCTGTGTTTGGAAGCCTGAGAGGAATAAAAGAAGAGAATAGAGTAATTCACTGTCAATTCAGGCCCTAAGGATTTCTCAAGATTGTATTTACCTAAGGAAATGCTTTGAAGCCTCCTTAGTTATCTCAGACCTTTAACTGTCCTCTCATTAAATCTCTACCTATTTATATGATTGTGTATGACCTTGATCATTTATGTACAACCAGAAAAAGCTAGGTATTTATTCATGACATAGGACAATTGAATAGTGTGTAGGAAAGAAGCATTTTGCAGATAGTCTCTCATAACCAAGGTATTCATGATACTCAAACACAGAGACATAGCTGTGTCCCATTTTCTTTCAGTTCAAATTTTCCTTCTTGTAAACTGTGTTTAAAGAAAAGTTCTATCAACTTGTAAACTCAAAAGTGGCTTAAAGCAGTACATTGCATTTCTTCTAATTCCAAATTTAGTCTTTTTGATGAATATAAAACAGCAGAGAAAGTTATAATTCCTAACTCAAGTGACAATAATTTTTTAAAGCAGCTCTAGGCTTATTTAATGACAATTGGTATATTATACCATTTAATTTAATTCTCATCTATTGTAAATGTCTTAGCACTAAGTCAAGTGAAGCTACATTGCTCTTTTTTAGCTCCAAATGATAGATAAAAAATAACATCATTCGAATTCATAATAATAGCTGTAATTATAACAGTATGTTCTTCTATGTGAACTAAAATAAGAGATTTATGTGACAATAGAAATGAAGCAGATCTATGAAATAATTTTTCTAAATTAATTTCACTGTGAGATTATTTGAAATGTCATATATATTTTTATTCAACAAGTATTGTTTTAATCTCTACTATATGTCAGACATTGTGCTAATAAGTGGGAGATATTCTTCTGAATTAAGTCATTACTTGTTTCTTTGCATTTCTTTCAGTAAGCATATGATTCTGAAATGTCACTGAGGTAATTTAGGTATTATTTCACACCTTTTCAAGTAGGGATCGATTATGGGTTCATCATGCCTTAGCACATATTCAAATATCAGTAGAAAAGTTGCAATTTGGAAAGCAAGTGCATGCTGCCTGTGTCCATATAAAACAGGGATATCTTAATTTCTGTGCCATAATGTGATACAGATTCACAGGTTAGGAAATTTCACTGTCTGTTACAAAGGTCAAATTTAGTTGACTCATGAGAAGATTTTGAAGGACTTAATTTGAAAAACATATTCATAATAATTCCATAATGTGTCACCTAAGAATATTCCAAGTTATTAAGTTAAGATAGAAAGTACAATTGGAGAATATTAGATAAGACTGAAATGTGGCTCTGATACTAGCTGGTTCTATTAGTTTCCAATTGCTGCAACAAATTACTACAAAATTAGTAGTTTAAAATAAATTTATTTTCTTAAATTTCTGGAGATTTGAAGTAGAAAGTGGGACTTACAGGGCTAAAATAAAGGTGACGGCAGAGCTGCTTTCTTTTTGGTGGCTGTAGAGGAGAATCTGTTTCTTTACCTTTTCCAGCTTATAGAGGATGTCTATATTCTTAGGCTTGTGGTCCCTTCCTTCATCTTTAAAGTGTAATATCACCACATCTCTCTTTTACTCTAATTTCTCCTCTTCTGTAATCACATCTTCCTCCTTCACAGAGCATCTTTCTCTGTCTGACCCTCCTGCTTCCTGTCTTATAAGAATGCTTGTGATTATATTGGATCCACCCAGATAATCCAGGATAATCAGTCCATCTCAGGATACTTAAATTAGTCACATCTTTTGCCATAAGATATTCACCCCTTTGCCCTATAAGGTAAATATTCACAGATTCCAGGGATCAGAATGTGAACATCTTTGGGGCATTATTCAGTCTACCACACTGGTTGAACTGGTACAAGCCATTTCAGTTTCTGTGGTCTTAATTTTCTTATCACAAAAATGAAGGTATTTAATAGCACTGATGTTTTGAGTAAAAAATGAGGATATATGTATATATACATGTATGTATATCACTGATTACATAGCTATACATATATCTATCTATTTATATTTCTGTATTCAATATGTCTAGATAGCTATCTACTGTCTAGCTATTATCTACCATAAAACTGTGCCTGACTCATAGTGTGACCTATGTAATTGTTAACTATTTTTATTAAAAGTTTGAATACATGCTGAATTTTACTTTTAAATAACTGAGGATTTCTCAAAATCAGAAAAAAATATTATCTTAACAATAGATTATTTATAAATATGTCTGACTCTGAAAAATAAATTATTCTAATTACTTAATAATGATAATGGCCAGCATCTTGAGCACTTCTGCTTGTATTATTTTATTTGAGTACTTTTACTCTTTGTGTCCCAATCCCATTCCCATCCATCTCCACCACTCCTTATGTATTTAATATTCTTACATTTGTATTTATCCTTGAAATTATATAGCACTGGTTAGAATGTACATTTATTTTTAGTTTATATAAATGGTACTTCTCTGTAGTTTTCAACATCTTGTTTACATTTTTCACACAAAGCTAGTTTCTTTGAGAGCTGTGATTAAAAGTACAATCTCTGAAATATGACAAAGAGTTTGTAATGATTCTACTTCTTAATAATCATATAATGCTAGAAAAATTGCATAATCTCTCTGTTACTTGGTATTTTTAGGTTATTTCATCTAACTGCATCCTCAACATTTAACTTGCTTTTTTCTTCTAGTGATGGACACATAAGCCTCCTCTAATTCCCTTTTACCATAAACAATATTATAATGAACCTACTTGTTCATGTTTTATATGAATCTGTGCTTGAAATATTGTGAGATACATACAAAAAAGTGGAACATCATGGCCCTTAACTTATGCACATAATTTCAGTAACAAATACCAGTTTATCTTCATAATGTTTTCATTAAAAAGACAGGAATTTGATGTCTCCTAATGTCCTGAACAATTTTGATTCTGTAACACTTTTACCCTATGCCAAAATGATAGGTGTACATCGGTGTCATGCCATTATTTCAAATTTGCACTTTACTTACTTCTAGGCAGTTTAAGTAATTAGTCAAGCATTTATTAGCAATTCAGGTGTTCATTTTTGAGATTTGATTGCTTATTATTCATTTTTCTTTTGGGTGTTTCTTCTTTTTTGATGTTGATTTGCAGCAGTTCTTTATATACTGTACATACTAATATCTTTAGAGTCTTGATATTGGTATTCTTTCAGCTTTTTCTGTTTATGTTACCTATAGTTTCTTTTGTAGATCATATCTTTTAATGTAGAAAAAGATATATTCTGATATCATGTGTTGTAAACTTGGTCAATATTAAGCCCTTTTGTGATTATATTGGATCACAAAATACTGTAGGTACAATTTTTTCTATTGACTTTACAATTTTACAGATTTAGTCTTCACCTTTAGGGGTTAGTTTGTTTTTAGTAAGTGGTATGAAGCAGGATTCTGGCTATAGTTGTTTTCCATGAAGACAGAACTTGTCTCAACCATATCTATGAGATATTCTGTCTTTTTCTAATTATTATATAATGTCATCTCTACATTAATTTCCACTATATTCGTGGATGTATGTCTAGTTTCTCCACTATTTTTCATTGGAAAATTTATTGTAATGTGTTAGTAACTTATTTCTTAAATTATTTTCATGGTTATTACATCTTTGCAGATATAGGGTAAGTCTGTCTCTTCTTCTTGATCTCTCTCAAAGTTCCTTTAGCTATACATGGACATTTATTTTTTCCAACCATAATTCTAATTAGAATAGCATTGAACGCATGGATTGATTTGGAGAGACTTAGCATATTCACAATTAATATATTTAGATATTAAGCCTGAAAAGAGTATATCTCTTCCTGTGTTCAGGCATTTTATGTCCTCAAATAGTTTTGCAAATTTTGTTCACCAAGGACTTAGGAACTTCTCATTAGATAAAAATTAGGCACAATATTTATTTTATTGCTTCTGAGAAAGGCATCTAATTTTCCATTACATTTTCTATTTGGCACTTACCGGCATAGAAGAATGAAATCTATTTAGGAGTTGATTCAATACTATTTTAAATAAATCTTATTAGTAGTTTGTGTGTGGATTTTGTTCTGTTTCTTTGCAGCTGTTATGCAACTTATTCTTATCTTTGTAATGATTTTGGCCAAGTCCTCTCACAATGAAAAAGGAGAGGCAAACCTGATTCCAAAACGTAAAGAAATGTGCCTTAAAAATGCTCTTTTAAGAATACATATGTGGGGAGAGACCTTCAAGATGTTGGAGGAGTAACACGTGGAGATCACCTTCCTCCCCACAAATACATCAGAAATACAACTACATGTGGAACAACTCCTACAGAACACCTACTGAATGCTGGCAGAAGACCTGAGACTTCCCAAAAGGCAAGAAACTCCCCACGTACCTGGGTAGGGCAAAAGAAAAAACAGGGACAAAAGAATAGGGATGGGACCTGCACCTCTGGAAGGGAGCTGTGAAGGAGAAAAGTTTCCACACACTACGAAGCCCCTTCACTGGCGGAGACGGGGGTGGCGGGCGAGAGGGAAGCTTCGGAGCCTTGGAGGAGAGCACAGCAACAGGGGTGCGCAGGGCAAAGTGGAGAGATTCCTGCACAGAGGATCGGTGCCAACCAGTACTCACCAGCCCGAGAGGCTTGTCTGCTCACCCGCCGGGGTGGGTGTGGGGGGTGGGAGCTGAGGCTCGGGCTTCGGAGGTCAGATCCCAGGGAGAGGACTGGGGTTGGCTGCGTGAGCACAGCCTGAAGGGGGCTAGTGTGCCACAGCTATATGGGAGGGACTCTGGGAAAAAGTCTGGACCTGCCTAAGAGGCAAGAGAAGATTGTTTTGAAGTGCGCGAGGAGAAGGGATTCACAGCAATGCCTAAACGAGCTCCAGAGACTGGTGTGAGCCATGACTCTCACCCCTCCCAGGAGCCGGTACAGCCTGCCACTGCCAAGGTCCCATGATCCAGGGACAACTTCCCCGGGAGAATACACGGCATGCCTCAGGCTGTTGCAACTTCATGCTGGCCTCTGCCACTACAGGCTTGCCCCACATTCCGTACCCCTCCCTCCCCCTGGCCTGAGTGAGCCAGAGTCCCCTAATCAGCTTATCCATTAACCCTGTCCTGTCTGAGCGAAGAATAGATGCCCTCAGGTGACCTACATGCAGAGGCGGGGCCAAATCCAAAGCTGAATCCCAGGAGCTGTGCGAACAAAGAAGAGAAAGGGAAATCTCCACCCAGCAGCCTCAGGAGCAGCAGATTAAATCTCCACAATCAACTTGATGTACCCTGTACATCAATGAATCATCCCAAAATTGAGGCAGTGGACTTTGTGTGATTATGTCTATATAGCTTAGCTTTTGCCATTTTTCCTAGGCTTCTGTCTGGTATTGTTATTTTTTTTTGTATAGTTTTTAGCACATCTTATCATTGGTGGATTTGTTTCTTAGTTCGGCTACTTTCTTTTTTTATTATTACTTTTTTTTTTTTTTTTTTTGTGGTACGTGGGCCTCTCACTGTTGTGGCTTCTCCTGTTGTGAAGCACAGGCTCCGGACGCGCAGGCTCAGAGGCCATGGCTCACGGTCCTAGCCGCTCCGCGGCATGCGGGATCTTCCTGGACCGGGGCACAAACCCGTGTCCCGTGTGTTGCCAGGTGGACTCTCAGCCACTGCGCCACCAGGGAAGCCCTACTTTTAAATTTTTAATAATCTTTTTATTTGAATAAATTTCTCTTATTTCCTTTCTTTCTTTCTTTTTCTTTCTTTCTTTCTTTCTTTCTCCCTTTTCATCTGAGACATGTGGCTGACAGGGTCTTGGTGCTTTGGCTGGGTGTCAGGCCTGTGTCTCTGAGGTGGGAGAGCCAGGTTCAAGACACTGGTCCACCAGAGACCTCCCACCTCCATGTAATATCAAACAGCAAAAGCTCTCCCAGAGATCTCCATCTATATACTAAGACCCAGATCCACTCAATGGCCAGCAAGCTACAGAGCAGGACACCCTATGCCAAACAACTAGCAAGACAGGAATACAGCCCCACCCATTAGCAGAAAGGCTGCCTAAAATCATAATAAGGTCACAGTCACCCCAAAACACACCAACGGACGCAGTCCTGCCCATCAGAAAGACAAGATCCACCGTCATCCAACAGAACACAGCACCAGTGGCCCCGACCAGGAGGCCTACACAAACCACTGAACCAACCTCAGCCACTGGGGGAAGACACCAGAAACAATGGGGATTATGAACCTGCAGCCCATGAAAAGGAGACCCCGATAGCAGTAAATTAAGCAACATTCTCTGAGAAGACAGAGAAACACACAGCAGATGAAGGAGCAAGGTAAAAACCCACCAGACCAAACAAATTAAGAGGAAATAGACAAGCTACCAGAAAAAGGATTCAGAGTAATGATAGTAAAGATGATCCAAAATCTTGGAAATTGAATGGAGAATATACAAGAAACATTTAACAAGGACATAAAAGAACTAAAGAGCACACAAGCAATGATGAACAAAACAATAAATGAAATGAAAAATTCTCTACAAGGAAGCAATAGCAGAATAACTGAGGCAGAAGAATGGATAAGTGACCTGGAAGATAAAATAGTGGAAATAACTACAGCAGAGCAGAATAAAAAAAAAAGAATGAAAAGAATTGAGAACAGTCTTAGAGAATTCTGGGACAACATTAAATGCAACAACACTCGAATTATAAGGGTCCCAGTAGAAGAAGAGAAAAAGAAAGAAACTGAGAAAATATTTGAAGAGATTATAATTGAAAACCTCCCTAATATTGGAAAGGAAATAGTCGAACAAGTCCAGGAAGCACAGAGAGTCCCATACAGGATAAATCCAAGGAGAAACACTCCAAGACATATAATACTCAAACTTTCAAAAATTAAATACACAGAAAAAATATTAAAAGCAGCAAGAGAAAAGCAACAAATAACATACAAGGGAATCCCCATAAGGTTAACAGCTGATCTTTCAGCAGAAACTCTGCAAGCCAGAAGGGAGTGGCAGGACATATTTAAAGTGATGAAAGGGAAAAGCCTACAACCAAGATTACTCTACCCAACAAGGATCTCATTCAGATTTGATGGAGAAATCAAAATCTTTACAGACAAGCAAAAACTAAGAGACTTCAGCACCACCAAACCAGCTTTACAACAAATGCTAAAGGAACTTCTCTAAGTGGGAAACACAAGAGAAGGAAAAGACCTACAATAGCAAACCCAAAACAACTTAGAAAATGGTAATAGGAACATACAGATTGATACCTACCTTAAATGTAAATGGATTAAATGCTCCAACCAAAAGACACAGACTGGCTGAATGGATACAAAAATAAAACCCATATATACGCTTTCTACAAGAGATGCACTTCAGACCTGGGGACACACAGAGACTGAAAGTGAGGGGATGGAAAAATATATTCCATGTAAATGGAAATCAAAAGAAAGCTGGAGGAGCAATTCTCATAACAGACAAAATAGACTTTAAAATAAAGACTATTACAAGAGACAAAGAAGGACACTACATAATGATCAAGGGATCAATCCAAGAAGAAGATATAACAATTGTAAATATTTATGCACCCAACATAAGGGTACCTAAATACATAAGGCAAATGCTAACAACCATAAAACAGGAAATGGACAGTAACAAAATCATAGCAGGGGACTTTAACACCCCACTGTCACCAATGAACAGATCATCCAAAATGAAAATAAATAAGGAAACACAAGCTTTAAATGATACATTAAATAAGATGGACTTAATTGATATTTATAGAACATTCCATCCAAGAACAATAGAATACACTTTCTTCTCAAGTGTTCATGGAACATTCTTCAGGATAGATCATATCTTGGGTCACAAATCAAGCCTTCATAACTTTAAGAAAATTCAAATCGTATCAAGTACCTTTTCCAACCACAATGCTATGAAACTAGATATCAATTACAGGAAAAAAACTGTAAAAAATACAAACACATGGAGGCTAAAAAAGTACACTACTAAATAACCAAGAAATCACTGAAGAAATCAAAGAGGAAATAAAAAAATACATAGAAGCAAAAGACAATGAAAACCCAGTGACCAAAAACCTATGGGATGCAGCAAAAGCAGTTCTAAGAGGGAAGTTTATAGCAATACAATCGTACCTCAAGAAACAAGAAACATCTCAAATAAACAGCCTAATATTACACCTAAAGAAATCAGAGAAGGAAGAACAAAAAAACTCCCAAAGTTAAGAGAAGGGAAGAAATCATAAATATCAGATCAGAAATAAATGAAAAAGAAATGAAGAACAGTAGCAAAGATCAATAAAACTAAAAGCTGGTTCTTTGAGAAGATAAACAAAATTGATAACCATTAGCCAGACTTATCAAGAAAAAAAGGGAGAAGACTCAAATGAGTAGAATTAGAAATGAAAAAAGAAGTAACAACCGACACTGCAGAAATACAAAGGATCATGAGCAAATACTACAAGCAATTATATGCCAAAAAAATGGACAACCTGAAAGAAATGGACAAATTCCTAGAAACGCACAACCTTCCAAGACTGAACCAGGAAGAAATAAAAAATATAATCAAGATCAATAACAAGCACAGAAATTGAGACTGTTATTAAAAATCTTCCAACAAACAAACGCCCAGGACCAGATGGCTTCACAGGCGAATTCTAACAAACATTTAGAGAAGAGCTAACACCTATCCTTCTCAAACTCTTCCAAAATAGAGCAGAGGGAGGAGTACTCCTCAATTCATTCTACGAGGCCACCATCACCCTGATACCAAAACCAGACAAAGATGTCACAAAGAAAGAAAGCTACAGGCTAATATCACTGATGAACATAGATGCAAAAATCCTCAACAAAATACTAGCAAACAGAATCCAACGGCACATTAAAAGGATCATACACCATGATCAAGTGGGGTTTATCCCAGGAATGCAAGGATTCTTCAATATACGCAAATCAATCAATGTGATAAACCATATTAACAAACTGAAGGAGAGAAACCATATGATCACCTCAATAGATGCAGAAAAAACTCCTGACAAAATTCAACACCCATTTATTGCTAAAAACTCTCCAGAAAGTGGGCATAGAGAAAACTTACCTCAACATAATAAAGACCACATATGACAAACCCACAGCTAACATCATTCTCAATGATGAAAAACTGAAACCATTTCTTCTAAGATCAGGAACAAGACAAGGTTGTCCACTCTCACCACTATTATTCAACATACTTTTGGAAGTTTTAGCCACAGCAACCAGAGAAGAAAAAGAAATAAAATGAATCCAAATTGGAAAAGAAGTAAAGCTGTCACTGTTTACAGATGACATGATCCTATACATAGAGAATCCTAAAGATGCTAACAGAAACCTACTAGAGCTAATCAACGAATTCAGTAAAGTAGCAGGATACAAAATTAATGCCCAGAAATCTCTTGCATTCCTATACACTAATGAGGAAAACTCTGAAAGAGAAATTAAGGAAACACTCTCATTTACCACTGCAACAAAGACAATAAAATACCTAGGAATAAACCTACCTAAGGTGATAAAACACCTTGTGCAGAAAACTATAAGACA
The DNA here is from genome assembly GCF_005190385.1 of Monodon monoceros. Taxonomy (NCBI): domain Eukaryota; kingdom Metazoa; phylum Chordata; class Mammalia; order Artiodactyla; family Monodontidae; genus Monodon; species Monodon monoceros. The sequence continues at coordinate 68,523,638 of NW_021703777.1, forward strand.
CTGATGACAGAAATTAAAGATGATACAAACAGATGGAGAGATATACCATGTTATTGGATGGAAGAATCAACATTGTGAAAATGACTCTACTACCCAAAGCAATCTACAGATTCAATACAATCCCTATCGAACTACCACTGCCATTTTTCACAGAACTAGAACTAAAAATTTCACAATTTGTATGGAAACACAAAAGACCCCGAATAGCCAAAGCAATCTTGAGAAAGAAAAATGGAGGTGGAGGGATCAGGCTCCCTGACTTCAGACTATACTACAAAGTAAGAGTAATCAAGACAGTATGATACTGGAACAAAAACAGAAATATACATCAATGGAACAGGATAGAAATTCCAGAGATAAACCCATGCACATATGGTCACCTTATCTTCAATAAAGGAGGCAAGAATATACAATGCTGAAAAGATAGTCTCTTCAATAAGTTGTGCTGGGAGTACTGGACAGCTACATGTAAAAGAATGAAATTAGAACATTCCCTAACACCATACACAAAAATAAACTCTAAATGGATTAAAGACCTAAATGTAAGGCCAGACACCATAAAACTCTTAGAGGAAAACATAGGCCGAACACTGTATGACATACATCACAGCAAGATCCTTTTTGACCCATCTCCTAGAGAAATGGAAATAAAAACAAAAATAAACACATGCGACCTAATGAAACTTAGAAGCTTTTGCACAGCAAACGAAACCATAAACAAGACAAGGAGACAATGCTCAGAATGAGAGAAAATATTTTCAAACAAAGCAACTGACAAAGTATTAATCTCCAAAATTTACAAGCAGCTCATAAAGCTCAATAACAAAGAAACATCAACCCAATCCAAAAATGGGCAGAAGACCTATATAGATATTTCTCCAAAGAAGATATACAGATTGCCAACAAACACATGAAAGGATGCTCAACATCACTAATAATTAGAGAAATGCAAATCAAAACTACAATGAGGCATCACTTCACACCAGTCAGAATGGCCATCATCAAAAAATCTACAAACGATACATGCTGGAGAGGGTGTGGAGAAAAGGGAACCCTCTTGCACTGTTGGTGGGAATGTAAATTGATATAGCCACTATGGAGAACAGTATGGAGGTTCCTTAAAAAACTGAAAATAGAACTACCATACAACCCAGCAATCCCACTACTGGGCATATACCCTGAGAAAACCATAATTCAAAAAGAGTCATGTAGCACAAAGTTCATTGCAGTTCTATTTACAATAGCCAGGACATGGAAGCAACCTAAGTGTCCACTGACAGATGAATGGATAAAGAAGATGTGGCACATATATCCAATGGAATATTACTCAGCCATAAAAAGAAATGAAATTGAGTTATTTTTAGTGAGGTGGATGGACCTAGAGTCTGTCATACAGAGTGAAGTAATTCAGAAAGAGAAAAAGAAATACTGTATGCTAACACATATATATGGAATCTAAAAAAAAATGGTTCTGAAGAACCTAGGGGCAGGACAGGAATAAAGATGCAGATGTAGAGAAAGGACTTGTGGACAGGGGGAGGGGGAAGTGTAAGCTGGGACAAACTGAGAGAGTGGCATGTACATATATACACTCCCAATTGTAAAATAGATAGCTAGTGGGAAGCAGCCACATGGTACAGGGAGATCAGTTCGGTGCTTTGTGACCACCTAGAGGGGTGGGATAGGGAGGTTGGGAGGGAGACATAAGATGGAGGGGATATGGGGATATATGTATATGTAGATATAGCTGATTCACTTTGTTATAACGTAGAAACTAACACACCATTGTAAAGCAATTATACTCCAATAAAGATGTTTTAAAAAAAGAATATGTGTGTGTGTGTAACTAAACTGTTGTGCTATACACCTGAAACTAACATGATATTGTAAATCAACTGTGTTTCAATAAAAATAAAGAACGTATCACTTAAATTTTAAATAGAAATAGGAATGAGAACAAACAAGGGGTAAAAAATGAATTTATTTTGAAAATGATCAGGCACAGTGCTGAAAATAAAAAAACAACCAACATTCTACATCCAGCCTATCTATCGTCCAATAGCAAAGGTGAAATTAGCCCATTTCAGAGATTTTCAGGCTTCTACTTTTACCTCAAACAACTGGGCTGAATTGCTGCATGTTATGCTACTTCAATAGAGAAGAAAATTTCTGCGGAGTATCTATATCTGGTGTTGTCATTAGCAATTCAGAAGGGACTATTGTTAAAAAATTTTAATTAACATTTTGTTTTACAATAAATTTAGGTTTACAGAAGAGTTCTAATGATAGTATGGAGAGTTTCCATATATTCCTCACCCAGTTTCCCACATCCTTAACATCTTACATTACCATAGTCAAAACTATGCAACTGACACTGGAGTAATTCTTTTAACTGCTTTCCCAATTTTTTTTTTTTTTGATTTTAGCTTTTCTATTGATGTCTTATTTCTATTCCATCAGGTAGCAGAAAAAGACTCATCACCCACAACCATCAGCCCTGAATCTAAATTCATGACCCTCTGTGCACTTTTTCTTATTTCGAGGAAAAATCCAGTGCACTACTTTGTAGTTAATCATCATATCTTCTAACCTTCTACTGAGTTTCTAATCGTTTCCTTGTTTTTCATAAACTTGGCAGACTTAAGGAATATGGGCCACGTATCCTGTAGAATGTTGCCCACCTGGGATTTTGTTGTTACTTTCACATAATTAGATAATGGATTTTTGGAAAGAATACAACAGAGATGAAGTACCCTTCTAGTCATATCATATCCAGGTAATTGATATACACATGATATCACTGGTGATGTTAACCTTCATTACCTGGGCAAGGTCATGTTTGCCAGGTCTCTCCATTATACAGTTAATATTTAAGTTCATAGTTTTGTCCACTGTACAGTTAATATTTTCAAAACCCATCACCCACAACCATCAAAGACTCTCAAGATCATGAAAATAATAGAGTCGATTATTTCCTACATCCTTTGAATGACTTGGTATTTCAAATTCATGATAAACTGATTAGTTAGGAATGAATTGTCATTTGAGAGCTGAATAATAAGCAAGGAAATGTTAAATATCACGGTCAAGGACCAAGTTACAGAGCAAGCAGAGGAAGTGAACAAAAATCAGAATTTCCATTTCCACACCAATCCTGCCTCATAAAAAACCCTCACTTTAGTATTTCTATACATGACAATCATCATCCTGCTCTTAGGGATGCTTCCTCAGCATGATCACCATAATTTGAAAAGCAATTGTGCTGTCAAGTGAGGTGTATGTAGTGTGGGTCCTTCATAGAGTGTCCATCAGGTAGCAGAAAAAGACTCATCACCCACAACCAGCAGCACTCAATCTTTGAATTCATGTCCGTCTGTGCACATTTTCTTATTTCGAGTTTAACTTTATATATATGTCAAAGTTGTGGCTTTTCATGGAGCCAAAAGCTTTTTCCATGTTATCAAGATTAACCTTTTCTATATTGTCAAAATGAACTTTTAAGGAAGAGACAACCAATAATAAACTGCCACTACCAAACAATAAAGGGGGAAAAACCCTCAGCTTCAAGTTTATGAAGAAAAATGCAAGTTTAAGGTGTAATATTCTAAAATTTCATTTTTATCTAAAATGTATGTAGTATAAAAACAAAAGAATACATTAGAAAATACTTGTCTAATTATTTCCATGTAATACAAGAAGACATTTATTCTTTCCATTAAGAATAAAGCTGTTCAGTGATGTCAATAGGTTGTAGGGAATACTGCATTAAAATGAAAATCATGATTGTCAAGGTAAAAACCACACTGTAAGTAATGAGTGGAACTGACACTGTAGAAATTCCAATGAGAAATTCACAGACTCACTTAAAAAACATCCTGAAAACACAAAAGAATAAAGTGGAGAAATGCTATTAAAAAAATAAAATTAAAATGATATTATGGCCAGATCCTGGAGACTCAATTTAAATATAATAGATATTCACAAAGCAGAAAGTATCCCAAATGAATGCGGCAATAATCAAGTGTACAAATCTGGGGGAAAATTTTGTAAATTCGGAAGGATAACTATCCTATTTCATGCAAATTTCATTAAAAGATAGATATATACACATTCAAATAGTTATTTAATTAAAAAAAAGAATTCTGAAAATATCAAAGAAATATGGCAAAGGAAGTATACCAGGTTTTCCTCCTTACTTCTCTTCAATATTTTCCTCAGTATTAAAGGACAAAAACATTGAAAAATATCATTTTTAGATAAATTTCTATGTCTGTGTTAAGACCCTAGGGAAAAAATATTTTAAAAAGTTTTAAATGTGATTTTAAAATGTTATGACTATTTTAGTTATTTTTAATCAAGAAAATAAACTGATAGACTCAAGAAATTTCAGAATTTTGGCTGGGTACCAACATTTTCAATAGATTTTGTATATGCTAATTTGAAATTAGTAAATATATTAGAAAACAAGTTAATTTGATAACTTGTATATGGCAATACAAACAAAATTATTAAATGCTTATCCTTATAGATGTATAAATTATTATATGAAACATTACAAACTACTACTGAATTATTTTAAAATTTAAATGAATGGGAATGTTCACTATATTTGCAAACATTAAAACTGATTGCATATATTATTAATTCTTTCCATATAAACCTTTAATAAAAAAGTTTGCTTTATAAATATTTATAAAACTTTTATATTAAATGTTTACCTAAATAACAAGTTTCTAAAGTAACATTTGTAAGAATAAAAAGACAAAAAATGAGAAAAAATAAAATAAGAAACTTAAGGGATGAATTATCTTGTAAGATATTACATATATAATGTTTCAATATAAGTAATAAAATATTTGCTATGCAATATAATATTTAATAATTATAAATACTGTCAACAGAATGATAAAATAAGAAGCCATGAGCCCAGCACCCACTCAAGACAGAGTGTTACTGTCAAAACTGAGGCTCCCTCCATGCTCCAAGCTACCAGACTCTTACCTTATCCCACCTATAGAAGTAATAACTATTTTATAATTTCTTATTTCTTATTTTTCTTTAAAACATGACTAACAAGATGTCTCCAAAAACAAAATGCTAGTTTAAAAAGTGTTAAAGTATAGTATCATACTCTAAGAATGCTTCTGAGACATGTTTTTTCACTGAATACTGTTTCTAAGATTTATCCAAATTGATGTGTGTAGCCATAGTTATTTGCTATATAGTTTTATATATTATGAAGGACAATGCATTTGTCCATGTTCCTATAGATGAACATTTGTAACTACTAAAATTGATAAGATGAGCATTATATGCATGCACTGTTGTAAACGTGGAAAAGCTGATGTAGATGAAATAACTATAAATGAATTAGCTTGTCTTAGAGTTTAGTATGTATGCGTGCATGTGTCTAACTTTAAAATGTTTTCCGAAATTGTTTTACCACTTTACAGATCCACCAAGACTATGTTAAGAAACCTTCTTGCTCCATGTAGATGAGGATGATAGACAACCTTAGACTTTAAATTTGCCATTCTGGGACTGTGAAATAGTATCTCATTATGGTTTTACTATTTGTTGTCTTTTTAAAAAATTTGTTCATATCCCTAACTGTGTATAAGATTGAACTTCCTCCTTGTTTAACTATTATATGTGTTCCCTTTTATGTGAAATGCCTGCTCAAGACTTTGGTTCATTTTTCTGTTTGATTCTTTCCATATTCTTATTCATTTTAAGAGTCCCTTATATATTCTGCAAACAATCTGTTGTCAATTACTGCTGCAACTCTCTCTCCCAATTTATTACTTGATTTTTTAATAGCATATGGTATATTTTGATGAAAAGGTAATAAAGCAATAAAACATTCCCTATCAAAAGCTAATAAAGTTGTTTTTTTTAAAAATTTTTTTTACATAAGGGGGTTTTTCCCTACCTAAATTGATACTCATGTTTACAGTGAAGAAAGGATTCAGTATTTTTTTCCTTATTTCTAAACAATTATTCTGGTACTACTTATTGAATAGTGCATATTTACATTGAACTTCACATTGTGTTGATTAAGTATTTTTTATGTGAGCAAATTGGTTCTTGGGTGCTCTTTTCCATTCCATCTGTCAATCTCTGCACTCATGTCACAATTTTTGTTTTAAAACTACTTATGGAGGTATGATTGACATGTAAAAGCTGTACATATTTAATGTATACAACTGGGTGAGTTTGCAGATAAGTATATACCTTGAAACTACCAACACTATCAAGGCCATAAACACATCCATCACCTCTTAAAGTTTCCTCCCATCTCTGTTATTATTATTATTACTATTATGATTAGTTAAGAATACTTAACATAAGACCTACTCTCTTAGTAAAGTTTAAGTATACAATACAGTATTTTTAGCCATAGGCACTATGCTGTATAGCAGACTTCCAGAACTTATTATCTTACATATCTGAAACTTTATACTCTTGACCATCATCTACCCATTTTCACCTTCCCCCAGTCCCTGGTAACTACCATTCTCTACTTCTATGAGTTGGACTATTTTAAATTGCACATATAAGTGAAAATACATAGTAGCTGTCTTTCTGTGTTTGGCTTATTTCACTTAGAATTATGTCCAAGTCCATCCATGTTGTCACAAATGGCAAGACTTCACTCTTTTTTAAAGGCTATATAATATTCTACTGTATGTGTATACCACATATTTTTTATCCATTCATCTGTCAGTGGATAGTTAGGCTGTTTCTAAATCTTGGCTATTGTGAATAATGCTACTATGAACATGCAAATGCAGTTATCTCGTTGAGATTTTTACTTTAACTCCGTTGATAAATACCCAGAAGTGGGATTGCTGAATCATATGGTAGTTCTATTTTTAGTTTTTTAAAGAACCTCCATACTGTTCTCCATAGTAGCTGTACCAATTTACATTCCCACCAACAGTGTAGGAGGGTTCCCTTTTCTCCACATCCCCTCCAGCATTTATTGTTTGTAGACTTATTGATGATGGCCATTCTGACTGGTGTAAGGTGATATCTCATTGTAGTTTTAATTTGCATTTCTCTAATAATTAGCAGTGTTGAGCATTTTTTCATGTGTCTCTTGGCCATCTGTATGTCTTCTTTGGAGAAATGTCTATTTAGGTCTTCTGCCCATTTTTTTTATTGGGTTTAATTCTTTTTGTTTTTGTTTTTGATATTGAGCTCATGAGCTGTTTGTAAATTTTGGAGATTAATCCCTTGTCGGTCGCATCATTGGTAAATATTTTCTCCCATTCTCTGGGCTGTCTTTTCATTTTGTTTATGGTTTCCTTCGCTGTTCAAAAGCTTTTGGGTTTAATTAGGTCCCATTTGTTTACTTTTGTTTTTACTTCCATTAGTCTAGGAGATGCATCGAAAAGGATATTGCTGCAATTTATGTCGAAGAGTGTTCTGCCTATGCTTTATATTATCTGGTCTTACCTCTAGGTCTTTAATACATTTTGAGTTTATTTTTGTGTATGGTGTTAAAGAATGTTCTAAGAGTTAACACCTATCCTCCTGAAACTCTTCCAAAAAAATTTCAAAGGAAGGAACACTCCCAAACTCATTCTAAAAGGCCAACATCACCCTGATACCAAAATCAGACAAAGATACCACAAAAAAAGAAAATTACAGGCCAATATCACAGATGAACATAGAATGAAAAATCCTCAACAAAATACTAGCAAACTGAATCCAACAGTACAATAAATGAATCATACACCATGATCAAGTGGGATTTATCCCAGGGAGGCAAGAATTTTTCAATATCTACAAATCAATCAGTGTGATATACCACATCAACAAATTGAAGAGTAAAAACCATATGATGCAGATCTCAACAGATGAAGAAAAAGCTTTTGACAAAATTCAACCCCCATTTATGATAAAAACTCTCCAGAAAGTGGGCATACAGAGAACATACCTCAAAATAATAAAGGCCATATATAACAAACCTACAGCTAACATCATACTCAACGGTGAAAAGCTGAAAGCATTTCCTCTAAGATTAGGAGCAAGACAAGGATGTCCACTCTCATTACTTTTATTCAACATAGTTTTGGAAGTCCTAGGCATGAAAATCAGAGAAGAAAAAGAAATCCATGTTGGAAAAGAAGTAAAATCATCACTGTTTGCAGATGACATGATACTACACATAGAAAATCCTGAAGATTTAGGATTTTCTACCAGAAAACTACTAAAGCTCATCAATGAATTCGGTAAAGTTGCAGGATACAAAATTAGTACACAGAAATTTCTTGCAGTCCTATACACTAACAATGAAAGATCACAAAGAGAAATTAAGGAAACAATTCCATTTACTATCACATCAAAAATAATAAAATACTAGGAATAAACCCACCTAAGGAGGCAAAAGACCTATACTCTGAAAACTATAAGACAATGATGAAAGAAATCAAAGATGACACAGAGGGAAAGATATATCATGTTCTTCAATTGGAAGAATCAACATTGTCAAAATGACTGCACTACCTAAGGCAATCTACAGATTCAATGCAATCACTAACAAATTACCAATGCCATTTTTCACAGAACTAAAACAAAACCCCAAATAGCCAAAGCAATCTTTGAGAAAGAAAAATGGAGCTGAAGGAATCAGGCCCCCTGACTTCAGACTATACTACAAAACTACAACAATCAAAACAGTATGGTACTGGCACAAAAACAGAAATACAGATCAATGGAACAGGATAGAAAGCCCAGAAATAAAAACCCCACTCACCTACCATCAATTAGTCTATGACAAAGGTGGCAAAGCTATACAATGGAGAAAAGACAGTCTCTTCAATAAATGGTGCTGGGAAAAGTGGACAGCTACATGTAAAAAAAATGAAATTAGAACATTCTTTAACACAATACACATAAAAAAATATGGTCTTTTGAGACAAAATTGACAAACCCTTAGCTAAACTAACTAGAGAGAAGCTTCAAATAAATAAAATCAAAAATGAAATAGGAGACATTACAACTGACGCCACAAAAATGCAAAGGATTATAAAACACTACTGTGAACATTTACATAAAAACAAATTGGATAACCTAGAAGAGAAGGATAAATTCCAGAAACATACAAATTACCAAGACTAACTCAAGCATAAATAGAAAATCTGAGTGACCAATAATGAGTAATGAGATTGAATCAGTAATCAAAAACCTCCCATCAAAGAAAAGCCTGGGATCAGATGACTTTCAGGGTGAATTCTAACAAACGTTTAAAGAAGAATTAATGCCATTCCTTCTCAAAATCTTCCAGATAATTGAAGAGGAGGGAATACTTCCAAACTAATTTTATGAGACCAGCATTACTTTCACATTAAAATCAGATAAGGACACCAAAAGCAAAGAAATTTACAGGCCAATACCACTGATGATGATATATGCAAACATTCTCAAAAAATACTAGCAACCCAAATTCACATTGATTGATCACACACCATGACCATGCAGGATTTATCCCTGGGATGCAAGGATGGTACAACGTATCTAAATCAATAAAAATGATACACAACATTAACAGAATGAAGGATAAAAACCATGTGCCATCTCAATAGATGCAGAAAAAGCATTTGACAAAATTCCATATATACTCATGATAAAAACTTTCAACAACCTGGGTATAGAGGGAACATAACTAAACATAATAAAAGCCATACATTACAAGGCTACGGCTAATATTCTCAATGGTGAAAAGCTGAAAACTTTTCTTCTAAGATCAAGACAATGATGCTTACACTTGGTATATAGTTTTAACTAATGTACTAATTCTGGGACCTCAGTAAGGCAAGCTGCCCTTCTCCTCCTTCTTCCCTGTGCATTACAACTGTGTTAGATATTTTTGGCATTTTGCTCTTCTATATATGAATATATTTTTTAATTATCTTGTAAAGTTCCACAGATACTGTCATTGAAAATTAGATGTGAATTATACTGATTCTTTAACACTTTTAATAGAGAACTGATGCCTTTATTATATTGCCTAGCTATCAATGAACTTTTTAATATCTCTTCACTTACTTAGGTCTTTTAAAAAAAGTTTTTCAGCAAAGTTTAACAATATTCTTTGTATATTTATTGCACATTTATGTTAGATTTATTCTGGGTGTCCTTATCCTATTCCTATACATAGTAACTTTCCTATAATTTAAAAATTTCTTATAAAATTTTATTTTGTGGCCCTTAGTTTCTCATGAATAGAAATTAAATGTTGAATCTTTATTTTATATTCAGAAAAATGCATAAGCCATTTATTAATCCTAAAATTTATTTCAGATTGATTGTTCTAAGTGCATACATTTATAACCTGCAAATAATTATCATTTTATATTTTCCTCAATGAATTGGTAGTTGAATATTTTCTACATTTATGGAGATATACTATCCATGTGTTCTTAAACACTTATTTGTCTGCTTGTCTGTTTACTGGTTATATGCTTTACTAATATAAACACAACCCAGTCATGGTATATTGCAGCTTTATTATTTTATACCCAAGTTGGAGTACCTTGACTAACGGTTCAGTTAGGGTATTGGCTTCTATACTGAGTGAGATTTGCCTCTAGATCTCTGTTGAAATAATATATTTTAAGGTTAGAATAAGTTTCTTATTATTGAAGCAATAATAGTTAAATAAATAGGACATATTTAAGCATTTTCAGTAGTATCTAGTATGTGTGAAAATGACATTCATGCTTACAGGGAATTTACAAAATTAGTGGAATGTCAGAATAACTCATTAAATAGTGTTATTTATTCTGTGTAATTTGGGAGAATGTGTTTTAAAGAGAAAAATCACCATAGATCTCATCTCAAATCAAAATTAATTGTATGGGAATAAAACAAAAATGTAAGTAAAATTGTATAAATAAGAAGAAAACAGTATGGATGTTTATCTTATCTTTTGAGGGAAGAGGACATATGAGCTTGGTTCAACTACTGCTCAACCTGGTTAATGTAACATGCCTAATTGTGTATTAAACAACTAGTACCATACTATAAATGGAATCCCAGCACTTGTAAAGAGTTCAATATCATTATCTTCAACCTATTGTGATCAGGCCATCACATATGGCCTGATACATGCATCTATATGCCCATCTCTTCCAAAGGGCTTATAAAAATCTATTTTCTATAGCACTGAGTGTTTATAAATCTGACCCTTGAGGACAGGCTAGATTGAGTGATCTTTTTTTTTCTTCAAGATTTCCAGAAAGCAAAGAGAAATATTATGATTGTTATTGAGAAAATATTATTATTGAGAGAAATAAAAGTTCAAAAATTTATGCATCACCTACAAGAAATGGAATCAAGCCCTAAGTAAAAAATAAGTAGTTAAATAGAGAAAGCGTTATTATATTCAGAAAGTAAGTAACCTTTGCTAACTTTCTTCATTAAAGATGCTACAAATACCTATCCAAATCGTGTTTGTTTCCTTTACTGCATAAAGTTTAATATATTTAACAGTGTCCAAGATTCATAAACCTCTGAAAGCTGAAGATTTTGTTTCTTTTATAAATTTGGTAAAATTATCATTCTTTATCAATACAAACACCACTCAGTTACATTTTTCCTCAGGAAATACCTGGGGGGTTTTTCCTTCTTTTTCATTTTTATCATATATCTGATATATATATATTATATATATATATATATATTCATTCCAAATCTTTCTAGTCGTCAATAAATTATAATATCCTTAGAATTATATATAGTAAACAGTATTTCTTTTATTTTCTATCCATGATTTTATATGTCTTTACATTATGGTAATTATAAAAATATATCCAGTCTGATAAAAATATTTGCTTCAAAATATTATTAATTCTTACTATTTCTAAAAAATAGTTTTAAGTTATCCTCATCATGATCTCTTTGCCATTCATATTTGTGAATGTTATTGGTATCTATAAAAATTAATTCATGTCAGGAGAAATACTTCACCCAACTATATTTTATCTGAAAAAACCTATTTTGCTACATAATTTAGCTTTACTCTCAACTGCAAGATATGAGAAAATAATCCTTTATTTTCCTTTATGATTAGTTTTTTTTCTAACTCCCTACCTGTCAGTGAAAATAACATTCAAAATAACATTCAAGGACAGAATTAAAAATAATGAAAATAATGGGTACTAAAAATCAACCAGGATAGAATCCACAAAGTTTAAAAGAAGAACAAACTAACACATTAAATGAAACTTCACCAAGTTTTATTTGAATTAGATTTAAAGTATCATAAATGCCATCAGGAGATGCCCAACAAATCCTTTAATAAGCATTTAACCTTCATGTGTAGGAGTTACAGTTATTAATTCCAAGGTTCTACAAGAGTAGAAAAATTACATTTTTATAATGTCAAGCACCGAGTTTACAGAATTTACATATTTACTTTATTTAAAAAATAACATATGGCATTCAATCTGATGTTATGACCTATATTTATGCATATTAGAAGATAAGTCACTTTAGCTATATTTATATTAGAAATGTTAGTGGAAAATCACATGGGCATCTGGCATTGAAGAGAGATGTGTTACAGGCTGTTCTGCCCTCCTAACAAACAATTCTTTGAAACAGAAACCAGATAGTTTTTACCTGCCATTATTTCAGTATATTCTTCCTGAAAAATCAACTTTTATAATTTCACCATTATCAGAATAATTGAAACTGTGATATTTATTGTTTATACAAAATTGACACAGAATATTGGTGCAGAACAGGAATAAAATGTATGCATTGTTTTTGAAGTGCAATTCTCAGAAGTTAATATTATTAATTCTATAATTATAATTATTCTATAATTATATTAATTATAATTAATATAATATAATACATTAACTAAAAGAAAAATCAAGTCATAGCTTGATGTACATTTTTTTGTCTTTGTATCCAACTGAAAAAGATGGGTACAAAACTCCTAAATTTACCATGATTTGCTTTGTATCTTGTATGCTTTACCTTGATAGACCATATATTTTGCCAGTTTTTCCATTCTGGGTCAACATGGCTTAGGATGCAAGAAAACCAAAGAGTAGTTTCCAAACGGTCCATTTCTGAGTGTTTTAGCCAGAACTTTTCAGAATTCTGTGTGAGTTTAAGAGGCAGAAGTTATAGCACTGCACTCACATTTGAAAGCAAAGTGCCATACACTTTGTGATACCATTGTATGCCTTTCCATTCTTTTAAGAGTAACTCAATATTAATATTCTTCATTTCAATCCTTATTAAAATGTTACTAACCTCTGTGTGACAAATCTAGTAGAGAAAGCCTGTTTTGTTTTTCCATAAATACTTTACTCTTTTTTCTTTGTTTTTAGCCAACTGTTAATTTAAAATCCATCCATGTTTCGATACATTTCTTCTTGAAGGAAAAATGTAATTAGTTGAACTTGATATAGCTGTTTTTGGAAAATGGAATAATTTTAGTTTTTAGATATCACAGAATAAAATGTGTTTTCCCTTAGAGGACAAGAAAAGAGCTGTCAGTTTGGAGAACACATACTCTTGGAAAACACAGAGCTAGCTGTCAGAAACAGTTCTGTGTTAATGCTAATAGCAGAAAGTCATCATGATGTTTTAGGAGGGCCTGCTAACTAATAGCACTTCATAATCAATATCCCAATGTAACTGAAATGAACAAATTCCCAGTTAAAGAGAAAGGAAGATAGGTATAAAGTAGAAAAAATAAGGCTGAAGCAAAGACACTAGACAATGAGTGCAACAGTCAATTATTGTTTTTAAAAAACGGAAGAATTTTTTTTTCTGAAAATCAATCTAAAGCATTATAGGTAAGGGGTCTCTATCTCTGTCTGAACTGACCATTGCTCCCTGCTGTTTCTGTCAAGAAAAGAGACACTGTGATTTCCAGTGTAATTTCAAACTTTGTGTTATAAGGTTGGCGGTTTGCCCCTCCAGCAAGCCGGAAGATTTCACACATGATGGAAGGCAATTTTACCTCTGACATGGGGTGATGTTATAAGATGTGCTCTTCTCAAGGAAGGATAATACACAATCTTATCTTACAAAATATTGCAAGATGTTGATTGAATCTTAACTTCAAATCATTTTATCATGTCATATCTACCACGCTTAATAGACCACCCAGGAAAAGGGATGTATTAAGAAACGTGTCAGGAAATCTGTCAATCTTAACAAAATCACTGCTGTATAATTTTAAATAGTTGTCCACATACATATTGATTATTTTAAAATTAATAGCAGAGAGAAGGTTAATAATTAGATTCAAAATTTATGAAAATGGGTGCCTTTAGTTGTAACACTAAAAACCGGGAGTCTAGCAATTAGGTAAATCACCTATCATAAGACTGTCTCTAAAAATCTATTTTAAATATAAAAATAAGGATTAGCTATGTCTACTTGTGAATTTCTTCAGACAACATTGACTGGCATGCTTTAGACATATTAAGCTTTAAAATATGAGATTACAGACAAGCTATTTTTAATAATTAAAATTTCTTACTTTGTACAGCCCTTCCCTCAAAGTATTTCTGAATCATTTGGATTTTAAGAAATTTATATTTAATTTTCTTTTATTGTTCTAATGTAGAAAGGGTGCAAAACAGTACCTGCATTATGGGAAATAGATGTTTTTAAAAGAACTGGTTTTTCAACATATTTTCAGCATTCCTTCATTTAATTCACACAAGAACTTAATGAGTTATTAGTAACTTCATTTTACAGATGAGAACACAGCATCTCAGAAAGAATACAGACTTTTTCATACTTAAACAATGAGTAAGTAGAACCTTAGCAAATACCCACAGACTCTGATACCAGTGATTTTCTAGGTAATCATTTCCCATCAAACCATACATAGTTACTCAAAATTTACTGCATATTTAAGAATAAAATGGGCTCTGGAATCTTTGTGAGACATTGTGTTAAGATTTAGATAAAGTTTGTTACTTCAAGTTTTCTAAGCACTTTTTCTATTCATGTGTATTAAGATTATCCCAAACATATTATACCATGTAGCCCTTTTGTTCCTCTCCTTGGAATATTTTGTCACTCTGATATTCAATAAAACGCAATCTAGAAAAAAGCTGAGCCTAGGCAATTCAGTGATTTATCTAAACTTTATTGTTTAATATGTGTCAAGTACTTTGCCAAGCACTAGAAAATCAGTTTCATAAGGCACAGTCCTGCAAAGAATTTACACCCTAGAACTGGAGACTAAAAACTCTGAACTGTAATAAAGGTAGAAATAAATTCAGGGAATTGTGGTACCACAGAAGATTAGCTCCAAACACAGCCTGGGTTCAGGAAGAAATTTATGCTAGAAGGTGATATTTAAGATAACCTTAAAGAATGATCAAAATGAGCCTTTTTATATACCACATAATTGGCATAACTAATTTATGAATATTATTACTTGGGTTTTGCATATGTTAATGAATATTATACTGAGAAATGTCTGAATTTGAACTTGTATTTCTGTTCTTCTATTTTGTATAAAGTGTGAATTTCATATAAATACACACACACACACACATATACACACATATACATTTTTTTGTTTTTTTTCAGAAGCAAATCATTCATTCCTCATGGTGACACGGGCCAATATTTTACATTCAGGTATGAAATGCTCTTTATACTATCTTTAGTTAAACTACATTATGAATAAGATGCAAAAAAAAACTTTACAAAATTCCTATTCATTGAATCATTTGTCACCTAGAAACCTAACAACAATAAAGCAGTTTAGGAATAATGTTACAAGCCAGAGACATAATGCATAACTTCTATTCATTTTCTTTAATTTATATTAGAATTATAATTCCAGTTAAGATTAACATATGGTGGCTACAGTGGAGTGAATAGGTTTATGTGTCTTACCTTCCCCCAAACAACTAAAATACTGGACAAAATTGCCAAGAACAGACATTTTAAAGCTCTGGAAATCGACCAGAGACAAACAACAAATTTAGAAGAATTTATTCGTGGAAAACTCTCAAATTTCCAGGAAGAACAGTGGTGTTCTTGCCTTTGGCTGCTCTACAAGAAATTCTATAGAAATTGTCCAGGCTGAAATGAAAGACCCTAGTCAGAAATGTGAATCGACATGAAGAAAGTAACAGTACCCAGAAAGGTAGCTACATAGGCAAATACAAAGAAAGTATAAATGTATGTTTGTTTATAATTAATTTCTTCTATTTGATTTCAAAGTCAACACCATAATTCAATAATTTTTATAAATGTATTGATGGGTTTATAATTTATAAAGATGTAATTTACATGACAATGATAGTAAAAAGAAGGGATAACAAAACTATACTAGAGCAATTTCTTTTTATACTATCAAAATTAAGTTGCTGTCATCAAACTATATTGTTTTAAGTTAATATATTAATCCCCAGGGCAACCATTAAAAAAATAACAAAATAGCTAAACAACAAGGGAATTTTAATGATACACTAAAAAATATCTGTTTATCACACACCAAAAAAAAAGTGCTATAACGGAAAAAGAGTGGTAAAAAAGTACTTCCTGATTTCAAACTATACTATAAAGCTATAGCAATTAAAACTGTGTTTTGCTGGCTATTCATCAATGGAGCAGAACTGAAAGTCCACTAATAAATTCTCATATTTATGGTCAATTGAGTTTTAACAAAGATTGTTAAGACAATTCAGTGTGGTAATAATATAGTATTTTGAACAAATGGTGCTGCAATAATGGGATAACTGATAACTGCAACAAAAAAACACATACAAAATATTAATTTGGACCCTTCCCTCACACAAGAAACACAAATTAACTCAAAATGAATCAGAGACATACTTGTAAGAACTAAAACAATAAAACTATTAGAACAGGGCTTCCCTGGTGGGGCAGTGGTTGAGAGTCCACCTGCCAATGCAGGGGACATGGGTTCGTGCCCCGGTCCAGGAAGATCCCACATGCCATGGAGCAGCTAGGCCCGTGAGCCATGGCCACTGAGCCTGCACGTCCAGAGCCTGTGCTCCGCAACAGCAGAGGCCACAACAGTGAGAAGCCCGTGTACCACAAAAAAAAAAAAAAAAAAAAAAAAAAAACTATTAGAAGAAATCATAGGAGTAAATCTTTATGGCATTGAGTCAGGAAAAGCGTTCCTAGATACAACACCAAAAGCACAAGCAACCAACAGAAATAGATAAATTGGACATCATTAACATTAAAGGTTTTCACCAAAAGACAACCCTCAGAATGGGAGAAAATATTTGCAAATGAAGCAACTGACAAAGGATTAATCTCCAAAATTTATAAGCAGCTCATGCAGCTTAATAACAAAAACACAAACAACCCAATCCAAAAATGGGCAGAAGACCTAAATAGACATTTCTCCAAAGAAGATATACAGACTGCCAACAAACACATGAAAGAATGCTCAACCTCACTAATCATTAGAGAAATGCAAATCAAAACTACAATGAGATATCATCTCACACCAGTCAGAATGGCCATCATCAAAAAATCTAGAAACAATAAATGCTGGAGAGGGTGTGGAGAAAAGGGAACCCTCTTGCACTGTTGGTGGGAATATAAATTGATACAGCCACTGTGGAGAACAGTATGGAGGTTCCTTTAAAAACTACAAATAGAACTACCATATGACCCAGCAGTCCCACTACTAGGCATATACCCTGAGAAAACCAAAATTCAAAGAGTCATGTACCAAAATGTTCATTGCAGCTCTATTTACAATAGCCAGGACATGGAAACAACCTAAGTGTCCATCATCGGATGAATGGATAAAGAAGATGTGGCACATATATCCAATGGAATATTACTCAGCCATAAAAAGAAACGAAATTGAGCTATTTGTAATGAGGTGGATAGACCTAGAGTCTGTCATACAGAGTGAAGTAAGTCAGCAAGAGAGAGACAAATACCATATGCTAACATATATATATGGAATTTAAGGGAAAAAAAATGTCATGAAGAACCCTAGGGGTAAGACAGGAATGGAGACACAGACCTACTAGAGAGTGGATTTGAGGATATGGGGAGAGGGAAGGGTAAGGTGTGACAAAGCAAGAGAGAGGCATGGACATATATACACTACCAAACATAAGGTAGATAGCTAGTGGGAAGCAGCCGCATAGCACAGGGAGATCAGCTCGGTGCTTTGTGACCGCCTGGAGGGGTGGGATAGGGAGGGTGGGAGGGAGGGAGATGCAAGAGGGAAGAGATATGGGAACATATGTATATGTATGACTGATTCATTTTGTTGTAAAGCAGAAACTAACACACCATTGTAAAGCAATTTTACTCCAATAAAGATGTTAAAGAAAAGACACTTTCAATAAAGTGAAAAACAACACACATAATAAGAGAAAACTTCTATAAATCATTTATCTGAAAAGCAAATGTATGCAGAAAATATAGAGAACTCTTTACAACTCTATAATAAAAAGACAACCCATTTTAAAATGGAAAAATGATTTGAAAGGATAGTTTCCCAAAAAAGATGTGTCCAAAAATTACCTGTAAAAATGCTCAACATTATTAACTATCAGGGAAATGCAAATGAAAACCAAAATGAAACACCACTTTTACACACTCTAGAATTGCTAAAATCAAAAAGACAGACAATAACAAGTGCGGATGAAAACACAGATAATTTAGAAACTCCTAAATTGTTGGTGCAATTGTATAATTGTGCATCCACTTTGGGAAACAGTTTGGCAGTTCCAAGAATGTTAAACACTGAGTACCACATAACTCAGCAATTTCACTCCTAGGTATACACCCAAGAGAAATGAAGGCATATGTCCACATGAAAACTTAACATATTCATCTTCATGGCAGCATTTTTCATACTAGCCAAAGTTAGAAACACCCAAGATGCCCATCATCTGATGAACAAATAAACAAAATTTGATATACGATCGAATGTTATTCAGCAATAAAAATGAATAAATGTTATGATATGGATAACTCTTGGAAACATTTTGCTAAGTGGTAGAGAAGCCTATCACAGAGACATATGTTATACAATTCCATTTACACTAAAAGTTCAGAATAGGCACTCCATAGACACAGGAAGTAGATTAGTAGTTTCCTGATGTGTCTGGGTGGAAAGGGAGAAGAGAGTGACTTCTAATGGGTACAGCGTTTTTTGGAGGGTGATAAAAACTTTCCAAAATTTGGTAGTGGTGATGGTTGTACAACTCTGTTAGCATATTAAAATATATTATAAGTATAAATTTTATTGTATGTGAATTATATCTCGATAAAGCTATTTTCAACCTTCTCCCAACACATACAGGTACTGAGATACTGCAACATAACAACTAGAATGGCTATATTTAAAAACACTAGCAATGGTGGGTTTGGGAGTTTATAGAAAAATTAGAATCCTTAACTACTATTGGTGGGAATGTATTGGGTTGGCCAAAAAGTTTGGGTTTTTCCATAAGATGGTACAGAAAAACCTGAACAAAATTTTTGGCCAATAAACGTTTTAGCCAATTAAAAACTGTTTGGCAGTTCTTTAAAAGATTAGATGGCCAGTTCAAGATGGCAGAGTAGAAGGACGTGCTCTCACTCCCTCTTGCAGGAGCACTGACATCACAACTAACTGCTGAACAATCATCGAAAGGAAGACACTGGAACTCACCAAAAAAGATACCCCACATCCAAAGACAAAGGAGAAGCCACAATAAGATGGTACGAGGGGCGTAATCACAATAAAATCAAGACCCATAATGGTTCGGTGGGTGACTCACAAACTGGAGAACACTTATACCACAGAAGTCCACCCACTGAAGTGAGGGTTCTGAGCCCCATGTCAGGCTTCCCAACCTGGGGGTCCAGCAGCTGGAGGAGGAATTCCTAGAGAATCAGCCTATGAAGGTCAGCGGGATTTGATTGGACTTGAACAGGACTGGGGGAAACGGAGACTCCACTCTTGGAGTGCACACACAAAGTAGTGTGCGCACCAGGATCCAGGGGGAGGAGCAGTGACCCCATAGGAGACTGAACAAGACCTACCTGGTTCAGTAGGTGTTGGAGGGTCTCCTGCAGAGGCGGGGGGTGGCTGTGGCTCACCAAGAGGACAAGGACACTGGCAGCGGAGATTCTGGGAAGTACTCCTTGGCATGAGTCCCCCCAGAGTCTGCCATTAGCCCCACCAAAGAGCCGGGTAGCCTTCAGTGTTGGGTCACCTCAGGGCAAACAACCAACAGGGAGGGAACTCAGCCCCACCCATCAGCAGACAAGCAGATTAAAGTTTTACTGAGCTCTGCCCACCAGAGCAACTGCCAGCTCTACCCACCACCAGTCCCTCCCATCAGGAAACTTGCACAAGCCTCTTAGATAGCCTCATACACCAGAGGGCAGACAGCAGACACAAGAAGAACTACAATCCTGAAGCCTGTGGAACAAAAACCACATGAACAGAATTTAGAAAAAATGAAAAGGCAGAAGACTATGTACCAGATGAAGGAACAAGATAAAACCACAGAAAAACAACTAAATGAAGTGGAGATAGGCAACCATCCAGAAAAAGAATTCAGAATAATGATAGTGAACATGATTCAGGAAATCAGAAAAAGAATGGAGGCAAAGATAGAGAAGATGCAAGACATGTTTAACAAAGACCTAGAAGAATTAAAGAACAAACACCTAGAAGAATTAAAGAATAAACAAACAGAGATGAACAATACACTAACTGAAATGAAAAATGAAGGAATCAATAGAATAACTGAGGCACAAGAACAGATGAGTGACCTGGAAGACAGAATGGTGGAATTCACTGCTGTGGAAAAGAATAAAGAAAAATGAATGAAAAGAAGACAGCCTAACAGACCTATGGGACAACATTAAATGCAACAACATTTGCATTATAGGGGTCCCAGAAGGAGAAGAGAGAGAGAAAGGACCTGAGAAAATATTTGAAGAGATTATAGTTGAAAACTTCCCTAACATGGGAGAGGAAATAGCCACCCAAGCCCAGGAAGCACAGAGACTCCCAGGCAGGATAAACCCAAAGAGAAACATGCCAAGACACATAGTTATCAAATTTACAAAAATTAAAGACAAAGAAAAACAAGGGAAAAAATCACAAATAATATACAAGGGAACTCCCATAAGGTTAACAGCTGATTTCTCAGCAAAAACTCTACAAGCCAGAAGGGAGTGGCATGACATATTTAAAGTGATGAAAGGGAAGAACTTACAACCAAGATTACTCTATATGGCAAGGATCTCATTCAGATTCAATCGAGAAATCAAAAGCTTTACAGACAAGCAAAAGCCAAGAGAATTCAGCACCACCAAACCAGCTCTACAACAAATGCTAAAGCAACTTCTCTAAGTGGGAAACATAAGAGAAGAAAAGGACCTACAAAAACAAACCGATTACAATTAGGAAAATGGTAATAAGAACATACATATTGATAATTACCTTAAACATGAATGGATTAAATGCTCCAACCAAAAGACACAGGCTTGCTGAATGGATACACAAACAAGACCCATATATATGCTGTCTACAAGAGACCCACTTCAGACCTAGGGACACATACAGACTGAAAGTGAGGGAATGGAGAAAGATCTTCCATGCAAATGGCAATCAAAAGAAAGCTGGAGTAGGATTACTCATATCAGATAAAATAGACTTTAAAATAAAGAATGTCAGAAAAGACAAGAAAGGACAGTACATAATGATCAAGGGATCAATCCAAGAAGAAGATATAACAATTATAAATATATATGCACCCAACTTGGAGCACCTCAATACATAAGGCAACTGCTAAGAGCTATAAAAGAGGAAATCGGGGCTTCCCTGGTGGCACAAGTGGTTTGGAGTCCGCCTGCTGATGCAGGGGACGAGGGTTTGTGCCCTGGTCTGGGAGGATCCCACATGCCAAGAGGCGGCTGGGCCCGTGGGCCATGGCCACTGAGCCTGCATGTCCGGAGCCTGTGCTCCACGACAGGAGAGGCCACGGCAGTGAGAGGCCCGCATACCACAAAAAAAAAAAAAAAAAAGAGGAAATCGACAGTAACACAATAATAGTGGGGGACTTTAACACCTCTCTTACACCAATGGACAGATCATCCAAAGAGAAAATTAATAAGGAAACAAAAGCTTTACATGACAAATTAGACCAGATAGATTTAATTTATAATTATAGGAAATTCTATCCAAAAACAGCAAATTACACTTTCTTCTCAAGTGCGCATGGAACATTCTCCAGGATAGATCACATTTGGGTCACAAATCAAGCCTCAGTAAATTTAAGAAAATTGAAGTCATATCAAGCATCTATTCTGACCACAACGCTATGAGGTTAGAAATCAATTACAGGGAAAAAAACGTAAAAAACATAAACACATGGAGGCTAAACAATACGTTACTAAATAACCAAGATATCACTGAAGAAATCAAAGAGGAAATCAAAAAATACCTAGAGACAAATGACAATGAAAACACGACAATCAAAACCTATGAGATGCAGCAAAAGCAGTTCTAAGAGGGAAGTTTGCAGCTATACAAGCCTACCTCAAGAAACAAGAAATAGCTCAAATAAACAATCTAACCTTACACCTAAAGGAACTAGAGAAAGAAGAAAAAACAAAACCCAAAGTTAGTAGAAGGAAAGAAATCATAAAGATCAGAGCAGAAATAAATGGAATAGAAAAAAAGAAAACAATTGCAAAGATCAATAAAACTAAAAGCTGGTTCTTTGAGAAGATAAACAAAATTTATAAACCATTAGCCGGACTCATCAAGAGGGAGAGGACTCAAACCAATAAAATTAGAAATGAAAAAGAAGTTACAACAGACACTGCAGAAATACAAAGCATCCTAAGAGACTACTACAAGCAACTCTATGCCAATAAAATGGACAATCTGGAAGAAATGGTCAAATTCTTAAAAAAGTATAGCCTTCCAAGACTGAACCAGGAAGAAACAGAAAATATGAGCAGACCAATCAACAGTAATAAAGTTGAAACTGTGAATAAAAATCTTCCAACAAACAAAAGTCCAGGACCCGATGGCTTCACAGGTGAATTCTATCAAACATTTAGAGAAGAGCTAATACCCATCCTTCTCAAACTCTTCCAAAAAATTGCAGAGGAAGGAACACTCCCAAACTCATTCTGTGAGGCCACCATCACCCTGATACCAAAACCAGACAAAGATGTCACAAAGAAAGAAAACTATGGGCCAATATCACTGATGAACATAGATGCAATAATCCTCAACAAAGTACCAGCAAACAGAATCCAACAACACATTAAAAGGATCATACACCATGATCAAGTGGTACTTTTCCCAGGGATGCAAGGGTTCTTCAATATACACAAATAAATCAATGTGATACATCATATTAACAAATTGAAGTTTAAAAGCCATATGATCATCTCAATAGATGCAGAAAAAGCTTTTGACAAAATTCAACACCCATTTATGATAAAAACTCTCCAGAAAGTGGGCATAGAGGGAACCTACCTTAACATAATAAAGGCCATATAGGACAAACCCAAAGCAAACATTATTCCCAATGGTGAAAAACTGAAAGCATTTCCTCTAAGATCAGGAACAAGACAAGGATGTCCACTCTCACCACTATTATTCAACATAGTTTTGGAAGTCCTCGCCATGGCAATCAGAGAAGAAAAATAAATAAAAGGAATACAACTTGGAAAAGAAGAAGTAAAACTGTCACTGTTTGCAGATGACATAATCCTATACGTAGAAAATCCTAAAGATGCCACCAGAAAACTACTAGCGCTAATCAATGAATCTGGTAAAGTTGCAGGATAAAAAATTAATGCAAAGAAATCTTTTGCATTCCTATACACTAATGATGAAATATCTGAAAGAGAAATTAAGGAAACATTCCCATTTACCAGTGCAACAAAAAGAATAAAATACCTAGGAATAAACCTACCTAGGGAGACAAAAGACCTGTATGCAGAAAACTATAAGACACTGATGAAAGAAATTAAAGATGATACAAACAGACGGAGAGATATACCATGTTCTTGGATTGGAAGAATCAATATTGTCAAAATGACCATACTACCCAAATCAATCTACAGAGTCAATGCAATCCCTATCAAATTACAAATGGCATTTTTTACAGAACTAGAACAAAAAAATCTTAAAATTTGTATGGAGACACAAAAGACCCTGAATAGCCAAAGCAATCTTGAGGAAGAAAAATGGAGCTGGAGGAATCAGACTCCCTGACTGAGACTACACTACAAAGCTACAGTAATCAAGACAGTATGGTACTGGGATAAAAACAGAAATATAGATCAATGGAACAGGATAGAAAGCCCAGAGATAAACTCATGCACCTATGGTCAACTAATCTATGAGAAAGGAGGCAAGGATATAAAATGGAGAAAAGACAATCTCTTCAATTAAGTGGTGCTGGGAAAACTGGACAGGTACATGTAAAAGTATGAAATTAGAACACTCCTTAACACCATACACAAAAATAAACTCAAAATGGATTAGAGACCTAAATGTAAGACTGGACACTATAAAACTCTTACAGGAAAACACAGGAAGAACACTCTTAGACATAAATCACAGCAAGATCTTTTTTGATCCACCTCCTACAGTAATCGAAATAAAAACAAAAATAAACAAATGTTACCTAATGAAACTTAAAAGTTTTTGCAAAGCAAAGGAAACTACAAAGAAGATGAAAAGACAACCCTCAGAATGGGAGAAAATATTTGCAAACGAATCAACAGACAAAGGATTAATCTGCAAAATATATAAGCAGCTCATGCAGCTCAATATTAAGAAGACAAACAACCCAATCAAAAAATGGGCAGAGGACCTAAATAGACATTTCTCCAAAGAAGACATACAGATGGCCAAGAAGCACATGAAAAGCTGCTCAACATCACTAAGTATTAGAGAAATGCAAATCAAAACTAAAATGAGGTATCACCTAACACCAATTAGAATGGGCATCAGAAAATCTACAAACAAATGCTGGAGAGGGTGTGGAGAAAAGGAACCCTCTTGCACTGTTGGTAGGAATGTAAACTGACACAGCCACTATGGAGAACTGTGTGGAGGTTCCTTAAAAAGCTAGAAATAGAATTACCATATGACCCAGCAATCCCACTACTGGGCATATACCCAGGAAAAAACATAATTCAAAAAGACACATGCATCCCAATGTTCATTGCAGCACTATTTACAATAGCCAGGTCTTGGAAGCAACCTAAATGCCCATCGACTTACGAATGGATAAAGAAGTTGTGGTACATATATACAATGGAATATTACTCAGCCATAAAAAGGAACGAAATTGCGTCATTTGCAGAGACGCAAATGGATCTAGAGACTGTCATACAGAATGAAGTAAGTCAGAAAGAGAAAAACAAATATTGTATATTAACACATATTTGTGGAACATAGAGCAATCGTATTGATGAACCAATTTGCAGGACAGAAATTGAGAGACAGATGTAGAGAACAAACATATGGACACCAAGGGTGGGGGGAAGTGGTGGGAGGGGTGGTGGTGTGATGAATTGGGAGATTGGGATTGACATATATACACTGATGTGTATAAAACTGATGACTAATAAGGACCTGCTGTAAAAATAAAATAAAATTCAAAAAAAGAAAAAAGAACAAAAAAGATTTTATGGAAACTCACTATATGAGTCTGCAATTCCACTCCTAGATTTCTATCCAGGAGCAATGAATATATGTCTACTGTTCACACGAAGCCTGAACATGTGAATGTTCATAGTAGGATAACTCAGAATAGCAAAAAATCAGAAAATAATTCAAGTGGTTATCAACTGTGAATGGATAAATAAAATGTTACATGTCTATGCAAAGGCATATGATTTAGCAAAAAAGGAACAAACTATAGATATGTGGTCTAACATGGATAAATCTCAAAAACCTTATGCTGAATGAAAGAAACCAGACACTAAAGACATTACATTTACATGGAATTTCCTAGACAGGCAAACCTATAGAGACAGAATGAGATCAGTAGTTGCCCAGAGCTAAGGATGGGAGTGGAGCCTGAATGAAAATAGACACAAAGGAACATTTCAAGATGATGGAAATGTTCTGAAACTAGATGATGTTCTGGTTACATAGCTTTATAAATTTACTAAAGATATTGAATTTTATTCTTATTGTATATAAATTGTACTTCAAGAAAGCTTTAAAAGGAGCAAATTGTTCATATCATTTTTATCTCTAAAAATTTAGGCAACTAGTACACATTATCTTCCAATCTCGTAATTTCTTTGCCTATTTCATAAATTGCTGCTTCTAGCTCCATGTCACATACACAGTGTAGGCTCCTGATGAATGAGATCCTCATTATAACCTATGGAACAATTAAAAATCACAAAGTGTAGCCTCTATTTCACATAGAATCCTAATTAAGAATCTGATTTCCTACAACAGCATAAAAAAGGGTTAACTGCTGCTTTTGTATGGTATACTACTCAATATTATTTTTCATATGATAAATGCTATTCCTTGTAATGTGAATTATTCTAAGCCTTATGAAACAGCCCTGAGTTTGTAAAATTATACTCAAGTGGAGGATGGAAAAAGTTTGTCACGTGAATCTCATTATTCATGTGATCTTCAAAGATTGTTGAAGTCAGCGGGGGAAAACATTCCTCTGTTTCAACATTTTCATGGAGCAGAAGGAAATAGATCAATCCTGGTCTGTTTTTCAAGGGTGTTCCCTACTCTATCCCTTGAAAGGAGGAGAGACTAACTAAGCAGAATTTTGGTGACAGCCTAACACCCACTAGGACTTGTTTTCCTTGCTTAGCATCATTGCAACAACATAGTTAACCCAGATAACTCAACACTCATTTGAATCTTCTGCCAAAAAGAAATCATCATCTTATTTCCCTATTTTTGACACCACACTACTCAATCCCAGTGTTTAAGTTGAATTTGGGTAGGTGTAGGAAGCTTTGTCATATTATCTGTGTCAGTTTTCAATTTATTGCCTCTCATCTCAAAATACACACACATACATTACACATGCATGCATGTATGTATACTACATGTGTGCCTTTGTATATAATATATAATATATATTATTTATATGTGTGTGTATATATATATATATATATATATATGTTTTCCCATCATGTAGAGTTCCTTTTAACCATCTCTCCTTTATAATGAGCACAATACATATCAAGTTTTCTCAACAGAGGGCACTAGAGGGACATTGCAAAAGAAATACCTCACCTTAGGTTTCCAGTTGTTGCTTATTAAGTCAGTGGTGTGGGGGGTGAAGACATCAGGTGGAGCTCTGCCCAAACCTGTGGCCAGTAAGCATGCTCACTTAGTGACATTGCAGCCCAATGTGTCTAGTGATTACCTTCATGTGGTCCTTTT
This sequence comes from Monodon monoceros, assembly GCF_005190385.1. Taxonomy (NCBI): domain Eukaryota; kingdom Metazoa; phylum Chordata; class Mammalia; order Artiodactyla; family Monodontidae; genus Monodon; species Monodon monoceros. The sequence goes on from NW_021703777.1 coordinate 68,551,056, forward strand.
GACACAGAAATCATTGTCCCAAAGACCTTCTACCCACACTGGCACTCTTGATTCCTTCTGCATGTCCCTGAACTGCTTGCCTGCAGTCCAGAGGGTTCCCTCCAAACCACTACCCCTTCTTGCTAACTGCACAATTAGTTATTGATGAACAGTACCCCTCCTGCTCTTTGGCGGGTTGCTTACTTCTTGCCCAGTGACTTCAGACTAGTTCGGGCCTAGGCAAATCAGTGAATATTTCTGATTCCCAGTAGAATCAGAACTACACCTTCTCTAATAAAATCAGGATCCCAGCCTTCAGGAGTAGGGAGGTTCTCTTTTAAATTTCTCCTTTTTCTCTCCCTCAGCTGTAAGGTAACAAATAGAGTTTCCTTATATCAAGTGTTCCCTGTTTTACTCACTGTGTGGTTTCTGTCTTGATTCAACACAGACACAGCTGGGTTTAACATAGCTTAATTAGTATAGCTGGATGTATAATGGTATTTTTTCTTTTCTCCTCTTTTTTTTTTTTTGCTGCTGAAATTGGCACCATTTATTACTTTTCTAATGTTAAAATATGAGAATATTTAAATTATTGCTTAAATAAAAGTGGGAATAAACTTTGTAAGGATGTAGAAGAAAATGATGAGTGGTTATCTGATTGTGGTATGGAGTGTTCAGGGGTGGAGAGACACTTTCCACTATATACCTTTTTTTTGCAGTAAAATATACATAATTTTTTTCTATGTTAAACATTTTTAGGTATACAATTCTACAGCATTAAGTACATTTACAATGTTGTGTAACCAACACTATTTGTTTTCAGAATTTTTTCATCATCCCAAAAAGAAATTCTATATCCACTAAGCAATAACTCAAGATTTACCCACACCTCTAGCCTCTGGTAACCTCTCTTCTATTTTCTATCTCTATGAATTTGCCTATTCTAATAGCCACCCGATGTAAGTAGAATCATATTTGTTCTTTTGTGTCTGGCTTATTTCACTTTGCATATTTTCAGGGTTCATCCATGTTATAACAGAACTTCATTCCTTTATATGGCTGAAATTTATCCCACTGTATGAATATACCACTTTTTTTCAATCTGTCATGTATTGTTGGACATTTGGGTTGTTTCCACCTTTTGGTTATTTTGAAAAATGCCGCTGTGAACATTGGTGTACTAGTAGCTGTTTGAGTCCTTGTTTTTAATTATTTGGGGTATATAATTAACTACGAAGGAGATTGTTGCATAATGTAAATCTATGTTTAGGTTTCTGAGAAATGGCCAAACTTTTTCCACAGTGGCTGCACCACTTTCATCAGCAATGCATGAGGGTTCCTTTCCTCTGCATCCACACACTTGTTATTTTCCAGACCAACCAAAATGTATAATCCCAAATTCTTGGAGAACAAGGTCCTTAATGTCCACCCTGGTACTGGCCACCTGCTCCAGTAATGTGGGCTCCTATTGGCACAGGAGGCTGAGGAATGGGTTATGGTAGCTCCTGGTTCATGCACACCACTCTCTTACCAAAGAACAGCAGTCTCTCCCTTCATAAAGCACTACCCTGATTGTTATAACTGTCCAGCCAGGTTGCATGGTTCCAAAGTAGTTGATTCCAATTGATCTTTCCAGATAAATGGTTGCTTCAGTGAGAGGACAAACCATTAGAGCTTTCTACTGTGTCATTTTCTGTGGTATCATTTGGCACCTTTTAAAAATGCTCTCAATTGATTAGAATCTGGAATGAAGGGCTTTTGAGCAGGTAGTCCTTAACTTCCAAAATATGAACCATTACCTGAGATATCTTCAGGACCATTACCCAAGATATCTTCAGAATCTCTAGCATCTTAGAGGCAAAATACCTATCAGGAAGCCCAAGGCTTTGAATAAAGCAATGGTGATAGATCTATCATGTACCAACTATGTGGCTTTGTGTCCCATATTGGCAGTATAAACATTAAGAGCAACATTGGCTGGTGTCCTCTGGAATATGGCTGCAGAGTTTGCTTGGTTAGAAAAGTGATATCTCTTGAGTGTCAAGATAAGCTACTATATTACTTCAGATGAATGAGCAGGAGTATGGTGAAGTGAAGAAAATGTTCTCTCATGATCCTTTAGCAGGTGAGCAATTTACTTTTTCCAGGGATTTTCAAATCCCATATGGAAAGTCACTGTGACTCTGGCGCGTATTAGCTGATGCTTACAGTGAGTGATTTGGGGATTACTGGGCATTTTCTTAGAAGTATAATAAATTTGGTGTTTTTTTCTCCTTAAAATTAATCTCATTCAGGACTAAAGCCTGGTATTTGAACCATGAAATCAGATGAAGTCAATGTGGTTAAGAACCTTAGTGTTGGATGTACACAATGCAATGCTAGGGAGTGCTCTTTATGTCATAGTGATTGTGACAATCTTGGATATTTATTGTATAATTTTTTTCAGCAGATAGCTACAAAGTATTTTGAGGAATAATTAATTTCTCTTAATTTGTATGAGATAAGGAAGATGCTACCCAGTGGAAATCTTTTTAAGAATATTTTTTCTTGAATTCAAAATGGGAAAAAAAGTGAGAAAGGGAAATTGAGCCTAATGACTGTATTAGTCATTGATAGGCAATGCCTGAACACCTATTCCAAACTGTGTTTCTTTTCCCTGTCAGCAACTGCAACTAAGACTAAGGATGGAGCAGTGGTTGTAAAACTTGCCTTGAGTCCACAGATTTATAAGACATATTTCCCAGTGTCTCTGGGGTTTCAGTCATAGGGTGTGAAAATTTTTATCAATGAATACATAGAGACAGTGGGAGAAGAAACTGCCTGTAAAAGATATATACCATTTCATGAGTTAAAGAAGTAAATCTCTAGTTTTATTAGAAATGCAAAGGCACAGGAGGTTATTGAAAATATATGTCTGTCACAGACATAGAGAACAGACATGTGGTTGTCAAAGGGGAGGGTGGAGGTGGGGAGGGATGGAGTGGGAATTTGAGGTTAGCAGATGCAAACTATTACATATAGGATGGATAAACAGCAAGATCCTACTGTGTAGCCCAGGTAACTACATTCAATATTCTACAATAAAGCACAATGGAAAAGAATACGAAAAAGAATGTAGATAGCTGAATCACTTTGCTGTACAACAGAAATTAACACATTGTAAATCAACCATATTTCAGAAAAAGAAAGCATAGAGTCTGAATGTGTTTCTAAGAATCAAATTTGTTTTAAGATTAAAGGGTGAATGTTTTTAAAGAAAAATTTTTGTTAAACTCAAAAAGGGAACAACAGTGAAAAGGGGAAATGGAATTAAGCAAACAAGCTAATTATGTTGGCAGAAGAAAAAAAATCCTTAGGGGAATGGTAAAAATCTCAAAGACCAGGTTAGACAAATGTGAAAGGGAAAAGAAAATATTCTTTACTGCACTTGTTGATGGGTCCAGTGAAGTTTTTTTGGTTCTGAAGCTATATAGCCATTTGACTCTAGGGTAAAGGAGGGAACAAGAGAAGCCTAGGTGAGAGATCATTTAATGTTGGAGGTAATTCACAGGAGTGGGCTGAAGGTGCAACTGCTTCTATAATACATACATACATGCATATGTACATAAGCAAACAAATAAATAAATGTCTTCTGAATAAGATGATATCATTGGACCCGAGCAGATAAAGAAATTGAAAAGAAATTATAAACATTGATTTTTTTTTGAACTTCAATTTTCAAGGAGGAGAGGAGATATTTTACACTTTATTTCTATAAGTTTAATGATGGGGAAATTCACAGTCCTCAAGTTTGAGAATCATTTTATTACTTGTGTCATATTATTTAGGCTATTATGCTATTATTTGAGTTATATAATCAACACAAGTGAGTTATTGAATAACATGGCTGCTTTTACGTTAGATGAGAAACAAAATGCATGGTAAAATTGTGGGATATGATTCACTTCAGCTTTTTGGAGACAACAGTTGAATAGTCCTACAGGGGTTCTGAAAGATAAATAAGAAGTTGTGGTAGATCTAGGGAGAGGAGCCCCAGAGTTGGGCCATGACTTTTGGTAAGCAGTTATTTATTTCCCACAAGTGGGCACAGGTCCAGGTTGACCATAGGTTTGGTTATTAACCCCAGTGTTCTGAAAATATGATGGGGAGTGTTCAGAGGGAATTCTCATTCACCTTACTGTTCATTTCCTTAGCAGGCATTCATTTCCTTGTCCACTGCTCTGGAGGGAGTTCTGAATTAAATAGTATTTAATTAAAAATGTCTATTTCTCCTCAAACATATAAAGTGAGGCATAACCCACATAAGTATGTGATATCAGTGCAAGTCTGTATTCATTGAGCCATGCATCTGCGTATTGCACTGAAATTGGGCAATGGTAGTCTAATTCTGATTTTTTCTTTTTTTCTTGGACACATTCCCAAAGCACAGTGTTTATCCCCTCTAATTTTATTTGTTTTTGTGGTAAGATCTCCTAATAAAGCCCTTTCCCCTCACTGTGAAGAAGGATAACCATTCGCAAATTGTTTTGGCTATAACTAGGTAAGTTCAAATCAAGGCAAAAGATAGACGCTTACTTGCATTTTCCAAGCTAAAATTACCAATAACACACACTCATACACACACACACACACACACACACACATATACTTTATCTCAGTCCATTAGTGAATTCTCATTAGGTCAGATGAGAGGAAAAGTGAATTTTTGGCACCATCAATCCATCAGAAGCTGGGTACATTTTTTTTTAAATGTATTAAAATGTACTCTCCTAAATCTTATACAATTCATATGAAATTATTAAAATAAAAATGAAATTAACTAAGGTATAATAAGTTTTTTGCCATATAAATTTTCTCCAGAGAGTTAAAATCCCATTTTTATAACATATGTTATAAGGAAATATATGCAATAATATTTTTATAATGAGAATGTGTAATGCATCAGACTTAAAGGTTAACAAAGACACAGTCAGAAACTCCACACAAATTTGTTGACTCCACTTTGCCACATTTCCCCATAAAATTAGAATGCTTTTCTAAACAAACTCTGTATTTACCTTGCTTCTTCACTAATGGATGATTATCACCTACAGGTTTCCAGTGGGCTATAATTTGAGCACACAAGTATCTCCCCTAAACTTGAACAATTTTAAAAACTGCTTGTCAAAATAAGGCAAACTTATTTTAGAACAAAATATATTTCTATAGTCATGGAAGACTTATCAGTATGTGTGTCCTTTTAAACTACAAGGGGAAAAAATATCTCCAAACTAGGGAATGGTTTATGTAAAAATTTTAGTAGCACAAAGCTATGCTTTATTTCCTATTATTGCTACTGTGATTCTATAATCACTTTCATTAATTTCCAAAGATTATAAATAATTTAAAAATTACATAAGCTATCCATGTTTGTAATCTGATAATCAAAAAATAAAAATAAGAAACCACAAACCATTCACATTCTTACCAACTAGAACTATTACTATTATAGTTAAATGTTAAATTGAGATGGGATTTTTATGAGAGCCTTGAGATCTAGGTAAGTCAGCCTTTGACCCACTGACGTCTATGAATATGTCTGAAGTATTGTTATAATTCACATGGTCACCTTTGCCTCTGGGTCCTGTTTACAAATACCACGTAGTATATTTATTCTGAAATTTAATTTCTGTTCTGCAATCTATCAACCCAGATTTGAAAGTCAGGCCTTCCCATACAAAAAGTCATTCACTAAAAAATTTTGAATTCAGTAGACTCTCTCAAAGGCTTTATGCATGTTGCAGACAGAGGACTTGAATATGTAGCCAAAGTCATTTTATATCTTAGCAATGTAAATTGATTTAATTTCAATACTATGCACTTGTTTTTATTAAAGTTCTTTGGGAGATAAAGAACAGTGTTGGACATGTAATAAAAACTATTTATGTGTTTTAATTTTTATTTTGGTCATGTCACACCTATGGTTCTCTAACTTGCCTTTCCCCAGGTGACCTCCTCTCCCATAGTCTGACTGTCCCAGGCTCATAAGTCCCCAAATAGTTGTCTGACTTTATATGCTTCCTCTCCTATCCAATGTAGAGTTTACATTGTGAAGAGGTTGGCTCTTTTATCCTCTTTGCTAATTCCAGATCCTTTAGGTTTCTCTCTTCTGCCAGTGTTAGTTTCATCTAGACATCCTTCTCAATGTTCCTGACTAATAGAAATTTCTGTATCAGCTATTAAATTGAAACGTTTTACACTCATTATTGGTGTATATGTGAAAAACAGTATCTTACTGTATCTTCTTATCTGTAATCTCTAGTTATGTTTTTTAATTTAGCCATATATTTGAACCTTTTTCCACAACCATACAGCTATAGAAGCATAAGGGCATACAACTCACAAGAAGTAAAGACAATAATGAATGTGAGGTTTTCTTAAGATCAAGACAGTTTTAACTTTGATATTACTGAGAGTTTTATAAAAATAAGACATTCATCCAATTGTGTGCTTAATATTGATATCTACCTATACGTAAAATGTATACAATTATTCTAAGATGTATTTACTATCATTAAACAGCACGTGAAAACTGTTCTCAGGCCACCCCATCTAAAACTGGTCTTTAGTATTGGCTTTGACTTTCACAGGATTGTATGCAGACCAGTTTCTTTCATTCTTGCTCTCTTTATACACAAATAAATGTGCTTCTAGGAAAATGATACATCTTTCATAATTTTTTCATATTCAGTGGTACCATTAATTATAAATGAGGTATTTGCATAAATGATGTTTAAGTAAATAAAAACATTACCTGACTCTGAATATTTGAAACAGTAAATTTTAGTTCAAATTGATATTTTTGGCAAAAAGACAAGATGAAAATACCTACTGGAAACAGAATGGCTGAGGTAAACAGATTAGGTTGACTGTGTCCAATTGGTATCTGGAAATGTATTTTTTAACAAACTGCAATGTCTGACATAAGCTAATTTAGTACTTTAAAGTCTATGAATGGAAAGATGTTTTATAAACACTGGTAATAGAATTTATCAGGCAGGATAGGTTAGATTATGCTGCAATAACAAAACAATCCTCGCGACTCTGTGGTTCAATATAACAAAGATTTAATTCTCATTCATATCAAATGTCTATCATACATCAGTTTTGCTTTTGTGATTTTCATCTTTACTCTAGGACTGAAGGTGATGACACGTCACTATCTGGAAGATGCTCATGACCTTGGTAGAGGGAAAAGAGAGTTCTGGAGGGTCTTGGAAAAGCAATTACATAATCTGGACCAAATTTGATATGTTAACACTTCTGCAATCACTCATTGACCAGAAATAATCACAGGGGCTCATTCAACCACAAGGGGGCAAGAAAGCTCAATTCAGTCTAGGAGAAATAACCAGAATTAACTGATTGGCAAGTAGATAATTCATTAACGTTAAATTATATCTATAACCAGAGGTATGCTGAAATTTGCTCATAGCAGTTTGGAAGAGTTGGTTTTGTGAATCTCTTCCCAACCCCTTATTTAGTGATATACCTTTGGAAGCTTGGATGTTTATATCATGAATATTGGCAAACACTACAAATTAGGGTTTTTTCCTCCCCCGAGAGCCAATTGTTAAACATTTATAGCACACCAGTGAGTGTAGCTTTATGAAGACAAACAAAATATGCTAAAAAGTAGGACTAGCAAAAAGAGAGCAATTATTTCATGTTCATACCTTGACAGTTTCAAAGATATCTGTACCGTGTTCCCTACATTTGTAGAAGGTGCTTATGAATAAGAAAATAATTTAATTGAAAAATGCATTAGTTCTAAGTTCTTTTCTGAGCTAAGATCCTTAGATAAGCAGATGTCCCTGATTTACTCCTTAGTTAATAACAGCCAGTTTCAGCTTCCTTACAAAAAAAAATAACATATTAAGACCTTGATGAAACTGAACATTTTAAACTCCATGATATTGTAGACTAGATCTACATATGCTAGCAAAAGACTTCCAGTGCTGGAGAGAACTTATTTTCAGAGCCGAGCTAATATTATCTGTAGCGTCTTACAAATTTCATTACAACATGTTATGTCACAGCAAGAGAAATTCACTATTAAATTTCTTTAAATTTTAACTATATATATTCAACTACTTCAAAGTTATTTTCCCTAGAAATTTGCTTCTGTAAGTTAAAGCAAATAAATATATATTTCCAAAATTGTTTATAATGTCTTGGTTCTTACAAAATTAGATGCTTATTAATTAAATACCCTCTGGTCAAAGAAAAATTGAACAGGATAAGTTAAACAGGCAAGGAAGACTGAATTTGAGACTATCATAATAGGGAAGAGAGAGTGAACTCTATCCCACAGAAACAAAAGGCTCATAGGCTTTTAAGTGCTTGCCTGAGTTAGTGGAAAAGTACTAGAGGATGCTGGGTTGAGGGAGGGAGATTAGTCACTGTGATTAGGCCATCTATACTCGCCAACTGGCACTTTGTTTGGTTCCTACTCTCCTTCAGAGACAGAAAGAGAGGGGCACTATCCTCCTTGATGATTATATTGGAAAAGATAATCCAGGTTCTTCAGAAAGATATTCCTGGGTTATAAAACTGGCAAGAGATTGAGAGAACATTCACATCCCAAAAAGGCAGACAAAGAATTTGTACTTAAAGGTTTTCTAAAGTAAGTGCTCTAAGAAAAGAAAGACAGGCTTCTTCCTGTTTAGTCAAGTTGAGGCCTTTAAGGCCTTTGTGGTCACTTCTAATACTTTAAAATAATACAGTGTGTCCAATAAGTTTGGTGTTAGTCAATGCTCACATAAAATTGTATTTAATTATTTTTTGCATAAACTACTACTCCATCACTTTTCCATTTTCATTTGTCAGTCTCATGTATAAGACTGTATTTACAAGTTGGTTCAGTAAGAAGGAAAGCAAAGACTGCAGCCCTGGAATACAGTGGAACTAAATAACTGTCTAAAGAATTACAGCTCTAAGGCACTCCTTGATTTTGATGTTTCTATGGACTGAATATTTCTGCCCCCTCAAAATTCGTATGTTGAAATCCCAATACCAAATGTGACTCTGCTTGGAAGTTGGGTCTTTATAGGGCCCACGTGCTGCAACTACTGAGCCTGCGTGCTGCAACTACTGAAGCCCGTGCACCTAGAGTCCATTTTCTGCAACAAGAGAAGCCATCACAATGAGAAGCCTGTGGACGGCAACGAAGAATAGCCCACTCCCGCCACAAGTAGAGAAAGTCTGCGTGCAGCAACAAAGAACCAATGCAGCCAAAAAATAAATTTAAAAAGAAAAAAAAAGAAGTGATTAGGTAATGAGGGTGGAGTCTTAATGAATGGGATAATGCCTTTAAAAAAGAGAGTCCAGAGAGATCCCTGACTTTTCTGCCATGTAAGGACACAGCAAAAAGATGGCTGTTTATGACCTAGGAACCAGACACTGAATCTGCTAGCAACTTAATTTTAGACTTCCCAGCCTCCAGAACTGTGAGAAATAAATTTCTGTTGTTTAAAAGCCACGCAATTTGTGGTATTCTATTATAGTAGCCTGAATCAACTAAGACAGAAATTGTCATAGTCATGAATGGACCTTTTTTTTTGAATTTTATTTAATTATTATACAGCAGGTTCTTATTAGTTATCCATTTTATACATATTAGTGTATACATGTCAATCCCAATCTCCCAGTTCATCCCACCACCACCACCACCACCCCGCTTTCCCCCCTTGGTGTCCATACATTTGTTCTCTACATCTGTGTCTCTATTTCTGCCTTGCAAACCAGTTCATCTGTACCATTTTTCTGTATTCCAGATATATGCATTAATATACAGTATTTGTTTTTCTCTTTCTGACTTACTTCTCTCTGTATGACAGTCTCTAGGTCCATCCACGTCTCTACAAATGACCCAATTTTATTCCTTTTTATGGCTGATGAACGGACCTTTAAAAATGATTCTAATGAGAGCTCAGAAAGAAAAGACATAGCTAAAGAAAAAGCCTCAACTCTTCCTAAAGAATATCTAAGACATTTTCAACAGTGTTGGTAGGAATATGGATGGCAAAGACCATTCTGATGAGGTCTCAGATGAAAATGAGGAAAATGTTATTGGAAACTAGAGGAAAGGTAATACTAGTTATAAAGAGACAAAGAACTTGGCTGAATTGTGTTTGCCCTTTCTGGATGATAGAACTTGTGAGCAATGAAACTGAATATTTATCTGTAGCTATTTCTAAGCAGTGTTGACAGTATGGCTTAGCTTCTCCTGACTCCTTCCAGTAACATTCAAGAAAAGAGCAATGACTTAAAGATGGAATTGTTAACCAAAAGAGAAGCATAATTTAAAGAGTTGGAAAATTCTCAGCTTATCAATATTGCAAAAAAATGAGAACACTAAGGGTGTGGCCAAGGATCCTTTGATAATGAGATTAGTATGGATCAGCTATTTCAACAGAAGCCAGGAGTTATTCTCTAAAATGTGGAAGAATGGCCCTGAAGACTCAAAGATCACCAAAGTTGCCACTCCCATCATAGGCTCAGAGTGCAAGCAAGCACCCAGGAAACAGAGCAATTTCAAAGGAGGGGCTGCCAGTGCCTGTGGGACCTCAGTGAGCATGGCCTGGCACTGCCTCCCATCACAGGCTCCCTGCACTCTGGTTCCATGTTCCTTGGCCATTCCAGGTGAGGTTCTTATAGGCTCTGTTGTGAGATGGGTCACAGTGGCCACCCCTCTGGAGGGTGCAAGCAGCAAACTTTGGTAGCTTCAGTGTGGCATCATTTTTCCATCAAGGAGATACATGAGCCCTGTGGAGCTTGACCTTCGTTTCAAGAATAGAGCTGCCTGGAGTCACAGGTGTGCAACCCAGGCACAGAACTGCTTCCAGATGGGATCACTTCAGAGAAACATCATGGGGGCAAGGCCTAGAAACAGAGGCACTTTGAAGGCAGAGCCACCCAAAGTTGGGGGTCAGGGCTGCCCAGCAAGCTACATGATCAGGACTGCTACTTCAGTGTGTCTAGAAGATGATTCTTCCACCCCAGTGGAAGCATCAAGACAAAGAGGATTATTCTTGGGCCTTAAGGTTTAATGAGCATTGTTGGCCCCATTAGGTTTTGAACTTAAAGGGAAATGTCACTCCTTTTTTCTTTCTCATTTCTCTCATTTGGAATGCGAATGTTTATCTTAGGCCTGTCACACCATTGTATTTTGGAAGCACATAACTTATTTGGGTTCCCCAGTCCACAGCTGGAAAGCAATTTGCTTCAGGATAAATTGCACCTTAAATCTTACCCATATCTGATTTAGATGATATTTAGAAGAGACTTTGGACTAAGACTTTAAAGTTGATTATGGAATGAGTTAAGACTTTTCTACTGAGGTGGAATAAATGTATACTGCATGCAAGAAGGACATGAATTTGGGAGGCCAGGTGTAGAATACTATAGATTGGATGTTTGTACACCCCCAAAATTTGTATGTTGAAATCCTAATGTCTAGCACAATAACATTTGCTGGTGGAGCCTTTGGGAAGTTACTAGGTAATGAGGGTGGAGCTCTCATGAATGGGATTAGTGCCCTTATAAAACAGAGTCCAGCTACTCTGTCCCTTCTGCCATGTGAATACAGTGAAAAGACAGTCATCTATGAACAAGGAAGCAAGCTCTAATCAGACACCAAATCTGCTGAAACACTGATCTTGGACTTCCTAGCCTCCAGACCTTTGAAAAATAAATTTCTGTTGTTCATAAGTCACCCAGTCTATGCTGTTCTAACAGTCTGAATGGCCTAAGATATATATTGAGGCTTGCCTTTTCCATAATTATGTATCATGGTTTAGCTACTAATAACAGTTATGGCACCTATGCTGTGAAATATTTATTTTAAAATATAAATTGGAAAAACTAGAAAAGCTGAGTTAGAAATTCATTTGGAGGTTAAAATGGCTGAGAATAACCAAGGAACCCTTGGAGAAGAATAAGGTGCTGATAAAGACAATAACATATAAATAGAAACAGTTCCATGCACAGATGGTCACTTGATATATGACAGAGGTGGTACTAGAAATCATTGACAAAAAGGGGACTTTTCAATTAAAAGCTCCTTCAAATACTGGGTATTCATATATGAAAATAATTAAACTGTTTCCCTACTGTACACCATACATAAAAATCAATTTCTTGTGCATCAGAGCTCTACAAGTGAAGAGAATAATTATGAACATTTTAGAAGATAATAAAAAATATTTTCATAACTTAAGGGTAAGAAATAATTTCTTAAAACTAAACACAATTAGTTACTAATTATAAAAGAAAGGAGTAATGCATTCAATAGCACTATAAGTCATTCTTATACGAAGAGTGTAGAAACACTGTATGAATAAAGATTTGCAACATCTTTAACCAACAAATTAACTGACAATTAAAATATATTGAAAACTCCTACATTTAATTGCAAAAAGGAGAGAATCTATTTAAAAATAGGCAGAAGCCTTAAATCGCCTCTTAACAAAAGAGGAAATCCAATTAGACAACCAACAAATGAAAAGATGTCAACGAGTTAGTAAAAATTCAAATTAAAATCACAATGTAAATCTATTCACAAACATCAAACTGGAACAGATTTAAAATTCTAATCTGAATAGAATGTAGATCAAGGGAAACACTTATATGCTGTTTTGAGTATAAAAACTGTTATTGTCACTTTGGAAAATGTTTGAAGTCATCTCATAAATTTGCATTGTCACATACACTACAACCCATCAATTGCAGTCATAAATTTATACCTTAGGTAAGTTCTCATACATCTGCTATACAAATCTACTAGGATATTTGTACAAGAGTATACAAAACAGCATTATTTGTTACAGGAAAAGCAGGGAACAACTTGCCTCCACCAATAACAGAATGGAAAACATGCTACTTTATACTATGAAATAGTCTAGTGAGATGGTGTATAACAAAACAAGAGTATTGTACTTGGAGCTAGATTACAGAGATTCATATCTGAGCTCCATCTCAAATAAACTCAACTCAATATTATTATATTTAATAATAATATCTACAGTTAATATGAGAGTATCATCATCATTGTTAAAACAATGAAACTGAATGAACAACAGTCACATAACAGCATAGATGGCTCTAGTAAATGTAACACAAAGCTAAGAAAAAGACAAACATGAATGTGTACAGTGTAATTCCATTCGTATGAACTTCAGAGACAGAAAACTAGATATTGTTAGGGGATATACACAGAGACAGTAAATCTAAAACAAAGTAAAAAGAAATGTAACCCAAGTGTCAACACAATGATTACTTTTAGGAGTGGTGGGCAGATGTGATCACAAAAACAAAAACAAAAAAAATGAAAACAAGACAAACAATAAAAAACAACATCAGGGTTATTGGCAAGTTTCTAATTTGTGGACTGGACGGTAGTATATGATTATGTTCTTATATTACACATTAGTCTGCTCATTTAGATTTTACTCACTATTCTATGCATATATCTCCCAATTAAAAATACACTAACAGAAATAATTATATAGACAAATTTAATTAGAGTAAATGTGAGGTTTTTTTTCTACAGTAACATAGAAACTTGCAACCAAAATGCTTCCTTGAATAGCAGAGGAAAAAGTGTTCAGCCAGGAACTAGGTATATGTCAATAGCTATATGTGACATGTGATCAGCTGGGTTCAGATAAGAATGTGAGGGAATACCATTTCTGATTTAATTTTGTTGTTTTGTAGACCTAGCGAATACTCATGGATCCCTTAGAGAGATGTTTCAGATTAATAATTTGTTTTCCCTTGTCAATAATAGCCTTTCCATGAATCCTTCATTACACTCAGCCTGTAAAATTTGCTTTTAAAGTACAGGTAACATGGGCTAAGCATGTGCAACGCTCACTGTAAAACCATCCATTGTGTGAAGAAGTCATTTTTAAAGAGAAGACAACTTGTTACAATAGGAAATTTACATGAGTACTAATTTAAATGTTACTATCGTAAGTTCAATTTATAATTGTGAAAATATCTTACACAGTAAAACACAGTGCCTCAGGTAAAGTGGGAATTGAAATTATTTTAATGTATACAGTTTGGGCATGAGCCAGGTGAACTGCTAGCATTCAGAGATGCTTCACCTAGCACTACTCTGAAATGGTTCTAATTATGATTTTCTTACCATCATCGAGTACATCTGGATGGCATCAGACACTTTAAATTTGCCTTTTTAATATTTTTATATTATGTAAGCTTATGTTTTGGTGATCAAAACAAATGTTGACATTGCTTTAAATCCTGAAATAAAAGTCGCATTTTTTTAGGGGCTCTTAATCCAGAGGTTACGTGTGTCACACAAAAAGAAACAGGAATAACTCCTAAATTCCTACAAAAAGGGAATTTAGTCTGTGTTTACATGACTGTTACATGATACCACCAGCACTACCCACAAAACAAATGAATAAATTATGTTGACCTAATATATTTCTAAAAGAGTCAATTTATTATGAGGGTTGAAAGTTTAAAAGCCCTGAAACAGAATCTCTCAATACACAAATTGAATTTTTTTTCACTGGTGATAAATAAAAATTTAAAAATTAGAAGGTATGACCTTAGAATGTATGTTTGTACTGTAAGCCTGAAATTTTTTCTGAACCAAACAGGTTGTCATGAATATCAAGAAGAGAATGCAATGAAAATTCTTTTCAGTGTTTATACTCACAGTGCTGTGAGGGATATTGGAAACTGTCAGCTTTAAAAATCTTCCTCTTAATGAAGCTGAGCTTCTAACAGGATAACAATTTGTCCAAGATAAATAGTTACTAAATTAATCAGGACCAGAATCTGAGTCTGCTAACTCCTAATTTATAGCTTTCTGTGACAACATGTTGTTGAAGACTGCATTTATCTTATGAAGCTATGTAGTTGTTTTCCAGAAGTAACATTTTTTCTAAGCTTCTTTTGCTCTTTTCTTCAGGAGTATTCTTTTATGGGATACAATACAAATTTAATTATCATTTTAGCATTATATAAAAAGTTATAAAAATGAGGCATGCCACAACTAGAGATTCTATTCTGAACTCAGACTTGATAACCATACAGAAACAGCATGATGACTCACCACCAGTGGCTCTCCAGAAAGGCTGAGAGCCTGTTTAAAAGTGAATAAAACTTCTTCACCTTATTCTCAACAGTCTTGGCTGACAGTATCAATCACAATTCCATACGGACAAAAATGGAATCATGGAAAATCAAGGCTGCACAACCAGAGTTAAAATCTACCAATGCAGAGAGCAAAGTCTGTGAGTTTGCAACATTTATTGAGTGCCTATTATGGGACAGGTTAAAACCCTATGACAATGGTGAACGAAACCAACCCCCACTCCTTCCCCCTGAAAATAACCAAAAAGTTCACAGTCTAGAGAGAGAGAATAATAACTAGCATCTGTTGAATTCTTATATGTTACCAATTGGCATCATCTATATCACCATATTTCATGCTAACTCAATGATATATATTTTTACTCTCATTTTACTAATGAATAAATTGAGGTACAAAAAAGTTTTAAAAAACAAAAGAAATTGAGGTACAGATTATTTAATTGCATTGCCCAAGTCAATTAGCTATTCTAATTTTTTCAGTTTATATATTTCCCATAGGCTGAAGATAGTTAAATATAAAATTGTAGTCAGCTTCGGAGATGCTGTTTCCTGTAATTTCCAAATATTTTGGAAATCATAAGTATTATTTCTTTTTCTCAATAATTTACATTAAAACTGTCAATTAAGGTACCTATCACCAATTCTTACCTAATTACAATTCTCCTGCAAGTCTTTCTCTGGTTCTGGTATCTATCTTTAATTTTTACCAAACCCCTGGTATCTACGCCTAGACCTAAGTATTACTCATCAGAAAGTTTATCATAGATATTTAAGACTGAAAGTTACCCTAGAAACCTTTAGAACTAATATTTTCATTTTGTTTCTTCAGGTGAGGAGACTAATCCTAGAAAAACAAAGCACTTTCAGAAGATGACAAAGCTGGATAGTTAATGGAAAAGTTTGGGGTAGGGGAAAGGATGAGGAATAAAATCTGAGTTCCTGACTCTAATCTGGTATTGTTTTTCGATATTTTATTGCTTGCTAGCAGCCACTGAGATAAACGTTTGCACTATTTTCTAAAATAAATGTTGATAGATTGTAGGTGTAAGTCTGTCTTCTTACTACTTTATTTCCATCCAAGTTTATTTTCAGAACAATTCATTTTGAACACATATAACAGCTATTATTTTCACTTTCAAGCCTCATGCTTTACTTGCCAGTTTATTAATTTAACAAATATTATTTATTAATCATAATACATATTGAGTATTATAGAAATATAAATTTCTATTAATCTCTATCTTAAAATTTAGTGTCTTAATTACTCAAGATGTCAATTCAACTAACAGTTCAACATAATTGCTCTTATCTTCAAATAAAAGTAACAAAAGATTTAAGTAATGTAGGCTCATTAGAGAATAGCAAGTTTAATTTTTTGAATAATTAAACTGAGTAGAATTCTATGTTAGTAGCAATAATAGCTAACATTTATATAGCATATAATAGATGCTGGGAAGAGTGGTAAACAGTTTACAAATATTTTCTAATTTATTCCTCAAAATAAGCTATGGGACTGGTATTAATTTTATTTTATTTTTTTATAAATGCAGACACTGAAATCCAGGTAGGTTAAATAATTTACGCAAGGCCACGTGTGGCTCCCTAAAATGTAGAAACTCAAAATTTTTCATTTTTATAGAAATATCAATTTCCTTTGCTTTATTTTCCCCAAAGAGCACTGATTATTTTCCACAATCTAATATGTTTAGATTACTGACTTAAATATCTATTGCTAGTGGCAACAACTTGGAATACAAACTGCTTTCTCTAAAGATGATATGTCACGTGGAAAATTAGAATTTTAAAAATAATAATCTAATTTCATTACATGAAGAATTTGTACAGAAAACAAATTCTTTGACAAGCTATTCCAACCAGGTGGCTCTTGGATCCAAGCCAGAAGGTATAAACTAGGCATATGTCATCCATCCTTGCCAATCAAATTTGCAAATATTCAAACAAGATCAGTTAAAACATAGAAATGTATAAATAGATCATATTTCCTTAATGCCTATCTTTAAAGGAGCTTTCAAGCTATGTCATCCAATTTGTTAACTATAATATTTTCCAAGATATGACACTTCATCTGTACAGCCACAGATCTTCAACAGAAGTTTCTACTAAGTTAAAAAGATTTCTTGATAGAATATTCAATAGATGAAAGTGTTACAAAAGCCATGGAGAGAGTTCTTTACAATTAGTTGATTTTAGCTTCAGGCTTGAGAAAAATTTTAGGTCCTCAGAGTTTATTTGCTATATTAGGGTTGTTAAGTGGGGATATGCTAAGCTTTAATAAAAATCTTCCTGCTTTAATAAATACATGTACTTATTTTCTGTAACTATTTCCTTAAGGTTAGGATTTGCAGGTAGAATTGAGGTTTTACCTTGGATTGAAAATATTTCCCCAAGGACTGCCTGATATAAACTTTTAAAGAGCTCCCTCAACTCTGAATTATCAGGCCTAATACATCTATAGAAAAATATGAAATGCAATAAATATCGCTGCATTGGCAATCATATTACAACACATAAATGTATCAAAGTAATATGCTATCTATCTTAATCTTACACAACATATAATTGTGTCAAATTTATTCAATTAACAAAAGAGAAACAATAAAGTAAGCAAAAGAGAAGAAAGGGAGAAAGATGGTGCATGAAAAGAGTAATTTCTCTTTGCAATTCTGGTGGGGAGCATATTATTTTTCTCTATAGAATCAGAAGATAAAATTAGACTAGAAAGAGTTCTTATGTCTGGGGAAAATATGCTATTCTTGAAATCAAATCAGAAGTTGAAGAAGAAACTCAAATAATAGTGCTAAATAATTACAAGTGCCCATTATCGGGTAGTATAATAAGGTGTGGGAACTTGCCTTTTATTTAATACTCCAGTGAAATGAAGTATTACATTATCTATCTCAGCAGTTGAAAATGACTCAGCTCTATTTTAATATTTTCTTTTAACCATCATGAAAATCATAAAAGTAGCAGTCATGGATACATATGCTGTTAAGATATTAATAATAGAAAGTGACTTAAAGTTAAAAAATACAATAATGGGGCTTCCCTGGTGGCGCAGTGGTTGAGAGTCTGCCTGCCAATGCAGGGGACGCGGGTCCGTGCCCTGGTCCGGGAGGATCCCACGTGCTGCGAAGCGGCTGGGCCCGAGCCTGTACGTCCGGAGCCTGTGCTCCGCAGCAGGAGAGGCCGCAACAGTGAGAGGCCCACATACCGCAAAAAAAAAATATATATATATATATATTTATATATAATAATGAATATAATATAAAATGAATAATTCTATAACTAACCTCTTATTGAAATGTCTATAAATACTGAACATCTGTTTTTTAAAGTAACACTTAAAAACGTCAACTATTTATCTCACATCACCTCACTGAGACATGTACATCACTAGCGTGATAGTAATAAGAACTCATCTCCAAATATACAGCTTTACCAGTGTGAGCATTTGACAAATGATCTAATTTGTGTGGGATGATTTACCATGGATCCAGATGTTGTATGCCGAACAAACACAACTCATGGACTCAGATAATCATGCAATGTTGTCTCTTATTCTGCCACTAAATGCATTCAGTAATGTCAGTTTTTCTACTGATTGAAAGGGAACTATGGCAGAATCCTTGTATTTATTGGTTACTCTTAGATTTTGTCTCAAATTACAGTTTATTTTCAAAAATAAAACTGTCCAGTCTCAGTTATAATTCTATATAATAGCAACAAAAAATTAGAAAACTCAGGTAAAAACATCATAATAAGATCAATAAGCATTAAATAACTACTAAATTCATCAAACGTTGTGATGACATATACTCTAAACTAACATTACTGAGAGAAATTTATGCAACCTATTTAAATCAGACATAAACCACACTGATGAACTCAAGGTTAAACTGTGCATTTTCTATAACCTACTCTTTAGATTCAGTGCAATTCCAGATAAAAGTACTATCAAAATTGACTATAAAGTTGATAAAGAAATTGATTATAAAAGTTCACACAGAAATGCAAAAAGCCAAGAAATGAGACAATATGAACAGGAAAGTTGGAGAATTTATTACAAAACATCAATAATTAAGGCAATGGGAACAAATAGAGAGGGGACAAATAGAGTATAGATAGACAAATACAACAGATTGTAGAGTGCAGAAAGAGACCTACACATATATGTGTGATAGATTTATAACAAAGGTACCACTGAAATGCAGTGAGAAAATGTTCTTTTCAACAAAAAGTTCTGGATTTAGCGAAATGCCAAATTACAGATAAAAAGTATACCTTGACCCCGCCTCATGTCATACACAAATATGAATCCCAGGTATGTTATAGACCTAAATATACAAGTAAAATCATTAAACTCTTAAGAGATAATACAAGGAAAATGTCTTCATGAACTTCAAGTAGGCAAAGATTTCTTAAACCAGATATAAAAATCAATAATCATATAATGTAAAAGCTGATTAATTGAACACCATTAAAATCAAAAACTGTTGTGCATTAAAAGATTCCTTTAAATAGTGAAAATATTCACAGAATGTGAGAAGATATAGCAATACATATACCTTAAAAATAACTCATATCCAAAACACATAGTGTTTTCCTATAAATCAGTGAAAGAAAGGATAAACTCTCCTGACTTTCCAAGAAAAATTGAGCAAAATATTTCAGCAGCTACTTTACAAAAGAGAATATACAAATGTCCTATAAGAATACCAAAAGATGCTCAGTCTCTTTAGTCAGAGGAAAATAAAAATTAAAGGGACAATGAGATAATCCTCCAACTACAACTACAAGAATCTTACTCATTAGGAATGGCTACAAAGGGAAATAACACTGGTAATATCAAATGACAGTGGGATGTATACAACTGCAACTCCCAAGCATTGTAATTATGATTTCTAATTGTTAGAATTCTTTTGAAAAACTATGTGGCAGGGTTTACCAAATGTAAATATACGAATATCCAGTATCCCACCCATTCCACCTCTAGTCATTCTACTACTAACCAAAAGTAATGTGCAAATTGTGTATCAAAAGACTCTTCATTGGGGCTTCCCTGGTGGCGCAGTGGTTGAGAGTCCGCCTGCCGATGCAAGGGACACGGGTTTGTGCCCCGGTCTGGAAAGATCCCACATGCCGCGGAGCGGCTGGGCCCATGAGCCATGGCCGCTGGGCCTGCGCATCCGGAGCCTGTGCTCCGCAACGGGAGAGGCCTCAACAGTGAGACGCCCGCGTACCGCAAAAAAAGATTTTTCATATCAACATAATTTACAGTAGCCAAAAACTGAAAACATTTCACTTGGCACTTAATAATTATTATAAATAATTATTACATATATGTATTAATATATGAATAGTACAAAATATATAGAGTAGAATGTTCAGTAATACAACATGTCAATGGGTGAGAAACAACTTACTGCTACAAGCAATAAAAATAATGAATGGCACTGAGGTAACATTAGGTAAAATAGGGACTTCCCTGGCAGTCCAGTGGTTAAGATTCCACGCTTCCAATTTAGGGGGCGCCGGTTAGATCCCTGGTCGGGGAACTAAGATCCTACATACCACGCAAGCAAAATTTTTTTTAATTTTTTAAAAATTAAAGAAATGATACTACATGCCGCACAGCCAAAAAATAAATTTTTTTAATTAAAAAAAATAGGTAAAATAATCAGTTACAAGTAAGTATATGCAATTTTACTACATTTATATAGGTTTCAAAAATGGCTTTAAATAAACTAATGTGGGAGAAGTCAGAAAGATAGATTCTTTGAGGAGGGTACATGGCAAAGAAGTATGGAATTCCTTAAATATTTGCACATAGTTATAATAGTTCTTTTCTCTAACTACCTTTTCCTGCTAGTTCTACTATATCTGTCATTTATAGATCTATTTCTCTATTTATTGCTTCCTGGTTTTGAGTCACATTTTCTTCTTCTTGACCTGCAAAGGAGTTTTTGATTGGATATTAACATTGCAAATGCTATATTTTTACTGTCTGTATTTATGTCTTCCTTTAAAGAACATAATGATTTGTTTTGACAGAGAATTGAGTTATATACTGAGTACTTTAATCATTTAGAGCTTCATTCTTAAAATTTGCTGGGGTGGGTTTAAAAGAAACTTTACTTCAGACATAGTTCACTCCCACTACTAACTCATGACTCTTCTGGGCTCTCTAGGAATATGAGTGATCTCTGAGGATGTTCCATTCTATCTGGTCAGGGATGGAACATCCTCTCACCTTGTGAGGAGTTCTGAGAATTTTCAGTTATAATTCTCTGATTTTTCTTTCTTTGTCTGTACGTGGGAGTGTCATACTTCTCATGTGTCATCTGGTAGTTAGCAAACACTCAACAGTACACAAGTGTGAATCTCTGAAGTTCTTTTTCTACACAGATCCCTTATGCCCAGAACACTATGCTCAAATTTCCAAGCACTTCAGCTTCCCTAACTATTACTGCTGATTCCTCAACTCAGTAAACCTTTCTTTCTTTTTAAAACATTTTTATTGGAGTATAATTGCTTTACAATGTTGTCTTAGTTTCTGCTGTATAACAAAGTGAATCAGATAGATGTGTACATATATCCCCATATCCCCTCCTACTTGTGTCTCCCTCCCACCCTCCCTATCCCACCCCTCTAGGAGGTCACACAGCACCGAGCTGATCTCCCTGTGCTATGCAGCTGTTTCCCACTAGCTATCTATTTTACATTCGGTAGTGTATATTTGTCCATGCCACTCGCTCACTCTTTTGATACCTCGTTGTGGTTTTGATTTGCATTTCTCTAATGATTAGTGAAGTTGAGCATCCTTTCATGTGTGTGTTAGCCTGTATATCTTCTTTGGAGAAATGTCAGTTTAGCTCTTCTGCCCATTTTTCGACTGGGTTGTTGGTTTTTTTCATACTGAGCTGCATGAGCTGCTTGTGTATTTTGCAAATTAATTCTTTATCAGTTGCTTCATTTGCAAATATTTTCTCCCATTCTGAGGGTTGTCTTTTCATCTTGTTTATGTTTCCTTTGCTGTGCAAAAGCTTTTAAGTTTCGTTAGGTCCCATCTATTTTTGTTTTTATTTCCATTTCTCTAGGAGGTGGGTCAAAAAGGATCTTACAGTGATTTATGTCAAAGAGTATTCTACCTATGTTTTCCTCTAAGAGTTTTATAGTCTACAGTTGCTCCCAAAGTCCACCACCTCAATTTTAGGTTGATTCATTGTCTATTCAGGTATTTCACAGATGTAGGGTACCTCAAGTTGACTGTGGGGATTTAATCTCTCCTCCTGAGGCTGTAAGGAGAAATTTCCCTTTCTCTTCTTTGTTTGCACAGCTCCTGGGGTTCAGCTTTGGTTTTGGCCCCACCTCTGCATGTAGGTTGCCCTCAGGCTTCTGTTCCTGCCCAGACAGGACGGGGTTAAAGCAGAGGCTGATTAGGGGTCTCTGGCTCACTCTGGTTGGGTGGAGGGAGGGGTACAGAATGTGGAGCGAGCTTGCGTTTGTAGAGGCCAGCGTGATGTTGCAACAGCCTGAGGTGCACTGTGTGTTCTCCCAGGGAAGTTGTCCCCGGATCACAGGACCCTGGCAGTGGTGAGCTGCACAGGTTCCCAGGGGCAGATGTGAATCCTGTGGATAGTGACCTGTGCTTGCATACAGGATTCCTGGTGGCTGCAGCAGCAGCATTAGCATTTCATGCCCGTCTCTGGTGTCCAAGTTGATAGCTGCGCTCATGCCCGTCTCTGGAGCTCATTTAGGCGGTGCTCTGCCTTCTGTGGGCAGAGAAGGAATCCCCTCTCCTCGTGCACCCCAAAACAATGGTCTGTTGCCCCTTAGGCAGGTCCAGAGTTTTTCCTGGACTCCCTCCTGGCTAGCTGTGGTGCACTAGCCCCCTTCAGGCTGTGTTCATGCAACCAACCCCAGTCCTCTACCTGGGATCTGACCTCCGAAGCCCGAGCCTCAGCTCCCAGTACCCACCTACCCCGGTGGGTAAGCAGACAAGCCTCTCAGGCTGGTGAGTGCTGGTCGGCACTGATCCTCTATGCGGGAATCTCTCCACTTTGCTCTCTGCACCCCTGTTGCTGTGCTCTCCTCCGTGGCTCCAAAGCTTCCCCCCCAGCCCACCCCCCATTTCCATCAGTGAAGGTGCTTCCTAGAGTGTGGAAACTTTTCCTCCTTCACAGCTCCCTCCCAGAGGTGCAGGTCCTGTCCCTATTCTTTTGTCTCTGTTTTTTCTTTGTTCTTTTGCTCTACCCAGGTACTTGGGCAGTTTCTTGCCTTTTGGGAAGTCTGAGGTCTTCTGCCAGCGTTCAGTAGGGGTTCTTTAGGAGTTGTTCCATAGGAGTTGTTCCACATGTATATGTATTTTTGATGTATTTGTGGGGAGGAAGGTGATCTCCACGTCTTACTCCCCTGCCATCTTGAAGGTCCCCTCAGTAAAGCTATCTTGTTCAGCTTGAGATTCCCCTCTTTGCACTGTGCCCTGGAAAATGCCGTAAAGATGAAAGCCAGGATAATTACAGGTCTTATCCCATTGTCTCTCTTCTCTCAGGGATCACAGCCCTGTATTGCCTGTTGTCCAATGTCTGAAAAGAGTTATATTACACATTTTGTTTGTTTGTTTGCCAGTTGTATTGCAGGAGGTCAAATCTGGTCGTAGTTAAGCCATCATGTTCATTAGCAGAAGGCCCCACACTTATTAATAGATTTTAAAAATTGTTTAAAATTGTTTTTATGTATTAAATAGTTTTTGTTTTGTTTTATTTGTGAAAATCAGATATCTAGTTGACTCCTATTTAATATACCTCAAATAACTGGCTTTAAAGTACTTAGATACTCAAAATTTGTGTCTATCTGCCCTTTGCTTCATATCATTCCTTACAAGGCTGGTAGGTTCTTTATTCATTAATCCTCTTATACACTCCTCATGGAAGAGAGAGTCCAAACTCAATTTGTTAAAGATTTAAAACTGTTCTAAATATAAAGTGATAAATAATAAAATAACTTATTTACTTAAGGTAAATAATATTTTCAAAGTAGCATGGCATAATTTAATACACACAAACCAAGGCTTGAATCTCAGTTGTTATTATTATCTTTGTGTCCCTTTCCAAGTTTTAGTCCTTTATGAACCACAATGTTCTCCTCTCTAAAATGGAATTAGTAATCCTTCACTTAATGGGATTAAAAGAAATAAAGTATGTACTTCATAAACAGTCAATATTATGATAACACCATTATTTCTTTTTACTGTTATTTCTATTTTTATTGCAAGTTTCCTGAAAGCTATGTTACCTGATTTCTAAATACAAAGGAAGAGAACAAACCTTTTCTTTGTCCCTACAAAATGAATTTTTAAATTGAATTTTTGGTATTGTGTAGATACCACAAAAATCAGGGACTTTAAATATATTACTTTTTTTGTTATTAATATCTCTATAGGCCAACACATCAAATTTAAAGACAGTTATGTGTAGCAGTGTAGTTTCTGAACTATTTCATGTGTCTTGTGTCTCTGATCCAACCACTAATATGTGTCTTGAGCATAACAAGCAAGAACACTGATACTGTAATACTATATTCAGAGAAATCACCTTTATTGGTAATGTGTATGTTATCGAAAAGATGAGTAAGATGAATTATATTGTGAGATGAAGGACCTTGTTTTTAAGGTCCCTGCAAAAATGTAGAAGCAGCTACTTTATTATCCTGACACTTTCTGTTAATGGTAACATGGTTCAATAAATTAAAACATTCTCTAGTGGGCTACACGTACACTATGTTAATGCAGGTATATAAGCATAATCACAAAAGACACAAACTGTGTCAAACTTGCCTGATATATGCAAGGATGATTTTACGTACTATTTAATTCTAACTGGCATTGCAGTATATGTTAATTGGATGATTCATTTTAATATAGGAAGACACAGTGAAATTAGAATTCATTAAATGAAAGATATAAACAGAAAATCCTTAGTGATCTGCTGAAATCAAATATAAGAAAAATCTCAAGAGATTCAGTAATCATAGAGAGTGATTTGGGGATATACGAAAGGTATTTTCCATGTCAAAGATAGTATGTGTCTTAAACCCTACATAATAAAGTTTTCAATTTTGTTGTAATAATTATTATAATATTGTTGGCCTGATTGCTAGATATAAAGGGCTAATTTGCCTCTGAAACATTTGTTTCTAATTATCAGCATTGGAGAGAATGAATTACCTTTTTTCTTTTTCTTAATGAATGTTAAGCATGTTCTTATACGAACTAAAGGACATTACATTGTCTCATTTCAATCAGGTGAAACATGACCCAAAGCTTTACAAAAAAAAAGAAAAGCAAAGGAATGTTAGAATGGTTATTAAAAAATGACACAAAACAATAAGTGTTGGTGAGCATGTAGAGAAAAGAAAACCCTTGTGCACTATTGGTGGAAATGTAAATTGGTTCAGCCACTATGGAAAACAATATGGAGTTTCCTCAAAAAAATTTAAAATAGAACTACCAAACAATCCAGCAACCCCACTTCTGGATATATATCCAAAGGAAATAAAAACAGGTTATTGAAGAGATATATGCATTTCCATATTTATTGCAGAATTATTCACAATAACAAAGCTATAGAAACAACCTAAGTACCCATTAATGAATGGATGGATAAGCAAGACATGGCATTGGGAATTCACTGATGGTCTAGTGGTTAGGACTCAGTGCTTTCACTGTTGTGGGCCCTGGTTCAATCCCTGGTTGGGGAACTAAGATCCCACAAGCTGCACAGCACAGCAAAAAAAAAAAAAAAAAAAAAAAGAAGTAGAGGAAGAAAATATGGCATTCACATACAATGGAATATTATTCAGCCAAGAGAAAGAAAGAAATCCCACCATTTGCCACAATAGTGATGGACCTTGAGGACATTATGCTAAGTGAGAGAAGTCAGACAGAGAAAGACAAATACTATATGGTATTACTGGCATGTGTAATCCAAAAAAAAACTCCTAAAAACAGTAAAATTGTAGTTGCCAGGGGATGAAGAGTGGGAGAATAGAAGAAATGGTGTTTAGGGGAAAAACTTGCAATTAGTAGATAAATAGTCCTTGAGATCTAATGCACAGTACAGCAACTATAGGTAAAAATATAGTTGACCTTTGAACAATGTGGGGTTTAATCTGCATATAAATTATAGTTAGTCCTCTTTATCCACGGTTCCTCCACATCCTCAGATTCAACCAATCACTACCAAGCAGTTCTGCAGCATTTACTATTGAAAAATATTCACATATAATTGGACTCCTGCAATTTAAACCTGTGCTGTTCAAGGGTCAACTGTACTGTATTATAAACTTCAAACTTACTAAGAAACTAGATCTTAATTATTCCCACAACAAAAAATGAAATGATAGTTACGTAATGTGACAGAGATGCTAGCTAACACTACAATAGAAATCATACTGCAACATATAAATATATCAAATCAACATGTTGTACACCTTAAATTTGCATAATGTTATATGTCAGATATATTTCAATAATCAAAAAATAATAATTTGTAAAGTTTCTTTTTTTTTTTTTGCAGTACATGGGCGTCTCACTGCTGTGGCCTCTCCCGTTGCGGAGCACAGGCTCCGGACACGCAGGCTCAGCAGCCATGGCTCACGGGCCCAGCCACTCCGTGGCATGTGGGATCCTCCTGGACCGGGGCACGAACCCGTGTCCCCTGCACTGGCAGGCGGACCCCCAACCACTGCACCACCAGGGGAAGCCCCAAAGGTTCTTTTTTATAGTCCTAATTTTTCTATCGAATTTCTATTTTAAGTAGCATTTAAACAATAACTAACTTATTTCTAATTTTATTAATTATAACATTCCCAATGTATTTTTAATTATGCTAGCTTGAGAGATTTCCTTTTTCCTGTATTTGTTTTTTCTTCACAGTACATAGGTATGCTCATCAAAAATATGTAAGAGTACTTGTGATGCTCAAATAATATCTCATAATTTAAGTATCTGTAATTTCAACATGCAACTTCCCATTAGTTTTTACTTGTATGATTTAATTATTCCAAATTCTAAATATTAGATCTAGTTACAGGTAAAGTAAAACTAAAGATCACTCTGTATTGAGGAAATTACTAGTAATATTCACAATCATTTTGGATATAAGAATTATACTGTTTAGATACCCATTAAGCCACATTTTTCAAATATTCAGATTTTAATGCATACTACTTGAGCTGACACAACTATATCGTTTTGTAGTAAACTAATAGAATATTTATAAACAATGTATACATTATATTTGGTGCTGGGGGAAAATGACTCTCATTACTTTTACTAGAAATTCAGTCTGCTGCTGATACTGAATATATAGCAGTATTAACTTTTAAAATAAATAATAATTTAATGACAGAAGTTTGCTTCCTTTAGGTAAGAGGCTCCATCCAACAGATGAATCATATGACATAAAAACAGACTGAGTAGACAATAAGTGATTACCTTGACTGTTAATTTGACTAGGACTCATCAGTCTATCTCTCTTTAGAAATGAAATGAGAATTGGGGTATTTCTTAGACACAAAGAGGAATGCAGTCTAAGATGAATCAAACCCATTGCAAATACATGCACATGGACTCTGTAATTAATCACTGGAAAGTGAAAAAGTTATGCCTTAAAAGGGAAAACGGCATTTTTTAGGTCACGTGAGCTATTAGCATGATTAGGTGCAAATGCAAATTGAAGCAATAATTTTATATAGAGGCAATATAAAGATGTAGTTTTTAATATTTTAATATTGATGAAAGCCAAACATATCTTACATTTGGTGCCAAAATAAATGTTCCAGACAGAGGTGTAAGATGTGAATTTTCTGTGTTTGCTAACTTATTAATTCATAGAATTTATATGCTAATCTGTCATCTGAATTCATTTATTTGTATTGATAGTACCACAGGACATTTTCCTTTTAATTAAATATGAATGTTTAATGAGACTTATAATATCTTCAAAAATTTTAAACTCTGAAGCACCTTTGAAATAAAACTGCCAAGCATTTGGATGTTACCAGTTGAGCACATGGTAATACAATCAAAAACAGCAAAAATTAGTGTTGCAATGAACACTGGGGTGCATGTATTTTTTGGAATTATGATTTTCTCTGGGTATATGCCCAGGAGTGGGATTGCTGGGTCATATGGTAGTTCTATTTTTAGTTTTTTAAGGAACCTCCACACTGTTCTCCATAATGGCTGTATCAATTTACATTCCCACCAACAGTGTAAGAGGGTTCCCTTTTCTCCACACCCTCTCCAGCATTTACTGTTTGTAGATTTTTTTGATGATGGCCATTCTGACCTGTGTGAGGTGATAACTCACTGTAATTTTGACTTGCATTTCTCTAATAATTAGTGATGTTGAGCATCTTTTCATGTGCCTCTTGGCCATCTGTATGTCTTCTTTGGAGAAATGTCTATTTAAGTCTTCCATCCATTTTTTGATTGGGTTGTTTGTTTTATTGATATTGCCAAAATATCTCAGAATTAGAGCTTTCTGAATGTGGGAGTTTGGAACAACGTAATTCAATTGAAGAGACCTAGGGATAATAGCTAAATAAGAAATACAAGAAAACTCATGTTTTTCAGTATACATCAAATTTAAATATTGGTTTTAAAAAAGTTTTGCATCATTGTAATATCATGCACAAACAAAAGTGATTTTCAGAGTCTTTCAGGTTAGAATACACAGAAAGCTTAGACTCGTACTGGATTACTAAATCTGTGTGCTCCTGTCTAGACTTTCACTCCTTTCTCCCTCATAACACTAGTAATATCATGATCACCATTTAATTTGTAATCATCATGATTAATCTCAGTATGCCTATTATCTCTGTTTATATCCATCCCAAAATATAACTGCGTGGCTCCCAAGGCATTCCTAAGCCTCTAAATTCTAACTCCCTATAATTCTATGGAGAATAAGGAAAGTCTCTGCACCAAATCTCTATCTTTATTTTTCTCCATATTATCTAAAATCATCTAAAATAGAATATATTTCACTCTTTTGAAAATTTATTTTATGTTTTCACTCAGTAGAATATAATCTCAGTGAAGGCAAAGTTTCTGTCTGTATTGTCCACTGCTATATCCCACCACCTAGAATAGTATATAACCTATAACAGGTGCTCAATAAACATGGGTTAAATGAATATATGAATCCTGAAGAAAAAATATATTTGCCCAGATTAATCCTCATCATTAAACATATATTATCAATTTAGTGTTTTTCCCCCCAGAAAGAAAACCTGAAATATGCCTCTGTCATAGTCAGTTTATATCACAGACTGGGTGGCTTATAAACAACAGAAATTTATTTCTCACAGTTCTGGAAGCTAGGAAGTCCAAGATCAAAGCATCAGTCCATTCTGTGTATGGTGAGAGCTCACTTCCTGGTTCACAGACAAAGCCTTCTCGCTGTGTCCTCACAGGGTGGAAGGGTCCAGGAGGCTCCTGAGCCTCTTTTATAAGGGCACTAATCACATTCCTGAGGGCTCTACCCTCACGCCCTAATCATCTCCCACCTCCTAATGCCATCAATTTATGGATTAAATTTCAGTATATGAATTTTGGGGGTACAGAAACATTCAGACTATAGCATCTTACAAATGATCAGTAGTATCATATAGATTAAGCCAAATTAAAGAGAAAAATGATTACAAGGAAAGCAAATAATTTCCAATACCTCTGAAAGGAGAGGGGGAGGAAAGGAGAATTGAGTACAAGAGCCTCAAAACACCTTGCAACTCCACAGTGGATTTCTTAACTGACATGAAATGGTGAGTCCTTGTACTACTGTAGTACTCACTCATTGACGGGGACTTTCTGGGATGCACAAGGCCTAAACTGGCAAGCTGAGGTAGACCCTTAAGGCAATCACAGCTGGAGACCATGGTTTCAATCCCCGCTGGTTTTCTTTTTACCAGCAATCGCAAGGCACACCTCTATGGCTGTCATATATTACAAATTTTAGTTGAGGGGCTACATCTTTGGGTGGAATATGGGGAATAATTTTCTTCTTCTAGGGCAAGATGACACAATAAGCCTTGCATGGCAACAGTACCATCCTAACAGATGTATGTCAAATGACTGTATTTGAAGAGAGCAATGAGAAACAAATTCTGAGGCCTAGAAAGCCTATCATATATGGAAATCATATGTCCCAAACCAAGGTTGGGCTTTAGCTAGCACACACACACTCTCAAAGTTAAAAAGATTAAAAGAACTAAGCCTGGAAACTATTCACGGGGTCATCCAAACAGTATGTAATTGGACTCTCCTTGAGGTAAAATTTTAAAAAGACTTTTTTCCCCCAATAATGCATTCATTTCTTTATTTTTGTTTCTTTGCTGTTGTTGTCGTTGTTGTTGTTGTTTGGGGGGGGAGAGGGTGGGAGGGTTAGTCTTCAACTCATCCTGAAAAAAATATACAGATTTTCCAGAATGAGATCAAGATGATTAGGCAAAGAGGTATAGAGATGCAGCCACCTATATTGGTCCAGTATAGGAGTTGTGATGGGGGAACTAACAGAGGGGTAGAAACAGTAATGACTATGGATGGTCTTCCATTTGGACCATGCTCCTACAGGTAATTATCACATGAACTATACTTCCACAGTGCTGAGGAACTAACATGAAAATTAGCTAAATAAAACAGACTAAATTACATCTCTGTCTGTCAGGTTAAAACATGTGTATTCGTGTACTATTGTTGCAGTAACAAATTACCACAAATTTAGTGGACTAAAACAACACAAATTTATTATCTCACAGATTTTGTAGGTCAGAAGTTAGGGTGGGGTGGGGTTTCATAAGGCTGAATCAAGGTGTTGAAAGGGCTGCCTTCCTTAACGGAGGCTCTGGAGAATAGTCTGCTTCCAAAGTCATTCAAGTTGTTGACAGATTCCATTTCCCTGTGACTGTAGGACTGAGGTCCCCGTTTCCTCCCTGGTTGTCAGTCAAAGATTTGTCATTGCTCCTAAATGCTATCTGTGGTCTTTCTTACGCTTTCCATGTGGCCTCCAATAAGACTGGATCAAGCTGCTCTTATGCTTTCAATATCTCTGATATTCATCTTGCTACATCTGACTCCAGTTTAGAAAGTTATCTGCCTTTAGGGACTCACGTGATTAGACTGGACTCAGTGAGATAATCCAAAATAATCTCCCTATATTAAGGTCCATAACCTTAATGACAATTGTAAAATTCCTTCTGCCATATAAATGTAAGATATCCATAAATTCTAGGGATTTTGGTATAGACACCTTTGTAAGTCTATTCTGATATACACATACAGCAAATTTCCTAAGTATACTTTTAAAAACAAAATGAAATTACCCAAATTACTCAAATCAAATTTGAGTGCATGTAAAATATTTACATATGTATATATACATATATTCATATAAATTCATGTGCACATGTATTCCCCCAAATGTCTAAATCATTGGTGCCAAGATACATTTTTCCATCTACTTCCTAATTGCTTCAACCCTACATTTCATTTAAGTGTGTGGAAAAAATCAAAACATATTTTAAGAATTCAAACATCTTTGAATGAATGATTTTGATTTAAAAAGTCACCAAAGCGGGCTTCCCTGGTGGTGCAGTGGTTAAGAATCTGCCTGCCAATGCAGGGGACACGGGTTCGAGCCCTGGTCTGGGAAGATCCCACATGCCACGGAGCAACTAGGCCCGTGAGCAACAACTACTGAGCCTGCGCATCTGGGGCCTGTGCCCCGCAACAAGAGAGGCCACGACAGTGGAAGGCCCGCACATCACGATGAAGAGCAGCCCCTGCTTGCCACAACTAGAGAAAGCCCTCACACGAAACAAAGCCCCAACACAGCCAAAAATAAATAAATAAATAAATAAAAAATCCTTCCCTCTACTTACGAAAAAAAAAAGTCACCAAAGCAATCTCATTAAAGAAATTAAAATATCTACATTTAATTCTGTACCTGTTCCTCAACATAGACAATAATTCTTCCCTTTTCTATTGAAGGATATATTTGCTGGCTCTGAATTATGGTTACATCTTATGGCTTAAATCCAGGGAAACAATATTGTTTTAAAATACACTGCATTACCTTGCATTTCTCTGCGGGAAATTCTGGGAAGAAAGAAAAATGATTTTAACTACTCTACCACTGCCTACATCAAAATGTAATTATAATTATGCTGCAGGTAGCAAACTACTCAAGGTACCTGCAGCGTACAGATAAAGTGGTTCATTGGCCATCCATTTCCCAGGGGGTTTAACTTAATCTACAGAGTATGTATAATGCATATTAATCCAGATGGCCCTGAACTCCAGCCATTTGGAGAAAGCACACAATCTTCCTTTAAGAATATGTTTTGTAATACAATTTTTTCCTGGTTCTAATCATTAGCACTGGGTACTTTTAAACCTATCTGGAAGCCCACAATGTTACTCTAAAATACTTATCCAGAATTTTCACCATTCTGAGATCACCCTACAATAAAGGGAGTAATGATGTCCTGCCTGTGTGCCATGTCAGAAGATGTTCAAAGTATCACATCATAGCTAAAAATATGTAAACTCCCAGTCAGCATAATTATATCAGGTAGATAGCTCAAGTTAAGTAGAAAATTCCCACAGTATGAGATACTATATCTTTCTTTAAAAAAACACGGTGTCAAAAAAAAAAGTATAGCTTGACCATTCCTACAATAATATTTATGGTCTACATACCAAACTTTCACATATATTTTAAGATTCTATAACATTATGCCAGATGGGCTTGTTCATTTGTTCTGTTTATTACACATGATATATGATGGGTTGACAAGTAGCTTGTGGCTTGGAACACAAATAAAATCTAACAACAAGCAAATATAATGCCAACTATCATTTATAAATCAATGCTAGCTCTAATTCATTGATATTTACAGATTGGCAAAATCTGCTTCAGACTTCTGCTGATTACGCCTATGTATTTAAGGTAAAATATCTACAAAGGTTCCATAATTCCCAATGTTATTTTTAATACTTAAAGTTAGCATTTCTTGAATTAAGCTATATAGCAAAATAAAATAAAGTCAGCATCAAATTAAATATATGTTATCTGGAAGAGAATTCTAAATAAGAATAACTTACAACAGACTTCTCTGTAAGTCTTACATGCTATTTTATGATATATAGTTAAGGTAAGACCAAATGATTTGAGTTAGTTATGGGAAAAATTATTTTTTTACAACAGCCTTGAAAATTATATTAAAAAACATAAAATTTTTATATAATTCAAAAAGTATCAACGGATGCCACCAATGGTGGTACTTTTGGCTAAGATTAGCCATTCCCATTTCCTACTCAAGGATCTTGTATTAGGAGGGAAACATTACATTACTTAAAGTTTTTTTTTTTTTTTTTCAGTACGCGGGCCTCTCACTGTTGTGGCCTCTCCCGTTGCGGAGCACAGGCTCTGGACGCGCAGGCCCAGCGGCCATGGCTCACGGGCCCAGCCGCTCCACAGCATGTGGGATCTTCCCGGACCGGGGCACGAACCCGTGTTCCCTGCATCGGCAGGCGGACTCTCAACCACTGCACCACCAGGGAAGCCCTAATTAAAGTTTTTAATAAATATATGCCATTAATAAATGAATGCAAAATTTCAAATAGGTAAATGTTAAAAGGAAATTAAGAAAAATTATTGCTTTTTTAATTTGACTTGAGACGACACTCATTATTAAACTCATCTTATTACTTTTATTCCTGTACTTACAGGCTTATATTCTTGACTGGTATAAATCTTTACAAAGAAAATTAATGAAACACAAAAATGTAAAACTTTATCTAAGCTATTTTTTCTCTCTTAAATTAAAAACATAATCTACAGCAGTCTTACTTTAATAAATTTTAAAAGGATTTAATTTTTATAAGTAATTTAAATATATTCTATAATACACAGATTTTTAAATTTTTTAACTTAATTCTTATTTTTGTTCTGATTTAATTTGAAAACTGAAACAAAACAAAAATTAGTTTTATGAATAATCCCAGGAAAACAATGTTACATATGAACTAACTAAGCATCTGCCCTGATGTACAATTTTTACTTTCATACTTCTTAAATAATGTGAAGGAAATCTCTCCAAAGTAGTCAGTGAGAATTTTTACAGCTGGCATCTTTGCTGCATAATTTGAGGGTTTGCCAGATGTTTGATTGACAGTGAATGGGCCTGCTATATCTCCATCTAAAAGGTAACATTCTAATTGAAAATTAAATGTTATTACCCCTAATCATAAAACGTTCACCATTTAAAACTTAACTGGCTCAGGCTTCCCTGGTGGCGCAGTGGTTGAGAGTCCGCCTGCCAATGCAGGGGACACGGGTTCGTGCCCTGGTCTGGGAAGATCCCACATGCCGCGGAGCAGCTGGGCCCTTGAGCCATGCCGCTGAGCCTGCGCATCCAGAGCCTGTGCTCCGCAACAGGAGAGGCCACAACACTGTGAGGCCCGTGTACCACAAAAAAAAAAAAAAAAAAAACTTAACTGGCTCAAATTTCTAGAACAGGCATTCTCAATGGATTTTGTTCAGGGCAAAATTCCAAAAACTAGAATTTTTGTGAACACAATGGAAGGGCTTCAATCTCAAAAACACTAAACAATCAGTAATAACTGTGTTGAAATCATTATTTTCTGGTATGTTTCATGGTTTCTATAAACAGTGACAATGCTTTCTTTGTTCATTTGACCATCCTTCAACGCTGTCACTAAAGTTTAAGGTTTGAGCCCCGATCCTTTTCTACTGGATTCCAGGGAGGAAGTTTTTAAATTCATTTTTTAAACTCTTGCCTCTTAATATTAGTAAGGAACATAAAATCTAGACAAATTCTTGGCAGACATATCCATAGCATTACATATAGTTAGTTGAGACAAAAATACATTTTGAATACTTATTAATATTTGGCATCTGTGAAAGATTTTAATGCATAATCATCTAGGACACAGTGCCTGATATTGTTGTACCAGAAACACCAATGACCAGCAAACACTGAGTACACATCAGAATGGTAGCTTTTAATAACCTCCTTTTTATGCTTTCTACAAGCATGATTCCTATCTTTAAATATTATCCTAGGATACATAATGGATATTATCTTTCCGATACCTTTTATTTCCTTAAAAGTTATGCTCGAAGTGTTTATGGGTGTTAATCTATGATTACTTTTTCTGAATATTTATATAATTTGAAGTGTTTCACAGGATTTTCTAATTTTAAATGTCTATAACTTTTGTATATTACTGTATCTTTCCATTGTTGGACACTTACAAAATTGGACCTGCACTAATATTAGAGAAGATTTGGTTTTAAGTTTAGTGCATAACTCATAATTTTTCTCCCCTATCTTTTTCAAATTGCACAATTAACCTATCATTGTATAATATTATATATATATACATATATAGATGATATATACGTATATATTAGTGATATATACATACATATAAAGGTATTTGTTATAAGGATTTAACTCACATGGTTATAGAGACTGAAAAGTCTAAAGATCTGCAAATGTAAGCTGAAGATCCAGGAGAGCCCACAGTATAGTTTCAGTTAGAGTTCAAAGGCCTGAGTACCATGAGAACCAAAGCTGTACATTCTCATCTGAGTTCAAAGACCAATGTCCCAGCTCAAAGACACGCAGAAAGAGCGAATTATTCTTTACTCCACCTTTTGGTTCTAGTCAGGCCTTCAATGGATTGGATGAGGCCTACCCACACTGAGGATGGCAATTTGCTTTACTCGGTTAAATGATTTGAGTGTTAATTTCATCCAGACACACCAAAAATAATGTTTAACTAAATATCTGGGCATGCCATGGCCCAGTCAGGTTGACACATAAAATTAACCATCACACTTGGATTCATAAATATTGGAAAATTATTTGACTATGTGGCCAAGAGCATGGAAGAGGTAACGTTGGAATATTGAGTTCAAGGACATCTGGGGAAGAAACATGTAATTGAACCAATAGGAGCTGACATAAAGGTTAGGATCTTTGTCTCATGTATTAACGACTGCCAGAGAACATCCGCTGTAGAAAAGATGTGATTGGAAACCCCAAGACAACAAGCTGAAAATTACTAGGAGAAACTCCTTAAGCTAGTATAAAAGGCAGGATAAGTTATCTTAATATTGAAACCCAACAACTTTTATTTATACAAACAATGGGTAGAAGAGAGCAAAAGGAAACTCCAGTTAAAATAGCAACGAGAAGTTAAAATGTCTAGGGATAAAACCAAAAAGAAATGTGTAATGTTTTTAAAAGTAAAATTTTAATGAACTCAAAAAGGACTCTGAATAATTGAACAAATGGGAAAGTTACTGCCTCTGGGGGGGATTTTATGATTTATGCAATTACTGGCACCAATTCTTTAGCTTTCATTGAATTCCTATCCATGCCATGGCCTCATCATGAATGTAAGGTTCCATTCCACATTGTGATTGGCCTAGTGACTTACTTGGACCACATCTTTCTCTTCCCCTCTAGGAACACTATGATAGGAACATATTCTGGTTAGACACCAGTTTAAGAAGAATGAGCTTTCTCTTCTTTTAGAGGGGCAAAATGCCTCCTAAAAAACATTAAGTACCAAATAAGAATAATAATATCAGAGTACTAATAACTAAGTCCAACAAAAAGACTCATTTAAAAAAATTGTGTATGTGGCCTTTGGCACAGAACTGAGTATGCTCAGACACATAAAACCCTGCAAAGTTTCAGAGAGAATTTTATAAGCAAAGCACTTTCAATCTAGACCCCAAAACAACAAATGCTTGGCCAGGAATTAGGGGATGATGGGAGCCACCAGACACACACACACACACACACACACACACACACACACACACACACACA